>NW_027509192.1:19245000-19972500 GCF_051911475.1 Siphateles boraxobius
GACCTTCACCTGTATTATTGGAAACCCTCATTGGACCAATAAACAGGCTTACACCATAAAAACACTATTAGAATTAAAATAACTGCAAAAAATCCTTCTGCTCGTGCACCAAGGGCACTCGCGTAAAAGCCCAGCAAGCAAATTTGCGTCTAAGACGTCTTATAGCCGTCAAAACACAGCCCAGACGTCTAGGCTAAAACAAGGCTAAATTTGGGCTGTCAGTGAAAATCTGATAGACGTCTATCCATAGCCCAAGGATAGACAAGTCATTAAATAGACGGCTATTGAACGACTACATATATATGCCTAATAGACGTCTAACCATAGCCCAAAAATAGACTAGTCATGAAATAGACGGCTATTGAACGACTACATATACACGTCTAATAGACAGTGCATATGGGTCTAGGCTAAAGCAATGCTAAATTTGGGCTGTCAGTGAAAATCTAATAGACGTCTAAAAATCACCCAAGAATAGACTAGTCATCAATTACACAGCTATTGAAGAACCATATGTAATAGCCAATAAAATGTGGCTAAAGGATCCTTTTACTTCGAAAATAGCAGATTCTCATAAATGACAATTCATCCCAAACTAATCAAATATAAGTTTTATTTACAAAAATAACATGAACAACTTAGACAATTTTCAAAAAGATCCAAACATAAAAATGAGCAATTAAAATATTACAAACAATAACAAAAAAAAACTTAAGATATTAACATAAAAAAATACCAAATAAAAAATAAAATAACCTGTTAATTTATAAAACAGTAATCAATTGTTGCCCTTAATCCCATAACCACCAAGACCCCCCCCCCCCCCCCCTGCCCTTCCTGGTGCTTGTTTAAAATGTGCTGAAATCGCATTTCTAATTTCATATTCAGTGGCCGTTTGAAAATTGGTCATCACAACATCTGCCAAAGGAGAGAAATCAAATAATAATTGCACAAGAAGAAAAAATATATCTAAATATATATTTTTTAGCCTAAAACCTGAGATAAGCTCTCTAGTCAACGTGTACCCTCGCGCACACAGACAGAAATACCTTTAATGACTGAGAACAGTGCAGAGTTTTGAAAAGCCTCCTTCAGCAGAGGACCACCCCCCTTCATGTTAAATTTCGCCATGAGGGAATTTGTGAAAACACTCAAATAAAATAAAAATGAGGTTGATTGAATTGCGGTTAAAGAATGACATTTAAGAATGAACGTTAAAGGAAGTCTTTTTTAAGTTTCAGATTTGCTTATTAAATACTTATTCAGTATTGGAAGCAGAATATTTTACAATTGTTGCACATTTTGTTGGCTTTACCTGTCTAACATTCTTCTTGCACTGTCTTTGAGGTTTTTTACTCCGATTTTGCACAACTTCGCCACCTGAAAAAACAAATGCCAATTTCAGTACAGGTAGTATTACAGAATATGCATAAGTTTACAAGTATTCATGCCTATAAAACTCTATTTCAGCAGATTAAATTAATTAATTTAATACTACCAGTTATTTAGTTTAATTGTTCATTATAATTTTTTTAAAATAATTATTGAAATTTTGAATTTTTTTTTTTACGTTTTATAAAAATAAAATAAATTTGAAATGTTTCAAACTCAATCAAAATTACTTAATGTACAATGAAAAAGATATTGTTTTTTTGGCTCATAGTCTCTTATTATGCAAAAAGCCATTGTTCAGTCATAGATTCAATATTATAGTTCAAATATATTATAAACTTGTCAAAGATGAGTGTTTTATGAGGAAAAGTTGCTTTAGAGTGTTTTTTTGTTTTGTTACCATTGCTGCCCGGATATTTTCACTTTCCAACTGCCTCTCTAGGCTTTTGAAAGCCTCCTCAGGGGCCAAGGTAGGCATGTGGAAAACAGTGTCTGGCTCCACGTTTTTTCCAATTTTTCTAATGAACATATAAAATAAATTAAATAGGTAATTCCCTAAATAAAGAAGTCATGTAATCATTTACTCACCTTCACGTGGTTCCAATCCTGTATGGGATTCTTTATGCTGTTAACACAAACATTTTTTATTATTATTTTGGTAACAAGATATTCGATATTAATCACTGACAAATGTTCTGTTCTGTATATTTATTACTGTGCAAAATAATTTACAATAAACATAGTGTCTTTAAATCCAATAAAGTGGATCACATCACGACAGTTCAGAGGTTACACTGGCGACTGTTTGTCAAAGAAATGATTTCAAAATACCACTGCTGGTTTTAAAAGCATTGAATGTTTTAAGGCTGAAATAAATGTAACATTTTCTGACGCATTATGAAACATCCAGAACAGACCTCTCAGGTCATCTGGGACAGTAGCCAGCTACTTTTCTGTCTCTAGAGTCAAAACTAAACTTGAAGCAACTATCAGTTTTTATGCACCACATATCTGGAACAAATTCACATAATACTGCAGGCATGCTGAATCTCTTAATTCTTTTAAATCAAGATTAAAAGCACTTTGAAAAATTAACTTAAATCAAAAACTCATTTCATATAAGTTATTGATCTAAAAACTAAAATATATTTGTAGCCTATCTTTTGTAATAATAATACAACGTTTCATAGTTCCATGCCCACATGAATTATAAAAATAAATTATAAGGGCACACAGTTGCAGTAACTTTACACGTGTAAATTAGGTAACTTGTTGGACAGGAAAAATAATCTCCTATGTTAACGCAAAAATGTCACGGTACCGACACATTATGACTATAATGTAGCAGATTTAAAAAATGAACAATTAAAAACGTACACACATACTTACAAGTTTGAAGTAGAAAGGTTTTCTGCTCGCACTTTGCTCTCCGACTGCTGTCTCTTGGAAAATAGATTTGAAAATGGCGGAAATCCTTACCGCGAAATCTTGTCGTGCGTCAGTCTATGGTCACCAGTAGCATATTCCATGTTGTAGTCATATCTCGGTAGGGCTTCGCTTGTGCCATCTAGCGGTTGGGAATTTAAAATTAATTTTTATAGAACTTAAAATAAAAGATAATACAATATTATCGTCGAATGTCTATATAACTTTGAATGTTATGTGACAGCGAAGATAATGCTAATTAAAATGTTTACAAAAGTGTTGGCTAAAAGTAGACTAGATATAGCCCGTCCAATTCAGAGAATTCATGAATGGCATCTTGTTGCAAACATGATGGGATTGGATAACAGCCATCTTATGCACTACCTGTCCTTAAACTTTTTTTTTTTTTTTTTTTTTTTTACTTTGGACTCAAATTGGCCTAAAAATAGTCGGTCTGACAAGGAGCTAAATCGTGACTATGCATAGACTATGAATAACGTGAAAGAAATTAAACCAAACAACTTGTAATCACTGTTGCATTTGCTCCCATGTGATGTAATATCATAAATTTCGTAATTTATTGTGGCCAAAACGACATGTATACAAATTCAAGGTTATTTTGACACGTGGGTTACGGACTATATCGGGTAAAACAGAAACGGTAAAATGACGACTATTACTTGCTTGGAAATAGCCCATCTACTAGAGAGCTAGATCGCGTCTACGCACAGACTACACATATAACATGGCAAATAAATGAAGCCAAACACTTTGTAATCTCAGTTGACTTTGATAGCATGATGTAATATCTACCATCTCGCTAATTATTTTAGAAAAAATTACATATAACCAGATTTATAGTTATTTAGGCTAGAAGTGGGCTACATTTAGCCGGACTATATTGGGTATATATTTAACCGGGACGTTGAAATGACGGCTATTGCTTGCTGGGAGGCCTCTCCATCTTAAAGTCCCGGGCTGAATTTCAGTCCCAGTACGTCCCTGTGTGTGTGTGTGTGTGGGGGGGGGGGGGGGGGGGGGGGGTGTTTTGCACATTTTGTTGTGATTTCACCAGAACGAAACGTTAGTCTCCGCAACGGATTGAAGCGCGCGTGCGAGCCACAAGACAATAATGTATCTGCTTCACTGATCGAAGCGGTAAGCACTTTGATCACTTGATTTAAAAAAAAAACACATTTTAGCGCTAGAACGACTCTAATTTGACAAACGAACAAAATTAATGCTCTGCTAGTTAAATGGAGATGTTTTATTAATTTGTATTGGTACATCCGTGCCGCAAAGATGTTTTAAAAAGTGGTGGGGAGACCCTGGCAAAAAGTGGTGACGTGCGTTAACGCCCCCTCTCGGTATTTCAGACGCCGCCTCATCAGCGCTCCGCTGGCGCCGGCTCTGTACCAAAGCAAAAATATTTAGTTGTCATGAAAATCATTCTTTACATTTATGTATTTTAAACATGCATTCGTGTTTAAGCTGACATAGACGCGCAATATATTTTTAAGCATAGATGGCGCGACCATGGGCGCGACCGCGCCTCTCCGAAGCACGGATTGCCTGACAGCGGTAGGCTATTATACTGAGGCAGTTTTGAAAAGCTGTCTATGGAAAAGCTACAGAAAAGTTTGGGCCCATGGTGGGACTATCATTGGATACCACCTGATGAATTTTGTTTTTCTAGCACCTCATATTCATTCAAGTATAACAGTCTTCTTTGAAATGTGTAAGCTACCTTGAAATTATTTGTTTACATTACAGATTGATTATAAAGGCTAGTTGTTGTCAGCAATTACTAGACATATTGGTAATGAGCAGAATAGCCTATACTTAACAACTGCCATCATTATTTGATACAAGACCACACTATGAGGACACCTAAAGTTTTGATAATATTTATGGAATATAATTTATGGAATACTTTATACATTTTTCAGATAAAGTTAATGTCAGCGTAGTGATGCACAGTTCACTTCTCCATCATATATTGTGATATCTGTAATTGCACAGTCCAATTGATATATTGAGCATGCAGTCAGAGGGACTGTAAGCAAGCAAAAGTTTAATGCTTATGCTGATTAAGACACACGGGCTAGGTGTACAGACACATTCTCATTTCTTAATGTTATGCCATTCTAAAACATTTTGATGTTAACATTTAAGCTTTCATTGAAATATAAAGACAGTGCTGCAAGTCTGATCATAAGTAAGGACATTCAAAGTATGGACAGATGAGGTCACCAAGGAGAGCCTTAAGGATTATACATCATCAGTGTGACACTTTACATCAGCAAATGATGGTGATCACCTGACTGGAAACATTACAAACTGCCATGGGATGTGCACGGCCCAGGACCGGAGGGCTCTGCAGATCACTGGTACCCATCCCTGGAGCATCAGTGATGTCGGTGAGGTGAGGTGCCTACGCAGAACCAAAAGGATACTAAAGGACAGTACTCACCCAGCCACAGCCTGTTCATCCTGCTGCCTTCTGGGAAGAGATATAAAAGTTTCTGCTGCTGCACCACCAGACTGCAGAGCAGCTGCTCCACTGATTATAGTTTATTTCTGTTTACCATTTTTATAATTTATTTTCCTTTGTTAATACAGGTAAATCTTTAAATTTAGGAAATAACCAGTAATGCAAATCCTCCCAAAAGGTATATATCAAATTCACAATCATAAAACAGATGTTCTGTTGTTTCAATCTGATCAACACAAAAGGAGCAACTATTAGCATCAAGACCGAATCGACATCTTAAAAACTCTAGATGCATAAACTCCATTCAGAATTTTAAAGTGCACTTATTTTGCTTTTGGAGCAACTGAAAATTTAAGATATTTTGTTCTGTTTTGTGTGTGTGTGTGGGGGGGGGGGGGGGGGGTTTAGCACATTTTGTTGTGATTTCACCAGAACGAAACGTTAGTCTCCGCAACGGATTGAAGCGCGCGTGCGAGCCACAAGACAATAATGTATCTGCTTCACTGATCGAAGCGGTAAGCACTTTGATCACTTGATTTAAAAAAAAAACACATTTTAGCGCTAGAACGACTCTAATTTGACAAACGAACAAAATTAATGCTCTGCTAGTTAAATGGAGATGTTTTATTAATTTGTATTGGTACATCCGTGCCGCAAAGATGTTTTAAAAAGTGGTGGGGAGACCCTGGCAAAAAGTGGTGACGTGCGTTAACGCCCCCTCTCGGTATTTCAGACGCCCCCTCATCAGCGCTCGGCTGGCGCCGGCTCTGTACCAAAGCAAAAATATTTAGTTGTCATGAAAATCATTCTTTACATTTATGTATTTTAAACATGCATTCGTGTTTAAGCTGACATAGACGCGCAATATATTTTTAAGCATAGATGGCGCGACCATGGGCGCGACCGCGCCTCTCCGAAGCACGGATTGCCTGACAGCGGTAGGCTATTATACTGAGGCAGTTTTGAAAAGCTGTCTATGGAAAAGCTACAGAAAAGTTTGGGCCCATGGTGGGACTATCATTGGATACCACCTGATGAATTTTGTTTTTCTAGCACCTCATATTCATTCAAGTATAACAGTCTTCTTTGAAATGTGTAAGCTACCTTGAAATTATTTGTTTACATTACAGATTGATTATAAAGGCTAGTTGTTGTCAGCAATTACTAGACATATTGGTAATGAGCAGAATAGCCTATACTTAACAACTGGCATCATTATTTGATACAAGACCACACTATGAGGACACCTAAAGTTTTGATAATATTTATGGAATATAATTTATGGAATACTTTATACATTTTTCAGATAAAGTTAATGTCAGCGTAGTGATGCACAGTTCACTTCTCCATCATATATTGTGATATCTGTAATTGCACAGTCCAATTGATATATTGAGCATGCAGTCAGAGGGACTGTAAGCAAGCAAAAGTTTAATGCTTATGCTGATTAAGACACACGGGCTAGGTGTACAGACACATTCTCATTTCTTAATGTTATGCCATTCTAAAACATTTTGATGTTAACATTTAAGCTTTCATTGAAATATAAAGACAGTGCTGCAAGTCTGATCATAAGTAAGGACATTCAAAGTATGGACAGATGAGGTCACCAAGGAGAGCCTTAAGGATTATACATCATCAGTGTGACACTTTACATCAGCAAATGATGGTGATCACCTGACTGGAAACATTACAAACTGCCATGGGATGTGCACGGCCCAGGACCGGAGGGCTCTGCAGATCACTGGTACCCATCCCTGGAGCATCAGTGATGTCGGTGAGGTGAGGTGCCTACGCAGAGCCAAAAGGATACTAAAGGACAGTACTCACCCAGCCACAGCCTGTTCATCCTGCTGCCTTCTGGGAAGAGATATAAAAGTTTCTGCTGCTGCACCACCAGACTGCAGAGCAGCTGCTCCACTGATTATAGTTTATTTCTGTTTACCATTTTTATAATTGCTTCTATATTAGCCTAATAATGTCTGCTATGTACCAGAATGGAGTTACAAACTCAATTTATACTATTATATATATATTATATTGTGACAAAATTTATCTACCTACCTTAAAGAAGAATAAAGTGAATTTTTCGGAAAGGCCAAGTCAAAAGTTCTGACTTAGAATGATTGAGATGTTGTGGAAGGATGAGGAAGCAGCTCATGTGAGGAAACCCACCAACATCCAGGAGTTGAAGCTGTTCTGTACAGAGGAATGGGTAAATATTTGTCCAAGCCAATAAGCAGGACTGTTCAAAAGTTACTGGAAACGTTTTGTTGCAGTTATTGCTGATGTAATCAGCGTTGACAGCCTGTTTTTAGTAATGTAATTATGTTTTTGGAATTTCTTTTGAGGACCTTGTAAAATGTTCTTACCTTAGGGCTTAACAAATGTTCTGCAGCCATTGATTGTACATGCAATGCCTTTGAAAGCATGTATGTGCTATATAAAGTTTTAAGACTTGTATGGATTCTCTTCACTTGCATGACACTATCGGAGTTTTGTATGTTATACAAACTGGAATGTGTATAGAGAAGAAAGATTCACACAGTATTTAGCACACTGCTAAATCATTCTTTTGGCCAGATGGCCTACATTAGGACATTTCTGATGCGAGTTTGTCATGAGCTGCTAGAAGCAAGCAGTGACGCAGTGTTATAATCAGCTTAAAACAAAAGCAGGTTTAACTTTGGGCTGCGTGAATGATGATGATGATGATGATGATGATGATGATGATGATGATGATGATGATGATGATGATGATAACTAGGCAAATAAAATCAAAAACCAAATAAAATGAACAACAATAAATACATCTGTATCAGTAATCTTGTTTTAAAACAGTTACCAAAGACCATACAGTCAGTCATTTAAATACTGTCACCTGCTGGTAGAAAGGGGAAACAGTGGTCCATTAGCCTACTGTGGAAACCACATTAAATATAAATGTAATTATATAATATAGCGCTAACAGTAACAACTCTGCACACACAATAAGTTCTTAGGTTAACCCATATTACCAACTGTATTGAGCCAAACAATGCGCTCATTAAACGTGAGTGGTGATGTCTGGATAGGCATGATATTAAATAGCTGTAATAAACTACTGTTGCTAACATATTTATTCCGGTCCAGGTTTATATAAGACTATTTGTTAATTGATTTTTCTTCTTCTAACATTACTCTGGTATAACGTTAGTGCTGCATATTATGACCGTTTTAAAAGCTTGGCTTTTATTTTGATAGGCCATATTTACAATTACTTCCGGGTCACGTGGCCAAGCTGTCTATGTTTTAATGTAGATCTTCAAACGGAAAAAGGAATTTCAAACAAAACAAAATCGGACCGTTATTTGATTTTGGTTTTGTCATTTTTCGTTTTTTAATTCAGAACCAAAAACGGGAGAACAGCTCTTTTTTTTTACCGTTTCTTTGTTTTTGGTTTGAAACGACAAACGAAAAAAAGGTGGTTTCTCGTTATTTTGTTTTGTGGTTCAAACGAAAAAACAAACTATCAAAATGTACACGGACCTGAGAGGTTGGCCACGTGACCCGGAAGTAATAGTAAATATGGCCTATCAAAATAAAAGCCATGCTTTTGGAACGGTCATAAAATGCAGCACTAACTTTATACCAGAGTAACGTTAGAAGAGGAAAAAAATTAATAAATAGGCTTATATAAACATGGACCGGAATAAATATGTTAGCAACAGTAGTTTATTACATCTATTTAATATCGTGCCTATCAAGACATCACCAGTCACGTTTAATGAGCGCATTGTTTGGCTCAATACAGTTGGTAATATGGGTTAACCTAAGAACTTATTGTGTGTGCAGAGTTGTTACTGTTAATATATACTAGGCTATATTATATAATTAAATTTATATTTAATGTGGTTTCCACTGTAATGGACAGCGAACTGACAACGATTGAATGAATACTTGGGTGCTTCTCAATATCCCTCCTCGTCACCTCGCTCCTCCGTCCTCCATCCTATGACCCGGAAACCAATCAAGCACAGCCATCTTGAAGGACATCTCAATTCTCTAATTGCACCGCGAGGAGTCGAGGATCGAGGAGTGAGGAGGCTTTCAGAGGAGTTATGAGCGAGGATACACGGGTCTATCCTATGCGAAAGTGTTTTATTGACTAAACGTGACGCACGTATACTCCTCCCCCTTGACATCGGTCACAATAATTTGAATTTATACTTTACCTTTGCAGTTTATATAAACCACACATCTCACATTTCAGCAGGGTATCTTGCTTTATTATTATTCATTATGAATTTCTTAAATAAACAAGCTTCAACAACATAAGGGAAGATCCTTTGAGCGCTACTGATGACGCTGTGAAGTGACGCTCGAGTGAGCAAGTATTCCAATGTATAAAAAAAGCTTTCATTCGATTCCTCCGGCCTCATTTTCTGTCCTTGCGTCCTTCCCTTACAGGGGGAGGAGCTGAGGCGCTAGGAAAGGAAGCGAGGAAAGGAAACGAGGATGCACAAATAAGAAATGAGAAGCACCCCTTGTCAACGTGAATTCCCACGTGACGTCATGCGTAGGCCTAATAACGTTTTTTTATGTTATTTTTTTTTTTTGAACAATAGTATTAACAACCATAATTGGCCTGTTACAACATATGACATGTCTTATTAGACAACAGACAAGCACCTTCACATAGGAAGTAGAAAATACAGATACAAATATACAAATAAGGTAAAAAATAAATAAAAATAAACAAATAAATAAAAATAAATAAAGGACTAGGGGTTTTCAGAAAGATCCACATCCTCCATCAAAGTAGATAAGATTAATGCATTCTTTTTCTTCATCAATTTTAGCGATAAAAAGTAATGACACAGTTCTTTATGAAAAACGTAAAAGTTTGGTAGTGTTTTCAGGAATCTATTCTTGTGTAAAAAGAATTTCCCAAGAATAATAAATAAGTTTACTGCCAAGTCAAGTGTTTCATCTTTCATAAAAATACCAAAAATTATATTTTCCTTTGTTAATACAGGTAAATCTTTAAATTTAGGAAATAACCAGTAATGCAAATCCTCCCAAAAGGTATATATCAAATTCACAATCATAAAACAGATGTTCTGTTGTTTCAATCTGATCAACACAAAAGGAGCAACTATTAGCATCAAGACCGAATCGACATCTTAAAAACTGTAGATGCATAAACTCCATTCAGAATTTTAAAGTGCACTTCCTTTGCTTTTGGAGCAACTGAAAATGTAAGATATTTTGTTCTTAAGTTCTTAACTTCAGCACTGGAAAAATATTGAGAGATTGAATTTTTTTTTGAAGAATAAGGATATAATTCCTTCACAAAGGCTTTGCGAATTGTAATATTGGGTAAATTAATGTGAGTTAGAGAAACTCCATTCACCAAACGTTTAGGAAGACAGGGGGTTACATTACTTTGAGATATGTTGAAAGACATCTGAAGTATAGATTGTGGGATTGCTTTGATAATGTTATCATACTGTTTTCTGTCAAATAAATTACATTTTAAACAGAAAGTGTCAAAAGACATAATGACTCCAGTATTATCTAAAATATGCATTACAGACCATATTCCTTTCTCCCAACAACTTTTGTAAAATAAAGACTTATTCCTAAATACCACATACCTACAGTTCCACAAAGGGATGTTGTGAGGACTGAAATTATGCTTGTAGATCATTTTCCAATAAAGTAAAACTTGTTGATGAAACACTGATAACTTAACAGGGCGTTTTTTAAGGTCATAATCACATCTAAGGAGAAGATTGACACCTCCTAATTTAATAAAGATTTGACTGGGGATATGAAACCAAAAACTAGGCCTAATAACGTTACTAATAATGAGGGAGATTGGGATTCCGCTGTTCCTCCATCAAAATATCAGTCCCTATCTCGTCTTTGCCATTCGATTGACACCCTCATAAAACTTGTGTTGGTCCTCAAATATAATTTTATCCTAACGCATCATATCTATTTTCAAAAAGCCCAAGGACACGCTGTTACCTCGCTCACGTTATGGTGTGTGGTCCAATAAAAATCTTTATATTAATTTATTATTTGCATAAAATAACATAAAATGATTACAACAAAAGTTCTGCAAGTGAACATAATAGAAAACAAATGGAACAATTTATTAATTGCATAAAATAACATAACATATGAACATTTGACCAAACTTAACCATTCAACTTAACTTAAAACCTAAACCTTTTCTCTTTTTTTAAGCTGAAAAGACCAAATTCAGCTCATTATTGTTTTAGGAGAAGTAAACGGGAGACGAAAAGCTACAAAGGCAAATATTCACAATGTATGTATGTGTTGGTTTTAACCCTAAAACATTTTATCAAGCATTTGTTGTTTTGTTAAACCTTTTCTTACAAAACCTATAGCCCAATCAGTACAAACATAGTCTCAAAGTCTTAATAATTCACAAGATTTAACAAGTTGTCAAATTCGTACAATACTTGTACATAATCATGCAGCTTTTACTCCTAGTGCTGTCAATGGCTAGTGCCTCAATTCCTGTACTTATTTATCCTCCATATTTGTAAATCAGTTGCGCACCTTCTTGGAAAGTAGTCGGATGTCCCATACACTGTCAGAAAAGTTTATATTAATTGCATTGTATTCATTAAAATTATTACAAATTGGACCCTGTCTGTTGATGTTCCAATGATACATGATGTCTCTCCACAACTCATAACCTTCCTCTGTTTGCAAGAGTGGAAAAGCTAATTTGACTTGTCACATGACATCAGATACTCGATTATTTTGTCGTAATCAGATCAGTTACACTGCTGATAACTGTCCCATTTGCATGTAAATCATGTTGTTGTTTTTTTACATGCTATCATATAACATATTATATCATGTTATCATAATCACTTTTTGAAGTTCATATGATTATTGCATGCTATTAAAGACATACTTTTATTCATAGAAATGCTCACATATCAGTGAACTTATTACATAAAAATGCTTTTAATATATAATTATGCAACACTCCTTACATAAATAAATCCTACTGTTATATATAAACTGACTATATGCAAGTAATGTATTAAAATTACCTTCCTTTCTGTTTTGCAGGATTATCTTTTTTAAAGCTTTACAATATCAAACTCAACAGCTCTTTTAGGAACCAACCCTCACAAGATCTACTAGTGAGTCGCAGCAAATCTTGCCGTGATCAGCCCTTCCCAGGTAAAGTTTCTACAATATTTCAATCAGTATTTACTCATCAAATGTTCTCCCCTGAAATCGTATGGTAAATTAACTTAATTATAACTGTGTTAATTGGTATGTTTCAAGAACAATAGTAATTCCACATAGAGTAAGTGGAGACTTTCTTGTTTTACAGCAGAGAAGGAAGACCAGTCCTTATATCAACGCAAGCTAATCGAATAAGTCCTTTGTTTCAGGTGAGGAAGAAACATCTGGTGCCCAAAGAAGACAGAAAGGTGCGTAAGTCCATTGGTATGTCTTGTATTTAAACAATGCTGTGTATTACATAATTTGATCTTGACAATTTTACATTGTAAGGATTATCACTCGATTTTTATAGGTGTTCTGGCTCTCTATGCCCTCTGGTATTGCATTAGTTTGCCGCTGTATTTATTTATCCTACCCTCTAGGGGTCAGTATCTTCTTTAGCGGGTTTGGGTTTTTCTTCTATGTTTTTTCGCGTGCGCAAGTTCAACGCACGTTAGTGATGAGCGGAAGCAACAGGCAGAAAAGTTTGTCTCACGAGGTGTTAGGAAAATGTTCCTGAGGCGTTTACATTTCTTCTCTCCTCTCAAACCCCCGTATATCTTCGAGAAGCGTTGATATGACATAATCTGTAAGTAGCCTAATTTATTGCCCATATTGTTTTTCTAAATAATCTGTTATTTGAGAGGTTATGTTAACTCTTCCTAGCGAACGTTACTAGCTTCGTGTTTAGTATGCGATCGCGCAATATACTATAAGTCGATGCTATATATAACTCTGTTGTTTTTTTTGTCATCCCGGTCGTCAGATTGTACTTATAGGTTGTTTAAGATTGAACGAATAGTCTCGGTGATTCCTGTATAGCTTTGATGAAGACTGGGTGAATTCGCGTTCGACTAAATGTAATGTAGAAAGAACAAATTTATAGCTTTATTATTCAGTAGCGGGAATTTATGCCGGGATCTCAGACACATTGATCAATATTCTGAACTGATTGTGAATTTGTGTACAATTATCTGCAGTATATTCAGCAGCCTGCATGATAGCGTCTTGGTGCAAGTTGTATTGTTTTATCACTGTAATCTGGTGATTCTTATGTTTTGTATTCTAATTATTTCTAATATGTAAAGGCACAACAATGTGTTTTGATTTGTTAAATGTATCTTTGATAGTATTTTTTTGTATGTTCACAGTTTTACAGTAAAAAGACAAGAAGGAAAAATAGTGAGAAGAAAACCGAGTCTTGTCATTCCTGGAACCTACTTTCCTTGTTGTATTGTTTAGCTCGCTGCATAGGCTGAGTCGCTACACACTCAGTTGAGGGCAGAAGAGTAAAAAGATTATCCATCTAGCAAGCATTCGAGATGTCTCAATCAGGAACTACGCCACCTATGTCCCAGATGGTAGCCCGGTCGGAGTGCCACTCACGTTCTTCACGCCGTTCGTCCACCAGCCAAGCTGCAGCACGAGCCCGAGCAGACGCAGAAGCTGCCCGCACCAGAGCACAGTACGCCAAACGCCAGATCGATATGGAGGTTGAGAAGGCGCGCATCGAGGCAACGCTAAACGCTCTGAAGAAGGAGGGTGAAGCTGAAGCAGCGCTTGCTGCAGCTCATGTCCTGGAAGCGGCGGCTGACGAGGAGCACCACGCCATCGACCTCACTGATCAGAGCATCTCCCCTAAAACGCCTCCTTCCATCAGACGTGCTCGAGACTATGTAAACGCTCACTTCACCAACGTCAGTTCGGAGGTCAAAGAAGAAAGGCCTGACACAGGACAACTGGTCAGTCATGACGACTCTCGCCATTTACAACAGAGCCAAACACCAGTCGCTTCCTCTCCAGATGAACATCTCACTGATTTTGTAGGCAGAGAGCAGCTGATGTCCCCTCCTACACACATAAAAATGGACATTACACCCCAGACTAGACCTTCAGTGACTTCACAGTCTGAACTGTCGGATCTAGCAGCCTACCTAGCACGCCGTGATCTGCTCACAGCCGGATTCAAGGTTTTCGACAACCGTCCTGAGTCTTACTTGTCCTGGAAGTCCATCTTCGGCAACGCCATAGTAGGCCTCAACCTCAAGCCCAGCGAAGAACTTGACCTTCTAACCAAGTGGCTCAGTGGGGAGTCACTTCAACACGCTCTGAGGATCAGGGCGGTCCATATGAACAACCCACAAGCAGGCCTCCAACGTTTGTGGCAGCGTCTAGATAAGAGTTATGGCTCCCCAGAGGTAGTCGAAGCGTCACTCTTCCAACGCTTACAGACTTTTCCAAAGATATTGAATAAAGACGCTCATCTGCTGCAGGAGCTTGCAGATCTTCTGCTAGAGTTAGAGTATGCTCAAAGTGAAAATTATCTGCCAGGCCTTAGCTTTCTTGACACCCCAAGGGGGATAAACCCGATTGTCGAAAAGCTCCCTTATGGACTCCAGGAGTCATGGGTGAAACAAGGGACAAAATACAAAAGAGACAATGGTGCAGTATACCCACCTTTCTCATATTTTGTTCAGTTTGTAAATGACTATGCCGAAATGAAAACAGACCCTAGCTTTATGTTACAAAGTCCAAACATAGTAGCTCCAAAGGTTGACAAGACACTGGTAAAACCAACCAGATACAGAGTTCCTGTTGCAGTGAACAAAACAGATATCAGTCAAACAAACGGCACAGCCCAAACATTCTTTTTCAATCCGGACAAGCAATGTCCTATTCACCACAAGCCCCATTCACTCGCTAAATGCAGGGGATTTAGGTCAAAAACACTAGATGAAAGGAAAGGTATTCTCAAAGAACACGCTATTTGTTATAAGTGTTGTTCTTCCACAAGTCACAGAGCTAAAGACTGTAAAGCCATCATCCAATGCTCAGAATGTAATAGTGATGTGCACGTCTCCGCCATGCATGCTGGTCCACCTCTGTGGACACCCAAAGACTCTAACCCTCGGTCTCAGAGCCACGGCGGGGAGTCCGATTCCCAGAGCCCTGTAACTACAACCAGTTGCACAGAGGTGTGCGGCCAAGGCCTCAAAGGTAAATCCTGCGCTAAGATTTGCTTAGTCAACGTGTATCCCCGCACATCCCCTGAAGAGAAAAGGAGGATGTACGCCATGTTAGATGATCAAAGCAACTCATCCTTAGCCAGGTCTGCCTTCTTTGACATGTTTAAGGTAAAAGGTACCATACTCCCATACACCATGAAAACATGCGCTGGTTTATCAGAGACTGGAGGGCGCAGAGCCAGTGACTTTGTTATCGAGAATGTAAATGGCAAAGTGTCCATGCTGCTGCCCATACTAACAGAATGTGATCAGATTCCAGATAATAGGGACGAGATTCCCACCTCTGAGGCTGTGTCGGCTCACCCTCATCTACAGGCAATTGCTTCGCAGATTCCTCCCCTGGACCCATCAGCAGAAATCCTTCTCCTCTTGGGCAGGGACATCATCCAAGCTCACAAGGTCCGCAGTCAGGTGAATGGTCCAAACAGTGCGCCTTATGCTCAACGCCTTGATCTGGGATGGGTAGTTATAGGCGATGTCTGCCTCTCAGGGGTCCACAAACCCACAGTGAACTCTTTTAAGACGAACATTCTTAACAATGGCCGCCCTACCTTCCTCAGCCCCTGTGAAAACAAAATCTGTATCAAAGACAAATACACAGAAAGCTGTCATACCCTCAATAAGGCACAAATTGAATTGGGCAGACACATTTTCCAGCAAACAGCAGATGATGACAAAGTGGCACTTTCAGCAGAAGATGCTTTGTTCTTGGAAATTATGCACAAAGAATTTGCAAAAGATGATGCGAATAATTGGGTAGCTCCTCTCCCATTTCGCACCCCCAGACAGCGTTTGCCCAACAACAGGGGCCAGGCCCTCAGTCGTTTAATGTCGCTCCGCAAAACGCTGAAAAGGAAACCTGAAATGAGGGAGCATTACGTTGAGTTTTTGGATAAAATCTTCAGTAAGGGCCACGCCGAACCAGCTCATGCTCTTTCTCCAGACCAAGAATGCTGGTACCTCCCTAGTTTTGGAGTTTACCACCATCAAAAGCCAGGGAAAATTAGGGTAGTCTTTGACTCGAGTGCTCAATACGACAATGTTTCTCTCAATGACGTGCTACTAAAAGGGCCAGATCTCAATAACACTCTCGTGGGAGTTCTGATGCGTTTCAGATTTGACCCATACGCAGTCATGGCAGACGTGGAGCAAATGTTTCACAACTTTCTAGTCAGAGAGGACCATCGTAACTACCTTCGCTTCTTGTGGTTCAAAAACCACGATCTGGATGGAGAAGTGCAGGAATTCAGGATGAGAGTGCACGTATTTGGGAACTGCCCCTCCCCATCAGTGGCCATCTATGGACTGAAACGGTCAGCGATGGAGGGGGAAAGGGAATACGGCAGTGATGCAAGAGAGTTCATTGAACGTCACTTTTATGTAGATGATGGACTAAAATCATTCTCTTCCACAGATGAGGCCATTGACATTCTCTTTAGAGCCCAGAAAATGCTGGCTCAGTGTAACATACGCCTGCACAAAATCTCATCTAACTGTCCTATCATCACAAGTGCCTTTCCAAGTGAGGACCTTGCAACGGACATGCAGGGCCTTGACCTCGGGCAGACTGCCCCTCCCATCCAGCGCAGCTTAGGCTTGGGCTGGGACCTGTCCACAGACCTGTTCAAGTTTCAGGTAACAGTCAATGAAAAACCCTTCACTAAACGGGGAGTGCTGTCAGTTATTAATAGTGTGTTCGACCCACTTGGCTTTGCCGTCCCAGTCATTGTAGAAGGTAGGGCCATACTGAGAGACATTTCCACTGACATTTGTGAATGGGACACCGAACTGCCTAAAGGAAAATTACAACAGTGGCAACAATGGAAGGACTCCCTCAAATATCTACGACAACTTGAAATCCCCAGAATGTACACCTCAATACCACTATCTGCAGCTCTAACTAAGGAGATCCATGTCTTTTGTGATGCCTCCACTAAGGCAGTGGGCGCTGTTGCTTACCTCAAACTCACAGATAGAGATGGACACAGTGAAGTGGGTTTTCTTCTCGGCAAAGTACGGCTTTCCCCAAAACCAGACATCACCATACCCAGACTTGAACTTTGCGCAGCAGTCCTGGCTGTTGAGGCGGCCGAGTTAGTCCAGGAGGAGCTAGACGTCACAGTCGAACAAATGAGCTTCTACACAGACTCCAAAGTAGTGCTCGGTTACATCTTTAACAAAAAGAGACGCTTTCATGTTTATGTGCACAACAGAGTAGAACGCATCAGGCGCTTCACACAAACCCACCAGTGGCATTACGTGCCCACTCATTTAAATCCCGCTGATCATGCCACACGATCACTGCCTGCTGAGCAGCTTTCTAACTCCACATGGATCAGTGGACCCGTTTTCCTTTCCAATTCAGGAAAAAGTCAAGTACAGGCAGAGTTGTTTGATCTTGTAGACCCAGAGACTGACAATGAACTGAGACCTGAGGTCACTACTTGTGCCACCACTATCTCAAAGGATGGACTCAGTAGCGTCAGATTTGAAAGGTTTTCGAGTTGGAATGTACTACTCAGAGCTATATCCAAACTCCAACACATTGCCCAGTCATTTAAGCTGAACCCAAAGAGCTCATGTCACGGCTGGCACAGCTGTAACGAACACTCATCCGAAAAACAACTCAACCAAGCCAAGAAAATGATCATTCACACTGTTCAAAAGGAGGTTTACTCCGAAGAAATGAGACAAGTTGAAAAAGGGGTACCCCTTAAGAACTCAAGCCCACTCAGCAAACTGAGCCCGTTTGTCGACTCGAATGGAATCCTCAGAGTAGGTGGGAGGCTGAAGCGTGCACAGTTGACATCGGATGAAACAAATCCCATCCTCATCCCTGGAAAGCACCACCTTGCTCAGCTCATTATAAAACACTTCCATGGTAAAGTATGCCATCAGGGACGGCATTTTACGGAAGGGGCAGTTAGGACTGCAGGTTTTTGGATTGTGGGAGGTAAAAGAGCAATAAGCAGAGTGATATTCAGATGCGTCACATGCCGCAAACTAAGGGGGAGACAACAGGAACAGATCATGGCTGAGCTACCAGAGGACAGGCTGTCCACGGACCCTCCTTTCACACATGTAGGCCTTGATGTGTTCGGCCCCTGGCCTGTCATGATCAGAAAAACACGTGGTGGGCAATCAGATGCTAAGCGATGGGCAGTCATATTTACGTGTATGAGCACACGTGCCATCCACATTGAAACTATAGAATCGATGGACACGTCATCGTTCATAAATGCCCTGCGTCGTTTCTTTGCCATCAGGGGAGCAGTCAAACTTCTTAGATCTGATTGTGGCACAAATTTTGTGGGTGCCTGCAAGGAACTGCAAATAGACAAACAGGGCTGTCACAACAGCAAACTTCACAACTTCCTCAAAGACTCCGGCTGTAAATGGCATTTCAACCCCCCACATGCATCTCATATGGGTGGCTCCTGGGAGCGCATGATTGGGGTCACACGTAAAATCCTCGATGCAATGCTCCTGGAACACAGACATGTAAGGCTCACTCATGAGATATTAGTGACATTAATGGCTGAAATCACTGCGATAGTAAATGCTCGTCCGCTCACAGCAGTTTCTACAGATCCAGAAAACCCAGCCATTCTTACCCCTGCCATGCTACTCACACAAAAGGTTGCGACTCCACCTATCCCACCAGGTCAGTTTGAAAGCAGGGATCTTTACAGAGCGCAATGGAGGCGCGTGCAATACCTTGCCGATGTTTTCTGGAGCCGATGGCAAAGGGAATACCTCTCAGGACTTCAGAACCGCCGCAAATGGAAAGCAGTAAAACCAAATCTACAAACAGGAGATGTTGTTCTGCTAAAGGAGGCACTTGAACATAGGAATAACTGGCCACTTGGACTCATCACCAAAATCTTCCCAAGCGGGGATGGACTTGTTAGGAAAGTAGAGGTGAAGATTTTCCGCGAGGGTGAACTCAGAGCATACATAAGACCTATAAGTGAGGTTGTGTTGTTGGTGTCCAGGGACAATGCTTAAAAAAAAAAAGAAGAAATCAGGCATTTTGGTTTATTGTATTTTATCTATATTCACATGCTGGTTATGGATGACATCTTACTGATGTCAGGCGGGGAGTGTTCTGGCTCTCTATGCCCTCTGGTATTGCATTAGTTTGCCGCTGTATTTATTTATCCTACCCTCTAGGGGTCAGTATCTTCTTTAGCGGGTTTGGGTTTTTCTTCTATGTTTTTTCGCGTGCGCAAGTTCAACGCACGTTAGTGATGAGCGGAAGCAACAGGCAGAAAAGTTTGTCTCACGAGGTGTTAGGAAAATGTTCCTGAGGCGTTTACATTTCTTCTCTCCTCTCAAACCCCCGTATATCTTCGAGAAGCGTTGATATGACATAATCTGTAAGTAGCCTAATTTATTGCCCATATTGTTTTTCTAAATAATCTGTTATTTGAGAGGTTATGTTAACTCTTCCTAGCGAACGTTACTAGCTTCGTGTTTAGTATGCGATCGCGCAATATACTATAAGTCGATGCTATATATAACTCTGTTGTTTTTTTTGTCATCCCGGTCGTCAGATTGTACTTATAGGTTGTTTAAGATTGAACGAATAGTCTCGGTGATTCCTGTATAGCTTTGATGAAGACTGGGTGAATTCGCGTTCGACTAAATGTAATGTAGAAAGAACAAATTTATAGCTTTATTATTCAGTAGCGGGAATTTATGCCGGGATCTCAGACACATTGATCAATATTCTGAACTGATTGTGAATTTGTGTACAATTATCTGCAGTATATTCAGCAGCCTGCATGATAGCGTCTTGGTGCAAGTTGTATTGTTTTATCACTGTAATCTGGTGATTCTTATGTTTTGTATTCTAATTATTTCTAATATGTAAAGGCACAACAATGTGTTTTGATTTGTTAAATGTATCTTTGATAGTATTTTTTTGTATGTTCACAGTTTTACAGTAAAAAGACAAGAAGGAAAAATAGTGAGAAGAAAACCGAGTCTTGTCATTCCTGGAACCTACTTTCCTTGTTGTATTGTTTAGCTCGCTGCATAGGCTGAGTCGCTACACACTCAGTTGAGGGCAGAAGAATAGGGGTAAAACTGTTTTTCTTCAGTAGGCTACTTAGCTTATATTATGTGCTGCAATATTTTATATATATATATATATATATATATATATATATATATATATATATATAATACTTCAATGTGTATATTATATAATGTACTGACTGCTGCTTTTTGTAAATTTAAATAAGGAACAGCCAACTCTGGCCCTTTTGCGTTCTCCTTTTTGAGGTGGAGAGTTTACATCAAACCCTAATTGATCACATCTGAACATTTCAACCAAAGTCTTCATGTTTACTTGTAGACAATAGGCAGGAGGGTTTGAGGTTGGAGCTAAATCTGCAGGACAGTGGACGCTGTGGGCCAGAGTAGCCCATCACTGCTTTAAATAAAGCCACGGTTGTCAAACTGGGGTACGCGTACCCCCAGGGGTACGTGGACTGATTTCAGGGGGTACGCGAAAAAAGATCTAAGGGACTGTTCGTTTTTTATTTAAGGGGCTACCGGAGGAGTTTTGAGATCTGTTGTCAAAAAAGACTTGACCCTCCCTTCGCCAGCAATAATTTTTTCTATGACCCTCCAAAATGATTGTGAAAAAAGGCATGACCCTCCCCGATAATGTATTGATTACTTCTGTACTGGTTTGCGCTTGACTAGTGATGTAGTACTCGAGCTGGTCTCGAGACCGATTTCTGCTTTCTCGGACTCGTCTCGGACTTGTACCTTCAAAGACTCGGTCTTGACTCGGACTCGGCATTGGCGGTCTCGTCCCCATCACTAGTTAAGGCTGTAACGATAGACCAAACCTACAATAATTCGGTTCGTATCATGATTTTTTATTCTAGATTTAAAAAAAAAATCATGTTCCCTTTCAAGGGAACTCGCGCTGCGTCAAGCGCTGCGGGAACGCGTCATGAAGCACTCGTGAAATCAGTCCAATGGCGTGAAGAGACGTCGTAGGCGGGTGACATCATTGACCAGGAAGCTATAAAGCACCCCTGAACCAAACCATGTCAGCTTCTTTGTCTTCACAAGCGCTCTATGTTGAAATTGTCTGTCTATTTGGTTTGTGTTTGTCTCTACTATATATATAATATGAAGAAAAATAAGCAGCCGAGACTGGCCAGCCGGTGAGCAGGAATCATATCAGTCAACTAGCAAGTTAGATGAAAGATTTTTGCCGACTAGATCGCAACCTCCAAAGGGGGGCTTACCGTTCTTTCCTGATCTCCACACTGAGGTGTCGAGATCATGGACTAGACCAGCATCTTTTAGAGTGTTTAACCCAGCGACATCTGAATATTCTAATATTGTAGGGTTAAAAGAACGTGGTTATGCGGCAATGCCTCAGCTGGAAGAGACGCTTGCGGGCTATCTCTCCCCTGAGTGTGCATCGTCGCTGAAAGCCCCGCAGCTGCCCACTAAGCCAGTTAGGACGACATCGGTTTTAGTGGGTAGGGCGTACTCGGCAGCAGGTCAAGCGGCCGCCAGTTTACATACTATGGCGGTCCTACAAGCATATCAGGCTGACCTGCTAAAAGATATTGATGATGAATGTGAAGAGGTGGGGAGAGAAACAATAGCGGAGATTAGGAAGACGGCTGATCTGTCTCTTCGAACCACCAGGGAAGCGGCAAAATCTATCGGCCTATGGCACCTCTGGTGGCTACGGAGAGACATCTCTGGTTAAATTTATCTGAAATAAAAGAAAGAGATAAAAAATTCCCTGTCTCCCTTGCTGGTCTTTTTGGCGACTCAGTAAACTCGGTCGTCGAAAGGTTCCAAGAAGCGAAAAAGCAGGTGGCTGCATTTCAAAAATTTCTCCCCCGAAAAGTCTATGTCTCTGGGGCTGCTGGGCGGGAGCAGCCCCAGTCGAGTACGTCCTCCTCTCATAGAGCCCAGCAAAAGGTGAGCGTGTCTGCTCGTGCTCCCCCTCAGAGAGACTGGGGGTCGGGACAGCGCGCTCAGCCGAGGTCTTCCCGAGGTAGAGCAGATCTGAGGACTGTTATTGTCTCTAGGAAGGCCCAGGCAAAGAGGTCCTGACAAGGGGCGTTGGGATTTCTTTGAAATGTGCCGAGGCACCCGTCTCCTCTCGGTGCCATCAGGGTGCCGTGTTGCCAACCCTGCCACCTCCGGTGTCTCAGGGCGCAGCGGTCCTCAGCGAGTTCACATCGTCATGTCCGCCCGGAAACGTAGCGGCGTGGGGAAGCTCGTACCCTCCGAGGAGGGCTCGAAGAGGGTCAGTTTGGTTGCTTCCTGCAGGTGCGCCGTTTCAGGTCACCGAGCTGGCCGCTCAAATAACACCAGAGACCAGCCTCGAGAGGCTGGTTCCCTTAGTAGATTTTCTGGCAGCGTGGAGACTTCTGTCAAATGTCTCAGATTGGGTCCTGCGTACAGTGGAAAAAGGGTACAGAATTCAGTTCAGGTGATGCCCGCCCAGGTTCAACAGGGTAGTACACACGGTGGTGAACTCCGAGCAGGCTCTGGTAATGGAGGGAGAAGTACAGACACTTCTGCGAAAAGAGGCTATAGAAAGGGTTCCTCCCCACAGCAGAGAGTCGGGGTTTTACAGCCCGTACTTCATAGTTCTAAAGAAGGGTGGGGGGCTACGGCCCATTCTAGATCTGCGCCAACTAAATCGAGCAGTCAAAAAATTAAAATTCAAAATGCTCACGTTAAAACAGATCACGTGTCAGATCAGTTCCGAGGACTGGTGTGTTACAATAGACCTAAAAGACGCATACTTTCACGTCTCCATCCTTCCGCAACACAGGAAGTTCCTCAGGTTCGCTTTCAGGGGCGAAGCGTACCAGTACCGGGTTCTTCCGTTTGGCCTAGCACTGTCACCCCGCACATTCACAAAATGCGTGGATGCAGCTCTGGCTCCCCTGAGACTTCAGGGCATCCGCGTGTTAAACTATATAGACGACTGGCTCATCCTGGCGCAGTCGGAACATCAGGTAGCTTAGTCTCGAGATGCTGTGCTAGCTCATATGAAGACGTTGGGGCTGAGGCTAAACGTAAAGAAAAGCGTGCTGATTCCACAACAGAATACCACTTTTCTGGGCGTAATGTGGGACACAAACACCATGAGAGCCTGTTTGACGCCCGCCAGGATAAATTCGATCCTGGAGGCTGTGCGCAGGGTAAGGCTAGGCCAGTCACTTACTGTATTACAGTTCCAGAGACTTTTGGGTTTGATGGCAGCAGCGTCCAACGTGATTCCTTTTGGCCTGCTGTACATGAGACCCCTGCAGTGGTGGCTAAAAACCAAGGGATTCTCCCTGAGGGGAAATCCATTTCGCATGATCAAAGTCACACGGCGATGCCTACGTGCTCTGGTGATGTGGAAAGATCCTTGGTTCCTGTCCCAAGGTCCGGTGCTGGGAGCTCCTTGTCGTCGCTCTACGCTAACAACGGATGCTTCCCTCACCGGTTGGGGGGTGACCATGAATGGTCGCTCGGCTCGGGGTCTGTGGAGCGACCATCAGCTTTCCTGGCACATAAACCAGCTGGAGATGATGGCCGTGTTTCTGGCACTCAGACACTTTCTCGCAGACCTCAGGGGCCACCATGTGTTGGTTCGTACGGACAACACAGCGGTGGTCTCCTACATAAATCGCCAAGGGGGTTTACGATCTCGCCGTCTTTGGAGGTTGGCACATCGAATTCTGATTTGGGCCCAGGGAAAGTTGTTATCAGTTCGAGCACTTTATATCCCCGGGTACATGAACAAGGCGGCAGACTCTCTGTCGAGACAGGGAGTGGTGCCGGGGGAATGGAGACTCCACCCCGAGGTGGTGGAGCTCCTTTGGAGCCGATTCGGGCAAGCTCAGGTGGATCTGTTTGCATCTCGAGAGACAACGCACTGTCCCCTGTATTATTCCCTAACACACCCAGCCCCCTTGGGGTAGGATGCCATGGTACAGACGTGGCCGAGGCTACGTCTGTATGCCTTTCCCCCTCTGGCATTGCTACCGGGAGTTCTGGAGAGAGTGCGCCGGGACGGGGTTCGGCTCTTATTGATAGCCCCGTTCTGGCCGGGTCGAGTATGGCTGTCAGACATTGTGTCTCTCCTCGAGGGCCCTCCATGGGAAATTCCGGTCAGGAGGGACCTTCTCTCCCAGGCGGCGGGGTCAGTGTTTCACCCATGCCCGGAGCTATGGAAACTGTGGGCCTGGCCTCTGAGGGGGTTCAGCTCATAAACTCAGGTCTTTCTACTGAGGTAGTGGAGACCATGTTGCACTCCAGAGCTCCTTCTACGAGGAGGCTTTATGCCCTAAATTGGAGAATTTTCGTTGCCTGGTGTACGAGCCAGTCTGTGAATCCAGTTGACTGCCCAGTTGGTTCAGTTCTAGATTTTCTTCAAGAAAAATGATCTTCGGGGTTGTCCCCCTCCACCTTAAAAGTGTACGTGGCAGCTATATCTGCCTATCACGTTCCTCTAGAGGGCATCAGTGGGGAGACACCCATGGGTAGTTTGCTTCCTTCGCGGTACTCTGAGGCTAAGGCCTGCGGCATGCTCGAGGGTGCCAACCTGGGATTTGGCCATTGTGTTAGAAGGCCTAGCCCTGGCCCCCTTTGAGCCCATTGAAGAGGTGCCAGAGAAGTTTCTCACATTAAAAACTCTGTTCCTGCTATCTATCTCTTCTCTGAAAAGAATCCGGGATCTACAAGCTTTGTCAGTTGCTCCCTCATGTCTTGAGTTTGCGCCAGGTATGGTGAAAGCATTCCTGTTTCCAAAGGAAGGATATGTGCCTAAGGTCCCCACTAATGTGGCAGGTCCAATAATGTTGCAGGCCTTCTCTCCGACTCCATTCCAAGATCAGGACCAGGAGAAACTAAGTTTACTTTGCCCAGTTAGGGCTTTGGATGCCTATGTCCACAGAGCTGCCCTGTGGCGCAAGTCTGATCAGCGACGTGGGTATTCAGTTCCCGCAGCGCTTGACGCAGCGCGAGTTCCCTTGAAAGGGAACGTCTCAGGTTACGTATGTAACCATGGTTCCCTGAGAGGGAAAAAGACGCTGCGTTGCTTTGCCATACTCCTGGCATGCCTGTGACCAACTTGTTCGACCTATCAGATGCTTTATAGCTTCCTGGTCAATGACGTCACCCGCCTACGATGTCTCATCACGCCATTGGACTGATTTCACGAGTGCTTCATGAAGATGAAGTTGACGATGCTGACTCGCAATCTTCACAGTAACGCGCCAGAGAGAAATGCAGATTTCATACGATTACATAAGCAGAGAGCAGTCTGTTTTCCGTTTTTAAATGTTCTGTTTAAAAGTAGAAATCAAGCTTTCTATATATTTCTCAAGTCTGTGAAGTACACGCTGAGTTTCGGTTCATTTATGAGACGAGAGTCTTTCACGTGCCGGCGACTCCGTGTCATGATGATCTATTTTCTACTATATATGTACTTCTTATTTATTAAATCCAGGCAGGTGGTTGATGAAACATTAATTAAAATTAAGATACAATTAATAAAAAACGAAATTTACTTTAAAGAAAGGCTTTGTGCTTTCTGAGGTCGCTTTCAGAGCGGTCATGTCCGTAACGGAGAACTGTCACGTCCGCAACATTGTTTTTTCCCTCATTAATACGAACTCGAAAAATTTAATAAAAATAATATTTTATGTTCTGTGGAGGCCGACCCTAATCCGGTGGGTAGTATTACTTTTGTTTTGCGCAGTGTAGTTCATAGAATTACTAAAACATATTTTGCCACCTAAAAGTTAAAGATTTTTTGTGTCATGTCTCGTGTATTTCCCTCATATTAAATATAAAACGCATATTGTAGACTGATATTTTTCTAATGTCTGGAGTTTTATTAAGGGAGTGTGGATATATGAACAGACGTTTCAGTATTAAACGCATTTTCTGAGAATTTATATTTCAAGTTCGGACCTGGCAAACCGAGCGATTTAGACGTTGATGCCATTTATTTATGTTGATGCCATTTATTTATGATGCCAACGTATTTATGTGAGACTGGATTCTCAGCTTTGGTCTGCCTTAAGACCAAGTATAGGTACAGACTGTTTGTGGAAAATGATCTAAGACTGAAACTGTCCCCAATTCGGCCTAACAACGCTGCTTAGAACATCCAGGCAGATCCCTCACATTGATTTAACTGGTGATGTGGATGGAGACCTTTAATGAGATGTTGGATATGTGTTGTAGGCCTATTGTGTGTGAGATTGGGTGCATATCTGTTTAAAATCATTATATTCAGCACATTTGTATCATATGTTGACTTTTGATGAGATTTGTATCATATGTTTACGATTCTATTAACTATTCTCGACAAAATTGATACAAATAAATATTAATAAATAAATAAATAAAACTTGTTGTTAACAATTGGTGGTGTTGGGGGTACTCCGGAAGATCTATAATGTCTCAGGGGGTACATGCCTGTTAAAAGTTTGGGAACCACTGAAATAAAGCTACACTGTGTAATTTTTTGTGTTGATTCTTTCCAAAAAAACACTTTGTTCTTTCAAAATTATATGTGCTCATTCATGTGTAATTACTTCCACCAACTAATTAAAGTACACTCGTAAGTGTAGAATCTGCCATTCAGAATACATATGAGCGAGTCGCTCGAATGGTGGCAGCCATGTTGCGCCTCCATCTTGAAAATACATTAGCCAAAGAGGGAAATATCCATACCTGGAAATTCAAGTGTCGCCTTTCGCGCCTTTACGTAGTGGCACCGTGACGAATCCGAGGGGGAGATTACTCATAATAATACGGCCACAGTTGGAGTTAAAACGCCCTCGGAATGGGAGGGGCTAGAAAGCTAGTCTTATAGAATTTCACCGCTATATGGGAGAAAATCTTACACAATGTAGCTTTAAATAACGCAGAACATAAGCTGACCTGATTGTCCATTAAACAGTTTAATTTGAATTGTTTGTGTTTTTTGTTTTAGCCTACTTTCAGACCAGGACTGGAGAACGCCTGACGATGGGATGTTGAGACTTCGACCTCTGAGAAAAAGCTACACCACATCAGTGATCACATCTTCTGTTCATCAGTTATACTGTAGGGCACAACTGAACAAACTGTTTAGATGAGGAAGAAGAACACAAACACGATAGAGACGTACAGGGAAGAGCAAGAAACCAGTTTAGCTGTGATAATGAATTGTTTTTTTCCAACACAATATAAAATCTGTTCTCTTACGAGAGTATCTCTCGTACTGCGTAATATCTTACGCTATGGGGAAAACCTCTTTTCCACGAGATATTGAAGCCAAAAATTATCCTTTAATTTTGATTAATGTAAAACGCTGTGCGGCAGCGTGCAGACATAGGCAAGACGGCTCGCGCGCCTATTGGCTGCCTTGCGGCCACAGCAGCAAGCCTATCGAGAGAGGCCCTGCATGACGTGACATCCAAGGGGGGTGCTTCGCGCCCATTTCGTCGCGTCCCGCCAGAATAGGCGTGGCCTTGGCCTATAAATACGCTCGACAGGCTGATACAAACTGATTTTCAACTCTTCAGCGAAGCGCTACTGCATCGCTGGATCCGGAGTGAGAAGCCGCGCCGTCTGATTGTAAGCCTTCTGCGGGACGAGCCTTCGAGCCTGAAGTCGCTGGCCTGCACCTCGCCGCCTTCAGCTGCCGTACCTGCTACGCTTTCCGGCGTTCATATCCTTTTCACTGCTGAGTGTGTGTTCGCCGCTGCGACTCACACTCTATCTCTGTTTTCTATCTGTTCTAAAAGAGCAAGCGTCTTTTTAAAGATGCCAAGATCCTGCGGCTCGTGCCGAGCCACACTCAGCGACGGGGACCGTCATGTCATCTGCGCTTCCTGCCTGGGTGAGGATCATGCGGCTCTCGCTCTCGTCGAAGGCGGATGCCCTCATTGCGAGCTAATGCCTATGGTGACTCTGAGGACTCGCCTGGCATCCTTCTCAGAGCCTGCACTTCAACCCGCTGCGACGCCGCGCCGTAAAAAGCGCCGCGCTCAGCTCGTTCCCGAGCCCTCTCCTGCCCGCCTAAGCTCGCCGGTTCGCCCGCTAGCTTCGCCGGCATCGCTCGAGTCACTCACTGATGGACAGCGGCCGCCGTCTGCCACCGCTTCCGCCATTGAGATCGACGAAACAGCCGAGGCTTGTTTTATCCTGGCGTCGGACAGCGAAGATTGGGCGAGCTCTGTGGACCTCCCCTCCGCTGTTCGCGAGCCTTCCGGGAAAAGAGCGGGCATTGAGTCTGAGTTGATGCGTCTGCTCTCTCAAGCCGTCGACAACCTCGGCCTCGACTGGGAGGCGCCCGCGCAACCCCCGCGCAACCGACTGGATGGATGTTTCCTCAAGAAGGACCACGCCCCATCACAGTCCAGACCCGCGCCTTTTCTTCCTGAGCTTCACGAAGAAGTCGCGAGGTCTTGGAACGCCCCCTTCTCGGCCAGAATGCGTACATCTGTCTCTGCTGCATTCTCCACTGTGGACGGTGCGAAAGACAGAGGGTACCTTTCTCTTCCTCCTGTGGAAGCAGCGGTAGCATCACATCTCTGCCCGCCCTCTGCTGGACGGCGAGCACAGATGGTGTTGCCATCTAAAGCCTGCCGAGTGACGTCAGCCATGCACGGTCGCGCTTACACCGCCGCCGGGCAAGCTGTGTCGGCGCTACACACAATGGCCATCCTGCAGATCTTCCAGGCCGACCTTCTCCGAAAAATGGACGAGGAAGGCGTGGGATCGATCAGCGTTGCGGATTTAAGGAGCGCTACAGACCTGGCTCTTCGCGCCGCTAAATCTGCTGCACAGGCCGTTGGGCGGAACATGGCCTCTCTCACCGTGACTGAGAGACACCTATGGCTAACGCTGTCTGAAATGACGGATTCGGAGCGCTCTGTGTTTCTCGACGCGCCCATTTCGCCAGTGGGCCTCTTCGGATCTGCCGTCAAAGATTTCGCGGACAGATTCCAGGAGGTTCAGAAGACATCGCAGGGTATGAAGCACTTCCTCCCGAAGCGCTCTAGCTCCGCAGCAGGTCGCTCGAAACAGCCGTCTACCCGTAGCTCACAGCCACAGCCTGCACCACCCGCCGCCGCTTCTCAGCGCCGCCAGGCCCGAGAACAGAGACCGCGCTCTCGCTCTGCTGGACGCCGCCCCCCTCAGCGCGGGCCCCGGCCGAGGATTGAGATCAAGCCCGAGGTCTCAAAGCCTTCCTAGCCATCCTAGGAAAGCGACGGTGTTCAAATCTCGCTGCGGCCGGATTTTCACAGAAACATTTCGCTCGTCCAGTTCCATGCGATGTGACTGTTCCAGTGTATTTAGCAGTCAACAAGCCGGTTCATTTGCCCGCTTGCCTGCACACAACAGCCGTTTTTACGGCTACCCAGATAAATCCAATAAAGAGTGTATTTTCTGGTGTCCCGGCCATAGCCGATGGTATTATGAGTGTTGTAAGAATGCCCACGTCACAGTGCCCATTCCCACACACAGACACAGCCCGCCACAGTTCAGGGCTAGCACAAATAAAATCGACTCATGTCGATTGTGCAAACGTAGTGAATGTGCCCACGACACAGTGCCCACAAACACTACACAGTGCGTGTCCCACGGTTTCTGTAAAAACAAAACCACCACATATTCAGTCAGCGCAAGCCGACGGTGTTTTCAGTGCAGTAAATGTGCCCGCTGTCCCGCGCCCACATTCACTCACAGACACGCTGAACCCTACGGGGTTTGTCCCGCTCGTTCTCTCTCCACAATTTGTCATAGAGAAAGCGAGTGCGAACAGCCTGCCCGCCGTGATCGGCGCGCCCCCCGCCTCGCGCACTTTAAACACAGTGTTCATGTCTCAGCACACCGAAGCTCTGCAGCCGCCGCTGTGCCGCGGCCAGAGCCCGGATATCATTCTGCCTCTAGCTATCCACGCGAATGCATGGGCAATGCTTCCCGGGGTATCAGAATGGGTGTTGAACACTATAAAGAGAGGCTATTCGCTACAGTTCGCTCGACGTCCCCGCTGTTGCACGGCGCGTGTCGAAACCAGGGTGGACAACGAAGTATCTCATCTACTTCGAACCGAAATAGCGAAACTACTGAGCAAAGGGGCCATAGAACCTTTATCTCAGGCTCAGAGCGAAGGGGTTGTATACAGCAGATATTTTCTGGTACCGAAAAAAGACGGGGGTCTCAGACCCATTCTAGATCTGCGACAATTGAACAAAGCGCTTCTAAAACGCAAGTTCAAAATGCTGACAACCAGCAAAATCCTCGCGCACGTGCGCCAGGGAGACTGGTTCATGTCAATAGATCTGAAAGACGCCTATTTCCAAATACAGATTGCGTCACGTCACAGGCGATTCTTGAGATTCGCCTTCGAGGGCCAGGCATATCAATACACAGTCCTACCGTTCGGCCTGTCTCCAGCACCCCGTATATTCACGAAGTGCATGGACGCGGCTCTCGCACCCCTGAGACTTCAGGGCATGCGAATTTTGAACTACTTGGACGACTGGTTGATTCTAGCTCGATCACGATCAGAGCTCATAGAACACAAGACCGCATTACTCGAGCATCTCGAGAATTTGGGTCTCACAGTCAATTGGGCGAAGAGTTCGCTGTCTCCCAGCCAGAAAATCTCCTTCCTGGGAACAGTGATGGACTCGCTGTCTATGACAGCACGTCTGTCGCCGGAGCGAGGACTGAACATTCAGCGCGCCGTGAAATCCTTCCGCCGCGGCTCTATAGTCCAGCTCAAACGGTTTCAGAAAATGCTGGGCCTCATGGCCTCAGCATCTTCAGTACTTCAGCTGGGCCTGCTTCGCATGCGCCCACTGCAGTTATGGCTGAAAGCACGAGTTCCGCCCGGGGCTTGGGCCGCTGGTCTGTTTCGCCTCAGGGTCGACAGGAAATGCGTCTCGGCTCTGAAACCTTGGAAAAAAGCCGACTGGTACCAGTCAGGCGTGAGTCTGGGGACTCCCTCGAGTGTGATGGTGGTGTCCACGGACGCCTCCACCTCGGGGTGGGGAGCGCTGCTCGAGGGCAGACCGTTCTTTGGCCAGTGGTCAGAACGGGAGAAGCTCCTACACATAAACTGTCTAGAAATGCTGGCAGTAGACAACGCGCTAAGGCGTTTTTGTCCCCAGATAAAAGGCCGCCACGTCTTAGTCCGGTCGGACAACATGTCAGTGGTGGCGTACATAAATCACCAGGGCGGCGCCAGGTCCCGAAGCCTTTACAGGCTGACGAAACGCCTCCTGGGCTGGGCTCAGCACAACCTGCTTTCACTGAAAGCAGCGCATGTGCCTGGTCACCTGAATCTGGGACCAGACAGACTGTCCAGAAACAATGTCCCAGCAGGGGAATGGTCGCTGCACCCGCAGACGATCCAACTGCAGTGTGAGACATTCGGCAGAGCGCAGGTGGACCTGTTCGCGTCCCAGGAAAACGCTCACTGTCCGAACTTTTTCTCCAAGAGCAGGGACGCGCTGGCCCACGTATGGCCCCGACGCCCCCTCTATGCTTTTCCCCCCGTCTCGCTCCTGCCTCAAGTGCTGGAACGAATCAGGGAAAATAGATGCCCAGTGCTGCTCGTGGCTCCGCTATGGACGAACCAAACCTGGTTCCCAGTCCTGATGCAGCTGGCCAGCACTGCCCCGTGGCCGATACCGGTGAGGAGAGACCTCCTCTCTCAGGCAAAGGGCTCGATTTGGCATCCTCGCCCGGAGTTATGGTCCCTACATGTGTGGGCCATCAACGGGTACCCGCTAACCTCCCGGAGGGAGTGTTAAACACAATCACGCAGGCTAGGGCCCCGTCTACTAGACGGCTCTACTCCTCGAAATGTTCAGTGTTCTCTACCTGGTGTCAAGCTCAGGGCTTTTCACCCATAGACTGCGGGGTTACGGAAGTGCTCTCCTTCCTTCAGGAGCTGCTGGATAAGGGTAGAACCCCGTCCACGCTCAAAGTATACGTGGCGGCCATAGCGGCGTTTGCAAAACCGACGTCTGGCCAGTCACTGGGGAAGAACGACCTCGTCGTGCGATTCCTCAGGGGAGCTCGGAGGCTGAATCCTTCCAGACCTCCCTCAGTCCCTATGTGGGACCTTTCTACGGTTCTGGAAGCCCTGAAAGGTGCCCCATTCGAGCCAATCCATTTGTCAGACATGAAGCACCTGTCTTTCAAAACGGTATTTCTTGTGGCTCTTGCTTCAATGAAGCGCGTGGGGGACTTGCAAGCGCTTTCAGTAAGCGCGTCCTGTATTGAGTTTGGGCCTAATGACTCAAAAGTCATACTCAAACCAAGGCATGGGTACGTGCCAAAATCCCTCAACACACCGTTCAGGGCCCAGGTTATTTCCCTGTGCGCCCTCCCGGTGAACAATGAGGAAGCGGATGCTAATCTCCTTTGCCCCGTCAGGGTGCTGAGAGCTTATGTGTCCCGCTCGTCTGTCTTCAGGCAGACCGAGCAGCTCTTTGTTTTGTTTGGCGGACGCTCCAAGGGACTGGCCGCATCAAAACAGAGCCTATCCAGATGGATAGTCGATGCCATAGCGCTGGCTTACACTTCTAAGGGCCTGCAGTGTCCTTTGGGTGTCAGAGCGCACTCCACGAGAGGCGTGGCCTCTTCGTGGGCGTGGTCTAGTGGGATTTCCTTGCATGATATCTGTATGGCGGCGGGCTGGGCCTCGCCGTCTACATTTATAAGGTTCTATAACCTAGAAGTTCCCGCCTTACAGGCCAAGCTGCTGTCGGTCTAGAATTCAATACTATCTGTCCCGCTGCGCCGGTGCAGAATGCTGAGTTTTGATTGAGTATCGCTCACTGATCGATGGAACAGCTCCATGGGTGTTGAATAGCCCGTATTTTTGCCCAGTTCAGGCTGAACGCGTTCACCTTGTCTGCGGGATATACTGTTGACATAACTAGCTCCTATGGGATGCTATTTCGTGGGGAATGATGCTGGTAGCCTCTCTTCTCCGACTCTCTATGAGTCTACGGTGATTATGCACTATATGAGCCCCGGGCTACTGCCCTTGGGACTTTGGTGTCGGATCCCAGTACGCACGGCGTCTTACATTGTGTTCCCCATAGCGTAAGATATTACGCAGTACGAGAGATACTCTCGTAAGAGAACGTACTCGGTTACTAACGTAACCTCGGTTCTCTCTAGAGAGGGAACGAGTACTGCGTATCTTGCCGTGCATACAACAGCGCTGGTTCGCTTCAGCGTTGAAAACCAGTTTGTATCAGCCTGTCGAGCGTATTTATAGGCCAAGGCCACGCCTATTCTGGCGGGACGCGACGAAATGGGCGCGAAGCACCCCCATTGGATGTCACGTCACGCAGGGCCTCTCTCGATAGGCTTGCTGCTGTGGCCGCAGGGCAGCCAATAGGCGCGCGAGCCGTCTTGCCTATGTCTGCACGCTGCCGCACAGCGTTTTACATTAATCAAAATTAAAGGATAATTTTTGGCTTCAATATCTCGTGGAAAAGAGGTTTTCCCCATAGCGTAAGATATTACGCAGTACTCGTTCCCTCTCTAGAGAGAACCGAGGTTACGTTAGTAACCGAGTACGTTTTCTGTATCATAGGTGACTGAATATGATTCTCTGGCACTCATTTTGTGGCTTCAGCAGTTGTGAATGGATTAATGTGATGTTAATGTATTTTTGAAGGCTCATTGTTATTTATCTTGAATCTCATTTGTCTTTATGCTACTTTATCAACTTTATGTTGTGTCCTCAAATAAAGTGTTGTGTAATAAAGTATGGTGAATATTGTGTATTGAAAGTGGTGTTTGGGACAGAATTTTATTTGAGAAATTTGAATTTCTTATTTATTTAGTTTAGTTCATAATTTCAAAACAACTAAATATAATTAATTACCATAATTATTTTACTTAGGACATAAATATTTTGTCGTGGTGAATGATATTTGGGACAACAATCCAGAAAAAGGTGCACATACTTGCATGTATGCCAGTTTTCAGTGAAATAAAGAGAAGGTGTGTGAATAACAAGAGGCTGCAGTGGGCTATCTTGCTACAAACACTTTAAGTATAATTGAAGATGATCCATGTTGATCATTCTAGTACATCTACTACTGAATTTAAAATGAAAGCATAGACATTACTGATGTCAGGCAAATAATCAGCAGTCAGATGGGGTGAAAAGGATATTTTGGCACTGTTTTGTTGTTTTACTGTTTGTTTTAATGGTGCATTGTACTTGTGATATAGTAATAGTTCAAAATCTAAAATCTATGTAGATTGCACTGCCCGTCCACCCCAAGGGGCCCAGCAATGGCCCCCAGAAGAGCAAAAGAATGCACATTTCAAATGGCTGTAACTCAAAGTCCGGTTAGTGTATCAAATAGACAATATGAAGGACAACTGCTTATGCTATGTTTACTAAATAATGTTGGGCACAGTTTTCAGACATATATGGATATTTTAAAAGAGCTCACAGTAAAATATCAAATTGCAACCTATCCCTCATATATATCATAAAGGTTTGCACAATTAACAAATTTAGATATCCAGTTGCCCAGTAAAGATATTATTTATTTAACATTTACTGTTTCATTACTAAACGTTTTAAACTACATTACCCACATATCTCTGTCATTATATCAATGGAACAGGGAACATTGTGCTGTAGTTCATTGAAATGTGCAGACATGCTTAGGGTTAGGGTTGGGATCTCGGTAAAGGAGAAATTTCTCACAACATAGCGACACTTTCTAGTTACCTTAATGTATAACTAACGTAATAATAACACCAAAACATACTTTGTAACATGAAGCGCCATTTTATATGGGTTAAAAGATAGTCCAATCACAGCGAGTTCTGCGATAAAGTCACAGCCAATAAAAACCCAGCTGAACAGATGCGTCACACTTACTTGCCCAATTATGGTAAATGATGACAAATATTCTTCCGGTTCCGGATGCAGGGATAGATTCCTTTAATATTTAATATTTGGGCTGTTAAATATGTATTGCTTCTAATTAAATTATAAAACTCACATTTAAAAACAAAAAGACTCCTTTGTGTGGTTACCATCCAAAAACGTTGGATTCATATGATCATGACACAAATTTGCTCATTTGATTAGACTGATGCATACATTTGAAAGAGAAACTTTTTTTCTAAGCAATGGCACAATTTTTTTTTTATTAAAGATAATTGCATGTACTAAAGTGCTTCTAACATTTACAGTGTATGTGTAGTATATCAAGTATATTATATAACAAAATGTAACAAAAGCATAATGAATGCACACAATTTTTAAAGCAAATTCCTATATTTAATGTCAAACTGTTTAAAGACAAATGTAGTGCAAAAACTACTGCACAACAGAATAAAAATCAGTTAATTGTAAACAAAACATAAAATCCAGATACAGGGGCAATCTATTATAGTGACACATACTTGTTATTTAAAAAAAATCGCTGATGAAGTTATATTTTTACAAACCACGAGTTGAGATTCAACTTACTTTGTTATGTGAAAATATATTTGTTTCTTCCCTTTAAAGAACAAAAAGGTGAAAACTTAAACACAACACTTTACATTCTCATCTTTAATTCTATATCGTTGTGATTATTGGTCACTTTTATTGTAACTAAATGAAAGGAAACCTAAAATAGTTAATTATTATAAATGTCAGCAAGAAAATGCTTCTATAAAATACATTCACAGGTAGGCCTGTATTACAATTACATTAACCAGGTAGTCATATAATGATAACATAGATGTAGTTATGGTGGATAAATAGTGTCCACTGTAATTGAAGGTTTAATGAAGCTAAATGTAAGACATCTAAATGTAAAGGTAACAAACTCAGAATAATGTCCAGTATGTCAAGTCAACCCAGTCTCTTACTATTGCGTATCTATACCACGAGTTTTCATTTTCATTTGGCGTAGTATTTACACGCCAAAGTCACATTGTGCGTTCATATGGTACGCAAAATCCTCCCGTTAAACTTCTATTGATGGAAAGTGCGTATGCATTGCACGTAGAAATGTATTATAGGCAACGTCATCGTTCCGCCCCTTCAATTCGTACGAAGAATCACGATTTCATCTCGTGCAGGTGCCGAAGTGGCATGTAGCCTATTCGTTTTTTTGTTTTGTTTTTTTACAGAAACATAACTCATTATCTCTAATGGGGGCGAATGTTGTTACTACATCTAATATTACACGCTTGCTCATTAAAAGTCGGGTGATTGTTTTTACAGTTTAATTCTAAACAATCCATTTCCGGGGATTTTTTTATTTATTATTATTTTTTTTATTTTTTTGCAGAATTTTCAATATTTCAAAGTGAATAATTTATGCTAGTTATAGTAGTTATATATCTGTCTGCTTTATTTATTCTGCTCTCTGCTTTTGTCTTTTTGGCGTGTACTGACTACACGCATTTTTTATTCTTCGTTTGTGATTGTATTTGGAATGGTAAAAGTATTAACTAATAATAATAATAATTATAATAATATTAATAATAATAATAATACAAATAAATAAATTCATTAAAAAAAAAAACATTCTCACTCCCAAAGCGTCAACAGCTAAAGCATGGTCAAGCGCCCGAGGCGTCACGTGGCAGACTCTATGACACTCTATGACGCATTAGGAACTCCCTTTCAATGGGAAACCTGTGGCGTGAATTGATATATAAGATATCTAACCCTCATGATTATTATTTATTTATTTATTTTTTATTTATTTCTTTTCCTTCTTCATTCCTCCTTAGTTTTATTTGTTTTAGCCTTTTTACAGTCTATGGTTTTAGCACTGATATTTTGTATGTTCAGATGACATTGTACATATTATTGTATTTTGTATTGTAATTTTTGTAATTCTGATACAAAATGTATAGCATGTTTGTCATCTCTGTATTGTTTGCAGGCATAATAAAAAAAAAAATAATAAAAATAAAAAAAAACCTGTGGCGTGAATAACAGACGCGAATTTTATCAGTAGGAAATAGCGCTGAAGAAGTCTCATTCCGAACACATCGCGATATTTGGCATCAGGTCACGCGTGCCAGATGTTGGTAAGTAGTCGTAAATACGCTGTCCAAATAATGTTTGTTATAATATATTTTCTGTTTGTCGATATTAATCAAAGTAGCTCTCTCATGTTCAGTCACTGCATTATATCTGTCATCTCCACGGCGGCTTTGCGTTTCATTGGTTTCTAATTCAAAACACATTACTAAACTAACGAAATTAAACACTGTCTGTCACGTGACGTGCTATATAGGCCTACACCTTCAATCAGTTAATCATATAATATGATATATTCATATCAGGTTCAAAGTAGTACAATTAGTTCCAACGTGGTATTTGTAGTAGAAGCACAGTAAAAACAACACTTACCATGCTCTTACCACAGTAACCTTAGTTTTACTGTTATAGATAACTTATAGTAAAGGAAAGTAACCACAAAACTTACCATGCTTTTACCACAGTATTTGCAGTTTTAATGTGTCATTTGTTGTAAATGTACAGTAACCACAACACTTACAATGCTTTTACCACAGTATTTGCAGTTTTAATGTTTCATTTGTTGAAAATGTACAGTAACCTCAACACTTACCATGCTTTTACCACAGTATTTGCAGTTTTAATGTGTCAGTTGTTGTAAATGTACAGTAACCACAACACTTACCATGCTTTTACCACAGTATTTGCAGTTTTAATGTGTCATTTGTTGTAAATGTACAGTAACCACAACACTTAACATGCTTTTACCACAGTAACCTTAGTTTTACTGTGATACCGTGATAGGTATAGTATAGTAAAAGGACAGTTACCACAAAACTTACCATGCTTTTACCTCAGTATTGGTAGTTTTAAAGTAATATTTGTTATAAATGCATAGAAACCACAACACTTACCATGCTTTTAATGCCTAATAATTTAAAATCCCAGAATTGTAAGGTAAATCTGTAATTTTTCCTTTAAATAATCCTATATATTATACATAATGATATTTTATTTTCTCTTTTTTCAGCTGAAAAGACCAAAAGGGCCTTTCGGACTCAGTCAGCTCATTATTGTTTGAGGAGAAGTAAACGGGAGACGAAAAGCTACAAAGGCAAATATTCACAATGGTATGTATGTGTTGGTTTTAACCTGTAATCAAACATTTTATCAAGCATTTGTTGTTTCTTAAACCCTTTCTTATAAAACCCGTAGCCCAATCGGTACAAACATAGTCTCTAAGTCTTAATAATTCACAAGACTTAACAAGTTCTCAGATTCATACGATGCTCGTACATATTTATATACTCCTACATAATCCTGCTGCTTTTACTCCTCCAGCTGTCATTGGCTACTGCCTCAATTCCTGTACATATTTATCGCGATATTTGCAAATCAGTTGCACCCCTTCTTGGAAAGTAGTCGGATGCCCCACACACTGTGAGAAAGTTTATATTAATTGCATTGTATTATTTAAAATTATTACAAATTGGACCCTGTCTGTTCATGTTCTAATGATACATGATGTCTCCACACCTCATAACTTTCCTCTGTTTGCAAGAGTGGAAAAGCTAATCTGACTTGTCACACGACATCAGATACTCGATTATTGTGTCATGATCAGATCAGTTACACCACTGATAACTTTCCCGTTTGCATGTAAATCGTGTTATTTTTAAACAAAAATTCATATGCTTATTGCTTGCTATTAATGACATACGTTTAATCATGCCCACATATCAGTAAACTTATTACATGAATGCATTTAACATTTAATTATCCAACCTCTTTACAGAAAAATATCCCACAGTTATGGATAACCTCAGATCATCATCACCAAGTCCTGTTCAACAAGTGTCCTCCAACGTATTCGATCCGTGGACTAGTTCTCCTCATCTTCCCATGGGACACTGACATTCTTCATCTGTTCGTGAAACATCTGTCTCCATGTCTTCCTTGGTCTTCCCTGTCTCCTGATCCTCCTGGTGGTGTCCACTTCATTACTGTCTTTGGGTGGTGTTGTTTGGGCATGCGTAGGATGTGTACTTGATGTCTGCCTAATGCCTTTATCAAATAAGCGCCAATGCTCATCAGGGGTTTTGGTAAAGGACATATTCATTGACATCCATTAGTTCTAGTCATGCAGCGATTTCATGATGCAATAGTCAAATGTATATTTCTGCAAGTGTATAAAGCAGGTGTTTGTCTGAACAATTGAAGATACTGAGAGTGTTCAGGAAAACCTTTTGAAAACAAGCAATATTTATGGAATTCTGTTTGGTGCTGAAAGAGTATTACAGAAATGATACACTTGACAACTGGATATTATTCTGTGAGTTTGTTACCTTTACATGTAGATGGACTTAATGTCTTGCATTTAGCTTCATTAAACCATTTATTACAGTGGTTACTATAGTAAATATCCACCATAACTACATCTATGGTATCATTATATCACTGCCTGGTTAATGTAAATGTAATATACCCGTGAATGTATTTTATAGAAGCATTTTCTTGCTGACATTTATAATCATTAACTATTTTAAGTTTCCTTTCATTTAGTTTCATTTAATAAAAGTGAACAATAATCACAAGGATATAAAACTAAAGAGAATGTAAAATGTTGTGCTTAAGTTTCTGCCTATTTGTTCTTTAAAGGGAGGAAGAAACAAATATATTTTCACATAACAAAGTTGAATCTCATCTCTTGGTTTGTAAAAAAATATTCTTACTTCATAGCGAATTTTTTTTTAACGTTACTGTATGTGTAACGGTAATAGATTGCCTCTGTATCTGGCTATTTTTGTATGTAATTAACTGATATTTATACAGTTGTGCAGCAGTTTTGGCACTACATTTGTTTTAAACAGTTTGACATTAAATATTGGAATATGCTTTCAAAATTGTGTGCATTCATTATGCTTTTGTTACATTTATTTGAATTCCAAGAGTTCAGATGGTGGAGAATGGCATAAAGAAGTGATTACCTTTGATATACATACACTGTAAATGTTAGAAGCACTTTAGTACATGTAATAATCTTTAATTCAAATACTGCAAAACTACTCCTGCTGTAGGCCATTGCTTAGAAAAAAAAGTTTCTCTTTCAAATGTATTTATTGCATCAGTCTAATAATCAAAAAAGCTAATTTGTGTCATTGATCGTGTGAACTTGTTTTTGGATGGTAAGCACACACGGGAGTCTTTTGTTTTTAAATGTGAGTTTTATTATTTAATCAGAAGGAATACATATTTAACAGGCCAAATATTAAATTTATCCCCGCAACCGGAACCAGAAGAGATCTGTCATCATTTACCATAAATGGGCAAGTAAGTGTGACGCATCTGTTCCGCTGGGTTGTCATTGGCTGTGACTTTATCGCAGAACTTGCTGTGACTGGACTATCTTTTAACCCATATAAAACGGCGCTTCATGTTATAAAGTATGTTTTGGTGTTATTACGTTAGTTATACATTAAGTTAACTATAAAATGTCTCTATGTTGTGAGAAATTACTCCTTTATCGAGATCCCAACCCTAACCCTTAGCATTTCTGCACATTTCAATGAACTACAGCACCACGTTTCCTGTTGCATTGATAGAATGACAGAGATATGTGGGTAATGTAGTTTAAAACGTTCAGCAATGAAGCAATACATTTTAAATACATAATATATTTAATGGACAACTGGATATCTAAATATGTTCATTGTGCAAACCTTTATGACATATAGGGACAGGCTGAAATTGTGTATTTTACTGTGAGCACTTTTAATAACTTTCCATATTATGTCTGAAAATTGTGCCCAACATTATTTAGTAAACATAGCATAAGCATTTGTCCTGCCGATTTTCTCTTTGATACACTAACCAGACTTTGAGTTACACCCATTTGAAATGTGTATTTGTTTGCTCTTCCGGGGGCCGTTGCTGGGCTGTTGCTGGGCCGTTGCTGGGTCGTTGCTGGGCCCCTGAGGGTGGAAGGCCAGTGCAATCTACACACATCTATTCCCCTCATCATGGACAACAAACTTTGTTTAGTCAAATTGAAATACCAGACTATTGATATTTTCCCCCCTTTTCTATTTTAACATCATGCTTGTATTAGGTTTTGATGGGTATTGTGAGACCTTCTGGAAATATTTAAAAGAAATGCTGTAATATAAAACAATAATAATAATAATAATTAATATGTATTTGCTTTTTTTTTGTATCAAAACCAATAAATATAATTGATGAACCTGCAACAACTTGTCATTATCATATTTCCAGTGTTGGCAGTAAACAAAAATCAATTTATATATTTACACTTTACTATTACACAAGGATAATGGACCATTCAATCAAACAACAAAGAAACAGTGCCAAAATTTCCTTTTCACCCCCTCTGATTGCTTCTTATATGCCTGACATCAGTAATATCTATGATTTCATACTAAATGCAGTAGATGTACTAGAATGATCAACATGGATCATCTTCAATTATGATTGAAGTGTTTGTAGTAATATAACCCACTGCAGCCTCTTGTTATTCACACACCTTCCATTTATTTCACTGAAAACTGGCATACTTCTCACAACATGCAAGTATGTGCAACTTTTAGTGCATCGTTGTCCCAAATATCATTAACCAGATCAAAAATGTTTATGTCCCGTTTATTTTTAAATTATGAACTAAACTCATAAGTAATTAAAATTTCTCAAATAAAATATTACATTTTCTGTACCAAACACCACTTTCAATACACAATATTCACCATACTTTATTACACAATAGTTTATTGGAGGACACAGCATAAAGTTGATGAAGTAGCATAAAGACAAATGAGATTCAAGATAAATAAAAATGGGTCTTCAAAAATACATTAACATCACATTAATCCATTCACAGCTGCTGAAGCCACACAAATGCGTGCCAGAGAATCATATTCAGTCACCTATGATACAGAAAACAGATTTGATATTGTGTTGGAAAATAATGATTCATTATCAAAGCCAAACTGGTTTTCTTCCCTGTACGTCTCTATCGTGTTCATGTTCTTCTTCCTCATCTAAACAGTTTGTTCAGTTGTGCCGTACAGTATAACTGATGAACAGAAGATGTGATCACTGATGTGGTGTAGCTTTTTCTCAGAGGAAGAAGTTTCAACATCCCATCGTCAGGTGTTCTCCAGTCCTGGTCTGAAAGTAAAACAAAAAACACAAACAATTCAAATGAAGCTGTTTAATGGACAGTCAGGTCAGCTTGTGTTGTGTGTTATTTAAAGCAGTGATGGGCTACTCTAGCCCTCAGCATCCACTGTCCTGTAGATTTAGCTTAGATTTACTTAAGTTTAGATTGTCTATAACTTAAGTAAACCTGAAGACTTTGGTTAAAATGTCAGGTGTGCTCAATTAGGGTTGGAGGTAAAATCTCTCCACCTCAAAAAGGAGAACGCAAAAGGGCTAGAGTTGCCTGTTCCTTATTTAAATTTACAAAGCAGCAGTCAGTACATTATATTATATACACATTGAAGTATTATATATATATAAAATTGCAGCACTAAAATTAGAATATCGTGCAGAAGTTCATTCAATTCAACTTAAAAGGTGAAACTAATATATTATATAGACTCATTACATGCAAAGTGAGATATTTTAAGCCTTTATTTGTTATAATTTGGGGTTTTCAAAGCTGTAAACCATAATTATCCAAAGTCAAAATTAGAATATTGTGAAAAGGTTTTCATAGCTGTAAGCCATAATTATCAAAATTATAACAAATAAAGGCTTGAAATATCTTACTTTGCATGTAATGAATGAGTCTATATAATATATTAGTTTCACCTTTTAAGTTGAATTTTCTGAAATAAATAAACTTTTGCACGATATTCTAATTTTTCGAGTTTCACCTGTAATATATGTTAAGTACTGAAAAAAAAAACTGTTTTACCCATATCAACAGTAACCTGTTTTAAAAGATATTTTAGAAAGGCATGGTCTCTTTTGAGCCTTTGCCAGTGATGCTTGATTTCCTTCAAGACAACGTACTCTTCTGTCACTTGTTTCAAGAGCTTCACTTGGTCAAAAACCAGGTGATAATCTGTACAATGTAAAATTGTCAACATCAAATTATGTACTACATATTACAGCATTGTTTCAATACAAGACATACCAATGGACTCGCGCACCTTTCTGTCTTTGGGCACCGGATGTTCCTTCCTCACCGAAACAAAGGATTCATTCGATTAGCTTGCGTTGATATAAGGACTGGTCTTCCTTCTCTGCTGTAAAACAAAAAAAGTCTCTACTTACTCTATGTGCAATTACTATTGTTCTTAAAACATATAAATTAAGACAGTTATAAAGAAATTATTTTACCATATGATTCAAGAGAGAGCATTTGATGAGTAAATACTGATTGAAATATTGTAGAAACTTTACCTGGGAAGGGCTGATCACAGCAAGATTCACTGAGACTCACTAGTACAGGAGCTCTAGTGAGGGTCGGCTCTTAAAAGATCTGTTGAGTTTGATGTTGTAGAGCTTTAAAAAAGGACTAAGTAATCCTGCAAAACAGAAAGGAAGGTCATTTTAATACATTACATGCAAGTAGAAAGTTTATATATAACTGTAGGATTTATTTCTGTATAGAGTGTTGCATAATTAAATGTTAAATTAATTTATGTAATAAGTTTACTGATATGTGGGCATGATTAAACGTATGTCATTAATAGCAAACAATAATCATATGAATTTGTTTAAAAATAACACGATTTACATGCAAACGGGAAAGTTATCAGTGGTGTAACTGATCTGATCATGACACAATAATCGAGTATCTGATGTCGTGTGACAAGTCAGATTAGCTTTTCCACTCTTGCAAACAGAGGAAAGTTATGAGGTGTGGAGACATCATGTATCATTAGAACATGAACAGACAGGGTCCAATTTGTAATAATTTTAAATAATACAATGCAATTAATATAAACTTTCTCACAGTGTGTGGGGCATCCGACTACTTTCCAAGAAGGGGTGCAACTGATTTGCAAATATCGCGATAAATATGTACAGGAATTGAGGCAGTAGCCAATGACAGCTGGAGGAGTAAAAGCAGCAGGATTATGTAGGAGTATATAAATATGTACGAGCATCGTATGAATCTGAGAACTTGTTAAGTCTTGTGAATTATTAAGACTTAGAGACTATGTTTGTACCGATTGGGCTACGGGTTTTATAAGAAAGGGTTTAAGAAACAACAAATGCTTGATAAAATGTTTGATTACAGGTTAAAACCAACACATACATACCATTGTGAATATTTGCCTTTGTAGCTTTTCGTCTCCCGTTTACTTCTCCTCAAACAATAATGAGCTGACTGAGTCCGAAAGGCCCTTTTGGTCTTTTCAGCTGAAAAAAGAGAAAATAAAATATCATTATGTATAATATATAGGATTATTTAAAGGAAAAATTACAGATTTACCTTACAATTCTGGGATTTTAAATTATTAGGCATTAAAAGCATGGTAAGTGTTGTGGTTTCTATGCATTTATAACAAATATTACTTTAAAACTACCAATACTGAGGTAAAAGCATGGTAAGTTTTGTGGTAACTGTCCTTTTACTATACTATACCTATCACGGTATCACAGTAAAACTAAGGTTACTGTGGTAAAAGCATGTTAAGTGTTGTGGTTACTGTACATTTACAACAAATGACACATTAAAACTGCAAATACTGTGGTAAAAGCATGGTAAGTGTTGTGGTTACTGTACATTTACAACAAATGACACATTAAAACTGCAAATACTGTGGTAAAAGCATGGTAAGTGTTGGGGTTACTGTACATTTTCAACAAATGAAACATTAAAACTGCAAATACTGTGGTAAAAGCATGGTAAGTGTTGTGGTTACTGTACATTTACAACGAATGACACATTAAAACTGCAAATACTGTGGTAAAAGCATGGTAAGTGTTGAGGTTACTGTACATTTTCAACAAATGAAACATTAAAACTGCAAATACTGTGGTAAAAGCATGGTAAGTGTTGTGGTTACTGTACATTTACAACAAATGACACATTAAAACTGCAAATACTGTGGTAAAAGCATGGTAATTTTTGTGGTTACTTTCCTTTACTATAAGTTATCTATAACAGTAAAACTAAGGTTACTGTGGTAAGAGCATGGTAAGTGTTGTTTTTACTGTGCTTCTACTACAAATACCACGTTGGAACTAATTGTACTACTTTGAACCTGATATGAATATATCATATTATATGATTAACTGATTGAAGGTGTAGGCCTATATAGCACGTCACGTGACAGACAGTGTTTAATTTCGTTAGTTTAGTAATGTGTTTTGAATTAGAAACCAATGAAACGCAAAGCCGCCGTGGAGATGACAGATATAATGCAGTGACTGAACATGAGAGAGCTACTTTGATTAATATCGACAAACAGAAAATATATTATAACAAACATTATTTGGACAGCGTATTTACGACTACTTACCAACATCTGGCACGCGTGACCTGATGCCAAATATCGCGATGTGTTCGGAATGAGACTTCTTCAGCGCTATTTCCTACTGATAAAATTCGCGTCTGTTATTCACGCCACAGGTTTTTATTTTATTTTTATTATTTATTTTTTTATTATGCTTGCAAACAATACAGAGATGACAAACATGCTATACAATTTTGTATCAGAATTACAAAAATGACAATACAAAATACAATAATATGTACAATGTCATCTGAACATACAAAATATCAGTGCTAAAACCATAGACTGTAAAAAGGCTAAAACAAATAAAACTAAGGAGGAATGAAGAAGGAAAATAAATAAATAAATAAATAAATAATCATGAGGGTTAGATATCTTATATATCAATTCACGCCACAGGTTTCCCATTGAAAGGGAGTTCCTAATGCGTCATAGAGTGTCATAGAGTCTGCCACGTGACGCTTCGGGCGCTTGACCATGCTTTAGCTGTTGACGCTTTGGGAGTGAGAATGTTTTTTTTTTTTAATGAATTTATTTATTTGTATTATTATTATTATTAATATTATTATAATTATTATTATTATTAGTTAATACTTTTACCATTCCAAATACAATCACAAACGAAGAATAAAAAATGCGTGTAGTCAGTACACGCCAAAAAGACAAAAGCAGAGAGCAGAATAAATAAAGCAGACAGATATATAACTACTATAACTAGCATAAATTATTCACTTTGAAATATTGAAAATTCTGCAAAAAAAATAAAATAATAATAAATAAAAAAATCCCCGGAAATGGATTGTTTAGAATTAAACTGTAAAAACAATCCCCCGACTTTTAATGAGCAAGCGTGTAATATTAGATGTAGTAACAACATTCGCCCCCATTAGAGATAATGAGTTATGTTTCTGTAAAAAAACAAAACAAAAAAAACGAATAGGCAACATGCCACTTCGGCACCTGCACGAGATGAAATCGTGATTCTTCGTACGAATTGAAGGGGCGGAACGATGACGTTGCCTATAATACATTTCTACGTGCAATGCATACGCACTTTCCATCAATAGAAGTTTAACGGGAGGATTTTGCGTACCATATGAACGCAAAATGTGACTTTGGCGTGTAAATACTACGCCAAATGAAAATGAAAACTCGTGGTATAGATACGCAATAGTAAGAGACTGGGTTGGTCAAGTGTGTCATTTTTTGTAATACTCTTTCAGCACCAAACAGAACTCCATACATATTGCTTGTTTCAAAAGGTTTTCCTGAACACTCTCACTATCTTCAATTGTTCGGACAAACACCTGCTATATACACTTGCAGAAACATACATTTGACTTTTGTCATGAAGTCGCTGCATGACTAGAACTAATGGATGTCAATGAATATGTCCTTTACCAAAACTCCTGATGAGCACTGACGCTTGTTTGATAAAGGCATTAGGCAGACATCAAGTACAGATTATGAAGATGAAACGAGAAAACAAAATTCTTTAACAATATGGAAAAAGATAAATGAATATTTTAAATAATGGTTCTGCATATATCAGAGATCATAAGAGTGGGACTCCACATGAAGACTTTCAGAAACTGTGACAGAGCAAAGGGAGCACCTCGCTGGACACATCCTACACATGCCCAAACTACACAACCCAAAGACAGTTATGAAGTGGACACCACTAGGAGGATGCAGGAGACAAGAAAGACCAAGGAAGACACGGAGACAGATGTTTCACGAAGACCAGAAGAATGTCAGTGTCCCATGGGAAGATGTGGTGAACTCAAATCGAATACGTTGGAGGACACTTGTTGCCCAATGTGCCCGGCACAGGACTTGATGAGGATGTTGTGAGTTTATCCATAACTGTGGGATATTTTTCTGTAAGGAGTATTGCATAATTAAATGTTAAATGCATTTATGTAATAAGCTCACTGATATGTGGTCATTTCTATGAAAACAAGCATGTCTTTAATAGCAAACAATAATCATATAAACTTGTTTAAAAATAACACGATTTAACTGCAAGCGGGACAGTTATCAACAGTGTAAGTGATCTAATTACGACAAAATAATCGAGTATCTGATGTCATGTGACAAGTCAGATTAGCTTTTCCACTCTTGCAAACAGAGGAAGGTTATGAGTTGTGGAGAGACATCATGTATCACTGGAACATCAACAGACAGGGACCAAATTGTAATAATTTTAATGAATACAATGCAATTAATATAAACTTTTCTGATAGTGTATGGGACATCCGACTACTTTCCAAGAAGGCACGCAACTGATTTACAAATATGGAGATAAATATGTAGAGGAATTGAGGCACTAGCCATTGACAGCACTAGGAGTAAAAGCTGCATGATTATATTGGGCTATGGGTTTTGTAAGAAAAGGTTTAAGAAACAACAAATGTTTGATAAAATGTCATTGTGAATATTTGCCTTTGTAGCTTTTCGTCTCCCGTTTACTTCTCCTCAAACAATAATGAGCTGACTGAGTCTGAAAGGCCCTTTTGGTCTTTTCAGCTGAAAAAAAGAGAAAAGAAAATATCATTATGTAAAACATATCGGATTATTTAATGGAAAAATTACTGATTTACCTTACAAATATTTCTTGTTACATTATTTGGCATTAAAGGCATGGTAAGTGTTGTGATTAATATGCATTTACAACAAATATCACTTTAAAACTACCAATACTGAGGTAAAAGCATGGACAGTTTTGTTACTGTCCTTTTACCACACCTATCACAGTAAAACAAAGGTTACTGTGGTAAAAGCATGGTAAGTGTTGTGGTTACTGTGCATTTACAACAAATATCACATTAAAACTACAAATAATGTGGTAAAAGCATGGTAAGTGTTGTGGTTAGTATGCATTTGAACAAATATCACAAAAAAACTACAAATAATGTGGTGAAAGCATGGTAAATGTTGTGGTTAATATGCATTTACAACAAATATCACATTAAAACTACAAATAATGTGGTAAAAGTGTGGTAAGTTTGTGGTTACTGTGCTTTTACCACACCTATCACAGTAAAACTAAGGTTACTGTGGTAAAAGCAAGGTAAGTGTTGTTTTTACTGTGATTCTACTACAAATACCACTTTGGAACTAATTGTACTAACTTACTTTGAACACTATCTGTCACGTGACGTGCTATAGCAGGCCTAGACCTTCTATCAGTTAATAATATTCATATTAGGTTTAATCACCTTGTTTTGAATTAGAGAGCAATGAAACGCAAAGCCTCGGTGGAGATGACAAATATAATGCAGTGACTGAACATGAGCTAATCTGATTCATTTCGACCATCAGAAAAGACATTATATCAAACATTATTATGACAGTGTATTTTGCTACTTACCAACATCTGGCACACATGAACTGATGCCAAATATCGCGATGTGTTCGGAAGGAGACTTCTTCAACGCGATTTCCTACTGATAAAATTCGTGTAGTCGTTTATACTTTTTTTTTTTAAATCAATAAACGGCAAAGCAGTCCAGCTTCCCTGGCAATAAGACCGAAATAATAACATTAAAATAAATACATATAAACATGATAAGATATCGTGAATAAATGTCGATTAAACAGCTGCCCGACTGGCAGAAAGAATCGTGCATTACATTAGTAAACATATAAAATAAATAAATAAATAAATAAATAAAAATGCTGATATCACGAAAATAACGAAATAAACGTGTCCGTATCACGAACCAGTAGATTAAATGACTTGACCATATCACGAACTGCCATGAGACTAGGCTGTGTGGCACCTCAAAAGCGCGGGAAAAAATCCAAATTAATATAAAAATGAGTGTATAGGCCTACTGAGAAGTCTGTACATTACTCATATTATTGTTTTTATAACCTTTATTTAACCATCTGGAACGGAGAAAAAAATGATACCACTTAGCGCCTCTAGTGGACTTTTCACTCGAAAAGTGCAGGGAAAAGTACCTGGAGGTACGTATTTTAGGTTTTGCAAAAATGTAGGCAGAGTAACGTATTTCCAATGAGCCTGAAAATAATCTCTAAATAAGATTTAAAACTGAATAAATCCAAAACATTTATTTGAAGGTCCTTTATGGAAACCCCATAGCTTAAATAAACGATGCTGCAGATTTTAGTTACATCAGACAAAAAATACAACAGTTAAAACAACATAGCATAATGCAAAATAAACATTGCTGTAAAACAGTCATGTTATACTGATACTTTTGTGATATGGTTTAAAAAAAACATAGCATAATGAACATATACAATGTTGTACATTTTTAAAATCATACTTTATGATAAATTAATATAGTAGATGCATGTTAATATCTGTATCACATCAATACCATAATACAATGCTCCATATTTTAAAAAAAAATCATAATTTGATAAATTAATATAGTAGATACATGTTAATATCTGTATCAGATCGATATCATAATATCGCTCCATATTTTTTTTAAAAAATCATACTTTATGATAAATTAATATGTTAATATCTGTATCACATCAATATCATAATACAATGCTCCATATTTTTAAAACCATACTTTGATAAATTAATATAGATACATTTTAATATCTGTATCACCAGTTACAGCAGATAAAAATACTAATAGCATAATGTGGATAAAACAAATACGTAGCCTGGGCTATTTAAAACACTAATGAATTATACCGTCTTCTCCTTATGTATAAACAATTTTTCAAATTAAACATAATTGCATAATACAGATAAACAGCACCGTAGCATAAATTAATTATAGAGAAAGTACTCACTGTTTTGCATTTTTGATGAGGTGGTCATAGAAGAGAGGGTGCAAAAGTTTTTGGTCCAGACATGGGGTATGGCACACGTCCATGTGTCTTGGCTATTTTATAGCCTTTTACAGTAAGAGCCTGCATGTGGAAAACTATGGGAAAACGGCGGAGCTGTGTGTCCACTATATTCTTTCAGTACTCTATGAATGGAACTGTTTAGGTTCAAGGCCAATTCACATTCCCAGGGGGTAGGCAGACCTTTTGATTACACGAGCGCCTTATTTCACTGATAACTGTCACTCCTGAAAATAAGTCTTATGAATTAAAAGTAATTTATTACCGGTGGTACGAAAACAGCGATGATTAAAGGAACTAGTAAAGGAACACAATGCTTTTCAACTGTTGTGTAAGATATTTCTCAATGGGCTCAGGAACGTGTCACAAAAACAGATACCAGGCCAGCCACACGCTGGTGTGACAGAGAGAAAAGACTTCAGGGGAAACACTTGTGGGGTTTTTTCAACCACGGTGAAACAGTAAGATAATTTTATTTTTGTTTAATTTATATACTTTTAATTGAACAGCATGGTTTTTCAACTTGAGTCAGTGTCAAATATTTGTGAATGACTAAATGTAAATTTTACCATTTCATTTAAATGAACATAATGCTTTTTCAATTTCTGTGTGAGATAAACTTCCAACATCCTCAGCAGTGCGGGAATTCCTGCTTTGACACACACACACACACACACATACATAGACGCGCGCTCCCTATGTTTTGAGTCAGTGTGAGATCATTCATACATTGCATTGTTTTTTTTTCTTCAACTCTCAATACATTTTTAACTGTTTGCAATTTTTTGTGGCTCCATTTTATTTAAACTTTTTGTGTGAGGTTTTACATAAGCTGTGTGTTTTTCTTCAACTCTCTAATACATTTTTTTAACTGTTTGGAATATTTTTGTGGGTCCATTTTATTTAAACTGAAATGCTTGGTTCAGTGAATAGTTCTACATTTATTTTAAACTTTATGTGTGAGTTTTTATTTATATTCTTTTACAGAACAGATACACTTTTTTTTCTTATCACTTTCACAGCTGCCCGTGATAAAGCTCAGGGATATTTAGGGGATGTGGTGACAAAACACCAACTTCAAATGATCAAACTAACTGTCACATCACTTTGTAACTGTAACATCAAAGCTTATGTTAACATCAAAGGCCAATACCTCCCTTTTCTTGATCAAACTAACTTCAAACGATCAAACTAACTGTCACACATCCATCATTTTGAAAGAAGCTGTAACCGCAAGGGGCGGAACTTGATCAAAGGTCATCATCAAGGGGAGGAACCGGAAGGGGCGGGGGACGATCACAGGATAGACACGCCCACCTGTCAATCAATCATTTTGACAGTCTCATATATACTACTAGCAATAACTGCAACAAAACGTTTCCAGTAACTTTTGAACAGTCCTGCTTATTGACTTGGACGAATCTCTGCCCATTCCTCTGAACAGAACAGCTTCAACTCTTGGATGTGGTTGGGTTTCCTCACATGAGCTGCATCCTCATCCTTCCACAACATTTCAATCATTTTAAGTCAGAACTTTTGACTTGGCCTTTCCAAAACATTTCACTTTATTCTACTTTAAGGTAGATATATTTTATCATATAATATATAATAGTATAAAGTATAAATTGAGTTTGTAACTCCCTTCTAGTACATAGCAGACATTATTAGGCTAATATAGAAGCAATTATAAAAATGGTAAACAGAAATAAACTATAATCAGTGAAGCAGTTGTTCTGCAGTCTGGTGGTGCGCCAGCAGAAACTTCTATATCTCTTCCTAGAAGGCAGCAGGATGAACAGGCTGTGGCTGGGTACTGTCCTTTAGTGTCCTTTTGGCTCTGCGTAGGCACCTTACCTCACGACATCACTGATGCTCCCGGGAGGGGTACCAGTGATCTTCTGAGCAGTTTTAATCTTCCGCTGCAGAGCCCTCCGGTCCTGGGCCGTGCACATTCCATGGCAGTTTGTGATGTTTCCAGTCAGGTGATCACCATCATTTGCTGATGTAAAGTGTCACACTGATGATGTATAATCCTCAAGGCTCTCCTTGGTGGTGACCTCATCTGTCCATACTTTTGAATGTCCTTACTTATGATCAGACTTGCAGCACTGTCTTTATATTTCAATGAAAGCTTAAATGTTAACATAAAAATGTTTTAGAATGGCATAAAATTAAGAAATGAGAATGTGTCTGTACACCTAGCCTGTGTGTCTTAATCAGCATAAGCATTAAACTTTTGTTTGCTTACAGTCCCTCTGACTGCATGCTCAATATATCAATTGGACTGTGCAATGACAGATATCACAATAGATGATGGAGAAGTGAACTGTGCATCACTACGCTGACATGAACTTTATCTGAAAAATGTATGTTAAAGTAGAATTCCATAAATTATATTCCATAAATATTATCAAAACTTTAGGTGTTCTATTGTGTGGTCTTGTATCAAATAATTATGGCAGTTTTTAAGTAGGCTATTCTGCTCATTACCAATATTAATTGCTGACAACAACTAGTCTTTATAATCAATCTGGAATGTAAACAAAACATTTCAAGGTACACATTTCAAAGAAGAATATTATACTTGAATTAACATGAGGTGCTAGAAAAACAAAATTCATCAGGTGGTATCCAATGATAGTCCCACCATGGGCCCGAACTTTTTTGTAGCTTTTCCATAGACAGCTTTTCAAAGCTGCCTCAGTATAATAGCCTACCGCTGTCACGCAATCTGTGCTTCGGAGAAGTGCGGTCGCGCCATCTACGCTTAAAAATATACTGCGCGTCTATGTCAGCTTAAACGCGAATGCATGTTACTAACATATATATATTATATATATATATATTTTATATTTTATATTTCGCTATCAGTTAAGTAATCATCTCGCTCACTCGGATTCAGCTGCGCTTACCTGCAGTCGTCAATGCAGTGATGGACAGCTGTCTTTCCTTTTCATGCGCGAGTGTTTTATGGAAGTGTATGCGCGCATCGGGTTTATATGTGCGAGTGTTTATAGGTGTATATGCATGGAAGTTTATATGTATGTGCGAGTGTTTATAGGTGTGTCTGCGTGCAGCGAGTGTATGTGCGAGTGTTTATATGTGTATATGCATGGAAGTTTATATGTATGTGCGAGTGTTTATAGGTGTATATGCATGGAAGTTTATATGTATATGCGAGTATTTATAGGTGTAGCCTATGCGTGCGTCAAGTTTATATGTATATGCAAGTTATTCTCAAGTGTATATGCATTCATTACTAACATAATGTATTGGTATGGATTTCATATTAGTGTGCATGTGTATTTCATATATGTATTTTGAACATCCAATAGTATACATGTATATGCGAGTACTTTATAGGTGTATATGCACGTGTGTTATGTATGTATTGATAAGCGAAGTTTGATTTAAATCCTACGTGGCGCCTCATAACAAAGTGCATATTGCTTATATGACGTTACTCTTCAATGCACAATGCTTGATCGTATGTACAATGCATTGTACCAACAGCATATTCCATTGCACTCTTCAATGCACTACAAAATTAGTAATTTCTTGAATGCATTGCAATGCAACAAAGTGCATATTGCTTATGATGTCATTCTTCAATGCACAACGCTTGATTGTATGTGCAATGCATTGCATCAACAGCAGATTGCATTGCACAATCATCTCTTCAATGCACTACGAAATGAGTTATGAGTTAGTTAGTTCTTGATGCATTGCAATGCAATATTGTGCATATTGCTTATATGATGTTATTCTTCAATGCACAGCGCTTGATTGTATGTGCAATGCATTGCATCAACAGCAGATTGCATTGCACAATCATCTCTTCAATGCACTACGAAATGAGTTATGAGTTAGTAAGTTCTTGATGCATTGCAATGCATTATTGTGCATATTGCTTATATGATGTTATTCTTCAATGCACAGCGCTTGATTGTATGTGCAATGCATTGCATCAACAGCAGATTGCATTGCACAATCATCTCTTCAATGCACTACGAAATGAGTTAGTCTTGATTGCATTGCAATGCAACAAAGTGCATATTGCATATATGATGTTATTCTTCAATGCACAACGCTTGATCGTATGTGCATTGCATTTGGCAAATGCAAAAAAGAGCATATTGCTTATTTGTTATTCTTCAATGCTTGTTCGTATGTGCAATGCATTGCATTTGCAGGATTGCATAGCAAATCTCTTAATTTATTACGGAATTAGTTAGATCTTATGCTTATGCTTGAGATTGCAGATTGCAAACTCTTCAATGCACTTCAGAATGAGTTAGTTCTTGAATGCATAGCAATGCAATAATAGCAATGAATGCATAGCAATGCAATAATAGCAATACTCGTGAGTACACAAATTAATGAGCTGCATGCAAAGCGTGAGTTGTCCTTTCAACAGTAATGCAATGATTTTCCTTCTCCCACAATTGATAAGGGTTAGTTTTTTCATTGATCATATGTGCAATGCAAAGGAACAGCAGATTGCATTGCAAATCTATTAATGCACTACGGAATTAGTTATTTCTTGAATTCATTGTAATGCAAAAAAGTTTATATCGCGTATATGTTATTCCTCACTGCACAACGCTTTATGATATGTGCAATGCAACAACAGATTGCATTGCAATCTCTTCAATGCACTTCGGAATGAGTTTGATCTTGAATGCATTATTGATCTATTTTCTTTTAAAAGGGTCCTCAAAGTATAGCTTTATATCCTTATAGATTCTTTCTAATGTCTATGTCGGACCTTTTGAACTTTTTTCTGGTCAAAGGGTCCTTGAAAGGTTTAAAAACTATATATCCTTATAGACTTTCTGGTGTTAAGTCCGCCAGACAGTAGTCCACATCGGAGCTTTTGAACTTTTTCTGGTCAATTTCCTTATAATAGACTCCTTCTGATGTTAAATCAGCCATACAGAGGTCACTTTTTGTGACCAACTGAACATATTTCTGGACAAAGAGTTCCAGAACAACAATAACTTTTCATACAGATTGACTTCTTAAGATCCTTCCGATACTTCATAGGCCATATAGAAGTCCATATCTGACCTATTGATCTATTTTTTGTTAAAAGGGTCCTCAAAGTATAGCTTTATATCTTTATAGACTCTTTCTAATGTTTGGTCTGCCAGAACATAGTCCATATCGGACCTTTTAAACTTTTTTCTGGTCAATTTCCTTTTAACAGACTTCTTTTGATGTTAAATCAGCAATTGAGAGGTAACGTGTTGACCTACTGAACATATTTGTGGACAAAGAGTTCTTGAACAATACTAAGTTCATTCAGATTGACTTCTTATGATCCTTCTGATGGGACCATTTGAACTTTATCCTGGTCAAAGGGTCCTCAAAAGGTTTAAAAACTATACATCCTTATACACTCTTTTTGATGTTAAGTCCGCCACACAGTTGTCCATATCGGACCTTTTGATCTTTTTACTGGTCAAAGGGTTCTCAAAAGGTTTAAAAACCAGATATCCTTATAAACGCTTTCTAATGTTAAATTAGCCACAGAGAGGTCCCTTTTTGAACTACTGAACATATGTCTGGTCCAAAAGTACTTTATCTTGAACTTTCTATACACACTCATAGACTCTTTCTGCATTGGCCACTTCAGAGTCCACATTGAACTCCATATCTGACCTATTGATCTTTTTTCTGTTAAAGGGTCCTCAAAGTATATTTTTATATCCTTAAAAACTTTTTCTGATGTTAAGTCCACCAGACAATAGTCCATATGGGACCTTTGAACTTTTTTTCTCCTCAGAGGGTCCCCAGAAGGTCTAAAAGCTACATGATGTCCTTAAAGACACTTTCTGATGTTAAAAAGTCAAGACAAGTCCACCAGACAGTCGTCCATATGGGAGCTTTTGAACTTTTTTTCTCCTCAGAGGGTCCCCAAATGGTCTAAAAGCTACATGATGTCCTCATAGACTCTTTCTGATGTTAAAAAGTCAAGTCCGCAAGACAGTAGTACATATGGGAGCTTTTGAACTTTTTTTCTGCTCAGAGGGTCCCCAGAAGGTCTAAAAGCTACATGATGTCCTCATAGACTCTTTCTGATATTAAAAAGTCAAGTCAGGTCCTCCAGACAGTAGTCCATATGGGATCTTTAAAACTTTTTTTCTGCTCAGAGGGCCCCAGAAGGTCTAAAAGCTACAAGATGTCCTCACAGACTCTTTCTGATGTTAAAAAGTCATCAAGTTCGCCAGACAGTAGTCCATATGGGAGTTTTTGATCTTTTTTTCTGCTCAGAGGGTCCCCGGAAGGTCTAAAAGCTACATGATGTCCTCATAGACTCTTTCTGATATTAAAAAGTCAAGTCAAGTCCGCCAAACAGTAGTCCATATGGGAGTTTTTTATCTTTTTTTCTGCTCAGAGGGTCCCCAGAAGGTCTAAAAGCTACATGATGTCCTCATAGACTCGTTTTGATGTTAAAAAGTCAAGTTTGCCAGACAGTAGTCAATATGGGAGCTTTTGAACTTTTTTTCTGCTCAGAGGGTTCCCAGAAGGTCTAAAAGCTACATGATGTCCTCATAGACTCTTTCTGATGTTAAAAAGTCGTCAAGTCCGCCAGACAGTATTCCTTATGGGACCTTTTGAAGTTTTTTTTACTGCTCAGAGGGTCCACAGAAGGTCTAAAAGCTACATGATGTCCTTATAGACACTTTCTGATGTTAAAAAGTCAAGTCAAGTCCGCCAGACAATAGTCCGTATGGGACCTTTTGAACTATTTTTCTCCTTAGAGGGTCCCCAGAAGGTCTAAAAGCTACATGATGTCCTCATTGACTCTTTCTGATGTTAAAAAGTCAAGACAGGTCCTCCAGACATTAGTCCATATGGGATCTTTTTAACTTTTTTTCTGCTCAGAGGGTCCCCAGAAGGTCTAAAAGCTACATGATGTCCTCATAGACTCTTTCTGATGTTAAAAAGTCAAGTCAAGTTCGCCAGACAGTAGTCCATATGGGAGCTTTTGATCTTTTTTTCTGCTCAGAGGGTCCCTGGAAGGTCTAAAAGCTACATGATGTCCTCATAGACTCTTTCTGATATTAAAAAGTCAAGTCAAGTCCGCCAGACAGTAGTCCAAATGGGAGATTTTTATCTTTTTTTCTGCTCAGAGGGTCCCCAGAAGGTCTAAAAGCTACATGATGTCCTCATAGACTCTTTTTGATGTTAAAAAGTCAAGTTTGCCAGACAGTAGTCAATATGGGAGCTTTTGAACTTTTTTTCTACTCAGAGGGTTCCCAGAAGGTCTAAAAGCTACATGATGTCCTCATAGACTCTTTCTGATGTTAAAAAGTCGTCAAGTCCGCCAGACAGTATTCCTTATGGGACCTTTTGAAGTTTTTTTTACTGCTCAGAGGGTCCACAGAAGGTCTAAAAGCTACATGATGTCCTCATTGACTCTTTCTGATGTTAAAAAGTCATTAAGTTCCCCAGACAGTAGTCCATATGGGAGCTTTTGAACTTTTTTTCTGCTCAGAGGGTCCCCAAAAGGTCTAAAAGCTACATGATGTCCTCATTGACTCTTTCTGATGTTAAAAAGTCAAGTCAAGTCCGCCAGATAGTAGTTCATATGGGAGTTTTTGATCTTTTTTTCTGCTCAGAGGGTTCCCGGAAGGTCTAAAAGCTACATGATGTCCTCATAGACTCTTTCTGATATTAAAAAGTCAAGTCAAGTCCGCCAGACAGTAGTCCATATGGGAGATTTTTATCTTTTTTTCTGCTCAGAGGGTCCCCAGAAGGTCTAAAAGCTACATGATGTCCTCATAGACTCTTTTTGATGTTAAAAAGTCAAGTTTGCCAGACAGTAGTCAATATGGGAGCTTTTGAACTTTTTTTCTACTCAGAGGGTTCCCAGAAGGTCTAAAAGCTACATGATGTCCTCATAGACTCTTTCTGATGTTAAAAAGTCGTCAAGTCCGCCAGACAGTATTCCTTATGGGACCTTTTGAAGTTTTTTTTACTGCTCAGAGGGTCCACAGAAGGTCTAAAAGCTACATGATGTCCTCATTGACTCTTTCTGATGTTAAAAAGTCATTAAGTTCCCCAGACAGTAGTCCATATGGGAGCTTTTGAACTTTTTTTCTGCTCAGAGGGTCCCCAAAAGGTCTAAAAGCTACATGATGTCCTCATTGACTCTTTCTGATGTTAAAAAGTCAAGTCAGGTCCTCCAGACAGTAGTCCAAATGGGATCTTTTGAACTTTTTTTCTCCTCAGAGGGTCCCCAGAAGGTCTAAAAGCTACATGTTGTCCTCATTGACTCTTTCTGATGTTAAAAAGTCAAGTCAAGTCCGCTATACAGTAGTCCATATGGGAGCTTTTGATCTTTTTTTCTACTCAGAGGGTCCCCAGAAGGTCTAAAAGCTACATGATGTCCTCATAGACACTTTCTGATGTTAAAAAGTCAAGTCAAGTCCGCCAGGCAGTAGTCCATATGGGAGCTTTTGATCTTTTTACTCCTCAGAGGGTCCCCAGAAGGTCTAAAAGCTACATGATGTCCTCATAGACTCTTTCTGATGTTAAAAAGTCAACTCCGCTAGACAGCATGGGACCTTTTGAACTTTTTTCTCCTCAGAGGGTCCCCAGAAGGTCTAAAGGCTACATGATGTCCTCAGAGACTCTTTCTGATGTTAAAAAGTCAAGTCAAGTCCACCAGAGAGTAGTCCGTATGGGACATTTTGAACTTTTTTTTTCCTCAGAGGGTCCCCAGAAGGTCCAAAAACTACATGATGTCCTCATAGACTCTTTCTGATGTTAAAAAGTCAAGTCAGGTCCGCCAGACAGTAGTCCATATGGCAGCTTTTGAACTTTTTTTCTGCTCAGAGGCTCCCCAGACCGTCTAAAAGCTACATGATGTCCTCATAGACTCTTTCTGATGTTAAAAAGTCGTCAAGTCCGCCAGACAATATTTCATATGGGAGCTTTTGATCTTTTTTTCTCCCCAGAAGGTCTTAAAGCCGTGGATGATGTCCTTAAAGACTCTTTCTGGTGTTAAAAAGTCATGTTAAGTCAAGTCCACCAGACAGTAGTCCATATGGGAGCTTTTAAACTTTTTTTCTCATCAGAGGGTCCCCAAAAGGTCTAAAAGCTACATGATGTCCTCATTGACTCTTTCTGATGTTAAAAATTCAAGTCAGGTCCTCCAGACAGTAGTCCATATGGGATCTTTTGAACTTTTTTTTTCCTCAGAGGGTCCCCAGAGGTCTAAAAGCTACATGATGTCCTCATAGACTCTTTATGATGTTAAAAAGTCATCTCTGCCAGACAGTTGTCTGTATGGGACCTTTTGAACTTTTTTCTCCACAGAGGGTCCCCAGAAGGTCTAAAGGCTACATGATGTCCTCATAGACTCTTTCTGATGTTAAAAAGTCAAGTCAAGTCTGCCAGACAGTAGTCCGTTTGGGAGCTTTTGAACTTTTTTTCTACTCAGAGGGTCCCCAGAAGGTCTAAAAGCTACATAATGCCCTCATAGACACTTTCTGATGTTAAAAAGTCAAGTCAAGTCCGCCACAGAGTAGTCCATATGGGAGCTTTTTAACTTTTTTTCTGCTCAGAGGGTCCCCAGAAGGTCTAAAAGCTGAATGATGTCCTCATAGACTCTTTTTGATGTTAAAAAGTCAGGTCAGAGGGTCCCCAGAAGGTTTTAAAGCCGTGGATGATGTCCTTAAAGACTCTTTCTGATGTTAAAAAGTCATGTTAAGTCAAGTCCGCCACACAATAGTCCATATGGGACCTTTTGAACTTTTTTTCTGCTCAGAGGATCCCCAGAAGGTCTAAAAGCTACATGATGTCCTCATAGACTCTTTCTGATGTTAAAAAGTCAAGTCCGCCAGACAGTAGTCCGTATGGGACCTTTTGAACTTAATTCTCCTTAGAGGGTCCACAGAAGGGCTAAAGGCTACATGATGTCCTCATAGACTCTTTCTGATGTTAAAAAGTCAATTCAAGTCCGCCGGACAGTAGTCCGTATGGGACCTTTTGAACTTTTTTTCTCCTCAGAGGGTCCCCAGAAGGTCTAAAAGCTACATGATGTCCTCATAGACTCTTTCTGATGTTAAAAAGTCAAGCCCGCCAGAAAGTAGTCCGTATGGGACCTTTTGAACTTTTTTTCTACTCAGAGCGTCCCCAGAAGGTCTAAAAGCTACATAATGTCCTCATAGACACTTTCTGATGTTAAAAAGTCAAGTCAAGTCCACCAGACAGTAGTCCATATGGGAGCTTTTTAACATTTTTTCTCCTCAGAGGGTCCCAAGAAGGGCTAAAAGCTACATGATGTCCTCATAGACTCTTTCTGATGTTAAAAAGTCAACTCCGCCAGACAGTAGTCCGTATGGGACCTTTTGAACTTTTTTCTCCTCAGAGGGTCCCCAGAAGGTCTAAAGGCTACATGATGTCCTCATAGACTCTTTCTGATGTTAAAAAGTCAAGTCAAGTCTGCCAGACAGTAGTCCGTTTGGGAGCTTTTGAACTTTTTTTCTACTCAGAGGGTCCCCAGAAGGTCTAAAAGCTACATAATGCCCTCATAGACACTTTCTGATGTTAAAAAGTCAAGTCAAGTCTGCCAGACAGTAGTCCGTTTGGGAGCTTTTGAACTTTTTTTCTACTCAGAGGGTCCCCAGAAGGTCTAAAAGCTACATAATGCCCTCATAGACACTTTCTGATTTTAAAAAGTCAAGTCAAGTCCGCCAGACAGTAGTCCATATGGGAGCTTTTTAACTTTTTTTCTGCTCAGAGGGTCCCCAGAAGGTCTAAAAGCTGAATGATGTCCTCATAGACTCTTTTTGATGTTAAAAAGTCAGGTCAGAGGGTCCCCAGAAGGTTTTAAAGCCGTGGATGATGTCCTTAAAGACTCTTTCTGATGTTAAAAAGTCATGTTAAGTCAAGTCCGCCACACAATAGTCCATATGGGACCTTTTGAACTTTTTTTCTGCTCAGAGGATCCCCAGAAGGTCTAAAAGCTACATGATGTCCTCATAGACTCTTTCTGATGTTAAAAAGTCAAGTCCGCCAGACAGTAGTCCGTATGGGACCTTTTGAACTTAATTCTCCTTAGAGGGTCCCCAGAAGGGCTAAAGGCTACATGATGTCCTCATAGACTCTTTCTGATGTTAAAAAGTCAATTCAAGTCCGCCGGACAGTAGTCCGTATGGGACCTTTTGAACTTTTTTTCTCCTCAGAGGGTCCCCAGAAGGTCTAAAAGCTACATGATGTCCTCATAGACTCTTTCTGATGTTAAAAAGTCAAGCCCGCCAGAAAGTAGTCCGTATGGGACCTTTTGAACTTTTTTTCTACTCAGAGCGTCCCCAGAAGGTCTAAAAGCTACATAATGTCCTCATAGACACTTTCTGATGTTAAAAAGTCAAGTCAAGTCCACCAGACAGTAGTCCATATGGGAGCTTTTTAACATTTTTTCTCCTCAGAGGGTCCCAAGAAGGGCTAAAAGCTACATGATGTCCTCATAGACTCTTTCTGATGTTAAAAAGTCAACTCCGCCAGACAGTAGTCCGTATGGGACCTTTTGAACTTTTTTCTCCTCAGAGGGTCCCCAGAAGGTCTAAAGGCTACATGATGTCCTCATAGACTCTTTCTAATGTTAAAAAGTCATCAAGTTCCCCAGACAGTAGTCCATATGGGAGCTTTTGAACTTTTTTTCTGCTCAGAGGGTCCCCAAAAGGTCTAAAAGCTACATAATGTCCTCATTGACTCTTTCTGATGTTAAAAATTCAAGTCAGGTCCTCCAGACAGTAGTCCATATGGGATCTTTTGAACTTTTTTTTTTCCTCAGAGGTTCCCCAGAGGTCTAAAAGCTACATGATATCCTCATAGACTCTTTATGATGTTAAAAAGTCAAGTCAAGTCCGCCAGACAGTAGTCCATATGGCAGCTTTTGAACTTTTTTTCTGCTCAGAGGCTCCCCAGACCGTCTAAAAGCTACATGATGTCCTCATAGACTCTTTCTGATGTTAAAAAGTCGTCAAGTCCGCCAGACAGTAGTTCATATGGGAGCATTTGATCTTTTTTTCTCCTCAGAGGGTCCCCAGAAGGTCCAAAAGCTACATGATGTCCTCATAGACTCTTTCTGATGTTAAAAAGTCGTCAAGTCCGCCAGACAGTAGTTCATATGGGAGCTTTTGATCTTTTTTTCTGCTCAGAGGGTCCCCAGAAGGTCTAAAAGCTGAATGATGTCCTCATAGACTCTTTCTGATGTTAAAAAGTCAGGTCAGAGGGTCCCCAGAAGGTCTTAAAGCCGTGGATGATGTCCTTAAAGACTCTTTCTGGTGTTAAAAAGTCATGTTAAGTCAAGTCCGCCACACAATAGTCCATATGGGACCTTTCGAACTTTTTTTCTGCTCAGAGGATCCCCAGAAGGTCTAAAAGCTACATGACGTCCTCATAGACTCTTTCATATGTTAAAAAGTCAAGTCCGCCAGACAGTAGTCCGTATGGGACCTTTTGAACTTAATTCTCCTTAGAGGGTCCCCAGAAGGGCTAAAGGCTACATGATGTCCTCATAGACTCTTTCTGATGTTAAAAAGTCAATTCAAGTCCGCCGGACAGTAGTCCGTATGGGACCTTTTGAACTTTTTTTCTCCTCAGAGGGTCCCCAGAAGGTCTAAAAGCTACATGATGTCCTCATAGACTCTTTCTGATGTTAAAAAGTCAAGTCCGCCAGACAGTAGTCCGTATGGGACCTTTTGAACTTTTTTTCTACTCAGAGGGTCCCCAGAAGGTCTAAAAGCTACATAATGTCCTCATAGACACTTTCTGATGTTAAAAAAGTCAAGTCAAGTCAAGTCCACCAGACAGTAGTCCATATGGGAGCTTTTAAACTTTTTTTCTCATCAGAGGGTCCCCAAAAGGTCTAAAAGCTACATGATGTCCTCATTGACTCTTTCTGATGTTAAAAATTCAAGTCAGGTCCTCCAGACAGTAGTCCATATGGGATCTTTTGAACTTTTTTTTCCTCAGAGGGTCCCCAGAGGTCTAAAAGCTACATGATGTCCTCATAGACTCTTTATGATGTTAAAAAGTCATCTCTGCCAGACAGTAGTCCGTATGGGACCTTTTGAACTTTTTTCTCCACAGAGGGTCCCCAGAAGGTCTAAAGGCTACATGATGTCCTCATAGACTCTTTCTGATGTTAAAAACTCAAGTCAAGTCTGCCAGACAGTAGTCCGTTTGGGAGCTTTTGAACTTTTTTTCTACTCAGAGGGTCCCCAGAAGGTCTAAAAGCTACATGATGTCCTCATAAACACTTTCTGATGTTAAAAAAGTCAAGTCAAGTCCGCCAGACAGTAGTCCATATGGGAGCTTTTTAACTTTTTTCTCCTCAGAGGGTCCCCATAAGGTCTAAAAGCTACATGATCTCCTCATAGACTCTTTCTGATGTTAAAAAGTTAACTCCGCCAGACAGTAGTCCGTATGGGAGCTTTTAAACTTTTTTTCTCATCAGAGGGTCCCCAAAAGGTCTAAAAGCTACATGATGTCCTCATTGACTCTTTCTGATGTTAAAAAGTCAAGTCAAGTCCGCCAGACAGTAGTCCATATGGCAGCTTTTGAACTTTTTTTCTGCTCAGAGGCTCCCCAGACCGTCTAAAAGCTACATGATGTCCTCATAGACTCTTTCTAATGTTAAAAAGTCGTCAAGTCCGCCAGACAGTAGTTCATATGGGAGCTTTTGATCTTTTTTTCTCCTCAGAGGGTCCCCAGAAGGTCCAAAAGCTACATGATGTCCTCATAGACTCTTTCTGATGTTAAAAAGTCGTCAAGTCCGCCAGACAGTAGTTCATATGGGAGCTTTTGATCTTTTTTTCTGCTCAGAGGGTCCCCAGAAGGTCTAAAAGCTGAATGATGTCCTCATAGACTCTTTCTGATGTTAAAAAGTCAGGTCAGAGGGTCCCCAGAAGGTCTTAAAGCCGTGGATGATGTTCTTAAAGACTCTTTCTGGTGTTAAAAAGTCATGTTAAGTCAAGTCCGCCACACAATAGTCTATATGGGACCTTTTGAACTTTTTTCTGCTCAGAGGATCCCCAGAAGGTCTAAAAGCTACATGACGTCCTCATAGACTCTTTCTGATGTTAAAAAGTCAAGTCCGCCAGACAGTAGTCCGTATGGGACCTTTTGAACTTAATTCTCCTCAGAGGGTCCCCAGAAGGTCTAAAAGCTACATGATGTCCTCATAGACTCTTTCTGATGTTAAAAAGTCAAGTCCGCCAGACAGTAGTCCGTATGGGACCTTTTGAACTTTTTTTCTACTCAGAGGGTCCCCAGAAGGTCTAAAAGCTACATAATGTCCTCATAGACACTTTCTGATGTTAAAAAAGTCAAGTCAAGTCAAGTCCACCAGACAGTAGTCCATATGGGATCTTTTGAACTTTTTTTTTCCTCAGAGGGTCCCCAGAGGTCTAAAAGCTACATGATGTCCTCATAGACTCTTTATGATGTTAAAAAGTCATCTCTGCCAGACAGTAGTCCGTATGGGACCTTTTGAACTTTTTTCTCCACAGAGGGTCCCCAGAAGGTCTAAAGGCTACATGATGTCCTCATAGACTCTTTCTGATGTTAAAAAGTCAAGTCAAGTCTGCCAGACAGTAGTCTGTTTGGGAGCTTTTGAACTTTTTTTCTACTCAGAGGGTCCCCAGAAGGTCTAAAAGCTACATGATGTCCTCATAGACACTTTCTGATGTTAAAAAGTCAAGTCAAGTCCGCCAGGCAGTAGTCCATATGGGAGCTTTTGATCTTTTTTCTCCTCAGAGGGTCCCCAGAAGGTCTAAAAGCTACATGATGTCCTCATAGACTCTTTCTGATGTTAAAAAGTCAACTCCGCTAGACAGCATGGGACCTTTTGAACTTTTTTCTCCTCAGAGGGTCCCCAGAAGGTCTAAAGGCTACATGATGTCCTCATAGACTCTTTCTGATGTTAAAAAGTCAAGTCAAGTCCACCAGAGAGTAGTCCGTATGGGACCTTTTGAACTTTTTTTCTCCTCAGAGGGTACCCAGAAGGTCAAAAAGCTACATGATATCCTCATAGACTCTTTCTGATGTTAAACAGTCAAGTCAAGTCCGCCAGACAGTAGTCAATTTTGGAGCTTTTGAACTTTTTTTTCTGCTCAGAGGGTTCCCAGAAGGTCTAAAAGCTACATGATGTCCTCATAGACTCTTTCTTATGTTAAAAAGTCAAGTCAAGTCCGCCAGACAGTAGTTCATATGGGAGATTTTGATCTTTTTTTCTGCTCAGAGGGTCCCCAGAAGGTCTAAAAGCTACATGATGTCCTCATAGACTCTTTCTGATGTTAAAAAGTCCGGTCAGAGGGTCCCCAGAAGGTCTAAAAGCTACATGATGTCCTCATAGACTCTTTTTGATGTTAAAAAGTCAGGTCAGAGGGTCCCCAGAAGGTCTTAAAGTCGTGGATGATGTGCTTAAAGACTCTTTCTGATGTTAAAAAGTCGTCAAGTCCGCTATACAGTAGTCCATATGGGAGCTTTTGATCTTTTTTTCTACTCAGAGGGTCCCCAAAAGATCTAAAAGCTACATGATGTCCTCATAAACACTTTCTGATGTTAAAAAGTCAAGTCAAGTCCGCCAGACAGTAGTCCATATGGGAGCTTTTGAACTTTTTTTCTACTCAGAGGGTCCCCAGAAGGTCTAAAAGCTACATAATGTCCTCATAGACACTTTCTGATGTTAAAAAGTCAAGTCAAGTCCGCCAGACAGTAGTCCATATGGGAGCTTTTTAACTTTTTTTCTCCTCAGAGGGTCCCCAGAAGGTCTAAAAGCGACATGATGTCCTTAAAGACTCTTTTTGATGTTAAAAAGGCAAGTCAGCTCCTCCAGACAGTAGTCCATATGGGATCTTTTGAACTTTTTTTCTGCTCAGAGGGTCCCCAAAAGGTCTAAAAGCTACAAGATGTCCTCACAGACTCTTTCTGATGTAAAAAGTCAAGTCCAGTCTGCCAGACAGTAGTTCATATGGGACCTTGTGATCTTTTTTTTCTGCCCAGAAGGTCTAAAAGCTACATGATGTCCTCATAGACTCTTTCTGATGTTAAAAAGTCATCAAGTCCGCCAGACAGTAGTCCTTATGGGACCTTTGGAACTTTTTTTACTGCTTATAGAGTCCACAGAAGGTCTAAAAGCTACGTGATGTCCTTATAGACACTTTCTGATGTTATGTTCAAAGCTGCATGATGTCCTCATAGACTCTTTCTGATGTTAAAAAGACGCCAAGTCCGCCAGACAGAAGTCCATATGGGAGCTTTTGATCTTTTTTTCTGCTCAGATGGTCCCCAGAAGGTCTAAAAGCTACATGATGTCCTCATAGACTCTTTCTGATGTTAAAAAGTCAAGTCAAGTCTGCCAGAAAGTAGTTTATATGGGAGCTTTTGATCTTTTTTCTGCTCAGAGGGTCCCCAGAAGGTCTAAAAGCTGAATGATGTCCTCATAGACTCTTTCTGATGTTAAAATGTCAAGTCAGGTTCTCCAGACAGTAGTCCATATGGGACCTTTTGAACTTTTTTTCTGCTCAGAGGGTCCCCAGAAAGTCTAAAAGCTACATGATGTCCTCATAGACTCTTTCTGATGTTAAAAAGTCAAGTCCGCCAGACCGTAGTCAATATGGGAGCTTCTGATCTTTTTTCCTGGTCAGAGGGTCCCCAGAAGGTCTAAAAGCTATATGTCCTCTTCGACTCTTTCTGATGTTACAAAGTCAAAAGGCATTGTTGAATTGCAATGCATTCAAGAACTAACTCATTTTGTATTGCATTAAAGAGATGGACAATGCAATCTGTTGTTTTATCTGTTCATTTTTGTTCTTTCTTTCCAATGCATAAAAGGACTAAATTATTCCTTTGTGCAATGAAAAAAACTAACGCTACATGCTTTTGCATTGCACATATGATAAAGCGATAGAATAACATATAAGCGATATGCACTTTTTTGCATTGCAAAGCATTCAAGAACTCATCCGTAGTGCATTAAGAGATCTGCAATGCTGTTGCATTGCATTCCACATACGATCAAGCGTAACGAAGAATACGAACTAAAAGCATCGAAGAATAACCTATAAGCTATATGCACTTTATTGCATTGCAATGCATTCAAGAACTAGCTCATTCCGTAGTGCATTAAAGAGATGGGCAAAGCAGTCTGTTGTTTTAATAACATTTTTGCTGTTTCATTCCATTGCATAAAAGGTTGCATTCCTTTGTGCAATGAACGAACTAACCATAATCATTTGTGTATGAAGGAAAATCATTGCATCAGCTGTTGAAAAGACAACTCAGAGCATATTGTTTTTCGCATTGCATACAGCTCATTAATTTGTGCACTCACAAGAAAACATCACAAAGCTGTCGCTTTTCTAATGCATGCAATAACTAACTATTTCCATTGTTCAACGAAGATATGTGCAATGCAATGTGCAGTGCAATGTTCAATGCTGTTGCATTGCAAAAGCGTTTTGCATGGAAGAATAACATTTAAAAGTAATATGCACTCTGTTGCATTGCAATGCATTTAAGAACTAATGCGTTTCATTAAATTGCAACAGCGTGCTGTTGCATTGCAAAAGCGTTTTGCATGGAAGAATGGCATTTAAAAGAAATATGCATTTTGTTGCATTGCAATGCATTCAAGAACTAATGCGTTTCATTCCATTGCAACAGCGTGCTGTTGCATTGCACAAGCGTTTTGCATGGAAGAATAACATTTAAAAGTAATATGCACTCTGTTGCATTGCAATGCATTCAAGAACTAATTCGTTTCATTACATTGCCACAGCGTGCTGTTGCATTGCACAAGTGTCTTGCATGGAATAATAACATTTGAAAGTAATATGCACTCTGTTGCATTAAAATGCATTCAAAAACGAATGTGTTTCATTACATTGCACAAGAGTTATGCATGGAAGAATAACATTTAAAAGTAATATGCACTCTGGTGCATTGCAATGCATTCAAGAACTATTGCGTTTCATTCCATTGCAACAGCGTGCTGTTGCATTGCACAAGCGTTTTGCATGTTAAAATGGCATTTAAAAGTAATATGCATTTTGTTGGATTGCAATGCATTGAAGAACTAATGCGTTTCATTCCATTGCAACAGCGTGCTGTTGCATTGCACACGCGTTTTTGCATGGAAGAATAACATTTAAAAGTAATATGTACTCTGTTGCATTGCAATGCATTCAAGAATTAATGCGTTTCATTCCATTGCAACAGCGTGCTGTTGCATTGGACAAGCGTTTTTGCATGGAAGAATAACATTTAAAAGAAATATGTACTCTGTTGCATTGCAATGCATTCAAGAACTAATGCGTTTCATTCCATTGCACAAGCGTTTTGCATGGAAGAATAACATTTAAAAGTAATATGCACTTTGTTGCATTGCAATGCATTCAAGAAAACTATTGCGTTTCATTACATTGCAACAGTGTGCTGTTACATTGCACAAGCTTTTCACATGGAAGTATACCATTTAAAAGTAATATGTACTCTGTTGCATTACGATGCATTCAAGAACGAATGCGTTTCATTACATTGCACAAGCGTTTTTGCATGGAAGAATAACATTTAAAAGTAATTTGCACTCTGTTGCATTAAAATGCATTCAAGAACTAATGCGTTTCATTACATTGCACAGGCGTTTTGCATGGAAGAATAAAATTTAAAAGTAATATGCACTCTGTTGCATTGCAATGCATTCAAAAACTAATGCGTTTCGTTCCATTGCAACAGCGTGCTGTTGCATTGCACAAGCGTTTTGCATAGAAGAATAACATTTAAAAGTAATATGCACTTTGTTGCATTAAAATGCATTCAAGAACTAATGCGTTTCATTACATTGCACAAGCGTTTTGCATGGAGGAATAACATTTAAAAGTAATATGCACTGTTGCATTGCAATGCATTCAAGAACTAATGCGTTTCATTACATTGCAACAGCATGCTGTTAAATTGCACAAGCGTTTTGCATGGAAGAATAACATTTAAAAGTAATATGCACTCTGTTGCATTGCAATGCATTCAAGAACTAATCCGTTTCATTCCATTGCAAAAGCGTGCTGTTGCACTGCACAAGCGTTTTGCATGGAAGAATAACATTTAAAAGTAATATGCACTCTGATGCATTACAATGCATTCAAGAACTAATAAGTTTCATTACATTGCAACAGCGTGTTGTTGCATTACACAAGCGTTTTGAATGGAAGAAAATCATTTAAAAGTAATATGCACTCTGTTGCATTAAAATGCATTCAAGAACTAATGCGTTTCATTACAATGCAACCGCATGCTATTGCATTGCACAAGCGTTTTGCATGTAAGAATGGCATTTAAAAGTAATATGCACTTTGTTGCATTGCAATGCATTCAAGAACTATTGCGTTTCATTCCATTGCAACAGCGTGCTGTTGCAATTTTACAAGCGTTTTGCATGGAAGAATGGCATTTAAAAGTAATATGCACTCTGTTGCATTGCAATGCATTTAAGAACGAATGCGTTTCATTAAATTGCAACAGCGTGCTGTTGCATTGCAAAAGCGTTTTGAATGGAAGAAAATCATTTAAAAGTAATATGCACTCTGTTGCATTAAAATGCATTCAAGAACTAATGCGTTTCATTACAATGCAACCGCATGCTATTGCATTGCACAAGCGTTTTGCATGTAAGAATGGCATTTAAAAGTAATATGCACTTTGTTGCATTGCAATGCATTCAAGAACTATTGCGTTTCATTCCATTGCAACAGCGTGCTGTTGCAATTTTACAAGCGTTTTGCATGGAAGAATGGCATTTAAAAGTAATATGCACTCTGTTGCATTGCAATGCATTTAAGAACTAATGCGTTTCATTAAATTGCAACAGCGTGCTGTTGCATTGCAAAAGCGTTTTGCATGGAAGAATGGCATTTAAAAGAAATATGCATTTTGTTGCATTGCAATGCATTCAAGAACTAATGCGTTTCATTCCATTGCAACAGCGTGCTGTTGCATTGCACAAGCGTTTTGCATGGAAGAATAACATTTAAAAGTAATATACATTCTGTTGCATTGCAATGCATTCAAGAACTAATTCGTTTCATTACATTGCAACAGCGTGCTGTTGCATTGCACAAGTGTCTTGCATGGAATAATAACATTTAAAAGTAATATGCACTCTGTTGCATTAAAATGCATTCAAAAACGAATGTGTTTCATTACATTGCACAAGAGTTATGCATGGAAGAATAACATTTAAAAGTAATATGCACTCTGGTGCATTGCAATGCATTCAAGAACTATTGCGTTTCATTCCATTGCAACAGCGTGCTGTTGCATTGCACACGCGTTTTTGCATGGAAGAATAACATTTAAAAGTAATATGTACTCTGTTGCATTGCAATGCATTCAAGAATTAATGCGTTTCATTCCATTGCAACAGCGTGCTGTTGCATTGGACAAGCGTTTTTGCATGGAAGCATAACATTTAAAAGAAATATGTACTCTGTTGCATTGCAATGCATTCAAGAACTAATGCGTTTCATTCCATTGCACAAGCGTTTTGCATGGAAGAATAACATTTAAAAGTAATATGCACTTTGTTGCATTGCAATGCATTCAAGAAAACTATTGCGTTTCATTACATTGCAACAGTGTGCTGTTGCATTGCACAAGCTTTTCGCATGGAAGAATAACATTTAAAAGTAATATGCACTCTGTTGCATTACAATGCATTCAAGAACGAATGCGTTTCATTACATTGCACAAGCGTTTTTGCATGGAAGAATAACATTTAAAAGTAATATGCACTCTGTTGCATTAAAATGCATTCAAGAACTAATGCGTTTCATTACATTGCACAGGCGTTTTGCATGGAAGAATAAAATTTAAAAGTAATATGCACTCTGTTGCATTGCAATGCATTCAAAAACTAATGCGTTTCGTTCCATTGCAACAGCGTGCTGTTGCATTGCACAAGCGTTTTGCATAGAAGAATAACATTTAAAAGTAATATGCACTTTGTTGCATTAAAATGCATTCAAGAACTAATGCGTTTCATTACATGGCACAAGCGTTTTGCATGGAGGAATAACATTTAAAAGTAATATGCACTGTTGCATTGCAATGCATTCAAGAACTAATGCGTTTCATTACATCGCAACAGCATGCTGTTAAATTGCACAAGCGTTTTGCATGGAAGAATAACATTTAAAAGTAATATGCACTCTGTTGCATTGCAATTCATTCAAGAACTAATCGGTTTCATTCCATTGCAAAAGCGTGCTGTTGCACTGCACAAGCGTTTTGCATGGAAGAATAACATTTAAAAGTAATATGCACTCTGATACATTACAATGCATTCAAGAACTAATAAGTTTCATTACATTGCAACAGCGTGTTGTTGCATTACACAAGCGTTTTGAATGGAAGAAAATCATTTAAAAGTAATATGCACTCTGTTGCATTAAAATGCATTCAAGAACTAATGCGTTTCATTACAATGCAACCGCAAGCTATTGCATTGCACAAGCGTTTTGCATGTAAGAATGGCATTTAAAAGTAATATGCACTTTGTTGCATTGCAATGCATTCAAGAACTATTGCGTTTCATTCCATTGCAACAGCGTGCTGTTGCAATTTTACAAGCGTTTTGCATGGAAGAATGGCATTTAAAAGTAATATGCACTTTGTTGCATTGCAATGCATTCAAGAACTAATGCGTTTCATTCCATTGCAACAGCGTGTTGTTGCATTGCACAAAGCGTTTTGCATGGAAGAATAACATAAAAAAATAATATACACTTTTTTGCATTGCAATGCATTCAATAACTAATGCGTTTCATCCCGTTGCAACAGCGTGCTGTTGCATTGCACAAGCGTTTTGCATGGAAGAATAACATTTAAAAGTAATATGCACTTTGTTGCATTAAAAGGCATTGAAGAACTAATGCGTAACATTACATTGCACAAGCGTTTTGCATGGAAGAATAACATTTAAAAGTAATATGCACTTTGTTGCATTACAATGCATTCAAGAACTAATGCGTTTCATTACATTGCAACAGCGTGTTGTTGCATTGCACAAGCGTTTTGCTTGCAAGAAAATCATTTAAAAGTAATATGCACTCTATTGCATTAAAATGCATTCAAGAACTAATGCATTTCATTACATTGCAACCGCATGCAACCGCACAAGCGTTTTGCATGTAAGAATGGCATTTAAAAGTAATATGCACTTTGTTGCATTGCAATGCATTCAAGAACTATTGCGTTCCATTCCATTGCAACAGCGTGCTGTTGCAATTTCACAAGCGTTTTGCATGGAAGAATGGTATTTAAAAGTAATATGCACTTTGTTGCATTGCAATGCATTCAAGAACTAATGCGTTTCATTCCATTGCAACAGCGTGTTGTTGCATTGCACAAAGCGTTTTGCATGGAAGAATAACATAAAAGAATAATATACACTTTTTTGCATTGCAATGCATTCAATAACTAATGCGTTTTATCCCGTTGCAACAGCGTGCTGTTGCATTGCACAAGCGTTTTGCATGGAAAAATAACATTTAAAAGTAATATGCACTTTGTTGCATTGCAACGCATTCAAGAAAACTATTGCGTTTCCATTACAGTGTGCCGCATGCTATTGCATTGCACAAGCGTTTTGCATGTAAGAATGGCATTTAAAAGTAATATGCACTTTGTTGCATTGCAATGCATTCAAGAACTATTGCGTTTCATTCCATTGCAACAGCGTGCTGTTGCAATTTTACAAGCGTTTTGCATGGAAGAATGGCATTTAAAAGTAATATGCACTTTGTTGCATTGCAATACATTCAAGAACTAATGCGTTTCATTACATTGCACAAGTGTTTTGCATGGAAGAATAACATTTAAAAGTAATATGCACTCTGGTGCATTGCAATGCATTCAAGAACTAATGCGTTTCATTCCATTGCAACAGCGTGCTGTTGCATTGCACAAAGCGTTTTGCATGGAAGAATAACTAAAAAATAATATGCACTTTTTTGCATTGCAATGCATTCAAGAACTAATGCGTTTTATCCCGTTGCAACAGCGTGCTGTTGCATTGCACAAGCGTTTTGCATGGAAGAACAACATTTAAAAGTAATATGCTCTATGTTGCATTGCAATGCATTTAAGAACTAATGCGTTTCATCCCGTTGCAACAGCGTGCTGTTGCATTGCACAAGCGTTTTGCATGGAAGAACAACATTTAAAAGTAATATGCTCTATGTTGCATTGCAATGCATTCAAGAACTAATGCGTTTCATCCTGTTGCAACAGCGTGCTGTTGCATTGCACAAGCGTTTTATATGGAAGAATAACATTTAAAAGTAATATGCTCTTTGTTGCATTGCAATGCATTCAAGAACTATTGCGTTTCATTCCATTGCAACAGCGTGCTGTTGCAATTGCACACGCGTTTTGCATGGAAGCATGGCATTTAAAAGTAATATGTACTTTGTTGCATTGCAATGCATTCAAGAACTAAAGCGCTTCATTCCATTGCAACAGCGTGTTGTTGCATTGCACAAAGCGTTTTGCATGGAAGAATAACATAAAAAAATAATATACACTTTTTTGCATTGCTATGCATTCAATAACTAATGCGATTCATCCCGTTGCAACAGCGTGCTGTTGCATTTCACAAGCGTTTTGCATGGAAGAATAACATTTAAAAGTAATATGCACTTTGTTGCATTGCAACGCATTCAAGAAAACTGTTGCGTTTCATTACATTGCAACAGTGTGCTGTTGCATTGCACAAGCTTTTCGCATGGAAGAATAACATTTAAAACAAATATGCACTCTATTGCATTAAAATGCATTCTAGAACTAATGCGTTTCATTATTTTGCACAAGCGTTTTTGCATGGAAGAATATCATTTAAAAGTAATATTCACTCTGTTGCATTAAAATGCATTCAAAAACGAATGCGCTTCATTACATCGCACAAGTGTTTTGCATGGAAGAATAACATTTAAAAGTAATATGCACTCTGGTGCATTGCAATGCATTCAAGAACTAATGCGTTTCATTCCATTGCAACAGCGTGCTGTTGCATTGCACAAGCGTTTTGCATGTAAGAATAACATTAAAAAATAGTATGCACTTTTTTGCATTGCAATGCATTCAAGAACTTATCCTTTTCATTCCATTGCAACAGCGTGCTGTTGTATTGCACAAAGCGTTTTGCATGGAAGAATAACATTAAAAAATAATATGCACTTTTTTGCATTGCAGTGCATTCAAGAACTAATGCGTTTCATCCCGTTGCAACAGCGTGCTGTTGCATTGCACAAGCGTTTTGCAATGGAAAAAAAACATTTAAAAGTAAAAGTAATATGCACTTGGTTACATTAAAATGCATTCAAGAACTAATGCGTTTCATTACATTGCACAAACGTTTTGCTTGGATGAATAACATTTAAAAGTAAAAGTAATATGCACTTGGTTACATTAAAATGCATTCAAAAACTAATGCGTTTCATTACATTGCACAAACGTTTTGCTTGGATGAATAACATTTAAAAGTAATATGCACTCTGTTGCATTAAAATCCATTCAAGCACTAATGCGTTTCAAACACAAAATTGTTTTGCATGGAAGAATAACATTTAAATTAATATGCTCTCTTTTGCATTGCAATGCATTTAAGAACTAATGCGTTTCATCACGTTGCAACAGCGTGCTGTTGCATTGCACAAGCATTTTGCATGGAAGAATAACATTTAAAAGTAATATGCACTCTGTTGCATTAAAATCCATTCAAGCACTAATGCGTTTCATTTACATTGCAAAAAAGTGTTTTGCATGGAAGAATAACATTAAAAAATACTATGCACTTTTTTGCGTTGCAATGCATTCAAAAACTAATGCGTTTCATCCCGTTGCAACAGCGTGCTGTTGCTTTGCACAAGCGTTTTGCATGGAAGAAAAACATTTAAAAGTAATATGCACTCTGTTGCATTGCAATGCATTCAAGAATTATTGCGTTTCATTACATTGCACAAGCGTTTTTGCATAGAAGAATAACATTTAAAAGTAATATGCACTCTGTTGCATTAAAATGCATTCAAGAACTAATGCGTTTCATTACATTGCCCAAGCGTTTTGCCTGGAAGAATAACATTTAAAAGTATTATGCACTCTGTTGCATTGCAATGCATTCAAGAACTAATGCGTTTCACTCCATTGCAACAGCGTGCTTATGCATTGCACAAGCGTTTTGCATGGTAGAATAACATTTAAAAGTAATATGCACTTTGTTGCATTAAAATGCATTCAAGAACTAATGCGTTTCATTACATTGCACAAGCGTTTTGCATGGAAGAATAACATTTAAAAGTATTATGCACTCTGTTGCATTGCAATGCATTCAAGAACTAATGCGTTTCATTCCATTACAACAGCGTGCTGTTGCATTGCACAAGCGTTTTGCATGGTAGAATAACATTTAAAAGTAATATGCACTTTGTTGCATTAAAATGCATTCAAGAACTAATGCGTTTCATTAATGCACAAGCGTTTTGCATGGAAGAATAACATTTAAAAGTAATATGCACTATGTTGTATTAAAATGCATTCAATAACTAATGCGTTTCATTACATTGCAACCGCATGCTTTTGCAATTGCATAAGCGTTTTGCATGGAAGAATGGCATTTAAAAGTAATATGCACTTTGTTGCATTGCAAATGCATTCAAGAACTAATGCGTTTCATTCCATCGCAACAGCGTGTTGTTGCATTGCACAAAGCGTTTTGCATGGAAGAATAACATTAAAAAATAATATGCACTGTTTTGAATTGCAATGCATTCAATAACTAATGCGTTTCATCCCGTTGCAATAGCGTGCTGTTGCATTGCACAAGCGGTTTGCATGGAAGAATAACATTTAAAAGTAATTATTCACTTTGTTGCATTGCAATGCATTCAAGAAAACTATTGCGTTTCATTACATTGCAACAGTGTGCTGTTGCATTGCACAAGCTTTTCGCATGGACGAATACCATTTAAAAGTAATATGCACTCTGTTGCATTACAATGCATTCAAGAACGAATGCGTTTCATTACATTGCACAAGCGTTTTGCATGGAAGAATAACATTTAAAAGTAATATGCACTCTGTTGCATTAAAATGCATTCAGGAACTAATGCGTTTCATTACATTGCACAAGCGTTTTGCGTGGAGGAATAACATTTAAAAGTAATATTCACCTTGTTGCATTAAAATGCATTCAAAAACTAATGCGTTTCATTAAATTGCATGAGTGTTTTGCATGGAAGAATAACATTTAAAAGTAATATGCACTCTGATGCATTGCAATGCATTCAAGAACTAATGCGTTTCATTCCATTGCAACAGTGTGCTGTTGCATTGCACAAAGCGTTTTGCATGGAAGAATAACGTTAAAAAATAATATGCACTTTTATGCATTGCAATGCATTCAAGAACTAATGCGTTTCATCCCGTTGCAACACCGTGCTGTTGCATTGCACAAGCGCTTTGCATGGAAGAATAACATTTAAAAGTAATATGCACTTTGTTGCATTGCAATGCATTCAAGAACTATTGCGTTTCATTACATTGCAACAGTGTACTTATAGATTCTAACTGATGTTAAAAAGTCAAGTCAAGTCAAGTCTGCCATATGGGACCTTTTGAACTTTTTTTCTGCTCAGAGGGTACACAGAAGGTCTAAAAGCTACATGATGTCGTTATAGACACTTTCTGATGTTAAAAAGTCAAGTCAAGTCCGCCAGACAGTAGTCCTTATGGGACCTTTTGAACTTTTTTTATCCTAAGAGTCTCCCCAGAAGGTCTAAATGCTACATGATGTCCTCATAGACTCTTTTTTTTTATGTTAAAAAGTCAAGTTAAGTCCGCCCGACAGTAGACCATATGGGACCTTTTGAACATTTTTCCTGCTCAGAGGATCTAAGGTCTAAAAGCTACATGATGTCCTTATAGACTCTTTCTGATGTTAAAAAGTACATACAGTAGTCCATATGGGACTTTTTGAAAAAAAAATTCTGCTCAAAGGGTCCACAGAAGGACTAATAGCTACAATATGTCCTTAAGACACTTTCTGATGTCAAAAAGTCAAGTCCACCATACAGAATCCATATGGGCGCTTTTAAAAAAATTTTTCTGCTCAGAGGGTCCCCAGAAGGTCTAAAAGCTCCATGATGCCCTTATAGATTCTTTCTGATGTTAAAAAGTCAAGTCAAATCCGCCATACAGTAGTCCATATGGGACCTTTTCAACTTTTTTCTCCTAAGAGGATCCCCAGAAAAGCTACATGATGTCCTTAAAGACTCTTTCTGATGTTAAAAGAATAGAAAAGAACAATCTGATGTTTTGCCTGGAAGAATAACATTTAAAAGTATTATGCACTCTGTTGCATTGCAATGCATTCAAGAACTAATGCGTTTCATTCCATTGCAACAGCGTGCTTATGCATTGCACAAGCGTTTTGCATGGTAGAATAACATTTAAAAGTAATATGCACTTTGTTGCATTGCAATGCATTCAAGAACTAATGCGTTTCATTACATTGCACAAGCGTTTTGCATGGAAGAATAACATTTAAAAGTATTATGCACTCTGTTGCATTGCAATGCATTCAAGAACTAATGCGTTTCATTCCATTACAACAGCGTGCTGTTGCATTGCACAAGCGTTTTGCATGGTAGAATAACATTTAAAAGTAATATGCACTTTGTTGCATTAAAATGCATTCAAGAACTAATGCGTTTCATTACATTGCACAAGCGTTTTGCATGGAAGAATAACATTTAAAAGTAATATGCACTATGTTGTATTAAAATGCATTCAATAACTAATGCGTTTCATTACATTGCAACCGCATGCTATTACATTGCACAAGCATTTTGCATGTAAGAATGGCATTTAAAAGTAATATGCACTTTGTTGCATTGCAATGCATTCAAGAACTAATGCGTTTCATTCCATTGCAACAGCGTGCTTTTGCAATTGCACAAGCGTTTTGCATGGAAGAATGGCATTTAAAAGTAATATGCACTTTGTTGCATTGCAATGCATTCAAGAACTAATGCTTTTCATTCCATTGCAACAGCGTGTTGTTGCATTGCACAAAGCGTTTTGCATGGAAGAATAACATTGAAAAATAATATGCACTTTTTTGCATTGCAATGCATTCAATAACTAATGCGTTTCATCCCGTTGCAACAGTGTGCTGTTGCATTGCACAAGCTTTTCGCATGGAAGAATAACATTTAAAAGTAATATGCACTCTGTTGCATTACAATGCATTCAAGAACGAATGCGTTTCATTACATTGCACAAGCGTTTTTGCATGGAAGAATAACATTTAAAAGTAATATGCACTCTGTTGCATTAAAATGCATTCAGGAACTAATGCGTTTCATTACATTGCACAAGCGTTTTGCATGGAAGAATAACATTTAAAAGTAATATTCACTCTGTTGCATTAAAATGCATTCAAAAACTAATGCGTTTCATTAAATTGCACAAGCGTTTTGCATGTAAGAATGGCATTTAAAAGTAATATGCACTTTGTTGCATTTCAATGCATTCAAGAACTAATGCGTTTCATTCCATTGCAACAGTGTGCTGTTGCATTGCACAAAGCGTTTTGCATGGAAGAATAACGTTAAAAAATAATATGCACTTTTATGCATTGCAATGCATTCAAGAACTAATGCGTTTCATTACATGGCAACAGTGTACTTATAGATTCTAACTGATGTTAAAAAGTCAAGTTAAGTCCGCCCGACAGTAGACCATATGGGACCTTTTGAACATTTTTCCTGCTCAGAGGGTCCACAGAAGGTCTAATAGCTACAATATGTCCTTAAGACTCTCTCTGATGTTAAAAAGTCAAGTCAAGTCCGCCATACAGAAGTCCATATGGGCACTTTTAAATTTTTTTTCTGCTCAGAGGGTCCCCAGAAGGTCTAAAAGCTCCATGATGCCCTTAAAGACTCTTTCTGATGTTAAAAAGTCAAGTAAAGTCCCCCAGACAGTAGTACATATGGGACCTTTTGAACTTTTTTCCTGCTCAGAGGATCCCCAGAAGGTCTAAATGCTACATGATGTCCTCAAAGACTCTTTCTGATGTTAAAAAGTCAAGTCAAGTCCGCCCGACAGTAGACCATATGGGACCTTTTGAACTTTTTTTCTGCTCAGAGGGTCCCCAGGAGGTTTAAAAGCTACATTATGTCCTCAAAGACTCTTTCTGATGTTAAAAAGTCAAGTCAAGTCCGCCAGACACCTTGGAACATCCTTATGGGACCTTTTGAACTTTATTTCTCTTCCGAGGGTCCCAAGAAGGTCTAAAAAGCTACATGATGTCCTCATGGACTCTTTTTGATGTTAAAAAGTCAAGTCAAGTCCGCCCGTCAGTAGACCATATGGGACCTTTTGAACTTTTTTCTGTTCAGAGGGTTCACAGAAGTTCTAAAAGCTACAATATGTCCTCATAGACTCTTTCTGATGTTAAAAAGTCAAGTCAAGTCTGCCAGACAGTAGTCCATATGAGACTTTTTGATCTTTTTTTCTGCTCAGAGGGTCCCCAGAAGGTCTAAAAGCTACATGATGTCCTCATAGACTCTTTCTGATGTCAAAAAGTCAGGTCAGAGGGTCCCCAGAATGTCTTAAAGCCTTGGATGATGTCCTTAAAGTCTCTTTCTGATGTTAAAAAGTCATATCCAGTCATGTCCGCCAGATAATAGTCCAAATGGGACCTTTTGAACTTTTTTTCTGCTCAGAGGGTCCCCAGAATTTCTAAAAGCTATATGATGTCCTCATAGACTCTTTCTGATTTTAAAAAGTCAAGTCAAGTCCACTAGACAGTAGTCCAAATGGGATCTTTTGAACTTTTTTTCTGCTCAGAGGGTCCCCAGAAGGTCTAAAAGCTACATGATGTCCTCATACACTCTTTTTGATGTTATAAATCCAAGTCACGTCCTCCAAACAGTAGTCCTTATGGGATCTTTTGAACTTTTTTTCTGTTCAGAGGGTCCCCAGAAGGTCTAAAAGCTTCATGATGTCCTGATAGAATCTTTCTTATGTTAAAAAGTCATCGAGTCTGCCAGACAGTAGTTCATGTTGGAGCTTTTGATATTTTTTCTGCTCAGAGGGTCCCCAGAAGGTCTAAAAGCTACATGATGTCCTCATACACTCTTTTTAATGTTAAAAAGTCAAGTCAGGTCCTCCAGATAGTAGTCCATATGGGACCTTTTCAACTTTTTTTTCTGCTCACAGGTTCCCCAGAAAGTCTAAAAGCTGCATGATGTCCTCATAGATTCTTTCTGATGTTAAAAATCAAGTCAAGTCCACCAGACAGTAGTCCGTATGGGGCCTTTTGAACTTTTTTCTGCTCAGAGGGTCCCCAGAAGGTCTAAAAGCTACATGATGTCCTCATAGACTCTTTCTGATGTCAAAAAGTCAGGTCAGAGGGTCCCCAGAATGTCTTAAAGCCTTGGATGATGTCCTTAAAGTCTCTTTCTGATGTTAAAAAGTCATGTCCAGTCATGTCCGCCAGATAATAGTCCAAATGGGACCTTTTGAACTTTTTTTCTGCTCAGAGGGTCCCCAGAATTTCTAAAAGCTATATGATGTCCTCATAGACTCTTTCTGATTTTAAAAAGTCAAGTCAAGTCCACTAGACAGTAGTCCATATGGGAGCTTTTGAACTTTTTTTCTGCTCAGAGGGTCCCCAGAAGGTCTAAAAGCTACATGATGTCCTCATTGACTCTTTCTGATGTTAAAAAGTCAAGTCAGGTCCTCCAGACAGTAGTCCAAATGGGATCTTTTGAACTTTTTTTCTGCTCAGAGGGTCCCCAGAAGGTCTAAAAGGTACATGATGTCCTCGTACACTCTATTTGATGTTATAAATCCAAGTCACGTCCTCCAAACAGTAGTCCTTATGGGATCTTTTTAACTTTTTTTCTGTTCAGAGGGTCCCCAGAAGGTCTAAAAGCTTCATGATGTCCTGATAGAATCTTTCTTATGTTAAAAAGTCATCAAGTCTGCCAGACAGTAGTTCATGTGGGAGCTTTTGATATTTTTTCTGCTCAGAGGGTCCCCAGAAGGTCTAAAAGCTACATGATGTCCTCATACACTCTTTTTGATGTTAAAAAGTCAAGTCAGGTCCTCCAGATAGTAGTCCATATGGGACCTTTTCAACTTTTTTTTCTGCTCACAGGTTCCCCAGAAAGTCTAAAAGCTACATGATGTCCTCATAGATTCTTTCTGATGTTAAAAAGTCAAGTCAAGTCTGCCAGACAGTAGTCCATATGGCACCTTTTAAACTTTTTTTCTACTCAGAGGGTCCCCAGAAGGCCTAAAAGCTAAATGATATACTCAGAGACTCATTATGATGTGAAAAAAGTCGTCAAGTCCGCCAGACAGTAGTCCATATGGGAGCTTTTGAAACTTTTTTCTGCTCAGATGGTCCCCAGAAGGTCTAAAAGCTACATGATGTCCTCATAGACTCTTTCTGATGTTAAAAAGTCGTCAAGGCCGCCAGACAGTAGTCCACATGGGACCTTTTGAACTTTTTTTCTCCTGAGAGGGTTCCCAGAAGGTCTAAAAGCTACATGATGTTCTTAAAGACTCTTTCTGATGTTAAAAAGTCAAGTCAAGTCCGCCAGACAATAGTCCATATGGGTCCTTTTGAACGTAAAAGCTATATGATGTAATCATAGACTCTCACTGATGTTAAAGAGTCAAGTCAAGTCCGACAGACAGTAGTCCATACGGGACCTTCTGAACTTTTTTTTTCCTAAGAGGGTCCCCAGAAGGTCTAAAAGCTACATGATGTCCTCATAGACTCTTTCTGATGTTAAAAACTCGTCAAGTCTGCCAGACAGTAGTCCATATGAGACTTTTTGATCTTTTTTTCTGCTCAGAGGGTCCCCAGAAGGTCTAAATTATACATGATGTCCTCATATACTCTTTCTGATGTTAAAAAGTCAAGTCAGGTCCTCCAGACAGTAGTCCATATGGGACCTTTTGAACTTTTTTTCTGCTCAGAGGGTCCCCAGAAGGTCTAAAAGCTACATGATGTCCTCATAGACTCTTTCTGGTATTAAAAGTAAAGTCAAATCCAGCAGAGAGTAGTCCATATGGGACCCTTTGAACTTTTTTTCTCCTTAGAGGGTACCCAGATAGTCTAAAAGCTACATGATGTCCTCATAGACTCTTTCTGATGTTAAAAAGTCAAGTCCACCAGACAGTAGTCCATATGGGACCTTTTGAACTTTTTTTCTGCTCAGAGGGTCCCCAGAAGGTCTAAAAGCTACATGATGTCCTCATAGACTCTTTCTGATGTTAAAAAGTAAAGTCAAATCCATCCAGAGAGTAGTCCATATGGGACCTTTTGAACTTTTTTCTCCTCAGAGGGTCCACAGATAGTCTAAAAGCTACATGATGTCCTCATAGACTCTTTCTGATGTTAAAAATCAAGTCAAGTCCACCAGACAGTAGTCCGTATGGGGCCTTTTGAACTTTTTTCTGTTCAGAGGGTTCACAGAAGGTCTAAAAGCTACATGATGTCCTCATAGACTCTATCTGATGTTAAAAAGTCAAGTCAAGTGTGCCAGACAGTAGTCCATATGAGACTTTTTGATCTTTTTTTCTGCTCAGAGGGTCCCCAGAAGGTCTAAAAGCTACATGATGTCCTCATAGACTCTTTCTGATGTCAAAAAGTCAGGTCAGAGGGTCCCCAGAATGTCTTAAAGCTTTGGATGATGTCCTTAAAGTCTCTTTCTGATGTTAAAAAGTCATGTCCAGTCATGTCCGCCAGATAATAGTCCAAATGGGAGCTTTTGAACTTTTTTTCTGCTCAGAGGGTCCCCAGAAGGTCTAAAAGCTACATGATGTCCTCATTGACTCTTTCTGATGTTAAAAAGTCAAGTCAGGTCCTCCAGACAGTAGTCCAAATGGGATCTTTTGAACTTTTTTTCTGCTCAGAGGGTCCCCAGAAGGTCTAAAAGCTACATGATGTCCTCATACACTCTTTTTGATGTTATAAATCCAAGTCACGTCCTCCAAACAGTAGTCCTTATGGGATCTTTTGAACTTTTTTTCTGTTCAGAGGGTCCCCAGAAGGTCTAAAAGCTTCATGATGTCCTGATAGAATCTTTCTTATGTTAAAAAGTCATCAAGTCTGCCAGACAGTAGTTCATGTGGGAGCTTTTGATATTTTTTCTGCTCGGAGGGTCCCCAGAAGGTCTAAAAGCTACATGATGTCCTCATACACTCTTTTTGATGTTAAAAAGTCAAGTCAGGTACTCCAGATAGTTGTCCATATGGGACCTTTTCAACTTTTTTTTCTGCTCACAGGTTCCCCAGAAAGTCTAAAAGCTACATGATGTCCTCATAGATTCTTTCTGATGTTAAAAAGTCAAGTCAAGTCTGCCAGATAGTAGTCCATATGGCACCTTTTAAACTTTTTTTCTACTCAGAGGGTCCCCAGAAGGCCTAAAAGCTAAATGATATACTCAGAGACTCATTATGATGTGAAAAAAGTCGTCAAGTCCGCCAGACAGTAGTCCATATGGGAGCTTTTGAAACTTTTTTCTGCTCAGATGGTCCCCAGAAGGTCTAAAAGCTACATGATGTCCTCATAGACTCTTTCTGATGTTAAAAATCAAGTCAAGTCCACCAGACAGTAGTCCGTATGGGGCCTTTTGAACTTTTTTCTGTTCAGAGGTTTCACAGAAGGTCTAAAAGCTACATGATGTCCTCATAGACTCTATCTGACGTTAAAAAGTCAAGTCAGGTTCTCCAGATAGTAGTCCATATGGGACCTTTTCAACTTTTTTTCTGCTCACAGGTTCCCCAGAAGGTCTAAAAGCTACATGATGTCCTCATACACTCTTTTTGATGTTAAAAATTCAAGTCAGGTCCTCCAGACAGTAGTCCTTATGGGATCTTTTGAACTTTTTTTCTGTTCAGAGGGTCCCCAGAAGGTCTAAAAGCTACATGATGTCCTCATAGACTCTATCTGATGTTAAAAAGTCAAGTCAAGTCTGCCAGAGAGTAGTTCATATGGGAGCTTTTGATATTTTTTTCTGCTCAGAGGGTCCCCAGAAAGTCTAAAAGCTACATGATGTCCTCATAGACTCTTTCTGATGTTAAAATGTCAGGTCAAGTCTGCCAGACAGTAGTCCTTATGGGACCTTATGACATTTTTTTCTGCTCAGAGGGTCCCCAGAATGTCTAAAAGCTACATTAGGTCCTCATAGACTCTTTCTGATGTTAAAAAGTCGTCAAGGCCGCCAGACAGTAGTCTACATGGGACCTTTTGAACTTTTTTTCTCCTGAGAGGGTTCCCAGAAGGTCTAAAAGCTACATAATGTTCTTAAAGACTCTTTCTGATGTTAAAAAGTCAAGTCAAGTCCGCCAGACAATAGTCCATATGGGTCCTTTTGAACGTAAAAGCTATATGATGTAATCATAGACTCTCACTGATGTTAAAGAGTCAAGTCAAGTCCGACAGACAGTAGTCCATACGGGACCTTCTGAACTTTTTTTTTCCTAAGAGGGTCCCCAGAAGGTCTAAAAGCTACATGATGTCCTCATAGACTCTTTCTGATGTTAAAAACTCGTCAAGTCTGCCAGACAGTAGTCCATATGAGACTTTTTGATCTTTTTTTCTGCTCAGAGGGTCCCCAGAAGGTATAAATTATACATGATGTCCTCATATACTCTTTCTGATGTTAAAAAGTCAAGTCAGGTCCTCCAGACAGTAGTCCATATGGGACCTTTTGAACTTTTTTTCTGCTCAGAGGGTCCCCAGAAGGTCTAAAAGCTACATGATGTCCTCATAGACTCTTTCTGGTATTAAAAAGTAAAGTCAAATCCAGCAGAGAGTAGTCCATATGGGACCCTTTGAACTTTTTTTCTCCTTAGAGGGTCCCCAGATAGTCTAAAAGCTAAATGATGTCCTCAGAGACTCTTTCTGATGTTAAAAAGTCAAGTCCACCAGACAGTAGTCCATATGGGACCTTTTGAACTTTTTTTCTGCTCAGAGGGTCCCCAGAAGGTCTAAAAGCTACATGATGTCCTCATAGACTCTTTCTGATGTTAAAAAGTAAAGTCAAATCCATCCAGAGAGTAGTCCATATGGGACCTTTTGAACTTTTTTCTCCTCAGAGGGTCCCCAGATAGTCTAAAAGCTACATGATGTCCTCATAGACTCTTTCTGATGTTAAAAATCAAGTCAAGTCCACCAGACAGTAGTCCGTATGGGGCCTTTTGAACTTTTTTCTGTTCAGAGGGTTCACAGAAGGTCTAAAAGCTACATGATGTCCTCATAGACTCTATCTGATGTTAAAAAGTCAAGTCAAGTGTGCCAGACAGTAGTCCATATGAGACTTTTTGATCTTTTTTTCTGCTCAGAGGGTCCCCAGAAGGTCTAAAAGCTACATGATGTCCTCATAGACTCTTTCTGATGTCAAAAGGTCAGGTCAGAGGGTCCCCAGAATGTCTTAAAGCCTTGGATGATTTCCTTAAAGTCTCTTTCTGATGTTAAAAAGTCATGTCCAGTCATGTCCGCCAGATAATAGTCCAAATGGGACCTTTTGAACTTTTTTTCTGCTCAGAGAGTCCCCAGAATTTCTAAAAGCTATATGATGTCCTCATAGACTCTTTCTGATTTTAAAAAGTCAAGTCAAGTCCACTAGACAGTAGTCCATATGGGAGCTTTTGAACTTTTTTTCTGCTAAGAGGGTCCCCAGAAGGTCTAAAAGCTACATGATGTCCTCATTGACTCTTTCTGATGTTAAAAAGTCAAGTCAGGTCCTCCAGACAGTAGTCCAAATGGGATCTTTTGAACTTTTTTTCTGCTCAGAGGGTCCCCAGAAGGTCTAAAAGCTACATGATGTCCTCATACACTCTTTTTGATGTTATAAATCCAAGTCACGTCCTCCAAACAGTAGTCCTTATGGGATCTTTTGAACTTTTTTTCTGTTCAGAGGGTCCCCAGAAGGTCTAAAAGCTTCATGATGTCCTGATAGAATCTTTCTTATGTTAAAAAGTCATCAAGTCTGCCAGACAGTAGTTCATGTGGGAGCTTTTGATATTTTTTCTGCTCAGAGGGTCCCCAGAAGGTCTAAAAGCTACATGATGTCCTCATACACTCTTTTTGATGTTAAAAAGTCAAGTCAGGTCCTCCAGATAGTAGTCCATATGGGACCTTTTCAGCTTTTTTTTCTGCTCACAGGTTCCCCAGAAAGTCTAAAAGCTACATGATGTCCTCATAGATTCTTTCTGATGTTAAAAAGTCAAGTCAAGTCTGCCAGACAGTAGTCCATATGGCACCTTTTAAACTTTTTTTCTACTCAGAGGGTCCCCAGAAGGCCTAAAAGCTAAATGATATACTCAGAGACTCATTATGATGTGAAAAAAGTCGTCAAGTCCGCCAGACAGTAGTCCATATGGGAGCTTTTGAAACTTTTTTATGCTCAGATGGTCCCCAGAAGGTCTAAAAGCTACATGATGTCCTCATAGACTCTTTCTGATGTTAAAAAGTCGTCAAGGCCGCCAGACAGTAGTCCACATGGGACCTTTTGAACTTTTTTTCTCCTGAGAGGGTTCCCAGAAGGTCTAAAAGCTACATGATGTTCTTAAAGACTCTTTCTGATGTTAAAAAGTCAAGTCAAGTCCGCCAGACAATAGTCCATATGGGTCCTTTTGAACGTAAAAGCTATATGATGTAATCATAGACTCTCGCTGATGTTAAAGAGTCAAGTCAAGTCCGACAGACAGACAGTAGTCCATACGGGACCTTCTGAACTTTTTTTTCTCCTAAGAGGGTCCCCAGAAGGTCTAAAAGCTACATGATGTCCTCATAGACTCTTTCTGATGTTAAAAACTCGTCAAGTCTGCCAGACAGTAGTCCATATGAGACTTTTTGATCTTTTTTTCTGCTCAGAGGGTCCCCAGAAGGTCTAAATTATACATGATGTCCTCATATACTCTTTCTGATGTTAAAAAGTCAAGTCAGGTCCTCCAGACAGTAGTCCATATGGGACCTTTTGAACTTTTTTTCTGCTCAGAGGGTCCCCAGAAGGTCTAAAAGCTACATGATGTCCTCATAGACTCTTTCTGGTATTAAAAAGTAAAGTCAAATCCAGCAGAGAGTAGTCCATATGGGACCCTTTGAACTTTTTTTCTCCTTAGAGGGTCCCCAGATAGTCTAAAAGCTACATGATGTCCTCATAGACTCTTTCTGATGTTAAAAAGTCTAGTCCACCAGACAGTAGTCCATATGGGACCTTTTGAACTTTTTTTCTGCTCAGAGGGTCCCCAGAAGGTCTAAAAGCTACATGATGTCCTCATAGACTCTTTCTGATGTTAAAAAGTAAAGTCAAATCCATCCAGAGAGTAGTCCATATGGGACCTTTTGAACTTTTTTCTCCTCAGAGGGTCCCCAGATAGTCTAAAAGCTACATGATGTCCTCATAGACTCTTTCTGATGTTAAAAATCAAGTCAAGTCCACCAGACAGTAGTCCGTATGGGGCCTTTTGAACTTTTTTCTGTTCAGAGGGTTCACAGAAGGTCTAAAAGCTACATGATGTCCTCATAGACTCTATCTGATGTTAAAAAGTCAAGTCAAGTGTGCCAGACAGTAGTCCATATGAGACTTTTTGATCTATTTTTCTGCTCAGAGGGTCCCCAGAAGGTCTAAAAGCTACATGATGTCCTCATAGACTCTTTCTGATGTCAAAAAGTCAGGTCAGAGGGTCCCCAGAATGTCTTAAAGCCTTGGATGATGTCCTTAAAGTCTCTTTCTGATGTTAAAAAGTCATGTCCAGTCATGTCCGCCAGATAATAGTCCAAATGGGACCTTTTGAACTTTTTTCTGCTCAGAGGGTCCCCAGAATTTCTAAAAGCTATATGATGTCCTCATAGACTCTTTCTGATTTTAAAAAGTCAAGTCAAGTCCACTAGACAGTAGTCCATATGGGAGCTTTTGAACTTTTTTTCTGCTCAGAGGGTCCCCAGAAGGTCTAAAAGCTACATGATGTCCTCATTGACTCTTTCTGATGTTAAAAAGTCAAGTCAGGTCCTCCAGACAGTAGTCCAAATGGGATCTTTTGAACTTTTTTTCTGCTCAGAGGGTCCCCAGAAGGTCTAAAAGCTACATGATGTCCTCATACACTCTTTTTGATGTTATAAATCCAAGTCACGTCCTCCAAACAGTAGTCCTTATGGGATCTTTTGAACTTTTTTTCTGTTCAGAGGGTCCCCAGAAGGTCTAAAAGCTTCATGATGTCCTGATAGAATCTTTCTTATGTTAAAAAGTCATCAAGTCTGCCAGACAGTACTTCATGTGGGAGCTTTTGATATTTTTTCTGCTCAGAGGGTCCCCAGAAGGTCTAAAAGCTACATGATGTCCTCATACACTCTTTTTGATGTTAAAAAGTCAAGTCAGGTCCTCCAGATAGTAGTCCATATGGGACCTTTTGAACTTTTTTTCTGCTCAGAGGGTCCCCAGAAGGTCTAAAAGCTACATGATGTCCTCATAGACTCTTTCTGGTATTAAAAATCAAGTCAAATCCAGCAGAGAGTAGTCCATATGGGACCCTTTGAACTTTTTTTCTCCTTAGAGGGTCCCCAGATAGTCTAAAAGCTACATGATGTCCTCATAGACTCTATCTGATGTTAAAAAGTCAAGTCCACCAGACAGTAGTCCATATGAGACTTTTTGATCTTTTTTTCTGCTCAGAGGGTCCCCATAAGGTCTAAAAGCTACATGATGTCCTCATAGACTCTTTCTGATGTCAAAAAGTCAGGTCAGAGGGTCCCCAGAATGTCTTAAAGCCTTGGATGATGTCCTTAAAGTCTCTTTCTGATGTTAAAAAGTCATGTCCAGTCATGTCCGCCAGATAATAGTCCAAATGGGACCTTTTGAACTTTTTTTCTGCTCAGAGGGTCCCCAGAATTTCTAAAAGCTATATGATGTCCTCATAGACTCTTTCTGATTTTAAAAAGTCAAGTCAAGTCCACTAGACAGTAGTCCATATGGGAGCTTTTGAACTTTTTTTCTGCTCAGAGGGTCCCCAGAAGGTCTAAAAGCTACATGATGTCCTCATTGACTCTTTCTGATGTTAAAAAGTCAAGTCAGGTCCTCCAGACAGTAGTCCAAATGGGATCTTTTGAACTTTTTTTCTGCTCAGAGGGTCCCCAGAAGGTCTAAAAGCTACATGATGTCCTCATACACTCTTTTTGATGTTATAAATCCAAGTCACGTCCTCCAAACAGTAGTCCTTATGGGATCTTTTGAACTTTTTTTCTGTTCAGAGGGTCCCCAGAAGGTCTAAAAGCTTCATGATGTCCTGATAGAATCTTTCTTATGTTAAAAAGTCATCAAGTCTGCCAGACAGTAGTTCATGTGGGAGCTTTTGATATTTTTTCTGCTCAGAGGGTCCCCAGAAGGTCTAAAAGCTACATGATGTCCTCATACACTCTTTTTGATGTTAAAAAGTCAAGTCAGGTCCTCCAGATAGTAGTCCATATGGGACCTTTTCAACTTTTTTTTCTGCTCACAGGTTCCCCAGAAAGTCTAAAAGCTACATGATGTCCTCATAGATTCTTTCTGATGTTAAAAAGTCAAGTCAAGTCTGCCAGACAGTAGTCCATATGGCACCTTTTAAACTTTTTTTCTACTCAGAGGGTCCCCAGAAGGCCTAAAAGCTAAATGATATACTCAGAGACTCATTATGATGTGAAAAAAGTCGTCAAGTCCGCCAGACAGTAGTCCATATGGGAGCTTTTGAAACTTTTTTCTGCTCAGATGGTCCCCAGAAGGTCTAAAAGCTACATGATGTCCTCTTAGACTCTTTCTGATGTTAAAAAGTCGTCAAGTCTGCCAGACAGTAGTCCATATGGGACCTTTTGAACTTTTTTTCTCCTGAGAATGTTCCCAGAAGGTCTAAAAGCTACATGATGTTCTTAAAGACTCTTTCTGATGTTAAAATGTCAAGTCAAGTCCGCCAGACAATAGTCCATATGGGACCTTTTGAACTTTTTTTCTCCTAAGAGGGTCCCCAGAAGGTCTAAAAGCTACATGATGTCCTCATAGACTCTTTCTGATGTTAAAAACTCGTCAAGTCTGCCAGACAGTAGTCCATATGAGACTTTTTGATCTTTTTTTCTGCTCAGAGGGTCCCCAGAAGGTCTAAATTATACATGATGTCCTCATATACTCTTTCTGATGTTAAAAAGTCAAGTCAGGTCCTCCAGACAGTAGTCCATATGGAACCTTTTGAACTTTTTTTCTGCTCAGAGGGTCCCCAGAAGGTCTAAAAGCTACATGATGTCCTCATAGACTCTTTCTGGTATTAAAAAGTAAAGTCAAATCCAGCAGAGAGTAGTCCATATGGGACCCTTTGAACTTTTTTTCTCCTTAGAGGGTCCCCAGATAGTCTAAAAGCTACATGATGTCCTCATAGACTCTTTCTGATGTTAAAAAGTCAAGTCCACCAGACAGTAGTCCATATGGGACCTTTTGAACTTTTTTTCTGCTCAGAGGGTCCCCAGAAGGTCTAAAAGCTACATGATGTCCTCATAGACTCTTTCTGATGTTAAAAAGTAAAGTCAAATCCATCCAGAGAGTAGTCCATATGGGACCTTTTGAACTTTTTTCTCCTCAGAGGGTCCCCAGATAGTCTAAAAGCTACATGATGTCCTCATAGACTCTTTCTGATGTTAAAAATCAAGTCAAGTCCACCAGACAGTAGTCCGTATGGGGCCTTTTGAACTTTTTTCTGTTCAGAGGGTTCACAGAAGGTCTAAAAGCTACATGATGTCCTCATAGACTCTATCTGATGTTAAAAAGTCAAGACAAGTGTGCCAGACAGTAGTCCATATGAGACTTTTTGATCTTTTTTTCTGCTCAGAGGGTCCCCAGAAGGTCTAAAAGCTACATGATGTCCTCATAGAATCTTTCTGATGTCAAAAAGTCAGGTCAGAGGGTCCCCAGAATGTCGTAAAGTTTTGGATGATGTCCTTAAAGTCTCTTTCTGATGTTAAAAAGTCATGTCCAGTCATGTCCGCCAGATAATAGTCCATATGGCACCTTTTAAACTTTTTTTCTACTCAGAGGGTCCCCAGAAGGCCTAAAAGCTAAATGATATACTCAGAGACTCATTATGATGTGAAAAAAGTCGTCAAGTCCGCCAGACAGTAGTCCATATGGGAGCTTTTGAAACTTTTTTCTGCTCAGATGGTCCCCAGAAGGTCTAAAAGCTACATGATGTCCTCTTAGACTCTTTCTGATGTTAAAAAGTCGTCAAGTCTGCCAGACAGTAGTCCATATGGGACCTTTTGAACTTTTTTTCTCCTGAGAATGTTCCCAGAAGGTCTAAAAGCTACATGATGTTCTTAAAGACTCTTTCTGATGTTAAAATGTCAAGTCAAGTCCGCCAGACAATAGTCCATATGGGACCTTTTGAACTTTTTTTCTCCTAAGAGGGTCCCCAGAAGGTCTAAAAGCTACATGATGTCCTCATAGACTCTTTCTGATGTTAAAAACTCGTCAAGTCTGCCAGACAGTAGTCCATATGAGACTTTTTGATCTTTTTTTCTGCTCAGAGGGTCCCCAGAAGGTCTAAATTATACATGATGTCCTCATATACTCTTTCTGATGTTAAAAAGTCAAGTCAGGTCCTCCAGACAGTAGTCCATATGGAACCTTTTGAACTTTTTTTCTGCTCAGAGGGTCCCCAGAAGGTCTAAAAGCTACATGATGTCCTCATAGACTCTTTCTGGTATTAAAAAGTAAAGTCAAATCCAGCAGAGAGTAGTCCATATGGGACCCTTTGAACTTTTTTTCTCCTTAGAGGGTCCCCAGATAGTCTAAAAGCTACATGATGTCCTCATAGACTCTTTCTGATGTTAAAAAGTCAAGTCCACCAGACAGTAGTCCATATGGGACCTTTTGAACTTTTTTTCTGCTCAGAGGGTCCCCAGAAGGTCTAAAAGCTACATGATGTCCTCATAGACTCTTTCTGATGTTAAAAAGTAAAGTCAAATCCATCCAGAGAGTAGTCCATATGGGACCTTTTGAACTTTTTTCTCCTCAGAGGGTCCCCAGATAGTCTAAAAGCTACATGATGTCCTCATAGACTCTTTCTGATGTTAAAAATCAAGTCAAGTCCACCAGACAGTAGTCCGTATGGGGCCTTTTGAACTTTTTTCTGTTCAGAGGGTTCACAGAAGGTCTAAAAGCTACATGATGTCCTCATAGACTCTATCTGATGTTAAAAAGTCAAGACAAGTGTGCCAGACAGTAGTCCATATGAGACTTTTTGATCTTTTTTTCTGCTCAGAGGGTCCCCAGAAGGTCTAAAAGCTACATGATGTCCTCATAGAATCTTTCTGATGTCAAAAAGTCAGGTCAGAGGGTCCCCAGAATGTCGTAAAGTTTTGGATGATGTCCTTAAAGTCTCTTTCTGATGTTAAAAAGTCATGTCCAGTCATGTCCGCCAGATAATAGTCCAAATGGGACCTTTTGAACTTTTTTTCTGCTCAGAGGGTCCCCAGAATTTCTAAAAGCTATATGATGTCCTCATAGACTCTTTCTGATGTTAAAAATCAAGTCAAGTCCACCAGACAGTAGTCCGTATGGGGCCTTTTGAACTTTTTTCTGTTCAGAGGTTTCACAGAAGGTCTAAAAGCTACATGATGTCCTCATAGACTCTATCTGACGTTAAAAAGTCAAGTCAGGTTCTCCAGATAGTAGTCCATATGGGACCTTTTCAACTTTTTTTCTGCTCACAGGTTCCCCAGAAGGTCTAAAAGCTACATGATGTCCTCATACACTCTTTTTGATGTTAAAAATTCAAGTCAGGTCCTCCAGACAGTAGTCCTTATGGGATCTTTTGAACTTTTTTTCTGTTCAGAGGGTCCCCAGAAGGTCTAAAAGCTACATGATGTCCTCATAGACTCTATCTGATGTTAAAAAGTCAAGTCAAGTCTGCCAGAGAGTAGTTCATATGGGAGCTTTTGATATTTTTTTCTGCTCAGAGGGTCCCCAGAAAGTCTAAAAGCTACATGATGTCCTCATAGACTCTTTCTGATGTTAAAATGTCAGGTCAAGTCTGCCAGACAGTAGTCCTTATGGGACCTTATGACATTTTTTTCTGCTCAGAGGGTCCCCAGAATGTCTAAAAGCTACATTAGGTCCTCATAGACTCTTTCTGATGTTAAAAAGTCGTCAAGGCCGCCAGACAGTAGTCCACATGGGACCTTTTGAACCTTTTTTCTCCTGAGAGGGTTCCCAGAAGGTCTAAAAGCTACATGATGTTCTTAAAGACTCTTTCTGATGTTAAAAAGTCAAGTCAAGTCCGCCAGACAATAGTCCATATGGGTCCTTTTGAACGTAAAAGCTATATGATGTAATCATAGACTCTCACTGATGTTAAAGAGTCAAGTCAAGTCCGACAGACAGTAGTCCATACGGGACCTTCTGAACTTTTTTTTTCCTAAGAGGGTCCCCAGAAGGTCTAAAAGCTACATGATGTCCTCATAGACTCTTTCTGATATTAAAAACTCGTCAAGTCTGCCAGACAGTAGTCCATATGAGACTTTTTGATCTTTTTTTCTGCTCAGAGGGTCCCCAGAAGGTCTAAATTATACATGATGTCCTCATATACTCTTTCTGATGTTAAAAAGTCAAGTCAGGTCCTCCAGACAGTAGTCCATATGGGACCTTTTGAACTTTTTTTCTGCTCAGAGGGTCCCCAGAAGGTCTAAAAGCTACATGATGTCCTCATAGACTCTTTCTGGTATTAAAAAGTAAAGTCAAATCCAGCAGAGAGTAGTCCATATGGGACCCTTTGAACTTTTTTTCTCCTTAGAGGGTCCCCAGATAGTCTAAAAGCTACATGATGTCCTCATAGACTCTTTCTGATGTTAAAAAGTCAAGTCCACCAGACAGTAGTCCATATGGGACCTTTTGAACTTTTTTTCTGCTCAGAGGGTCCCCAGAAGGTCTAAAAGCTACATGATGTCCTCATAGACTCTTTCTGATGTTAAAAAGTAAAGTCAAATCCATCCAGAGAGTAGTCCATATGGGACCTTTTGAACTTTTTTCTCCTCAGAGGGTCCCCAGATAGTCTAAAAGCTACATGATGTCCTCATAGACTCTTTCTGATGTTAAAAATCAAGTCAAGTCCACCAGACAGTAGTCCGTATGGGGCCTTTTGAACTTTTTTCTGTTCAGAGGGTTCACAGAAGGTCTAAAAGCTACATGATGTCCTCATAGACTCTATCTGATGTTAAAAAGTCAAGTCAAGTGTGCCAGACAGTAGTCCATATGAGACTTTTTGATCTTTTTTTCTGCTCAGAGGGTCCCCAGAAGGTCTAAAAGCTACATGATGTCCTCATAGAATCTTTCTGATGTCAAAAAGTCAGGTCAGAGGGTCCCCAGAATGTCGTAAAGTTTTGGATGATGTCCTTAAAGTCTCTTTCTGATGTTAAAAAGTCATGTCCAGTCATGTCCGCCAGATAATAGTCCAAATGGGACCTTTTGAACTTTTTTTCTGCTCAGAGGGTCCCCAGAATTTCTAAAAGCTATATGATGTCCTCATAGACTCTTTCTGATGTTAAAAATCAAGTCAAGTCCACCAGACAGTAGTCCGTATGGGGCCTTTTGAACTTTTTTCTGTTCAGAGGTTTCACAGAAGGTCTAAAAGCTACATGATGTCCTCATAGACTCTATCTGACGTTAAAAAGTCAAGTCAGGTTCTCCAGATAGTAGTCCATATGGGACCTTTTCAACTTTTTTTCTGCTCACAGGTTCCCCAGAAGGTCTAAAAGCTACATGATGTCCTCATACACTCTTTTTGATGTTAAAAATTCAAGTCAGGTCCTCCAGACAGTAGTCCTTATGGGATCTTTTGAACTTTTTTTCTGTTCAGAGGGTCCCCAGAAGGTCTAAAAGCTACATGATGTCCTCATAGACTCTATCTGATGTTAAAAAGTCAAGTCAAGTCTGCCAGAGAGTAGTTCATATGGGAGCTTTTGATATTTTTTTCTGCTCAGAGGGTCCCCAGAAAGTCTAAAAGCTACATGATGTCCTCATAGACTCTTTCTGATGTTAAAATGTCAGGTCAAGTCTGCCAGACAGTAGTCCTTATGGGACCTTATGACATTTTTTTCTGCTCAGAGGGTCCCCAGAATGTCTAAAAGCTACATTAGGTCCTCATAGACTCTTTCTGATGTTAAAAAGTCGTCAAGGCCGCCAGACAGTAGTCCACATGGGACCTTTTGAACCTTTTTTCTCCTGAGAGGGTTCCCAGAAGGTCTAAAAGCTACATGATGTTCTTAAAGACTCTTTCTGATGTTAAAAAGTCAAGTCAAGTCCGCCAGACAATAGTCCATATGGGTCCTTTTGAACGTAAAAGCTATATGATGTAATCATAGACTCTCACTGATGTTAAAGAGTCAAGTCAAGTCCGACAGACAGTAGTCCATACGGGACCTTCTGAACTTTTTTTTTCCTAAGAGGGTCCCCAGAAGGTCTAAAAGCTACATGATGTCCTCATAGACTCTTTCTGATATTAAAAACTCGTCAAGTCTGCCAGACAGTAGTCCATATGAGACTTTTTGATCTTTTTTTCTGCTCAGAGGGTCCCCAGAAGGTCTAAATTATACATGATGTCCTCATATACTCTTTCTGATGTTAAAAAGTCAAGTCAGGTCCTCCAGACAGTAGTCCATATGGGACCTTTTGAACTTTTTTTCTGCTCAGAGGGTCCCCAGAAGGTCTAAAAGCTACATGATGTCCTCATAGACTCTTTCTGGTATTAAAAAGTAAAGTCAAATCCAGCAGAGAGTAGTCCATATGGGACCCTTTGAACTTTTTTTCTCCTTAGAGGGTCCCCAGATAGTCTAAAAGCTACATGATGTCCTCATAGACTCTTTCTGATGTTAAAAAGTCAAGTCCACCAGACAGTAGTCCATATGGGACCTTTTGAACTTTTTTTCTGCTCAGAGGGTCCCCAGAAGGTCTAAAAGCTACATGATGTCCTCATAGACTCTTTCTGATGTTAAAAAGTAAAGTCAAATCCATCCAGAGAGTAGTCCATATGGGACCTTTTGAACTTTTTTCTCCTCAGAGGGTCCCCAGATAGTCTAAAAGCTACATGATGTCCTCATAGACTCTTTCTGATGTTAAAAATCAAGTCAAGTCCACCAGACAGTAGTCCGTATGGGGCCTTTTGAACTTTTTTCTGTTCAGAGGGTTCACAGAAGGTCTAAAAGCTACATGATGTCCTCATAGACTCTATCTGATGTTAAAAAGTCAAGTCAAGTGTGCCAGACAGTAGTCCATATGAGACTTTTTGATCTTTTTTTCTGCTCAGAGGGTCCCCAGAAGGTCTAAAAGCTACATGATGTCCTCATAGAATCTTTCTGATGTCAAAAAGTCAGGTCAGAGGGTCCCCAGAATGTCGTAAAGTTTTGGATGATGTCCTTAAAGTCTCTTTCTGATGTTAAAAAGTCATGTCCAGTCATGTCCGCCAGATAATAGTCCAAATGGGACCTTTTGAACTTTTTTTCTGCTCAGAGGGTCCCCAGAATTTCTAAAAGCTATATGATGTCCTCATAGACTCTTTCTGATGTTAAAAATCAAGTCAAGTCCACCAGACAGTAGTCCGTATGGGGCCTTTTGAACTTTTTTCTGTTCAGAGGTTTCACAGAAGGTCTAAAAGCTACATGATGTCCTCATAGACTCTATCTGACGTTAAAAAGTCAAGTCAGGTTCTCCAGATAGTAGTCCATATGGGACCTTTTCAACTTTTTTTCTGCTCACAGGTTCCCCAGAAGGTCTAAAAGCTACATGATGTCCTCATACACTCTTTTTGATGTTAAAAATTCAAGTCAGGTCCTCCAGACAGTAGTCCTTATGGGATCTTTTGAACTTTTTTTCTGTTCAGAGGGTCCCCAGAAGGTCTAAAAGCTACATGATGTCCTCATAGACTCTATCTGATGTTAAAAAGTCAAGTCAAGTCTGCCAGAGAGTAGTTCATATGGGAGCTTTTGATATTTTTTTCTGCTCAGAGGGTCCCCAGAAAGTCTAAAAGCTACATGATGTCCTCATAGACTCTTTCTGATGTTAAAATGTCAGGTCAAGTCTGCCAGACAGTAGTCCTTATGGGACCTTATGACATTTTTTTCTGCTCAGAGGGTCCCCAGAATGTCTAAAAGCTACATTAGGTCCTCATAGACTCTTTCTGATGTTAAAAAGTCGTCAAGGCCGCCAGACAGTAGTCCACATGGGACCTTTTGAACCTTTTTTCTCCTGAGAGGGTTCCCAGAAGGTCTAAAAGCTACATGATGTTCTTAAAGACTCTTTCTGATGTTAAAAAGTCAAGTCAAGTCCGCCAGACAATAGTCCATATGGGTCCTTTTGAACGTAAAAGCTATATGATGTAATCATAGACTCTCACTGATGTTAAAGAGTCAAGTCAAGTCCGACAGACAGTAGTCCATACGGGACCTTCTGAACTTTTTTTTTCCTAAGAGGGTCCCCAGAAGGTTTAAAAGCTACATGATGTCCTCATAGACTCTTTCTGATATTAAAAACTCGTCAAGTCTGCCAGACAGTAGTCCATATGAGACTTTTTGATCTTTTTTTCTGCTCAGAGGGTCCCCAGAAGGTCTAAATTATACATGATGTCCTCATATACTCTTTCTGATGTTAAAAAGTCAAGTCAGGTCCTCCAGACAGTAGTCCATATGGGACCTTTTGAACTTTTTTTCTGCTCAGAGGGTCCCCAGAAGGTCTAAAAGCTACATGATGTCCTCATAGACTCTTTCTGGTATTAAAAAGTAAAGTCAAATCCAGCAGAGAGTAGTCCATATGGGACCCTTTGAACTTTTTTTCTCCTTAGAGGGTCCCCAGATAGTCTAAAAGCTACATGATGTCCTCATAGACTCTTTCTGATGTTAAAAAGTCAAGTCCACCAGACAGTAGTCCATATGGGACCTTTTGAACTTTTTTTCTGCTCAGAGGGTCCCCAGAAGGTCTAAAAGCTACATGATGTCCTCATAGACTCTTTCTGATGTTAAAAAGTAAAGTCAAATCCATCCAGAGAGTAGTCCATATGGGACCTTTTGAACTTTTTTCTCCTCAGAGGGTCCCCAGATAGTCTAAAAGCTACATGATGTCCTCATAGACTCTTTCTGATGTTAAAAATCAAGTCAAGTCCACCAGACAGTAGTCCGTATGGGGCCTTTTGAACTTTTTTCTGTTCAGAGGGTTCACAGAAGGTCTAAAAGCTACATGATGTCCTCATAGACTCTATCTGATGTTAAAAAGTCAAGTCAAGTGTGCCAGACAGTAGTCCATATGAGACTTTTTGATCTTTTTTTCTGCTCAGAGGGTCCCCAGAAGGTCTAAAAGCTACATGATGTCCTCATAGACTCTTTCTGATGTCAAAAAGTCAGGTCAGAGGGTCCCCAGAATGTCTTAAAGCCTTGGATGATGTCCTTAAAGTCTCTTTCTGATGTTAAAAAGTCATGTCCAGTCATGTCCGCCAGATAATAGTCCAAATGGGACCTTTTGAACTTTTTTTCTGCTCAGAGGGTCCCCAGAATTTCTAAAAGCTATATGATGTCCTCATAGACTCTTTCTGATTTTAAAAAGTCAAGTCAAGTCCACTAGACAGTAGTCCAAATGGGATCTTTTGAACTTTTTTTCTGCTCAGAGGGTCCCCAGAAGGTCTAAAAGCTACATGATGTCCTCATACACTCTTTTTGATGTTATAAATCCAAGTCACGTCCTCCAAACAGTAGTCCTTATGGGATCTTTTGAACTTTTTTTCTGTTCAGAGGGTCCCCAGAAGGTCTAAAAGCTTCATGATGTCCTGATAGAATCTTTCTTATGTTAAAAAGTCATCAAGTCTGCCAGACAGTAGTTCATGTGGGAGCTTTTGATATTTTTTCTGCTCAGAGGGTCCCCAGAAGGTCTAAAAGCTACATGATTTCCTCATACACTCTTTTTGATGTTAAAAAGTCAAGTCAGGTCCTCCAGATAGTAGTCCATAAGGGACCTTTTCAACTTTTTTTTCTGCTCACAGGTTCCCCAGAAGGTCTAAAAGCTACATGATGTCCTCATACACTCTTTTTGATGTTATAAATCCAAGTCACGTCCTCCAAACAGTAGTCCTTATGGGATCTTTTGAACTTTTTTTCTGTTCAGAGGGTCCCCAGAAGGTCTAAAAGCTTCATGATGTCCTGATAGAATCTTTCTTATGTTAAAAAGTCATCAAGTCTGCCAGACAGTAGTTCATGTGGGAGCTTTTGATATTTTTTCTGCTCAGAGGGTCCCCAGAAGGTCTAAAAGCTACATGATTTCCTCATACACTCTTTTTGATGTTAAAAAGTCAAGTCAGGTCCTCCAGATAGTAGTCCATATGGGACCTTTTCAACTTTTTTTTCTGCTCACAGGTTCCCCAGAAAGTCTAAAAGCTACATGATGTCCTCATAGATTCTTTCTGATGTTAAAAAGTCAAGTCAAGTCTGCCAGACAGTAGTCCATATGGCACCTTTTAAACTTTTTTTCTACTCAGAGGGTCCCCAGAAGGCCTAAAAGCTAAATGATATACTCAGAGACTCATTATGATGTGAAAAAAGTCGTCAAGTCCGCCAGACAGTAGTCCATATGGGAGCTTTTGACACTTTTTTCTGCTCAGATGGTCCCCAGAAGGTCTAAAAGCTACATGATGTCCTCATAGACTCTATCTGATGTTAAAAAGTCAAGTCAAGTCTGCCAGAGAGTAGTTCATATGGGAGCTTTTGATCTTTTTTTCTGCTCAGAGGGTCCCCAGAAAGTCTAAAAGCTACATGATGTCCTCATAGACTCTTTCTGATGTTAAAAAGTCAAGTCAAGTCCGCCAGACAGTAGTCCATATGGGACCTTTTGAACTTTTTTTCTCCTAAGAGGGTCCCCAGAAGGTCTAAAAGCTACATGATGTCCTCATAGACTCTTTCTGATGTTAAAAACTCGTCAAGTCTGCCAGACAGTAGTCCATATGAGACTTTTTGATCTTTTTTTCTGCTCAGAGGGTCCCCAGAAGGTCTAAATTATACATGATGTCCTCATATACTCTTTCTGATGTTAAAAAGTTAAGTCAGGTCCTCCAGACAGTAGTCCATATGGAACCTTTTGAACTTTTTTTCTGCTCAGAGGGTCCCCAGAAGGTCTAAAAGCTACATGATGTCCTCATAGACTCTTTCTGGTATTAAAAAGTAAAGTCAAATCCAGCAGAGAGTAGTCCATATGGGACCCTTTGAACTTTTTTTCTCCTTAGAGGGTCCCCAGATAGTCTAAAAGCTACATGATGTCCTCATAGACTCTTTCTGATGTTAAAAAGTCAAGTCCACCAGACAGTAGTCCATATGGGACCTTTTGAACTTTTTTTCTGCTCAGAGGGTCCCCAGAAGGTCTAAAAGCTACATGATGTCCTCATAGACTCTTTCTGATGTTAAAAAGTAAAGTCAAATCCATCCAGAGAGTAGTCCATATGGGACCTTTTGAACTTTTTTCTCCTCAGAGGGTCCCCAGATAGTCTAAAAGCTACATGATGTCCTCATAGACTCTTTCTGATGTTAAAAATCAAGTCAAGTCCACCAGACAGTAGTCCGTATGGGGCCTTTTGAACTTTTTTCTGTTCAGAGGGTTCACAGAAGGTCTAAAAGCTACATGATGTCCTCATAGACTCTATCTGATGTTAAAAAGTCAAGTCAAGTGTGCCAGACAGTAGTCCATATGAGACTTTTTGATCTTTTTTTCTGCTCAGAGGGTCCCCAGAAGGTCTAAAAGCTACATGATGTCCTCAAAGACTCTTTCTGATGTCAAAAGGTCAGGTCAGAGGGTCCCCAGAATGTCTTAAAGCCTTGGATGATGTCCTTAAAGTCTCTTTCTGATGTTAAAAAGTAATGTCCAGTCATGTCCGCCAGATAATAGTCCAAATGGGACCTTTTGAACTTTTTTTCTGCTCAGAGGGTCCCCAGAATTTCTAAAAGCTATATGATGTCCTCATAGACTCTTTCTGATGTTAAAAATCAAGTCAAGTCCACCAGACAGTAGTCCGTATGGGGCCTTTTGAACTTTTTTCTGTTCAGAGGTTTCACAGAAGGTCTAAAAGCTACATGATGTCCTCATAGACTCTATCTGACGTTAAAAAGTCAAGTCAGGTTCTCCAGATAGTAGTCCATATGGGACCTTTTCAACTTTTTTTCTGCTCACAGGTTCCCCAGAAGGTCTAAAAGCTACATGATGTCCTCATACACTCTTTTTGATGTTAAAAAGTCAAGTCAGGTCCTCCAGACAGTAGTCCTTATGGGATCTTTTGAACTTTTTTTCTGCTCAGAGGGTCCCCAGAAGGTCTAAAAGCTACATGATGTCCTCATAGACTCTATCTGATGTTAAAAAGTCAAGTCAAGTCTGCCAGAGAGTAGTTCATATGGGAGCTTTTGATATTTTTTTCTGCTCAGAGGGTCCCCAGAAAGTCTAAAAGCTACATGATGTCCTCATAGACTCTTTCTGATGTTAAAATGTCAGGTCAAGTCTGCCAGACAGTAGTCCTTATGGGACCTTATGACATTTTTTTCTGCTCAGAGGGTCCCCAGAATGTCTAAAAGCTACATTAGGTCCTCATAGACTCTTTCCGATGTTAAAAAGTCGTCAAGGCCGCCAGACAGTAGTCCACATGGGACCTTTTGAACTTTTCTTCTCCTGAGAGGGTTCCCAGAAGGTCTAAAAGCTACATGATGTTCTTAAAGACTCTTTCTGATGTTAAAAAGTCAAGTCAAGTCCGCCAGACAATATCCATATGGGTCCTTTTGAACGTAAAAGCTATATGATGTAATCATAGACTCTCACTGATGTTAAAGAGTCAAATCAAGTCCGACAGACAGTAGTCCATACGGGACCTTCTGAACTTTTTTTTTCTTAAGAGGGTCCCCAGAAGGTCTAAAAGCTACATGATGTCCTCATAGACTCTTTCTGATGTTAAAAACTCGTCAAGTCTGCCAGACAGTAGTCCATATGAGACTTTTTGATCTTTTTTTCTGCTCAGAGGGTCCCCAGAAGGTCTAAATTATACATGATGTCCTCATATACTCTTTCTGATGTTAAAAAGTCAAGTCAGGTCCTCCAGACAGTAGTCCATATGGGACCTTTTGAACTTTTTTTCTGCTCAGAGGGTCCCCAGAAGGTCTAAAAGCTACATGATGTCCTCATAGACTCTTTCTGGTTTTAAAAAGTAAAGTCAAATCCAGCAGAGAGTAGTCCATATGGGACCCTTTGAACTTTTTTTCTCCTTAGAGGGTCCCCAGATAGTCTAAAAGCTACATGATGTCCTCATAGACTCTTTCTGATGTTAAAAAGTCAAGTCCACCAGACAGTAGTCCATATGGGACCTTTTGAACTTTTTTTCTGCTCAGAGGGTCCCCAGAAGGTCTAAAAGCTACATGATGTCCTCATAGACTCTTTCTGATGTTAAAAAGTAAAGTCAAATCCATCCAGAGAGTAGTCCATATGGGACCTTTTGAACTTTTTTCTCCTCAGAGGGTCCCCAGATAGTCTAAAAGCTACATGATGTCCTCATAGACTCTTTCTGATGTTAAAAATCAAGTCAAGTCCACCAGGCAGTAGTCCGTATGGGGCCTTTTGAACTTTTTTCTGTTCAGAGGGTTCACAGAAGGTCTAAAAGCTACATGATGTCCTCATAGACTCTATCTGATGTTAAAAAGTCAAGTCAAGTGTGCCAGACAGTAGTCCATATGAGACTTTTTGATCTTTTTTTCTGCTCAGAGGGTCCCCAGAAGGTCTAAAAGCTACATGATGTCCTCATAGACTCTTTCTGATGTCAAAAAGTCAGGTCAGAGGGTCCCCAGAATGTCTTAAAGCCTTGGATGATGTCCTTAAAGTCTCTTTCTGATGTTAAAAAGTCATGTCCAGTCATGTCCGCCAGATAATAGTCCAAATGGGACCTTTTGAACTTTTTTTCTGCTCAGAGGGTCCCCAGAATTTCTAAAAGCTAAATGATGTCCTCATAGACTCTTTCTGATTTTAAAAAGTCAAGTCAAGTCCACTAGACAGTAGTCCATATGGGAGCTTTTGAACTTTTTTTCTGCTCAGAGGGTCCCCAGAAGGTCTAAAAGCTACATGATGTCCTCATTGACTCTTTCTGATGTTAAAAAGTCAAGTCAGGTCCTCCAGACAGTAGTCCAAATGGGATCTTTTGATCTTTTTTTCTGCTCAGAGGGTCCCAAGAAGGTCTAAAAGCTACATGATGTCCTCATACACTCTTTTTGATGTTATAAATCCAAGTCACGTCCTCCAAACAGTAGTCCTTATGGGATCTTTTGAACTTTTTTTCTGTTCAGAGGGTCCCCAGAAGGTCTAAAAGCTTCATGATGTCCTGATAGAATCTTTCTTATGTTAAAAAGTCATCAAGTCTGCCAGACAGTAGTTCATGTGGGAGCTTTTGATATTTTTTCTGCTCAGAGGGTCCCCAGAAGGTCTAAAAGCTACATGATGTCCTCATACACTCTTTTTGATGTTAAAAAGTCAAGTCAGGTCCTCCAGATAGTAGTCCATATGGGACCTTTTCAACTTTTTTTTCTGCTCACAGGTTCCCCAGAAAGTCTAAAAGCTACATGATGTCCTCATAGACTCTTTCTGATGTTAAAATGTCAGGTCAAGTCTTCCAGACAGTAGTCCACATGGGACCTTTTGAACTTTTTTTCTGTTCAGAGGGTTCCCAGAAGGTCTAAAAGCCACATGATGTCCTTAAAGACTCTTTCTGATGTTAAAAAGTCAAGTCAAGTCCGCCAGACAATAGTCCATATGGGTCCTTTTGAACGTAAAAGCTACATGATGTCCTCATAGACTCTTTCTGATGTTAAAAAGTCAAGTCAAGTCCGCCAGACAGTAGTCCATATGGGACCTTTTGAACTTTTTTTCTCCTAAGAGGGTCCCCAGAAGGTCTAAAAGCTACATGATGTCCTCATAGACTCTTTCTGATGTTAAAAACTCGTCAAGTCTGCCAGACAGTAGTCCATATGAGACTTTTTGATCTTTTTTTCTGCTCAGAGGGTCCCCAGATAGTCTAAAAGCTACATGATGTCCTCATAGACTCTTTCTGATGTTAAAAATTCAAGTCCACCAGACAGTAGTCCATATGGAACCTTTTGAACTTTTTTTCTGCTCAGAGGGTCCCCAGAAGGTCTAAAAGCTACATGATGTCCTCATAGACTCTTTCTGATGTTAAAAAGTAAAGTCAAATCCATCCAGAGAGTAGTCCATATGGGACCTTTTGAACTTTTTTCTCCTCAGAGGGTCCCCAGATAGTCGAAAAGCTACATGATGTCCTCATAGACTCTTTCTGATGTTAAAAATCAAGTCAAGTCCACCAGACAGTAGTCCGTATGGGGCCTTTTGAACTTTTTTCTGTTCAGAGGGTCCCCAGAATGTCTAAAAGCTACATTAGGTCCTCATAGACTCTTTCTGATGTTAAAAAGTCGTCAAGGCCGCCAGACAGTAGTCCACAATGGACCTTTTGAACTTTTTTTCTCCTGAGAGGGTTCCCAGAAGGTCTAAAAGCTACATGATGTTCTTAAAGACTCTTTCTGATGTTAAAAAGTCAAGTCAAGTCCGCCAGACAATAGTCCATATGGGTCCCTTTGAACGTAAAAGCTATATGATGTAATCATAGACTCTCACTGATGTTAAAGAGTCAAGTCAAGTCCGACAGACAGTAGTCCATACGGGACCTTCTGAACTTTTTTTTTCCTAAGAGGGTCCCCAGAAGGTCTAAAAGCTACATGATGTCCTCATAGACTCTTTCTGATGTTAAAAACTCGTCAAGTCTGCCAGACAGTAGTCCATATGAGACTTTTTGATCTTTTTTTCTGCTCAGAGGGTCCCCTGAAGGTCTAAATTATACATGATGTCCTCATATACTCTTTCTGATGTTAAAAAGTCAAGTCAGGTCCTCCAGACAGTAGTCCATATGGGACCTTTTGAACTTTTTTTCTGCTCAGAGGGTCCCCAGAAGGTCTCAAAGCTACATGATGTCCTCATAGACTCTTTCTGGTATTAAAAAGTAAAGTCAAATCCAGCAGAGAGTAGTCCATATGGGACCCTTTGAACTTTTTTTCTCCTTAGAGGGTCCCCAGATAGTCTAAAAGCTACATGATGTCCTCATAGACTCTTTCTGATGTTAAAAAGTCAAGTCCACCAGACAGTAGTCCATATGGGACCTTTTGAACTTTTTTTCTGCTCAGAGGGTCCCCAGAAGGTCTAAAAGCTACATGATGTCCTCATAGACTCTTTCTGATGTTAAAAAGTAAAGTCAAATCCATCCAGAGAGTAGTCCATATGGGACCTTTTGAACTTTTTTCTCCTCAGAGGGTCCCCAGATAGTCTAAAAGCTACATGATGTCCTCATAGACTCTTTCTGATGTTAAAAATCAAGTCAAGTCCACCAGACAGTAGTCCGTATGGGGCCTTTTGAACTTTTTTCTGTTCAGAGGGTTCACAGAAGGTCTAAAAGCTACATGATGTCCTCATAGACTCTATCTGATGTTAAAAAGTCAAGTCAAGTGTGCCAGACAGTAGTCCATATGAGACTTTTTGATCTTTTTTTCTGCTCAGAGGGTCCCCAGAAGGTCTAAAAGCTACATGATGTCCTTAAAGTCTCTTTCTGATGTTAAAAAGTCATGTCCAGTCATGTCCGCCAGATAATAGTCCAAATGGGACCTTTTGAACTTTTTTTCTGCTCAGAGGGTCCCCAGAATTTCTAAAAGCTATATGATGTCCTCATAGACTCTTTCTGATTTTAAAAAGTCAAGTCAAGTCCACTAGACAGTAGTCCATATGGGAGCTTTTGAACTTTTTTTTCTGCTCAGAGGGTCCCCAGAAGGTCTAAAAGCTACATGATGTCCTCATTGACTCTTTCTGATGTTAAAAAGTCAAGTCAGGTCCTCCAGACAGTAGTCCAAATGGGATCTTTTGAACTTTTTTTCTGCTCAGAGGGTCCCCAGAAGGTCTAAAAGCTACATGATGTCCTCATACACTCTTTTTGATGTTATAAATCCAAGTCACGTCCTCCAAACAGTAGTCCTTATGGGATCTTTTGAACTTTTTTTCTGTTCAGAGGGTCCCCAGAAGGTCTAAAAGCTTCATGATGTCCTGATAGAATCTTTCTTATGTTAAAAAGTCTTCAAATCTGCCAGACAGTAGTTCATGTGGGAGCTTTTGATATTTTTTCTGCTCAGAGGGTCCCCAGAAGGTCTAAAAGCTACATGATGTCCTCATACACTCTTTTTGATGTTAAAAAGTCAAGTCAGGTCCTCCAGATAGTAGTCCATATGGGACCTTTTCAACTTTTTTTTCTGCTCACAGGTTCCCCAGAAAGTCTAAAAGCTACATGATGTCCTCATAGATTCTTTCTGATGTTAAAAAGTCAAGTCAAGTCTGCCAGACAGTACTCCATATGGCACCTTTTAAACTTTTTTTCTACTCAGAGGGTCCCCAGAAGGCCTAAAAGCTAAATGATATACTCAGAGACTCATTATGATGTGAAAAAAGTCGTCAAGTCCGCCAGACAGTAGTCCATATGGGAGCTTTTGAAACTTTTTTCTGCTCAGATGGTCCCCAGAAGGTCTAAAAGCTACATGATGTCCTCATAGACTCTATCTGATGTTAAAAAGTCAAGTCAAGTCTGCCAGAGAGTAGTTCATATGGGAGCTTTTGATCTTTTTTTCTGCTCAGAGGGTCCCCAGAAAGTCTAAAAGCTACATGATGTCCTCATAGACTCTTTCTGATGTTAAAATGTCAGGTCAAGTCTTCCAGACAGTAGTCCACATGGGACCTTTTGAACTTTTTTTCTAATCAGAGGGTTCCCAGAAGGTCTAAAAGCCACATGATGTCCTTAAAGACTCTTTCTGATGTTAAAAAGTCAAGTCAAGTCCGCCAGACAATAGTCCATATGGGTCCTTTTGAACGTAAAAGCTACATGATGTCCTCATAGACTCTTTCTGATGTTAAAAAGTCAAGTCAAGTCCGCCAGACAGTAGTCCATATGGGACCTTTTGAACGTTTTTTCTCCTAAGAGGGTCCCCAGAAGGTCTAAAAGCTACATGATGTCCTCATAGACTCTTTCTGATGTTAAAAACTCGTCAAGTCTGCCAGACAGTAGTCCATATGAGACTTTTTGATCTTTTTTTTCTGCTCAGAGGGTCCCCAGATAGTCTAAAAGCTACATGATGTCCTCATAGACTCTTTCTGATGTTAAAAAGTCAAGTCCACCAGACAGTAGTCCATATGGAACCTTTTGAACTTTTTTTCTGCTCAGAGGGTCCCCAGAAGGTCTAAAAGCTACATGATGTCCTCATAGACTCTTTCTGATGTTAAAAATTAAAGTCAAATCCATCCAGAGAGTAGTCCATATGGGACCTTTTGAACTTTTTTCTCCTCAGAGGGTCCCCTGATAGTCTAAAAGCTACATGATGTCCTCATAGACTCTTTCTGATGTTAAAAATCAAGTCAAGTCCACCAGACAGTAGTCCGTATGGGGCCTTTTGAACTTTTTTCTGTTCAGAGGTTTCACAGAAGGTCTAAAAGCTACATGATGTCCTCATAGACTCTATCTGACGTTAAAAAGTCAATTCAGGTTCTCCAGATAGTAGTCCATATGGGACCTTTTCAACTTTTTTTCTGCTCACAGGTTCCCCAGAAGGTCTAAAAGCTACATGATGTCCTCATACACTCTTTTTGATGTTAAAAATTCAAGTCAGGTCCTCCAGACAGTAGTCCTTATGGGATCTTTTGAACTTTTTTTCTGTTCAGAGGGTCCCCAGAAGGTCTAAAAGCTTCATGATGTCCTCATAGACTCTTTCTTATGTTAAAAAGTCATCAAGTCTGCCAGACAGTAGTTCATGTGGGAGCTTTTGATATTTTTTCTGCTCAGAGGGTCCCCAGAAGGTCTAAAAACTACATGATGTCCTCATACACTCTTTTAGATGTTAAAAATTCAAGTCAGGTCCTCCAGACAGTAGTCCTTATGGGATCTTTTGAACTTTTTTTCTGTTCAGAGGGTCCCCAGAAGGTCTAAGATTTTCATGATGTCCTCATAGACTCTTTCTTATGTTAAAAAGTCATCAAGTCTGCCAGACAGTAGTTCATGTGGGAGCTTTTGATATTTTTTCTGCTAAGAGGGTCCCCAGAAGGTCTAAAAGCTACATGATGTCCTCATATACTCTTTTTGATGTTAAAAAGTCAAGTCAGGTCCTCCAGATAGTTGTCCATATGGGACCTTTTCAACTTTTTTTTCTGCTCAGAGGTTCCCCAGAAAGTCTAAAAGCTACACTATGTCCTCATAGACTCTTTCTGATGTTAAAAAATAAAGTCAAATCCACCAGAGAGTAGTCCATATGGGACCTTTTGAACTTTTTTTCTCCTCAGAAGGTCCTCATAGACTCTTTCTGATGTCAAAAAGTCAGGTCAGAGGGACCCCAGAATGTCTTAAAGCCTTGGATTATGTCCCTTAAAGACTCTTTCTGATGTTAAAAAGTCATGTCCAGTCATGACCGCCAGATAATAGTCCATATGGGACCTTTTGAACTTTTTTTCTGCTCAGAGGGTCCCCAGAAGTTCTAAAAGCTATATGATGTCCTCATAGACTCTTTCTGATTTTAAAAAGTCAAGTCAAGTCCACCAGACAGTAGTCCGTATGGGACCATTTGAACTTTTTTCTGCTCAGAGGGTTCACAGAAGGTCTAATAGCTACATGATGTCCTTATAGACTCTTTCTGATGTTAAAAAGTCAAGTCAAGTCCACCAGACAGTAGTCCATATGGGACCTTTTGAATTTTTTTACTGCTCAGAGGGTCCCCAGAAGGTCTAAAAGCTACATGATGTCCTCATAGACTCTTTCTGATGTTAAAAAGTAAAGTCAAATCCACCAGAGAGTAGTCCATATGGGACCTTTTGAACTTTTTTCTCCTCAGAGGGTCCCCAGATAGTCTAAAAGCTACATGATGTCCTCATACACTCTTTTTGATGTTAAAAATTCAAGTCAGGTCCTCCAGACAGTAGTCCGTATGGGACCATTTGAACTTTTTTCTGCTCAGAGGGTTCACAGAAGGTCTAATAGCTACATGATGTCCTTATAGACTCTTTCTGATGTTAAAAAGTCAAGTCAAGTCCACCAGACAGTAGTCCATATGGGACCTTTTGAATTTTTTTACTGCTCAGAGGGTCCCCAGAAGGTCTAAAAGCTACATGATGTCCTCATAGACTCTTTCTGATGTTAAAAAATAAAGTCAAATCCACCAGAGAGTAGTCCATATGGGACCTTTTGAACTTTTTTCTCCTCAGAGGGTCCCCAGATAGTCTAAAAGCTACATGATGTCCTCATACACTCTTTTTGATGTTAAAAATTCAAGTCAGGTCCTCCAGACAGTAGTCCTTATGGGATCTTTTGAACTTTTTTTCTGTTCAGAGGGTCCCCAGAAGGTCTAAAAGCTACATGATGTCCTCATAGACTCTTTCTGATGTTAAAAAGTAAAGTCAAATCCACCAGAGAGTAGTCCATATGGGACCTTTTGAACTTTTTTCTCCTCAGAGGGTCCCCAGATAGTCTAAAAGCTACATGATGTCCTCATACACTCTTTTTGATGTTAAAAATTCAAGTCAGGTCCTCCAGACAGTAGTCCTTATGGGATCTTTTGAACTTTTTTTCTGTTCAGAGGGTCCCCAGAAGGTCTAAAAGCTTCATGATGTCCTCATAGACTCTTTCTTATGTTAAAAAGTCATCAAGTCTGCCAGACAGTAGTTCATGTGGGAGCTTTTGATATTTTTTCTGCTCAGAGGGTCCCCAGAAGGTCTAAAAGCTACATGATGTCCTTAAAGACTCTTTCTGATGTTAAAAAGTCAAGTCAAGTCCGCCAGACAATAGTCCATATGGGTCCTTTTGAACGTAAAAGCTATATGATGTCTTCATAGATTCTTTCTGATGTTAAAAAGTCAAGTCAAGTCCGCCAGACAGTAGTCCATATGGGATTTTGAACTTTTTTTCTCCTAAGAGGGTCCCCAGAAGGTCTAAAAGCTACATGATGTCCTCATAGACTCTTTCTGATGTTAAAAAGTCAAGTCAAGTCTGCCAGACAGTAGTCCATATGGGAGCTTTTGAACTTTTTTTCTGCTCAGAGGGTCCCCAAAAGGTCTAAAAGCTACATGATGTCCTCATTGACTCCTTCTGATGTTAAAATTCAAGTCAGGTCCTCCAGACAGTAGTCCTTATGGGATCTTTTGAACTTTTTTTCCTGCTCAGAGGGTTCACAGAAGGCCTAAAAGCTACATGATGTCCTCATAGACTCTTTCTGATGTTAAAAAGTCAAGTCAAGTCTGCCAGACAGTAGTCCATATGGCACCTTTTAAACTTTTTTTCTACTCAGAGGGTCCCCAGAAGGTCTAAAAGCTAATCGATATACTCAGAGACTCATTATGATGTGAAACAGTCGTCAAGTCCGCCAGACAGTAGTCCATATGGGAGCTTTTGAAACTTTTTTCTGCTCAGATGGTCCCCAGAAGGTCTAAAAGCTACAGGATGTCCTCATAGACTCTATCTGATGTTAAAAAGTCAAGTCAAGTCTGCCATAGAGTAGTTCATATGGGAGCTTTTGATCTTTTTTTCTGCTCAGAGGGTCCCCAGAAAGTCTAAAAGCTACATGATGTCCTCATAGACTCTTTCTGATGTTAAAATGTCAGGTCAAGTCTGCCAGACAGTAGTCCATATGGGACCTTATGACATTTTTTTCTGCTCAGAGGGTCCCCAGAATGTCTAAAAGCTACATGAGGTCCTCATAGACTCTTTCTGATGTTAAAAAGTCGTCAAGGCCGCCAGACAGTAGTCCACATGGGACCTTTTGAACTTTTTTTCTCCTCAGAGAGTTCCCAGAAGGTCTAAAATCTATATGATGTCCTCATAGACTCTTTCTGATGTTAAAAAGTCAAGTCAAGTCCGCCAGACAGTAGTCCATACGGGACCTTTTGAACTTTTTTTCTCCTAGGACGGTCCCCAGAAGGTCTAAAAGCTAAATGATATCCTCATAGACTCTTTCTGATGTTAAAAACTCGTCAAGTCTGCCAGACAGTAGTCCATATGAGACTTTTTGATCTTTTTTTCTGCTCAGAGGGTCCCCAGAAGGTCTAAATTATACATGAGGTCCTCATAGACTCTTTCTGATGTTAAAAAGTCAAGTCAGGTCCTCCAGACAGTAGTCCATATGGCACCTTTTGAACTTTTTTTCTGCTCAGAGGGTCCCCAGAAGGTCTAAAAGCTACATGATGTCCTCATAGACTCTTTCTGGTATTAAAAAGTAAAGTCAAATCCAGCAAAGAGTAGTCCATATGGGACCCTTTGAACTTTTTTTCTCCTTAGAGGGTCCCCAGATAGTCTAAAAGCTACATGATGTCCTCATAGACTCTTTCTGATGTTAAAAAGTCAAGTCCACCAGACAGTAGTCCATATGGGACCTTTTGAACTTTTTTTCTGCTCAGAGGGTCCCCTGAAGGTCTAAAAGCTACATGATGTCCTCATAGACTCTTTCTGATGTTAAAAAGTAAAGTCAAATCCACCAGAGAGTAGTCCATATGGGACCTTTTGAACTTTTTTCTCCTCAGATGGTCCCCAGATAGTCTAAAAGCTACATGATGTCCTCATAGACTCTTTCTGATGATAAAAATCAAGTCAAGTCCACCAGACAGTAGTCTGTATGGGGCCTTTTGAACTTTTTTTCTGCTCAGAGGGTCCCCAGAAGGTCTAAAAGCTACATGATGTCCTCATAGACTCTTTCTGATGTTAAAAAGTCAAGTCAAGTCTGGCAGAGAGTAGTTCATATGGGACCTTATGACATTTTTTTCTGCTCAGAGGGTCCCCAGAAAGTCTAAAAGCTACATGATGTCCTCATAGACTCTTTCTGATGTTAAAAATCAAGTCAAGTCCACCAGACAGTAGTCCGTATGGGGCCTTTTGAACTTTTTTCTGTTCAGAGGTTTCACAGAAGGTCTAAAAGCTACATGATGTCCTCATAGACTCTATCTGACGTTAAAAAGTCAATTCAGGTTCTCCAGATAGTAGTCCATATGGGACCTTTTCAACTTTTTTTCTGCTCACAGGTTCCCCAGAAGGTCTAAAAGCTACATGATGTCCTCATACACTCTTTTTGATGTTAAAAATTCAAGTCAGGTCCTCCAGACAGTAGTCCTTATGGGATCTTTTGAACTTTTTTTCTGTTCAGAGGGTCCCCAGAAGGTCTAAAAGCTTCATGATGTCCTCATAGACTCTTTCTTATGTTAAAAAGTCATCAAGTCTGCCAGACAGTAGTTCATGTGGGAGCTTTTGATATTTTTTCTGCTCAGAGGGTCCCCAGAAGGTCTAAAAACTACATGATGTCCTCATACACTCTTTTAGATGTTAAAAATTCAAGTCAGGTCCTCCAGACAGTAGTCCTTATGGGATCTTTTGAACTTTTTTTCTGTTCAGAGGGTCCCCAGCAGGTCTAAGATTTTCATGATGTCCTCATAGACTCTTTCTTATGTTAAAAAGTCATCAAGTCTGCCAGACAGTAGTTCATGTGGGAGCTTTTGATATTTTTTCTGCTAAGAGGGTCCCCAGAAGGTCTAAAAGCTACATGATGTCCTCATACACTCTTTTTGATGTTAAAAAGTCAAGTCAGGTCCTCCAGATAGTTGTCCATATGGGACCTTTTCAACTTTTTTTCTGCTCAGAGGTTCCCCAGAAAGTCTAAAAGCTACACTATGTCCTCATAGACTCTTTCTGATGTTAAAAAGTCAAGTCAAGTCTGCCAGACAGTAGTCCATATGGGACCTTTTGAACTTTTTTTCTGCTCAGAGGGTCCCCAAAAGGTCTAAAAGCTACATGATGTCCTCTTTGACTCCTTCTGATGTTAAAATTCAAGTCAGGTCCTCCAGACAGTAGTCCTTATGGGATCTTTTGAACTTTTTTTCCTGCTCAGAGGGTCCCCAGAAGGTCTAAAAGCTACATGATGTCCTCATAGACTCTTTCTGATGTTAAAAAATAAAGTCAAATCCACCAGAGAGTAGTCCATATGGGACCTTTTGAACTTTTTTCTCCTCAGAAGGTCCTCATAGACTCTTTCTGATGTCAAAAAGTCAGGTCAGAGGGACCCCAGAATGTCTTAAAGCCTTGGATTATGTCCCTTAAAGACTCTTTCTGATGTTAAAAAGTCATGTCCAGTCATGACCGCCAGATAATAGTCCATATGGGACCTTTTGAACTTTTTTTCTGCTCAGAGGGTCCCCAGAAGTTCTAAAAGCTATATGATGTCCTCATAGACTCTTTCTGATTTTAAAAAGTCAAGTCAAGTCCACCAGACAGTAGTCCGTATGGGACCATTTGAACTTTTTTCTGCTCAGAGGGTTCACAGAAGGTCTAATAGCTACATGATGTCCTTATAGACTCTTTCTGATGTTAAAAAGTCAAGTCAAGTCCACCAGACAGTAGTCCATATGGGACCTTTTGAATTTTTTTACTGCTCAGAGGGTCCCCAGAAGGTCTAAAAGCTACATGATGTCCTCATAGACTCTTTCTGATGTTAAAAAGTAAAGTCAAATCCACCAGAGAGTAGTCCATATGGGACCTTTTGAACTTTTTTCTCCTCAGAGGGTCCCCAGATAGTCTAAAAGCTACATGATGTCCTCATACACTCTTTTTGATGTTAAAAATTCAAGTCAGGTCCTCCAGACAGTAGTCCTTATGGGATCTTTTGAACTTTTTTTCTGTTCAGAGGGTCCCCAGAAGGTCTAAAAGCTACATGATGTCCTCATAGACTCTTTCTGATGTTAAAAGGTAAAGTCAAATCCACCAGAGAGTAGTCCATATGGGACCTTTTGAACTTTTTTCTCCTCAGAGGGTCCCCAGATAGTCTAAAAGCTACATGATGTCCTCATACACTCTTTTTGATGTTAAAAATTCAAGTCAGGTCCTCCAGACAGTAGTCCTTATGGGATCTTTTGAACTTTTTTTCTGTTCAGAGGGTCCCCAGAAGGTCTAAAAGCTTCATGATGTCCTCATAGACTCTTTCTTATGTTAAAAAGTCATCAAGTCTGCCAGACAGTAGTTCATGTGGGAGCTTTTGATATTTTTTCTGCTCAGAGGGTCCCCAGAAGGTCTAAAAGCTACATGATGTCCTTAAAGACTCTTTCTGATGTTAAAAAGTCAAGTCAAGTCCGCCAGACAATAGTCCATATGGGTCCTTTTGAACGTAAAAGCTATATGATGTCTTCATAGATTCTTTCTGATGTTAAAAAGTCAAGTCAAGTCCGCCAGACAGTAGTCCATATGGGATTTTGAACTTTTTTTCTCCTAAGAGGGTCCCCAGAAGGTCTAAAAGCTACATGATGTCCTCATAGACTCTTTCTGATGTTAAAAAGTCAAGTCAAGTCTGCCAGACAGTAGTCCATATGGGAGCTTTTGAACTTTTTTTCTGCTCAGAGGGTCCCCAAAAGGTCTAAAAGCTACATGATGTCCTCATTGACTCCTTCTGATGTTAAAATTCAAGTCAGGTCCTCCAGACAGTAGTCCTTATGGGATCTTTTGAACTTTTTTTCCTGCTCAGAGGGTTCACAGAAGGCCTAAAAGCTACATGATGTCCTCATAGACTCTTTCTGATGTTAAAAAGTCAAGTCAAGTCTGCCAGACAGTAGTCCATATGGCACCTTTTAAACTTTTTTTCTACTCAGAGGGTCCCCAGAAGGTCTAAAAGCTAATCGATATACTCAGAGACTCATTATGATGTGAAACAGTCGTCAAGTCCGCCAGACAGTAGTCCATATGGGAGCTTTTGAAACTTTTTTCTGCTCAGATGGTCCCCAGAAGGTCTAAAAGCTACAGGATGTCCTCATAGACTCTATCTGATGTTAAAAAGTCAAGTCAAGTCTGCCATAGAGTAGTTCATATGGGAGCTTTTGATCTTTTTTTCTGCTCAGAGGGTCCCCAGAAAGTCTAAAAGCTACATGATGTCCTCATAGACTCTTTCTGATGTTAAAATGTCAGGTCAAGTCTGCCAGACAGTAGTCCATATGGGACCTTATGACATTTTTTTCTGCTCAGAGGGTCCCCAGAATGTCTAAAAGCTACATGAGGTCCTCATAGACTCTTTCTGATGTTAAAAAGTCGTCAAGGCCGCCAGACAGTAGTCCACATGGGACCTTTTGAACTTTTTTTCTCCTCAGAGAGTTCCCAGAAGGTCTAAAATCTATATGATGTCCTCATAGACTCTTTCTGATGTTAAAAAGTCAAGTCAAGTCCGCCAGACAGTAGTCCATACGGGACCTTTTGAAGTTTTTTTCTCCTAGGACGGTCCCCAGAAGGTCTAAAAGCTAAATGATATCCTCATAGACTCTTTCTGATGTTAAAAACTCGTCAAGTCTGCCAGACAGTAGTCCATATGAGACTTTTTGATCTTTTTTTCTGCTCAGAGGGTCCCCAGAAGGTCTAAATTATACATGAGGTCCTCATAGACTCTTTCTGATGTTAAAAAGTCAAGTCAGGTCCTCCAGACAGTAGTCCATATGGCACCTTTTGAACTTTTTTTCTGCTCAGAGGGTCCCCAGAAGGTCTAAAAGCTACATGATGTCCTCATAGACTCTTTCTGGTATTAAAAAGTAAAGTCAAATCCAGCAGAGAGTAGTCCATATGGGACCCTTTGAACTTTTTTTCTCCTTAGAGGGTCCCCAGATAGTCTAAAAGCTACATGATGTCCTCATAGACTCTTTCTGATGTTAAAAAGTCAAGTCCACCAGACAGTAGTCCATATGGGACCTTTTGAACTTTTTTTCTGCTCAGAGGGTCCCCTGAAGGTCTAAAAGCTACATGATGTCCTCATAGACTCTTTCTGATGTTAAAAAGTAAAGTCAAATCCACCAGAGAGTAGTCCATATGGGACCTTTTGAACTTTTTTCTCCTCAGAAGGTCCTCATAGACTCTTTCTGATGTCAAAAAGTCAGGTCAGAGGGACCCCAGAATGTCTTAAAGCCTTGGATTATGTCCCTTAAAGACTCTTTCTGATGTTAAAAAGTCATGTCCAGTCATGACCGCCAGATAATAGTCCATATGGGACCTTTTGAACTTTTTTTCTGCTCAGAGGGTCCCCAGAAGTTCTAAAAGCTATATGATGTCCTCATAGACTCTTTCTGATTTTAAAAAGTCAAGTCAAGTCCACCAGACAGTAGTCCGTATGGGACCATTTGAACTTTTTTCTGCTCAGAGGGTTCACAGAAGGTCTAATAGCTACATGATGTCCTTATAGACTCTTTCTGATGTTAAAAAGTCAAGTCAAGTCCACCAGACAGTAGTCCATATGGGACCTTTTGAATTTTTTTACTGCTCAGAGGGTCCCCAGAAGGTCTAAAAGCTACATGATGTCCTCATAGACTCTTTCTGATGTTAAAAAGTAAAGTCAAATCCACCAGAGAGTAGTCCATATGGGACCTTTTGAACTTTTTTCTCCTCAGAGGGTCCCCAGATAGTCTAAAAGCTACATGATGTCCTCATACACTCTTTTTGATGTTAAAAATTCAAGTCAGGTCCTCCAGACAGTAGTCCGTATGGGACCATTTGAACTTTTTTCTGCTCAGAGGGTTCACAGAAGGTCTAATAGCTACATGATGTCCTTATAGACTCTTTCTGATGTTAAAAAGTCAAGTCAAGTCCACCAGACAGTAGTCCATATGGGACCTTTTGAATTTTTTTACTGCTCAGAGGGTCCCCAGAAGGTCTAAAAGCTACATGATGTCCTCATAGACTCTTTCTGATGTTAAAAAATAAAGTCAAATCCACCAGAGAGTAGTCCATATGGGACCTTTTGAACTTTTTTCTCCTCAGAGGGTCCCCAGATAGTCTAAAAGCTACATGATGTCCTCATACACTCTTTTTGATGTTAAAAATTCAAGTCAGGTCCTCCAGACAGTAGTCCTTATGGGATCTTTTGAACTTTTTTTCTGTTCAGAGGGTCCCCAGAAGGTCTAAAAGCTACATGATGTCCTCATAGACTCTTTCTGATGTTAAAAAGTAAAGTCAAATCCACCAGAGAGTAGTCCATATGGGACCTTTTGAACTTTTTTCTCCTCAGAGGGTCCCCAGATAGTCTAAAAGCTACATGATGTCCTCATACACTCTTTTTGATGTTAAAAATTCAAGTCAGGTCCTCCAGACAGTAGTCCTTATGGGATCTTTTGAACTTTTTTTCTGTTCAGAGGGTCCCCAGAAGGTCTAAAAGCTTCATGATGTCCTCATAGACTCTTTCTTATGTTAAAAAGTCATCAAGTCTGCCAGACAGTAGTTCATGTGGGAGCTTTTGATATTTTTTCTGCTCAGAGGGTCCCCAGAAGGTCTAAAAGCTACATGATGTCCTTAAAGACTCTTTCTGATGTTAAAAAGTCAAGTCAAGTCCGCCAGACAATAGTCCATATGGGTCCTTTTGAACGTAAAAGCTATATGATGTCTTCATAGATTCTTTCTGATGTTAAAAAGTCAAGTCAAGTCCGCCAGACAGTAGTCCATATGGGATTTTGAACTTTTTTTCTCCTAAGAGGGTCCCCAGAAGGTCTAAAAGCTACATGATGTCCTCATAGACTCTTTCTGATGTTAAAAAGTCAAGTCAAGTCTGCCAGACAGTAGTCCATATGGGAGCTTTTGAACTTTTTTTCTGCTCAGAGGGTCCCCAAAAGGTCTAAAAGCTACATGATGTCCTCATTGACTCCTTCTGATGTTAAAATTCAAGTCAGGTCCTCCAGACAGTAGTCCTTATGGGATCTTTTGAACTTTTTTTCCTGCTCAGAGGGTTCACAGAAGGCCTAAAAGCTACATGATGTCCTCATAGACTCTTTCTGATGTTAAAAAGTCAAGTCAAGTCTGCCAGACAGTAGTCCATATGGCACCTTTTAAACTTTTTTTCTACTCAGAGGGTCCCCAGAAGGTCTAAAAGCTAATCGATATACTCAGAGACTCATTATGATGTGAAACAGTCGTCAAGTCCGCCAGACAGTAGTCCATATGGGAGCTTTTGAAACTTTTTTCTGCTCAGATGGTCCCCAGAAGGTCTAAAAGCTACAGGATGTCCTCATAGACTCTATCTGATGTTAAAAAGTCAAGTCAAGTCTGCCATAGAGTAGTTCATATGGGAGCTTTTGATCTTTTTTTCTGCTCAGAGGGTCCCCAGAAAGTCTAAAAGCTACATGATGTCCTCATAGACTCTTTCTGATGTTAAAATGTCAGGTCAAGTCTGCCAGACAGTAGTCCATATGGGACCTTATGACATTTTTTTCTGCTCAGAGGGTCCCCAGAATGTCTAAAAGCTACATGAGGTCCTCATAGACTCTTTCTGATGTTAAAAAGTCGTCAAGGCCGCCAGACAGTAGTCCACATGGGACCTTTTGAACTTTTTTTCTCCTCAGAGAGTTCCCAGAAGGTCTAAAATCTATATGATGTCCTCATAGACTCTTTCTGATGTTAAAAAGTCAAGTCAAGTCCGCCAGACAGTAGTCCATACGGGACCTTTTGAACTTTTTTTCTCCTAGGACGGTCCCCAGAAGGTCTAAAAGCTAAATGATATCCTCATAGACTCTTTCTGATGTTAAAAACTCGTCAAGTCTGCCAGACAGTAGTCCATATGAGACTTTTTGATCTTTTTTTCTGCTCAGAGGGTCCCCAGAAGGTCTAAATTATACATGAGGTCCTCATAGACTCTTTCTGATGTTAAAAAGTCAAGTCAGGTCCTCCAGACAGTAGTCCATATGGCACCTTTTGAACTTTTTTTCTGCTCAGAGGGTCCCCAGAAGGTCTAAAAGCTACATGATGTCCTCATAGACTCTTTCTGGTATTAAAAAGTAAAGTCAAATCCAGCAAAGAGTAGTCCATATGGGACCCTTTGAACTTTTTTTCTCCTTAGAGGGTCCCCAGATAGTCTAAAAGCTACATGATGTCCTCATAGACTCTTTCTGATGTTAAAAAGTCAAGTCCACCAGACAGTAGTCCATATGGGACCTTTTGAACTTTTTTTCTGCTCAGAGGGTCCCCTGAAGGTCTAAAAGCTACATGATGTCCTCATAGACTCTTTCTGATGTTAAAAAGTAAAGTCAAATCCACCAGAGAGTAGTCCATATGGGACCTTTTGAACTTTTTTCTCCTCAGATGGTCCCCAGATAGTCTAAAAGCTACATGATGTCCTCATAGACTCTTTCTGATGATAAAAATCAAGTCAAGTCCACCAGACAGTAGTCTGTATGGGGCCTTTTGAACTTTTTTTCTGCTCAGAGGGTCCCCAGAAGGTCTAAAAGCTACATGATGTCCTCATAGACTCTTTCTGATGTTAAAAAGTCAAGTCAAGTCTGGCAGAGAGTAGTTCATATGGGACCTTATGACATTTTTTTCTGCTCAGAGGGTCCCCAGAAAGTCTAAAAGCTACATGATGTCCTCATAGACTCTTTCTGATGTTAAAAATCAAGTCAAGTCCACCAGACAGTAGTCCGTATGGGGCCTTTTGAACTTTTTTCTGTTCAGAGGTTTCACAGAAGGTCTAAAAGCTACATGATGTCCTCATAGACTCTATCTGACGTTAAAAAGTCAATTCAGGTTCTCCAGATAGTAGTCCATATGGGACCTTTTCAACTTTTTTTCTGCTCACAGGTTCCCCAGAAGGTCTAAAAGCTACATGATGTCCTCATACACTCTTTTTGATGTTAAAAATTCAAGTCAGGTCCTCCAGACAGTAGTCCTTATGGGATCTTTTGAACTTTTTTTCTGTTCAGAGGGTCCCCAGAAGGTCTAAAAGCTTCATGATGTCCTCATAGACTCTTTCTTATGTTAAAAAGTCATCAAGTCTGCCAGACAGTAGTTCATGTGGGAGCTTTTGATATTTTTTCTGCTCAGAGGGTCCCCAGAAGGTCTAAAAACTACATGATGTCCTCATACACTCTTTTAGATGTTAAAAATTCAAGTCAGGTCCTCCAGACAGTAGTCCTTATGGGATCTTTTGAACTTTTTTTCTGTTCAGAGGGTCCCCAGCAGGTCTAAGATTTTCATGATGTCCTCATAGACTCTTTCTTATGTTAAAAAGTCATCAAGTCTGCCAGACAGTAGTTCATGTGGGAGCTTTTGATATTTTTTCTGCTAAGAGGGTCCCCAGAAGGTCTAAAAGCTACATGATGTCCTCATACACTCTTTTTGATGTTAAAAAGTCAAGTCAGGTCCTCCAGATAGTTGTCCATATGGGACCTTTTCAACTTTTTTTCTGCTCAGAGGTTCCCCAGAAAGTCTAAAAGCTACACTATGTCCTCATAGACTCTTTCTGATGTTAAAAAGTCAAGTCAAGTCTGCCAGACAGTAGTCCATATGGGACCTTTTGAACTTTTTTTCTGCTCAGAGGGTCCCCAAAAGGTCTAAAAGCTACATGATGTCCTCTTTGACTCCTTCTGATGTTAAAATTCAAGTCAGGTCCTCCAGACAGTAGTCCTTATGGGATCTTTTGAACTTTTTTTCCTGCTCAGAGGGTCCCCAGAAGGTCTAAAAGCTACATGATGTCCTCATAGACTCTTTCTGATGTTAAAAAATAAAGTCAAATCCACCAGAGAGTAGTCCATATGGGACCTTTTGAACTTTTTTCTCCTCAGAAGGTCCTCATAGACTCTTTCTGATGTCAAAAAGTCAGGTCAGAGGGACCCCAGAATGTCTTAAAGCCTTGGATTATGTCCCTTAAAGACTCTTTCTGATGTTAAAAAGTCATGTCCAGTCATGACCGCCAGATAATAGTCCATATGGGACCTTTTGAACTTTTTTTCTGCTCAGAGGGTCCCCAGAAGTTCTAAAAGCTATATGATGTCCTCATAGACTCTTTCTGATTTTAAAAAGTCAAGTCAAGTCCACCAGACAGTAGTCCGTATGGGACCATTTGAACTTTTTTCTGCTCAGAGGGTTCACAGAAGGTCTAATAGCTACATGATGTCCTTATAGACTCTTTCTGATGTTAAAAAGTCAAGTCAAGTCCACCAGACAGTAGTCCATATGGGACCTTTTGAATTTTTTTACTGCTCAGAGGGTCCCCAGAAGGTCTAAAAGCTACATGATGTCCTCATAGACTCTTTCTGATGTTAAAAAGTAAAGTCAAATCCACCAGAGAGTAGTCCATATGGGACCTTTTGAACTTTTTTCTCCTCAGAGGGTCCCCAGATAGTCTAAAAGCTACATGATGTCCTCATACACTCTTTTTGATGTTAAAAATTCAAGTCAGGTCCTCCAGACAGTAGTCCTTATGGGATCTTTTGAACTTTTTTTCTGTTCAGAGGGTCCCCAGAAGGTCTAAAAGCTACATGATGTCCTCATAGACTCTTTCTGATGTTAAAAGGTAAAGTCAAATCCACCAGAGAGTAGTCCATATGGGACCTTTTGAACTTTTTTCTCCTCAGAGGGTCCCCAGATAGTCTAAAAGCTACATGATGTCCTCATACACTCTTTTTGATGTTAAAAATTCAAGTCAGGTCCTCCAGACAGTAGTCCTTATGGGATCTTTTGAACTTTTTTTCTGTTCAGAGGGTCCCCAGAAGGTCTAAAAGCTTCATGATGTCCTCATAGACTCTTTCTTATGTTAAAAAGTCATCAAGTCTGCCAGACAGTAGTTCATGTGGGAGCTTTTGATATTTTTTCTGCTCAGAGGGTCCCCAGAAGGTCTAAAAGCTACATGATGTCCTTAAAGACTCTTTCTGATGTTAAAAAGTCAAGTCAAGTCCGCCAGACAATAGTCCATATGGGTCCTTTTGAACGTAAAAGCTATATGATGTCTTCATAGATTCTTTCTGATGTTAAAAAGTCAAGTCAAGTCCGCCAGACAGTAGTCCATATGGGATTTTGAACTTTTTTTCTCCTAAGAGGGTCCCCAGAAGGTCTAAAAGCTACATGATGTCCTCATAGACTCTTTCTGATGTTAAAAAGTCAAGTCAAGTCTGCCAGACAGTAGTCCATATGGGAGCTTTTGAACTTTTTTTCTGCTCAGAGGGTCCCCAAAAGGTCTAAAAGCTACATGATGTCCTCATTGACTCCTTCTGATGTTAAAATTCAAGTCAGGTCCTCCAGACAGTAGTCCTTATGGGATCTTTTGAACTTTTTTTCCTGCTCAGAGGGTTCACAGAAGGCCTAAAAGCTACATGATGTCCTCATAGACTCTTTCTGATGTTAAAAAGTCAAGTCAAGTCTGCCAGACAGTAGTCCATATGGCACCTTTTAAACTTTTTTTCTACTCAGAGGGTCCCCAGAAGGTCTAAAAGCTAATCGATATACTCAGAGACTCATTATGATGTGAAACAGTCGTCAAGTCCGCCAGACAGTAGTCCATATGGGAGCTTTTGAAACTTTTTTCTGCTCAGATGGTCCCCAGAAGGTCTAAAAGCTACAGGATGTCCTCATAGACTCTATCTGATGTTAAAAAGTCAAGTCAAGTCTGCCATAGAGTAGTTCATATGGGAGCTTTTGATCTTTTTTTCTGCTCAGAGGGTCCCCAGAAAGTCTAAAAGCTACATGATGTCCTCATAGACTCTTTCTGATGTTAAAATGTCAGGTCAAGTCTGCCAGACAGTAGTCCATATGGGACCTTATGACATTTTTTTCTGCTCAGAGGGTCCCCAGAATGTCTAAAAGCTACATGAGGTCCTCATAGACTCTTTCTGATGTTAAAAAGTCGTCAAGGCCGCCAGACAGTAGTCCACATGGGACCTTTTGAACTTTTTTTCTCCTCAGAGAGTTCCCAGAAGGTCTAAAATCTATATGATGTCCTCATAGACTCTTTCTGATGTTAAAAAGTCAAGTCAAGTCCGCCAGACAGTAGTCCATACGGGACCTTTTGAAGTTTTTTTCTCCTAGGACGGTCCCCAGAAGGTCTAAAAGCTAAATGATATCCTCATAGACTCTTTCTGATGTTAAAAACTCGTCAAGTCTGCCAGACAGTAGTCCATATGAGACTTTTTGATCTTTTTTTCTGCTCAGAGGGTCCCCAGAAGGTCTAAATTATACATGAGGTCCTCATAGACTCTTTCTGATGTTAAAAAGTCAAGTCAGGTCCTCCAGACAGTAGTCCATATGGCACCTTTTGAACTTTTTTTCTGCTCAGAGGGTCCCCAGAAGGTCTAAAAGCTACATGATGTCCTCATAGACTCTTTCTGGTATTAAAAAGTAAAGTCAAATCCAGCAGAGAGTAGTCCATATGGGACCCTTTGAACTTTTTTTCTCCTTAGAGGGTCCCCAGATAGTCTAAAAGCTACATGATGTCCTCATAGACTCTTTCTGATGTTAAAAAGTCAAGTCCACCAGACAGTAGTCCATATGGGACCTTTTGAACTTTTTTTCTGCTCAGAGGGTCCCCTGAAGGTCTAAAAGCTACATGATGTCCTCATAGACTCTTTCTGATGTTAAAAAGTAAAGTCAAATCCACCAGAGAGTAGTCCATATGGGACCTTTTGAACTTTTTTCTCCTCAGATGGTCCCCAGATAGTCTAAAAGCTACATGATGTCCTCATAGACTCTTTCTGATGATAAAAATCAAGTCAAGTCCACCAGACAGTAGTCTGTATGGGGCCTTTTGAACTTTTTTTCTGCTCAGAGGGTCCCCAGAAGGTCTAAAAGCTACATGATGTCCTCATAGACTCTTTCTGATGTTAAAAAGTCAAGTCAAGTCTGGCAGAGAGTAGTTCATATGGGACCTTATGACATTTTTTTCTGCTCAGAGGGTCCCCAGAAAGTCTAAAAGCTACATGATGTCCTCATAGACTCTTTCTGATGTTAAAATGTCAGGTCAAGTCTGCCAGACAGTAGTCCATATGGGACCTTTTGAACTTTTTTTCTCCTCAGATGTTCCCCGGAAGGTATATAAGATACATTATGTCCTCATAGACTCTTTCTGATGTTAAAAAGTCAAGTCAAGTCCGCCAGACAGTAGTCCATATGGGACCTTTTGAACTTTTTTTCTGCTCAGATGGTCCCCAGAAGTTCTAAAAGCTACATGTTGTCCTCATACACTCTTTCTGATGTTAAAAAGTCAAGTCAAGTCCGCCAGACAGTAGTCCATATGGGACCTTTTGAACTTTTTTTCTGCTCAGATGGTCCCCAGAAGTTCTAAAAGCTACATGTTGTCCTCATACACTCTTTCTGATGTTAAAAAGTCAAGTCAGGTCCGCCAGACAGTAGTCCATATGGGAACTTTTAAACTTTTTTTCTACTCATAGGGTCCCCAGAAGGTCTAAAAGCTACATGATTTCCTCATAAACTCTTTTTGATGTTAAAAATTCAAGTCTAAAAGCTACATGATGTCAGGGCAAGTCTGCCAGACAGTAGTCCATATGGGACCTTTTGAACTTTTTTTCTCCTCAGAGGTTCCCCAGAAGGTCTAAAGCTACATGATGTCCTCATAGACTCTTTCTGATGTTAAAAATCAAGTCAAGTCCACCAGACAGTAGTCCGTATGGGACCATTTGAACTTTTTTCTGCTCAGAGGGTTCACAGAAGGTCTAAAAGCTACATGATGTCCTTATAGACTCTTTCTGATGTTAAAAAGTCAAGTCAAGTCCACCAGACAGTAGTCCATATGGGACCTTTTGAACTTTATTTCTGCTCAGAGGGTCCCCAGAAGGTCTAAAAGCTACATGATGTCCTCATAGACTCTTTCTGATGTTAAAAAGTAAAGTCAAATCCACCAGAGAGTAGTCCATATGGGACCTTTTGAACTTTTTTCTCCTCAGAGGGTCCCCAGATAGTCTAAAAGCTACATGATGTCCTCATAGACTCTTTCTGATGTTAAAAATCAAGTCAAGTCCACCAGACAGTAGTCCGTATGGGGCCTTTTGAACTTTTTTCTGTTCAGAGGGTTCACAGAAGGTCTAAAAGCTACATGATGTCCTCATACACTCTTTTTGATGTTAAAAATTCAAGTCAGGTCCTCCAGACAGTAGTCCTTATGGGATCTTTTGAACTTTTTTTCTGTTCAGAGGGTCCCCAGAAGGTCTAAAAACTTCATGATGTCCTCATAGACTCTTTCTTATATTAAAAAGTCATCAAGTCTGCCAGACAGTAGTTCATGTGGGAGATTTTGATATTTTTTCTGCTCAGAGGGTCCCCAGAAGGTCTAAAAGCTACATGATGTCCTCATACACTCTTTTTGATGTTAAAAATTCAAGTCAGGTCCTCCAGACAGTAGTCCTTATGGGATCTTTTGAACTTTTTTCTGTTCAGAGGGTCCCCAGAAGGTCTAAAAGCTTCATGATGTCCTCATAGACTCTTTCTTATGTTAAAAAGTCATCAAGTCTGCCAGACAGTAGTTCATGTGGGAGCTTTTGATATTTTTTCTGCTCAGAGGGTCCCCAGAAGGTCTAAAAGCTACATGTAGTCATCATGCACTCTTTTTGATGTTAAAAAGTCAAGTCAGGTCCTCCAGATAGTAGTCCATATGGGACCTTTTCAACTTTTTTTTCTGCTCACAGGTTCCCCAGAAAGTCTAAAAGCTACATGATGTCCTCACAGACTCTTTCTGATGTTAAAAAGTCAAGTCTGCCAGACAGTAGTCCCTATGGCACGTTTTAAACTTTTTTTCTACTCAGAGAGTCCCCAGAAGGTCTAAAAGCTACATGATGTCCTTAAAGACTCTTTCTGATGTTAAAACGTCAAGTCAAGTCTGCCAGACAATAGTCCATACGGGTCCTTTTGAACGTAAAAGCTATATGATGTCCTCATAGATTCTTTCTGATATTAAAAAGTCAAGTCTAGTCCGCCAGACAGTAGTCCATATGGGACCTTTTGAACTTTTTTTCTCCTAAGAGGGTCCCCAGAAGGTCTAAAAGCTACATGATGTCCTCATAGACTCTTTCTGATGTTAAAAAGTCAAGTCAAGTCAAGTCTGCCAGACAGTACTCCATATGGCACCTTTTAAACTTTTTTTCTACTCAGAGGGTCCCCAGAAGGTCTAAAATATACATGATGTCCTCATATACTCTTTCTGATGTTAAAAAGTCAAGCCAGGTCCTCCAGACAGTAGTCCATTTTGGATTTTTAAACTTTTTTCTGCTCAGATGGTCTCCAGAAGGTCTAAAAGCTACATGATTTCCCCATAGACTCTTTTTGATGTTAAAAAGTCAAGTCAAGTCCACCAGAGAGTAGTCCATATGGGACCTTTTGAACTTTGTTTCTGCTCAGAGGGTTCAAAGAAGGTCTAAAAGCTACATGATGTCCTTAGAGACTCTTTCTGATGTTAAAAAGTCAAGTAAAATCCGCCAGACAGTAATTCATATGGGAGCTTTTGATCTTTTTTTCTGCTCAGAGGGTCCCCAGAAAGTCTAAAAGCTACATGATGTCCTCATAGACTCTTTCTGATGTTAAAATGTCAGGTCAAGTCTGCCAGACAGTAGTCCATATGGGACCTTTTGAACCTTTTTTCTCCTCAGATGTTCCCCAGAAGGTCTAAAAGCTACATGATTTCCTCATAAACTCTTTTTGATGTTAAAAATTCAAATCTAAAAGCTACATGATGTCAGGTCAAGTCTGCCAGACAGTAGTCCAAATGGGACCTTTTGAAATTTTTTTCTCCTCAGAGGTTCCCCAGAAGATCTAAAGCTACATGATGTCCTCATAGACTCTTTCTGATGTTAAAAATCAAGTCAAGTCCACCAGACAGTAGTCCGTATGGGACCATTTGAACTTTTTTCTGCTCAGAGGGTTCACAGAAGGTCTAAAAGCTACATGATGTCCTTATAGACTCTTTCTGATGTTAAAAGTCAAGTCAAGTCTGCCAGACAGTAGTCCATATGGGACCTTTTGAACTTTGTTTCTGCTCAGAGGGTTCAAAGAAGGTCTAAAAGCTACATGATGTCCTTACAGACTCTTTCTGATGTTAAAAAGTCAAGTAAAATCCGCCAGACAGTAATTCATATGGGAGCTTTTGATCTTTTTTTCTGCTCAGAGGGTCCCCGAAAGATCCAAAAGCTACATGGTGTCGTCATTGACTCTTTCTGGTATAAAAAAGTCAAGTCAGGTCCTCCAGACACTAGTCCATATGGGATCTTGTGAACTATTTTTCTGCTCAGAGGGTCCCCAGAAGGTCTAAAGGCTACAAGATGTCCTCACGGACTCTTTCTGATGTTAAAATGTCATCATGTTCGCCCGACAGTAGTCCATATGGGAGCTTTTAAACTTTTTTTCTCTTCAGACGGTCCCCAGAAGGTCTAAAAGCTACATGATGTCCTCATAGATAAATTCTGATGTTAAAAATCAAGTCAAGTCCGCCAGACAGTAGTCCATATGGGACCTTTTGAACTTTTTTTCTGCTCAGATGGTCCCCAGAAGGTCTAAAAGCTACATAATTTCCCCATAGACTATTTTTGATGTTAAAAATTCAAGTCAGGACTTCCATACAGTAGTCCATTTGGGACATTTTGAATGTTTTTTCTGCTCAGAGGGTTCAAAGAAGGTCTAAAATATACATGATGTCCTTATAGACTGTTTCTGTGGTTAAAAAGTCAAGTCAAATCCGCCAGACAGTAATTCATATGGGAGCTTTTGATCTTTTTTCTGCTCAGAGGGTCCCCAGAAGGTCTAAAGGCTACAATATGTCCTCACAGACTCTTTCTGATGTAAAAAAGTCTTCAAGTTCGCCCGACAGTAGTCCAAATGGGAGCTTTTGAACTTTTTTTCTGCTCAGAGGGTTCCCAGAAGGTCTAAAAGCTACATGATGTCCTCATAGATTCTTTCTAATGTTAAAAAGTCAAGTCAAGTCCGCTAGACAGTAGTTCATATTGGAGCTTTTGATCTTTTTTTCTGCTCAGAGGCTCCAGAAAAAGGTCTAAAATATACATGGTGTCCTCATATACTCTTTTTGATGTTAAAAAGTCAAGTAAGGACCTCCATACAGTAGTCCATATGGGACATTTTGAATGTTTTTTCTGCTCAGAGGGTCCACAGAAGGTCTAAAATATACATGATGTCCTCATATACTCTTTCTGATGTTAAAAAGTCAAGTCAGGTCCTCCAGACAGTAGTCCATTTTGGATTTTTAAACTTTTTTCTGCTCAGATGGTCTCCAGAAGGTCTAAAAGCTACATGATTTCCCCATAGACTCTTTTTGATGTTAAAAAGTCAAGTCAAGTCCACCAGAGAGTAGTCCATATGGGACCTTTTGAACTTTGTTTCTGCTCAGAGGGTTCAAAGAAGGTCTGAAAACATGATGACCTTATAGACTCTTTCTGATGTTAAAAATTCAAGTCAAGTCCGCCAGACAGTAGTCCATATGGGACCTTTTGAACTTTTTTTCTGCTCAGATGGTCTCCAGAAGGTCTAAAAGCTACATGATGTCCTCATAGACTATTTCTGATGTTAAAAAGTCAAGTCAAGTCCACCAGACAGTAGTCCATATGGGACCTTTTGATCTTTTTTTCTGCTCAGATTGTCCCCAGAGGGTTCTAAAGGCTACATGATGTCCTCATAGACTCTTCATGATATTAAAAAGTCAAGTCAAGTCCGCCAGACAGTAGTCCATATGGGAGCTTTTTATCTTTTTTTCTGCTCAGAGGGTCCCCAGAAGGTCTAAAAGCTAAAAGATGTCTTCATAGACTCTTTCTCATGTTAAAATTCAAGTCAAGTCCTCCAGACAGTAGTCCATATGGGAGCTTTTGATCTTTTTTCTGCTCAGAGGGTCCCCTAGAAGGTCTAAAAGCTACATGATGTCCTCTTAGACTATTTCTGTTGCTAAAAAGTCGTCAAGGAAGCCAGACAGTAGTCCATATGGCAGCTTTTGAACTTTTTTTCTCATCAAAGAGTCTCCAGCATGTCTAAAAGCTACGTGATGTCCTTAAAGACTGTTTCTGATGTTAAAAAGTCGTCAAGTCCGCCAGACAGTAGTCCATATGGGACCTTTTTATCTTTGTTTCTGCTCAGAGGGTCCCCAGATGGTCTAAAACCTACAGATGTCCTCATAGACTCTTTCTGATGTTAAAAAGTCAAGCCAAGTCCGCCAGACAGTAGTCCATATGGGAGCTATTGAACTATTTTTCTGCTCAGAGGGTCCCCAGAAGGTCTAAAAGCAACGTGAAGTCCTTATTGACTCTTTCTGATGTTAAAAGTCGTCAAGTCCGCCATACAGTAGTCCATATGAGACCTTTTCAACTTTTTTTCTGCTCAGAGGGTCCACAGAAGGTCTAAAAGCTACATGATGTCCTTAAAGACTCTTTCTGATGTTAAAAAGTCATATCAAGTTAAGTCCCCCAGACAATAGTCCATATGGGTCCTTTTGAACGTTTTTCCTGCTCAGATGGTCCCCAGAAAGTCTAAAAGTTACATGATGTCCTCATTGACTCCTTCTGATGTTAAAAAGTCAAGTCAGGTCCTCCAGACAGTCGTCCTTATGGGATCTTTTGAAAAAAAATTCTCCTCAGAGGGTCCCCAGATGGTCTAAAAGCTACATGATGTCCTCATAGACTTTTTCTGATGTTAAAAAGTCGTCAAGTCGGCCAGACAGTAGTCCATATTGGACTTTTTGAACTTTTTTTCTGCTCAGAGGGTCCACAGAAGGTCTAAAATATACATGATGTCCTCATATACTCTTTCTGATGTTAAAACATCAAGTCAGGTCCTCCTGACAATAGTCCTTATGGGATCTTTTGAACTTTTTTTTCTGCTCAGAGGGTCCCCAGAAGGTCTAAAAGCTACATGATGTCCTCATAGACTCTTTCTGATGTTAAAAAGTGAAGTCCGCCAGACAGTAGTCAATATGGGAGCTTTTGATCTTTTTTATGCTCAGAGGTTCCCCAGAAGGTCTAAAAGCTATATGATGTCCTCATTGACTCTTTCTGATGTTAAAAAGTCAAAAGGCATAATTGAATTGCAATGCATTCAAGAACTAACTCATTTTGTATTGCATTAAAGAGATGGTCAGTGCAATCTGTTGTTTTATCTGTTCATTTTTGTTCTTTCTTTCCATTGCATAAAAGGACTAAATTATTCCTTTTTGCAATGAAAAAACTAACGCTTAAAAACTGCTTTTGCATTGCACATTTGATAAAGCGATAGAATAACATATAAGCGATATGCACTTTTTTGCATTGCAAAGCATTCAAGAACTCATTCCGTAGTGCATTAAGAGATCTGCAATGCAATCTGCTGTTGTATTGCATTGCACATACGATCAAGCGTAACGAAGAATACGAACGAAAAGCATCGAAGAATGCTATAAGCAATATGCACTTTATTGCATTGCAATGCATTTAAGAACTAGCTCATTCCGTAGTGCATTAAAGAGATGGGCAAAGCAATCTGCTGTTTTAATAACATTTTGTTGTTTCATTCTATTGCATAAGAGGTCTAAATTATTCCTTTGTGCAATGAACAAACTAACCATAATCATTTGTGTGTGAAGGAAAATCATTGCATCAGCTGTTGAAAAGACAACTCAGAGCATATTGTTTTTCGCATTGCATACAGCTCATTAATTTGTGCACTCACAAGAACACATCACAAAGCTGTCGCTTTTCTAATGCATGCAATAACTAACTATTTCCATTGTTCAACGAAGATATGTGCAATGCAATGTGCAGTGCAATGTGCAATGCTGTTGCATTGCACAAGCGTTTTGCATGGAAGAAAAACATTTAAAAGTAATATGCACTTTGTTGCATTGCCATGCACTCAAGAAATATTGCGTTTCATTACATTGCACAAGCGTTTTGCATGGAAGAAAAACATTTAAAATTAATATGCACTTTGTTGCATTGCAATGCATTTAAGAACTAATGCGTTTCATTCAATTGCACAAGCGTTTTGCATGGAAGAATAACATTTAAAAGAAATATGCACTTTGTTGCATTGCTATGCATTCAATAAATAATACGTTTCATTCCATTGCAACAGCGTGCTGTTGCATAAAACAAGCGTTTTGCATGGAAGAATAACATTTAAAAGAAATATGCACTCTGTTGCATTAAAATGCATTCAAGAACTAATGCGTTTCATTACATTGCGCAACCGTTTTGCATGGTAGAATTACATTTAAAAGTAATATGCCTCTGTTGCATTGAAATGCATTCAAGAACTAATGCGCTTAATTACATTGCACAAAAGCATTTTGCATGGAAGAATAATATTTAAAAGTAATATGCACTCTGTTGCATTGAAATGCATTCAAGAAAGCGTTTCATTACATTGCACAAGCGTTTTGCATGAAAGAGTAACATTTAAAAGTAATATTTACTATGTTGTATTAAAATGCATTCAAGAACTAATGCGTTTCATTACATTGCACAAGCGTTTTGCATGGAGGATTAACATTTAAAAGTAATATGCACTCTGTTGCATTGCAATGCATTCAAGAACTAATGCGTTTCATTACGTTGCAACAGCGTAGTGTTGCATTGCACAAGCATTTTGTATGGAAGAATGACATTTAAAAGTAATATGCATTTTGTTGCATCGCAATGCATTCAAGATTCAAGAATTAAAACTCATTCCGTTTTTTTTATAATAAAACTAAAAACATTTTTTAAGGTTGCCTATGTCCTACTCTTAAACCGACATGATTTTAATTATTGCTATTGCCCTGCTAATTTAGTCAGAATTGATGTAAGTTCACTGATTCTAGCTTCTCTCCTTACTCCTTTCTTTCATGTGAAATGGATTCATGAAATGAAATGGCAGACATGGATAAATACATAAATATAAACTTTATTTCTATTAAATTTTCAAAACTATTTATACATATGTAACATGATGATGTTAACACCGCCAGACATTAGTCCATATGGGACCTTTTGAACTTTTTTTCTGGTCAAAAGGTCCCCAGAAGGTCTAAAAGCTAAATTAAGTCCTTACAGACTCTTTCTCATGTTAAAAAATCAGGTCAGAGGGTCCCCACAAGGTCTAAAAGCTACATGATGATGTCCTTATAGACACATTCGGATGTTAAAAAGTCAAGTCCGCCCGACAGCTACATGAAAAGTTACATGATGTCCTCATAAACTCTTTCTGATGTTAAAAAATCAGGTCAAGTCTGCCAGACAGTAGTCCATATGGGACCTTTTGAACTTTTTTTCTCCTCAGAGGTTCCCCAAAAGGTCTAAAAGCTACATGATGTCCTCATAGACTCTTTCTGATGTTAAAATTAAAGTCAGGTCCTCCAGACAGTAGTCCATATGGGATCTTTTCAACTTTTTTTCCTGCTCAGAGGGTCCCCAGAAGGTCTAAAAGCTACATGATGTCCTCATAGACTCTTTCTGATGTTAAAAAGTCAAGTCAAGTCTGCCAGACAGTAGTCCATACGGGCCTTTTGGAACTTTTTTTCTCCTCAGAGGGTCCCCTGAAGGTCTAAAAGCTACGAGATGTCCTTATAGACACTTTCTGATGTTAAAAAGTCAAGTCCGCCAGACAGTAGTACGTATGGGACCTTTTGAACTATTTTTCTCCTCAGAGGGTCCCCAGAAGGTCTAAAAGCTACGTTATGTCCTCATGTTTTAAAGAGTCAAGTCCGCCAGACAGTAGTCAATATGGGACCTTTTGAACTTTTTTTCTGCTCAGAGGGTCCCCAGAAGGTCTAAAAGCTACATGATATAGTCTGAGACTCATTATGATGTGAAAAAAGTCAAGTCAAGTACACCAGACAGTAGTCCATATGGGAACTTTTGAAACTTCTTTCTGCTCAGAGGGTCCCCAGAAGGTCTAAAAGCTACATCATGTCCTCATAGACTCTTTCTGATGTTAAAAAGTCAAGTCATGTCAGCCAGACAGTAGTCAATATGGGACCTTTTAAACCTTTTTTCTACTCAGAGGGTCCCCAGAAGGTCTAAAAGCTACATGATGTCCTCATAAACTCTTTCTGATGTTAAAAAGTCGTCAAGTCTGCCAGACAGTAGTCCATATATGACCTTTTGATCTTTTTTTCTTCTCAGAGGGTCCCCAGAAGGTCTAAAAGCTACATGATGTCCTCAGATACTCTTTCTGAGGTTAAAAAGTCGTCAAGTCTGCCAGACAGTAGTCCATATGGGACATTTTGAACTTATTTTCTACTCAGAGGGTCCGCAGAAGGTCTAAAAGCTACATGATGTCCTCATACACTCTTTTTGATGTTAAAAATTCAAGTCAGGTCCTCCAGACAGTAGTCCTTATGGGATCTTTTGAACTTTTTTTCTGCTCAGAGGGTCCCCAGAAGGTCTAAAAGCCACATGATGTCCTCATAGACTCTTTCTGATGTTAAAAAGTCTGCCAGACAGTAGTTCATGTGGGAGCTTTTGATATTTTTTCTGCTCAGAGGGTCCCCAGAAGGTCTAAAAGCTACATGATGTCCTCACACACTCTTTTTGATGTTAAAAAGTCAAGTCAGGTCCACCAGATAGTAGTCCATATGGGACCTTTTCAACTTTTTTTCTGCTCACAGGTTCCCCAGAAAGTCTAAAAGCTAAATCATGTCCTCATAGACTCTTTCTGATGTTAAAAAGTCAAGTCAAGTCTGCCAGACAATAGTCCATATGGGACCTTTTAAACTTTTTTTCTACTCAGAGGGTCCCCAGAAGGTCTAAAAGCTACATGATATAGTCTGAGACTCATTATGATGTGAAAAAAGTCAAGTCAAGTCCACCAGACAGTAGTCCATATGGGAGCTTTTGAAACTTCTTTCTTCTCAGAGGGTCCCCAGAAGGTCTAAAAGCTACATCATGTCCTCATAGACTCTATCTGATGTTAAAAAGTCAAGTCAAGTCTGCCAGACAGTAGTTCATTTGGGAGCTTTTGATCTTTTTTTCTGCTCAGAGGCTCCCCAGAAGGTCTAAAAGCTACATGATGTTCTCATAGAGTCTTTCTGATGTTAAAAAGTCAGGTCAAGTCTGCCAGACAGTAGTCCGTATGGGACCTTTTGAACTTTTTTCTGCTCAGAGGGTTCACAGAAGGTCTAAAAGCTACACGATGTCCTCATAGACTCTTTCTGATGTTAAAAAGTCAAGTCTGCCAGACAGTAGTCCATATGGGGCCTTTTAAACTTTTTTTCTACTCATAGGGTCCCCAAAAGGTCTTAAAGCTACATAATATACTCAGAGAATATCTCTGATGTGAACAAAGTCAAGTCCGCCAGACAGTAGTCCATATGGGAGCTTTAAAAACTTTTTTCTGCTCAGAGGGTTCCCAGAAGGTCTAAAAGCTACATGATGTCCTCATAGACTCTTTCTGATGTTAAAAAGTCAAGTCAAGTCCGCCAGACAGTAGTCCATACGGGACCTTTTGAACTTTTTTCTCGTAAGAGGGTCCCCAGATGGTCTAAAAGCTACATGATGTCCTCATAAACTCTTTCTGATGTTAAAAAGTCGTCAAGTCTACCAGACAGTAGTCCTTATGGGATCTTTTGAACTTTTTTTCTGCTCAGAGGGTCCCCAGAAGGTCTAAAAGCTACATGATGTCCTCACACACTCTTTTTGATGTTAAAAAGTCAAGTCAGGTCCTCAAAATAGTAGTCCATATGGGACCTTTTCAACCTTTTTTTTCTGCTCACAGGTTCCCCAGAAAGTCTAAAAGCTACATGATGTCCTCATAGACTCTTTCTGATGTTAAAAAGTCAAGTCAAGTCTGCCAGACAGTAGTCCATATGGGACCTTTTAAACTTTTTTTCTACTCATAGGGTCCCCAGAAGGTCTTAAAGCTACATGATATACTCAGAGACTCACTCTGATGTGAAAAAAGTCAACTCCGCCAGACAGTAGTCCAAATGGGATCTTTTGAACTTTCTGATGTTAAAAAGTCAAGTCAAGTCCGCCAGACAGTAGTCCATACGGGACCTTTTGAACTTTTTTTCTCCTAAGAGGGTCCCCAGATGGTCTAAAAGCTACATGATGTCCTCATAAAACTCTTTCTGATCTTAAAAGTCGTCAAGTCTGCCAGTCAGTAGTCCATATGGGACCTTTTGATCTTTTTTCTGCTCAGAGGGTCCCCAGAAGGTCTAAAAGCTAACTGATGTCCTCATAGACTCTTTCTGATGTTAAAAAGTCAGGTCAAGTCTGCCAGACAGTAGTCCATATGGGACCATTTGAACTTTTTTTCTCCTCAGAGGTTCCCCAGAAGGTCTAAAAGCTACATGATGTCCTAATAGACTCTTTCTGATGTTAAAAAGTCGTCAAGTCTGCCAGACAGTAGTCCATATGGGACCTTTTCAACTTTTTTTCTGCTCAGAGGTTCCCCAGAAAGTCTAAAAGCTAATTCATGTCCTCATAGACTCTTTCTGATGTTAAAAAGTCAAGTCAAGTCTGCCAGACAGTAGTCCATATGGGACCTTTTAAACGTTTTTTCTTCTCAGAGGGTCCCCAGAAGGTCTAAAAGCTACATGATATAGTCTGAGACTCATTATGATGTGAAAAAAGTCAAGTCAAGTCCGCCAGACAGTAGTCCATATGGGAGCTTTTGAAACTTCTTTCTGCTCAGAGGGTCCCCAGAGGGTCTAAAAGCTACATGATTCCCACATAGACTCTATCTGATGTTAAAAAGTCAAGTCAAGTCTGCCAGACAGAAGTCCATACGGGACCATTTGAACTTTTTTTCTCCTAAGAGGGTCCCCAGATGGTCTAAAAGCTACATGATGTCCTCATAAACTCTTTCTGATGTTAAAAAGTCGTCAAGTCTGCCAGACAGTAGTCCATATGGGACCTTTTGATCTTTTTGTCTTCTCAGAGGGTCCCCAGAAGGTCTAAAAGCTACATGATGTCCTCAGATACTCTTTCTGATGTTAAAAAGTCGTCAAGTCTGCCAGACAGTAGTCCATATGGGACATTTTGAACTTTTTTTCTGCTCAGAGGGTCCCCAGAAGGTTTAAAAGCTACATGATGTCCTCATAGACTCTTTCTGATGTTAAAAAGTCAGGTCAAGTCAACTAGACAGTAGTCCATATGGGACCATTTGAACTTATTTTCTCCTCAGAGGTTCCCCAGAAGGTCTAAAAGCTACATGATGTCCTCATAGACTCTTTCTGATGTTAAAAATCAAGTCAAGTCCACCATACAGTAGTCCATATGGGACCTTTTGAACTTTTTTTTGCTCATAGGGTTCACAAAAGGTCGAAAAGCTACATTATGTCCTCATAGACTCTTTCTGATGTTACAAAGTCAAGTCAAGTCTGCCAGACAGTAGTCCATATGGGAGCTTTTAAACTTTTTTTCTACTCATAGGGTCACCAGAAGGTCTTTAAGCTACATGATATACTCAGAGACTCACTCTGATGTGAAAAAAGTCAAGTCCGCCAGACAGTAGTCCATAAGGGACCTTTTGAACTTTTTTTCTCCTAAGAGGGTCCCCAGATGGTCTAAAAGCTACATGATGTCCTCATAAACTCTTTCTGATGTTAAAAAGTCGTCAAGTCTGCCATACAGTAGTCCATATGGGACCTTTTGATCTTGTTTTCTTCTCAGAGGGTCCCCAGAAGGTCTAAAAGCTACATGATGTCCTCAGATACTCTTTCTGATGTTAAAAAGTCGTCAAGTCTGCCAGACAGTAGTCCATATGGGACATTTTGAACTTTTTTTCTGCTCAGAGGGTCCCCAGAAGGTCTAAAAGCTACATGATGTCCTCATACACTCTTTTTGATGTTAAAAAGTCAAGTCAGGTCCTCCAGATAGTAGTCCATATGGGACATTTTCAACTTTTTTTTCTGCTCACAGGTTCCCCAGAAAGTCTAAAAGCTACATGATGTCCTCATACACTCTTTTTTATGTTAAAAATTCAAGTCAGGTCCTCCAGACAGTAGTCCATATGGGACCTTTTGAATTTTTCTTCTGCCTCGGGTCCCCAGAAGGTCTAAAAGCTACATGATGTCCTCATACACTCTTTCTGATGTTAAAAATCCAGTCAAGTCCACCATACAGTAGTCCGTATGGGACCTTTTGAACTTTTTTCTGCTCAGAGGGTTCACAAAAGGTCGAAAAGCTACATGATGTCCTCATAGACTCTTTCTGATGTTAAAATGTCATGTCCGTTAGACAGTAGTCCATATGGGACCTTTTGAACTTTTTTTCTGCTCAGAGGGTCCCCAGAAGTTCTAAAAGCTACATGATGTCCTCATAGACTCTTTCTGATGTTAAAAAGTCAAGTCAAGTCTGCCAGACAGTAGTCCATATGGGAGCTTTTAAACTTTTTTTCTACTCATAGGGTCCCCAGAAGGTCTTAAAGCTACATGATATACTCAGAGACTCACTCTGATGTGAAAAAAGTCAAGTCCGCCAGACAGTAGTCCATAAGGGACCTTTTGAACTTTTTTTCTCCTAAGAGGGTCCCCAGATGGTCTAAAAGCTACATGATGTCCTCATAAACTCTTTCTGATGTTAAAAAGTCGTCAAGGTTGCCAGACAGTAGTCCATATGGGACATTTTGAAGTTTTTTTCTGCTCAGATGGTCCCCAGAAGGTCTAAAAGCTACATGATGTCCTCGTACACTCTTTTTGATGTTAAAAAGTCAAGTCAGGTCCACCAGATAGAAGTCCATATGGGACCTTTTCAACTTTTTTTCTGCTGACAGGTTCCCCAGAAAGTCTAAAAGCTAAAACATGTCCTCATAGACTCTTTCTGATGTTAAAAATTCAAGTCAAGTCCGCCAGACAGTAGTCCATACGGGACATTTTGAACTTTTTTTCTCCTCGGAGGGTCCCAAGAAGGTCTAAAAGCTACATGATGTCCTCATACACTCTTTTTGATGCTAATAATTCAAGTCAGGTCCTCCAGACAGTAGTCCTTATGGGATGTTTTGAACTTTTTTTCTGCTCAGAGGGTCCCCAGAAGGTCTAAAAGCTACATGATGTCCTCATAGACTCTTTCTGATGTTAAAAAGTCAAGTCAAGTCCGCCAGACAGTAGTCCATATGGGACCTTTTGATCTTGTTTTCTTCTCAGAGTGTCCCCAGAAGGTCTCAAAGCTACATGATGTCCTCAGATACTCTTTCTGATGTTAAAAAGTCGTCAAGCCTGCCAGACAGTAGTCCATATGGGACATTTTGAACTTTTTTTCTGCTCAGAGGGTCCCCAGAAGGTCTAAAAGCTACATGATGTCCTCATACACTCTTTTTGATGTTAAAAAGTCAAGTCAGGTCCTCCAGATAGTAGTCCATATGGGACCTTTTCAACTTTTTTTTTCTGCTCACAGGTTCCCCAGAAAGTCTAAAAGCTACATGATGTCCTCATACACTCTTTTTTATGTTAAAAATTCAAGTCAGGTCCTCCAGACAGTAGTCCTTATGGGATCTTTTGAACTTTTTTTCTGCTCAGAGGGTCCCCAGAAGGTCTAAAAGCTACATGATGTCCTCATAGACTCTTTCTGATGTTAAAAATCCAGTCAAGTCCACCATACAGTAGTCCGTATGGGACCTTTTGAACTTTTTTCTGCTCAGAGGGTTCACAAAAGGTCGAAAAGCTACATGATGTCCTCATAGACTCTTTCTGATGTTAAAATGTCAAGTCCGTTAGACAGTAGTCCATATGGGACCTTTTGAACTTTTTTTCTGCTCAGAGGGTCCCCAGAAGTTCTAAAAGCTACATGATGTCCTCATAGACTCTTTCTGATGTTAAAAAGTCAAGTCAAGTCTGCCAGACAGTAGTCCATATGGGAGCTTTTAAACTTTTTTTCTACTCATAGGGTCCCCAGAAGGTCTTAAAGCTACATGATATACTCAGAGACTCACTCTGATGTGAAAAAAGTCAAGTCCGCCAGACAGTAGTCCATAAGGGACCTTTTGAACTTTTTTTCTCCTAAGAGGGTCCCCAGATGGTCTAAAAGCTACATGATGTCCTCATAAACTCTTTCTGATGTTAAAAAGTCGTCAAGGTTGCCAGACAGTAGTCCATATGGGACATTTTGAACTTTTTTTCTCCTCGGAGGGTCCCCAGAAGGTCTAAAAGCTACATGATGTCCTCATACACTCTTTTTGATGTTAAAAAGTCAAGTCAGGTCCTCCAGATAGTAGTCCATATGGGACCTTTTGATCTTGTTTTCTTCTCAGAGGGTCCCCAGAAGGTCTAAAAACTACATGATGTCCTCAGATACTCTTTCTGATGTTAAAAAGTCGTCAAGGTTGCCAGACAGTAGTCCATATGGGACATTTTGAACTTTTTTTCTGGTCAGTGGTCCCCAGAAGGTCTAAAAGCTACATGATGTCCTCATACACTCTTTTTGACGTTAAAAAGTCAAGTCAGGTCCTCCAGATAGTAGTCCATATGGGACATTTTCAACTTTTTTTTTCTGCTCACAGGTTCCCCAGAAAGTCTAAAAGCTACATGATGTCCTCATACACTCTTTTTTATGTTAAAAATTCAAGTCAGGTCCTCCAGACAGTAGTCCATATGGGAACTTTTGAACTTTTTTTCTGCTCAGGTCTAAAAGCTACATGATGTCCTCATAGACTCTTTCTGATGTTAAAAAGTCGTCATGTCTGCTAGACAGTAGTTCATATGAGAGATTTTGATCTTTTATTCTGCTCAGAGGGTCCCCAGAAGGTTTAAAAGCTACATGATGTCCTCATAGACTCTATCTGATGTTAAAAAGTCATGTTAAGTCTGCCAGACAGTAATCCATATGGGACCTTTTGAACTTTTTTTCTCCTTAGAGGGTCCCCAGAAGGTCTAAAAGCTACATGATGTCCTCATAGACTCTTTCTGATGTTAAAAAGTCAAGTCAACTCTGCCAGACAGTAGTCCATATGGGAGCTTTTAAAACTTTTTTTCTACTCATAGGGTCCCCAGAAGGTCTTAAAGCTACATGATATACTCAGAGACTCACTCTGATGTGAAAAAAGTCAAGTCCACCAGACAGTAGTCCATAAGGGACCTTTTGAACTTTTTTTCTCCTAAGAGGGTCCCCAGATGGTCTAAAAGCTACATGATGTCCTCATAAACTCTTTCTGATGTTAAAAAGTCGTCAAGTCTGCCAGACAGTAGTCCATATGGGACCTTTTGATCTTGTTTTCTTCTCAGAGGGTCCCCAGAAGGTCTAAAAGCTACATGATGTCCTCAGATACTCTTTCTGATGCTAAAAAGTCGTCAAGTCTGCCAGACAGTAGTCCATATGGGACATTTTGAACTTTTTTTCTGCTCAGAGGGTCCCCAGAAGGTCTAAAAGGTACATGATGTCCTCATACACTCTTTTTGATGTTAAAAAGTCAAGTCAGGTCCTCCAGATAGTAGTCCATATGGGACATTTTCAACTTTTTTTTTCTGCTCAGAGGTTCCCCAGAAAGTCTAAAAGCTACATGATGTCCTCATACACTCTTTTTTATGTTAAAAATTCAAGTCAGGTCCTCCAGACAGTAGTCCATATGGGACCTTTTGAACTTTTTTTCTGCTCAGAGGGTCCCCAGAAGGTCTAAAAGCTACATGATGTCCTCATACAATCTTTTTGATGTTAAAAAGTCAAGTCAGGTCCACCAGATAGAAGTCCATATGGGACCTTTTCAACTTTTTTTCTGCTCACAGGTTCCCAAGAAAGTCTAAAAGCTAAATCATGTCCTCATAGACTCTTTCTGATGTTAAAAATTCAAGTCAAGTCCGCCAGACAGTAGTCCATACGGGACATTTTGAACTTTTTTTCTCCTCAGAGGGTCCCAAGAAGGTCTAAAAGCTACATGATGTCCTCATACACTCTTTTTGATGCTAAAAATTCAAGTCAGGTCCTCCAGACAGTAGTCCTTATGGGATGTTTTGAACTTTTTTTCAGCTCAGAGGGTCCCCAGAAGGTCTAAAAGCTACATGATGTCCTCATAGACTCTTTCTGATGTTAAAAGTCTGCCAGACAGTAGTTCATGTGGGAGCTTTTGATATTTTTTCTGCTCAGAGGGTCCCCAGAAGGTCTAAAAGCTACATGATGTCCTCATACACTCTTTTTAATGTTAAAAAGTCAAGTCAGGTCCACCAGATAGTAGTCCATATGGGACATTTTCAAATTTTTTTCTGCTCACAGGTTCCCCAGAAAGTCTAAAAGCTAAATCATGTCCTCAAAGACTCTTTCTGATGTTAAAAAGTCAAGTCAAGTCTGCCAGACAGTAGTCCATATGGGACCTTTTAAACTTTTTTTCTACTCAGAGGCTCACCAGAAGGTCTAAAAGCTACATGATATAGTCTGAGACTCATTATAATGTGAAAAAAGTCAAGTCAAGTCCGCCAGACAGTAGTCCTTATGGGTGCATTTGAAACTTCTTTCTGCTCAGAGGGTCCCCAGAAGGTCTAAAAGCTACATGATGTCCTCATAGACTCTTTGTGATGTTAAAAAGTCAAGTCAAGTCTGCCAGACTGTAGTTCATATGGGAGCTTTTGATCTTTTTTTCTGCTCAGAGGGTCCCCAGAAGGTCTAAAAGCTACATGATGTCCTCATAGACTCTTTCTGATGTTAAAAAGTCGTCATGTCTGCTAGACAGTAGTTCATATGAGAGATTTTGATCTTTTATTCTGCTCAGAGGGTCCCCAGAAGGTTTAAAAGCTACATGATGTCCTCATAGACTCTTTCTGATGTTAAAAAGTCATGTCAAGTCTGCCAGACAGTAGTCCATATGGGACCTTTTGAACTTTTTTTCTCCTTAGAGGGTCCCCAGAAGGTCTAAAAGCTACATGATGTCCTCATAGACTCTTTCTGATGTTAAAAATCAAGTCAAGTCCACCATACAGTAGTCCATATGGGACCTTTTAAAAAATGTTCTGCCCAGATTTCCCCAGAAGGTATAAAAGCTACACGGTTTCCTCATTGACTCTTTTTGATGTTAAAAAGTCAAGTCAAGTCCACCAGAGAGTAGTCCATATGGGACCTTTTGAACTTTGTTTCTGCTCAGAGGGTTCAAAGAAGGTCTGAAAACATGATGACCTTATAGACTCTTTCTGATGTTAAAAATTCAAGTCAAGTCCGCCAGACAGTAGTCCATATGGGACCTTTTGAACTTTTTTTCTGCTCAGATGGTCTCCAGAAGGTCTAAAAGCTACATGATGTCCTCATAGACTATTTCTGATGTTAAAAAGTCAAGTCAAGTCCACCAGACAGTAGTCCATATGGGACCTTTTGATCTTTTTTTCTGCTCAGATTGTCCCCAGAGGGTTCTAAAGGCTACATGATGTCCTCATAGACTCTTCATGATATTAAAAAGTCAAGTCAAGTCCGCCAGACAGTAGTCCATATGGGAGCTTTTTATCTTTTTTTCTGCTCAGAGGGTCCCCAGAAGGTCTAAAAGCTAAAAGATGTCTTCATAGACTCTTTCTCATGTTAAAATTCAAGTCAAGTCCTCCAGACAGTAGTCCATATGGGAGCTTTTGATCTTTTTTCTGCTCAGAGGGTCCCCTAGAAGGTCTAAAAGCTACATGATGTCCTCTTAGACTATTTCTGTTGCTAAAAAGTCGTCAAGGAAGCCAGACAGTAGTCCATATGGCAGCTTTTGAACTTTTTTTCTCATCAAAGAGTCTCCAGCAGGTCTAAAAGCTACGTGATGTCCTTAAAGACTGTTTCTGATGTTAAAAAGTCGTCAAGTCCGCCAGACAGTAGTCCATATGGGACCTTTTTATCTTTGTTTCTGCTCAGAGGGTCCCCAGATGGTCTAAAACCTACAGATGTCCTCATAGACTCTTTCTGATGTTAAAAAGTCAAGCCAAGTCCGCCAGACAGTAGTCCATATGGGAGCTATTGAACTATTTTTCTGCTCAGAGGGTCCCCAGAAGGTCTAAAAGCAACGTGAAGTCCTTATTGACTCTTTCTGATGTTAAAAGTCGTCAAGTCCGCCATACAGTAGTCCATATGAGACCTTTTCAACTTTTTTTCTGCTCAGAGGGTCCACAGAAGGTCTAAAAGCTACATGATGTCCTTAAAGACTCTTTCTGATGTTAAAAAGTCATATCAAGTTAAGTCCCCCAGACAATAGTCCATATGGGTCCTTTTGAACGTTTTTCCTGCTCAGATGGTCCCCAGAAAGTCTAAAAGTTACATGATGTCCTCATTGACTCCTTCTGATGTTAAAAAGTCAAGTCAGGTCCTCCAGACAGTCGTCCTTATGGGATCTTTTGAAAAAAAATTCTCCTCAGAGGGTCCCCAGATGGTCTAAAAGCTACATGATGTCCTCATAGACTTTTTCTGATGTTAAAAAGTCGTCAAGTCGGCCAGACAGTAGTCCATATTGGACTTTTTGAACTTTTTTTCTGCTCAGAGGGTCCACAGAAGGTCTAAAATATACATGATGTCCTCATATACTCTTTCTGATGTTAAAACATCAAGTCAGGTCCTCCTGACAATAGTCCTTATGGGATCTTTTGAACTTTTTTTTCTGCTCAGAGGGTCCCCAGAAGGTCTAAAAGCTACATGATGTCCTCATAGACTCTTTCTGATGTTAAAAAGTGAAGTCCGCCAGACAGTAGTCAATATGGGAGCTTTTGATCTTTTTTATGCTCAGAGGTTCCCCAGAAGGTCTAAAAGCTATATGATGTCCTCATTGACTCTTTCTGATGTTAAAAAGTCAAAAGGCATAATTGAATTGCAATGCATTCAAGAACTAACTCATTTTGTATTGCATTAAAGAGATGGTCAGTGCAATCTGTTGTTTTATCTGTTCATTTTTGTTCTTTCTTTCCATTGCATAAAAGGACTAAATTATTCCTTTTTGCAATGAAAAAACTAACGCTTAAAAACTGCTTTTGCATTGCACATTTGATAAAGCGATAGAATAACATATAAGCGATATGCACTTTTTTGCATTGCAAAGCATTCAAGAACTCATTCCGTAGTGCATTAAGAGATCTGCAATGCAATCTGCTGTTGTATTGCATTGCACATACGATCAAGCGTAACGAAGAATACGAACGAAAAGCATCGAAGAATGCTATAAGCAATATGCACTTTATTGCATTGCAATGCATTTAAGAACTAGCTCATTCCGTAGTGCATTAAAGAGATGGGCAAAGCAATCTGCTGTTTTAATAACATTTTGTTGTTTCATTCTATTGCATAAGAGGTCTAAATTATTCCTTTGTGCAATGAACAAACTAACCATAATCATTTGTGTGTGAAGGAAAATCATTGCATCAGCTGTTGAAAAGACAACTCAGAGCATATTGTTTTTCGCATTGCATACAGCTCATTAATTTGTGCACTCACAAGAACACATCACAAAGCTGTCGCTTTTCTAATGCATGCAATAACTAACTATTTCCATTGTTCAACGAAGATATGTGCAATGCAATGTGCAGTGCAATGTGCAATGCTGTTGCATTGCACAAGCGTTTTGCATGGAAGAAAAACATTTAAAAGTAATATGCACTTTGTTGCATTGCCATGCACTCAAGAAATATTGCGTTTCATTACATTGCACAAGCGTTTTGCATGGAAGAAAAACATTTAAAAGTAATATGCACTTTGTTGCATTGCAATGCATTTAAGAACTAATGCGTTTCATTCAATTGCACAAGCGTTTTGCATGGAAGAATAACATTTAAAAGAAATATGCACTTTGTTGCATTGCTATGCATTCAATAAATAATACGTTTCATTCCATTGCAACAGCGTGCTGTTGCATAAAACAAGCGTTTTGCATGGAAGAATAACATTTAAAAGAAATATGCACTCTGTTGCATTAAAATGCATTCAAGAACTAATGCGTTTCATTACATTGCGCAACCGTTTTGCATGGTAGAATTACATTTAAAAGTAATATGCCTCTGTTGCATTGAAATGCATTCAAGAACTAATGCGCTTAATTACATTGCACAAAAGCATTTTGCATGGAAGAATAATATTTAAAAGTAATATGCACTCTGTTGCATTGAAATGCATTCAAGAAAGCGTTTCATTACATTGCACAAGCGTTTTGCATGAAAGAGTAACATTTAAAAGTAATATTTACTATGTTGTATTAAAATGCATTCAAGAACTAATGCGTTTCATTACATTGCACAAGCGTTTTGCATGGAGGATTAACATTTAAAAGTAATATGCACTCTGTTGCATTGCAATGCATTCAAGAACTAATGCGTTTCATTACGTTGCAACAGCGTAGTGTTGCATTGCACAAGCATTTTGTATGGAAGAATGACATTTAAAAGTAATATGCATTTTGTTGCATCGCAATGCATTCAAGATTCAAGAATTAAAACTCATTCCGTTTTTTTTATAATAAAACTAAAAACATTTTTTAAGGTTGCCTATGTCCTACTCTTAAACCGACATGATTTTAATTATTGCTATTGCCCTGCTAATTTAGTCAGAATTGATGTAAGTTCACTGATTCTAGCTTCTCTCCTTACTCCTTTCTTTCATGTGAAATGGATTCATGAAATGAAATGGCAGACATGGATAAATACATAAATATAAACTTTATTTCTATTAAATTTTCAAAACTATTTATACATATGTAACATGATGATGTTAACACCGCCAGACATTAGTCCATATGGGACCTTTTGAACTTTTTTTCTGGTCAAAAGGTCCCCAGAAGGTCTAAAAGCTAAATTAAGTCCTTACAGACTCTTTCTCATGTTAAAAAATCAGGTCAGAGGGTCCCCACAAGGTCTAAAAGCTACATGATGATGTCCTTATAGACACATTCGGATGTTAAAAAGTCAAGTCCGCCCGACAGCTACATGAAAAGTTACATGATGTCCTCATAAACTCTTTCTGATGTTAAAAAATCAGGTCAAGTCTGCCAGACAGTAGTCCATATGGGACCTTTTGAACTTTTTTTCTCCTCAGAGGTTCCCCAAAAGGTCTAAAAGCTACATGATGTCCTCATAGACTCTTTCTGATGTTAAAATTAAAGTCAGGTCCTCCAGACAGTAGTCCATATGGGATCTTTTCAACTTTTTTTCCTGCTCAGAGGGTCCCCAGAAGGTCTAAAAGCTACATGATGTCCTCATAGACTCTTTCTGATGTTAAAAAGTCAAGTCAAGTCTGCCAGACAGTAGTCCATACGGGCCTTTTGGAACTTTTTTTCTCCTCAGAGGGTCCCCTGAAGGTCTAAAAGCTACGAGATGTCATTATAGACACTTTCTGATGTTAAAAAGTCAAGTCCGCCAGACAGTAGTACGTATGGGACCTTTTGAACTATTTTTCTCCTCAGAGGGTCCCCAGAAGGTCTAAAAGCTACGTTATGTCCTCATGTTTTAAAGAGTCAAGTCCGCCAGACAGTAGTCAATATGGGACCTTTTGAACTTTTTTTCTGCTCAGAGGGTCCCCAGAAGGTCTAAAAGCTACATGATATAGTCTGAGACTCATTATGATGTGAAAAAAGTCAAGTCAAGTACACCAGACAGTAGTCCATATGGGAACTTTTGAAACTTCTTTCTGCTCAGAGGGTCCCCAGAAGGTCTAAAAGCTACATCATGTCCTCATAGACTCTTTCTGATGTTAAAAAGTCAAGTCATGTCAGCCAGACAGTAGTCAATATGGGACCTTTTAAACCTTTTTTCTACTCAGAGGGTCCCCAGAAGGTCTAAAAGCTACATGATGTCCTCATAAACTCTTTCTGATGTTAAAAAGTCGTCAAGTCTGCCAGACAGTAGTCCATATATGACCTTTTGATCTTTTTTTCTTCTCAGAGGGTCCCCAGAAGGTCTAAAAGCTACATGATGTCCTCAGATACTCTTTCTGAGGTTAAAAAGTCGTCAAGTCTGCCAGACAGTAGTCCATATGGGACATTTTGAACTTATTTTCTACTCAGAGGGTCCGCAGAAGGTCTAAAAGCTACATGATGTCCTCATACACTCTTTTTGATGTTAAAAATTCAAGTCAGGTCCTCCAGACAGTAGTCCTTATGGGATCTTTTGAACTTTTTTTCTGCTCAGAGGGTCCACAGAAGGTCTAAAAGCCACATGATGTCCTCATAGACTCTTTCTGATGTTAAAAAGTCTGCCAGACAGTAGTTCATGTGGGAGCTTTTGATATTTTTTCTGCTCAGAGGGTCCCCAGAAGGTCTAAAAGCTACATGATGTCCTCACACACTCTTTTTGATGTTAAAAAGTCAAGTCAGGTCCACCAGATAGTAGTCCATATGGGACCTTTTCAACTTTTTTTCTGCTCACAGGTTCCCCAGAAAGTCTAAAAGCTAAATCATGTCCTCATAGACTCTTTCTGATGTTAAAAAGTCAAGTCAAGTCTGCCAGACAATAGTCCATATGGGACCTTTTAAACTTTTTTTCTACTCAGAGGGTCCCCAGAAGGTCTAAAAGCTACATGATATAGTCTGAGACTCATTATGATGTGAAAAAAGTCAAGTCAAGTCCACCAGACAGTAGTCCATATGGGAGCTTTTGAAACTTCTTTCTTCTCAGAGGGTCCCCAGAAGGTCTAAAAGCTACATCATGTCCTCATAGACTCTATCTGATGTTAAAAAGTCAAGTCAAGTCTGCCAGACAGTAGTTCATATGGGAGCTTTTGATCTTTTTTTCTGCTCAGAGGCTCCCCAGAAGGTCTAAAAGCTACATGATGTTCTCATAGAGTCTTTCTGATGTTAAAAAGTCAGGTCAAGTCTGCCAGACAGTAGTCCGTATGGGACCTTTTGAACTTTTTTCTGCTCAGAGGGTTCACAGAAGGTCTAAAAGCTACACGATGTCCTCATAGACTCTTTCTGATGTTAAAAAGTCAAGTCTGCCAGACAGTAGTCCATATGGGGCCTTTTAAACTTTTTTTCTACTCATAGGGTCCCCAAAAGGTCTTAAAGCTACATAATATACTCAGAGAATATCTCTGATGTGAACAAAGTCAAGTCCGCCAGACAGTAGTCCATATGGGAGCTTTAAAAACTTTTTTCTGCTCAGAGGGTTCCCAGAAGGTCTAAAAGCTACATGATGTCCTCATAGACTCTTTCTGATGTTAAAAAGTCAAGTCAAGTCCGCCAGACAGTAGTCCATACGGGACCTTTTGAACTTTTTTCTCGTAAGAGGGTCCCCAGATGGTCTAAAAGCTACATGATGTCCTCATAAACTCTTTCTGATGTTAAAAAGTCGTCAAGTCTACCAGACAGTAGTCCTTATGGGATCTTTTGAACTTTTTTTCTGCTCAGAGGGTCCCCAGAAGGTCTAAAAGCTACATGATGTCCTCACACACTCTTTTTGATGTTAAAAAGTCAAGTCAGGTCCTCAAAATAGTAGTCCATATGGGACCTTTTCAACCTTTTTTTTCTGCTCACAGGTTCCCCAGAAAGTCTAAAAGCTACATGATGTCCTCATAGACTCTTTCTGATGTTAAAAAGTCAAGTCAAGTCTGCCAGACAGTAGTCCATATGGGACCTTTTAAACTTTTTTTCTACTCATAGGGTCCCCAGAAGGTCTTAAAGCTACATGATATACTCAGAGACTCACTCTGATGTGAAAAAAGTCAACTCCGCCAGACAGTAGTCCAAATGGGATCTTTTGAACTTTCTGATGTTAAAAAGTCAAGTCAAGTCCGCCAGACAGTAGTCCATACGGGACCTTTTGAACTTTTTTTCTCCTAAGAGGGTCCCCAGATGGTCTAAAAGCTACATGATGTCCTCATAAAACTCTTTCTGATCTTAAAAGTCGTCAAGTCTGCCAGTCAGTAGTCCATATGGGACCTTTTGATCTTTTTTCTGCTCAGAGGGTCCCCAGAAGGTCTAAAAGCTAACTGATGTCCTCATAGACTCTTTCTGATGTTAAAAAGTCAGGTCAAGTCTGCCAGACAGTAGTCCATATGGGACCATTTGAACTTTTTTTCTCCTCAGAGGTTCCCCAGAAGGTCTAAAAGCTACATGATGTCCTAATAGACTCTTTCTGATGTTAAAAAGTCGTCAAGTCTGCCAGACAGTAGTCCATATGGGACCTTTTCAACTTTTTTTCTGCTCAGAGGTTCCCCAGAAAGTCTAAAAGCTAATTCATGTCCTCATAGACTCTTTCTGATGTTAAAAAGTCAAGTCAAGTCTGCCAGACAGTAGTCCATATGGGACCTTTTAAACGTTTTTTCTTCTCAGAGGGTCCCCAGAAGGTCTAAAAGCTACATGATATAGTCTGAGACTCATTATGATGTGAAAAAAGTCAAGTCAAGTCCGCCAGACAGTAGTCCATATGGGAGCTTTTGAAACTTCTTTCTGCTCAGAGGGTCCCCAGAGGGTCTAAAAGCTACATGATTCCCACATAGACTCTATCTGATGTTAAAAAGTCAAGTCAAGTCTGCCAGACAGAAGTCCATACGGGACCATTTGAACTTTTTTTCTCCTAAGAGGGTCCCCAGATGGTCTAAAAGCTACATGATGTCCTCATAAACTCTTTCTGATGTTAAAAAGTCGTCAAGTCTGCCAGACAGTAGTCCATATGGGACCTTTTGATCTTTTTGTCTTCTCAGAGGGTCCCCAGAAGGTCTAAAAGCTACATGATGTCCTCAGATACTCTTTCTGATGTTAAAAAGTCGTCAAGTCTGCCAGACAGTAGTCCATATGGGACATTTTGAACTTTTTTTCTGCTCAGAGGGTCCCCAGAAGGTTTAAAAGCTACATGATGTCCTCATAGACTCTTTCTGATGTTAAAAAGTCAGGTCAAGTCAACTAGACAGTAGTCCATATGGGACCATTTGAACTTATTTTCTCCTCAGAGGTTCCCCAGAAGGTCTAAAAGCTACATGATGTCCTCATAGACTCTTTCTGATGTTAAAAATCAAGTCAAGTCCACCATACAGTAGTCCATATGGGACCTTTTGAACTTTTTTTTGCTCAGAGGGTTCACAAAAGGTCGAAAAGCTACATTATGTCCTCATAGACTCTTTCTGATGTTAAAATGTCAAGTCCGTTAGACAGTAGTCCATATGGGACCTTTTGAACTTTTTTTCTGCTCAGAGGGTCCCCAGAAGTTCTAAAAGCTACATGATGTCCTCATAGACTCTTTCTGATGTTACAAAGTCAAGTCAAGTCTGCCAGACAGTAGTCCATATGGGAGCTTTTAAACTTTTTTTCTACTCATAGGGTCACCAGAAGGTCTTTAAGCTACATGATATACTCAGAGACTCACTCTGATGTGAAAAAAGTCAAGTCCGCCAGACAGTAGTCCATAAGGGACCTTTTGAACTTTTTTTCTCCTAAGAGGGTCCCCAGATGGTCTAAAAGCTACATGATGTCCTCATAAACTCTTTCTGATGTTAAAAAGTCGTCAAGTCTGCCATACAGTAGTCCATATGGGACCTTTTGATCTTGTTTTCTTCTCAGAGGGTCCCCAGAAGGTCTAAAAGCTACATGATGTCCTCAGATACTCTTTCTGATGTTAAAAAGTCGTCAAGTCTGCCAGACAGTAGTCCATATGGGACATTTTGAACTTTTTTTCTGCTCAGAGGGTCCCCAGAAGGTCTAAAAGCTACATGATGTCCTCATACACTCTTTTTGATGTTAAAAAGTCAAGTCAGGTCCTCCAGATAGTAGTCCATATGGGACATTTTCAACTTTTTTTTCTGCTCACAGGTTCCCCAGAAAGTCTAAAAGCTACATGATGTCCTCATACACTCTTTTTTATGTTAAAAATTCAAGTCAGGTCCTCCAGACAGTAGTCCATATGGGACCTTTTGAATTTTTCTTCTGCCTCGGGTCCCCAGAAGGTCTAAAAGCTACATGATGTCCTCATACACTCTTTTTGATGTTAAAAAGTCAAGTCAGGTCCACCAGATAGAAGTCCATATGGGACCTTTTCAACTTTTTTTCTGCTGACAGGTTCCCCAGAAAGTCTAAAAGCTAAATCATGTCCTCATAGACTCTTTCTGATGTTAAAAATTCAAGTCAAGTCCGCCAGACAGTAGTCCATACGGGACATTTTGAACTTTTTTTCTCCTCGGAGGGTCCCAAGAAGGTCTAAAAGCTACATGATGTCCTCATACACTCTTTTTGATGCTAAAAATTCAAGTCAGGTCCTCCAGACAGTAGTCCTTATGGGATGTTTTGAACTTTTTTTCTGCTCAGAGGGTCCCCAGAAGGTCTAAAAGCTACATGATGTCCTCATAGACTCTTTCTGATGTTAAAAAGTCAAGTCAAGTCCGCCAGACAGTAGTCCATATGGGACCTTTTGATCTTGTTTTCTTCTCAGAGTGTCCCCAGAAGGTCTAAAAGCTACATGATGTCCTCAGATACTCTTTCTGATGTTAAAAAGTCGTCAAGTCTGCCAGACAGTAGTCCATATGGGACATTTTGAACTTTTTTTCTGCTCAGAGGGTCCCCAGAAGGTCTAAAAGCTACATGATGTCCTCATACACTCTTTTTGATGTTAAAAAGTCAAGTCAGGTCCTCCAGATAGTGGTCCATATGGGACCTTTTCAACTTTTTTTTTCTGCTCACAGGTTCCCCAGAAAGTCTAAAAGCTACATGATGTCCTCATACACTCTTTTTTATGTTAAAAATTCAAGTCAGGTCCTCCAGACAGTAGTCCTTATGGGATCTTTTGAACTTTTTTTCTGCTCAGAGGGTCCCCAGAAGGTCTAAAAGCTGCATGATGTCCTCATAGACTCTTTCTGATGTTAAAAATCCAGTCAAGTCCACCATACAGTAGTCCGTATGGGACCTTTTGAACTTTTTTCTGCTCAGAGGGTTCACAAAAGGTCGAAAAGCTACATGATGTCCTCATAGACTCTTTCTGATGTTAAAATGTCATGTCCGTTAGACAGTAGTCCATATGGGACCTTTTGAACTTTTTTTCTGCTCAGAGGGTCCCCAGAAGTTCTAAAAGCTACATGATGTCCTCATAGACTCTTTCTGATGTTAAAAAGTCAAGTCAAGTCTGCCAGACAGTAGTCCATATGGGAGCTTTTAAACTTTTTTTCTACTCATAGGGTCCCCAGAAGGTCTTAAAGCTACATGATATACTCAGAGACTCACTCTGATGTGAAAAAAGTCAAGTCCGCCAGACAGTAGTCCATAAGGGACCTTTTGAACTTTTTTTCTCCTAAGAGGGTCCCCAGATGGTCTAAAAGCTACATGATGTCCTCATAAACTCTTTCTGATGTTAAAAAGTCGTCAAGGTTGCCAGACAGTAGTCCATATGGGACATTTTGAAGTTTTTGTCTGCTCAGATGGTCCCCAGAAGGTCTAAAAGCTACATGATGTCCTCGTACACTCTTTTTGATGTTAAAAAGTCAAGTCAGGTCCACCAGATAGAAGTCCATATGGGACCTTTTCAACTTTTTTTCTGCTGACAGGTTCCCCAGAAAGTCTAAAAGCTAAAACATGTCCTCATAGACTCTTTCTGATGTTAAAAATTCAAGTCAAGTCCGCCAGACAGTAGTCCATACGGGACATTTTGAACTTTTTTTCTCCTCGGAGGGTCCCAAGAAGGTCTAAAAGCTACATGATGTCCTCATACACTCTTTTTGATGCTAATAATTCAAGTCAGGTCCTCCAGACAGTAGTCCTTATGGGATGTTTTGAACTTTTTTTCTGCTCAGAGGGTCCCCAGAAGGTCTAAAAGCTACATGATGTCCTCATAGACTCTTTCTGATGTTAAAAAGTCAAGTCAAGTCCGCCAGACAGTAGTCCATATGGGACCTTTTGATCTTGTTTTCTTCTCAGAGTGTCCCCAGAAGGTCTCAAAGCTACATGATGTCCTCAGATACTCTTTCTGATGTTAAAAAGTCGTCAAGCCTGCCAGACAGTAGTCCATATGGGACATTTTGAACTTTTTTTCTGCTCAGAGGGTCCCCAGAAGGTCTAAAAGCTACATGATGTCCTCATACACTCTTTTTGATGTTAAAAAGTCAAGTCAGGTCCTCCAGATAGTAGTCCATATGGGACCTTTTCAACTTTTTTTTTCTGCTCACAGGTTCCCCAGAAAGTCTAAAAGCTACATGATGTCCTCATACACTCTTTTTTATGTTAAAAATTCAAGTCAGGTCCTCCAGACAGCAGTCCTTATGGGATCTTTTGAACTTTTTTTCTGCTCAGAGGGTCCCCAGAAGGTCTAAAAGCTACATGATGTCCTCATAGACTCTTTCTGATGTTAAAAATCCAGTCAAGTCCACCATACAGTAGTCCGTATGGGACCTTTTGAACTTTTTTCTGCTCAGAGGGTTCACAAAAGGTCGAAAAGCTACATGATGTCCTCATAGACTCTTTCTGATGTTAAAATGTCAAGTCCGTTAGACAGTAGTCCATATGGGACCTTTTGAACTTTTTTTCTGCTCAGAGGGTCCCCAGAAGTTCTAAAAGCTACATGATGTCCTCATAGACTCTTTCTGATGTTAAAAAGTCAAGTCAAGTCTGCCAGACAGTAGTCCATATGGGAGCTTTTAAACTTTTTTTCTACTCATAGGGTCCCCAGAAGGTCTTAAAGCTACATGATATACTCAGAGACTCACTCTGATGTGAAAAAAGTCAAGTCCGCCAGACAGTAGTCCATAAGGGACCTTTTGAACTTTTTTTCTCCTAAGAGGGTCCCCAGATGGTCTAAAAGCTACATGATGTCCTCATAAACTCTTTCTGATGTTAAAAAGTCGTCAAGGTTGCCAGACAGTAGTCCATATGGGACATTTTGAACTTTTTTTCTCCTCGGAGGGTCCCCAGAAGGTCTAAAAGCTACATGATGTCCTCATACACTCTTTTTGATGTTAAAAAGTCAAGTCAGGTCCTCCAGATAGTAGTCCATATGGGACCTTTTGATCTTGTTTTCTTCTCAGAGGGTCCCCAGAAGGTCTAAAAACTACATGATGTCCTCAGATACTCTTTCTGATGTTAAAAAGTCGTCAAGGTTGCCAGATAGTAGTCCATATGGGACATTTTGAACTTTTTTTCTGGTCAGTGGTCCCCAGAAGGTCTAAAAGCTACATGATGTCCTCATACACTCTTTTTGATGTTAAAAAGTCAAGTCAGGTCCTCCAGATAGTAGTCCATATGGGACATTTTCAACTTTTTTTTTCTGCTCACAGGTTCCCCAGAAAGTCTAAAAGCTACATGATGTCCTCATACACTCTTTTTTATGTTAAAAATTCAAGTCAGGTCCTCCAGACAGTAGTCCATATGGGACCTTTTGAACTTTTTTTCTGCTCAGGTCTAAAAGCTACATGATGTCCTCATAGACTCTTTCTGATGTTAAATAGTCGTCATGTCTGCTAGACAGTAGTTCATATGAGAGATTTTGATCTTTTATTCTGCTCAGAGGGTCCCCAGAAGGTTTAAAAGCTACATGATGTCCTCATAGACTCTATCTGATGTTAAAAAGTCATGTTAAGTCTGCCAGACAGTAATCCATATGGGACCTTTTGAACTTTTTTTCTCCTTAGAGGGTCCCCAGAAGGTCTAAAAGCTACATGATGTCCTCATAGACTCTTTCTGATGTTAAAAAGTCAAGTCAAGTCTGCCAGACAGTAGTCCATATGGGAGCTTTTAAAACTTTTTTTCTACTCATAGGGTCCCCAGAAGGTCTTAAAGCTACATGATATACTCAGAGACTCACTCTGATGTGAAAAAAGTCAAGTCCACCAGACAGTAGTCCATAAGGGACCTTTTGAACTTTTTTTCTCCTAAGAGGGTCCCCAGATGGTCTAAAAGCTACATGATGTCCTCATAAACTCTTTCTGATGTTAAAAAGTCGTCAAGTCTGCCAGACAGTAGTCCATATGGGACCGTTTGATCTTGTTTTCTTCTCAGAGGGTCCCCAGAAGGTCTAAAAGCTACATGATGTCCTCAGATACTCTTTCTGATGCTAAAAAGTCGTCAAGTCTGCCAGACAGTAGTCCATATGGGACATTTTGAACTTTTTTTCTGCTCAGAGGGTCCCCAGAAGGTCTAAAAGGTACATGATGTCCTCATACACTCTTTTTGATGTTAAAAAGTCAAGTCAGGTCCTCCAGATAGTAGTCCATATGGGACATTTTCAACTTTTTTTTTCTGCTCAGAGGTTCCCCAGAAAGTCTAAAAGCTACATGATGTCCTCATACACTCTTTTTTATGTTAAAAATTCAAGTCAGGTCCTCCAGACAGTAGTCCATATGGGACCTTTTGAACTTTTTTTCTGCTCAGAGGGTCCCCAGAAGGTCTAAAAGCTACATGATGTCCTCATACAATCTTTTTGATGTTAAAAAGTCAAGTCAGGTCCACCAGATAGAAGTCCATATGGGACCTTTTCAACTTTTTTTCTGCTCACAGGTTCCCAAGAAAGTCTAAAAGCTAAATCATGTCCTCATAGACTCTTTCTGATGTTAAAAATTCAAGTCAAGTCCGCCAGACAGTAGTCCATACGGGACATTTTGAACTTTTTTTCTCCTCAGAGGGTCCCAAGAAGGTCTAAAAGCTACATGATGTCCTCATACACTCTTTTTGATGCTAAAAATTCAAGTCAGGTCCTCCAGACAGTAGTCCTTATGGGATGTTTTGAACTTTTTTTCAGCTCAGAGGGTCCCCAGAAGGTCTAAAAGCTACATGATGTCCTCATAGACTCTTTCTGATGTTAAAAGTCTGCCAGACAGTAGTTCATGTGGGAGCTTTTGATATTTTTTCTGCTCAGAGGGTCCCCAGAAGGTCTAAAAGCTACATGATGTCCTCATACACTCTTTTTAATGTTAAAAAGTCAAGTCAGGTCCACCAGATAGTAGTCCATATGGGACATTTTCAAAAAATTTTCTGCTCACAGGTTCCCCAGAAAGTCTAAAAGCTAAATCATGTCCTCAAAGACTCTTTCTGATGTTAAAAAGTCAAGTCAAGTCTGCCAGACAGTAGTCCATATGGGACCTTTTAAACTTTTTTTCTACTCAGAGGCTCACCAGAAGGTCTAAAAGCTACATGATATAGTCTGAGACTCATTATAATGTGAAAAAAGTCAAGTCAAGTCCGCCAGACAGTAGTCCTTATGGGTGCATTTGAAACTTCTTTCTGCTCAGAGGGTCCCCAGAAGGTCTAAAAGCTACATGATGTCCTCATAGACTCTTTGTGATGTTAAAAAGTCAAGTCAAGTCTGCCAGACTGTAGTTCATATGGGAGCTTTTGATCTTTTTTTCTGCTCAGAGGGTCCCCAGAAGGTCTAAAAGCTACATGATGTCCTCATAGACTCTTTCTGATGTTAAAAAGTCGTCATGTCTGCTAGACAGTAGTTCATATGAGAGATTTTGATCTTTTATTCTGCTCAGAGGGTCCCCAGAAGGTTTAAAAGCTACATGATGTCCTCATAGACTCTTTCTGATGTTAAAAAGTCATGTCAAGTCTGCCAGACAGTAGTCCATATGGGACCTTTTGAACTTTTTTTCTCCTTAGAGGGTCCCCAGAAGGTCTAAAAGCTACATGATGTCCTCATAGACTCTTTCTGATGTTAAAAATCAAGTCAAGTCCACCATACAGTAGTCCATATGGGACCTTTTAAAAAATGTTCTGCCCAGATTTCCCCAGAAGGTATAAAAGCTACACGGTTTCCTCATTGACTCTTTTTGATGTTAAAAAGTCAAGTCAAGTCCACCAGACAGTAGTCCATATGGAACCTTTTGAACTTTCTTTCTGCTCAGAGGGTCCACAGGTCTAAAAGCTACTTGATGTCTATATAGACTTTTTCTGATGTTAAAAAGTCAAGTCAAGTCTGCCAGACAGTAGTCCATATGGGACCTTTTTAACTTTTATCTGCTCAGATGGTCCCCAGAAGATCTAAAAGCTACATGATTTCCTCATAGACTCTTTCTGATGTTGAAAAGTCAAGTCAAGTCCACCAGACAGTAGTCCATTTGGAACATTTGGAACTTTTTTTCAGCTCAGAGGGTTCAAAGAAGGTCTAAAAGCCACATGATGTCCTCTTTGACTCTTTCTGATGTTAAAAAGTCGTCATGTCTGCCAGACAGTAGTTCATATGAGAGATTTTGATCTTGTATTCTGCTCAGAGCGTCCCCAGAAGGTTTAAAAGCTACATTATGTCCTTATAGACTCTATCTGATGTTAAAAAGTAATGTCAAGTCTGCCAAACAGTAGTCCATATGGGACTTTTTGAAATTTTTTCTCCTCAGAGGGTCCCCAGAAGGTCTAAAATCTAAATGATGTCCTCATAGACTCTTTCTAATGTTAAAAATCAAGTCAAGTCCACCAGACAGTAGTCCATATGGGACTTTTTAAAACAAATTCTGCCCAGATGTCCCCAGAAGGTCTAAAAGCTACATGATTTCCTCATAGACTCTTTATGATGTTAAAAAGTCAAGTCAAGTCCGCCAGACAGCAGTCCATAAGGGGCCTTTTGAACTTTTTTCTCCTCAGAGGGTCTCCAGAAGCTCTAAAAGCTACATGATGTCCTCATTGACTCTTTCTGATGGTAAAAAGTCAAGTCAGGTCCTCCAGACATTAGTCCATATGGGACCGTTTGAACTTTTTTTCTCCTCAGAGGGTCCCCAGAAAGTCTAAAAACTGCTTTTGCATTGCACATATGATAAAGCGATAGAATAACATATAAGCGATATGCACTCTTTTGCTTTGCAAAGCATTGAAGAACTCATTCCCTAGTGCATTAAGAGATCTGCAATGCGATCTGCTGTTGCATTGCACATAAGATCAAGCGTAACGAAGAATACGAACGAAAAGCATCGAAGAATAACCTATAAGCAATATGCACTTTATTGCAATTCATTCAAGAACTAGCTCATTAAAGAGATGGGCAAAGCAATCTGCTGTTTTAATAACATTTCGTTGTTTCATTCCATTGCATAAAAGCTCACTTATTCCTTTGTGCAATGAACAAACTGGCCATAATCATTTGTGTATGAAGGAAAATAATTGTATCAGCTGTTTAAAAGACAACTCACAAAATATTGTTTTTCGCATTGCATAGAGCTCATTAATTTGTGTACTCACAAGAAAACAGCACAACCTGTCGCTTTTCTAATGCATGCAATAACTAACTATTTCCATTGTTCAAAGAAGATATGTGCAATGTGCAGTGCAATGTGCAATGCTGTTGCATTGCACAAGCGTTTTGCATGGAAGAATTACATTTAAAAGTAATATGCACTCTGTTGCATTGCAATGTATTAAAGAACTACTGCGTTTCATGCCATTGCAAAAGCGTTCTGTTTCCTTGCACAAGCGTTTTGCATGGAAGAATAACATTTAAAAGTAATATGGACTCTGTTGCACTAAAATGCATTCAAGAACTAATGCGTTTCATCCCATTGCAAAAGCGTGCTGTTGCATGGCACAAGCATTTTGCATGGAAGAATAACATTTAAAAGTAATATGCACTCTGTTGCATTAAAAAGGATTCAAGAAGTAATGCGTTTCATTACATTGCACAAGCGTTTTGCATGGAAGAATAACATTTAAAAGTAATATGCACTCTGTTGCAATGCAATGCATTCAAGAACTAATGCGTTTCATTACATTACACTAGCTTGCTTTTGCATTGCACAAACGTTTTGCATGGAGAAATAACATTTAAAAGTAATATGCACTCTGTTGCATTGCAATGCATTCAAGAACTAATGCGTTTCATTACATTGCACTAGCTTGCTTTTGCATTGCACAAACGTTTTGCATGGAGAAATAACATTTAAAAGTAATATGCACTCTGTTGCACTAAAATGCATTCAAGAACTAATGCGTTTCATTACATTGCACGAGCATTTTGCATGGAAGAATAACATTTTAAAGAAATATGCACTTTGTTGCATTGCAATGCATTCAAGAACTAATGCGTTTCATTCCATCGCAACAGCGTGCTGTTTTATTGCACAAGCGCTTTGCATGGAAGAATAAAATTTAAAAGTAATATGCACTTTTTTGCATAAAAATATGCATTCAATAACTAATGCGTTTCATAGACACTTTCTGATTTTAAATATTCAAGTCAGGTCCTCCAGACAGTAGTCCATATGGGAGCTTTTGATCTTTTTTTCTTCTCAGAGGGTCCCCAGAGGGTCTAAAAGCAATGGAAGAATAACATTTAAAAGTAAAATGCATTCTGTTACATTAAAATACATTCAAGAACTAATGCGTTTCATTAAATTGCTCAAGCGTTTTGCATGGAAAAAAACATTTAAAAGTAATATGTACTCTGTTGCATTGCAATGCATTCAATAACTAATAAGATTCATTCCATTGCGACAGCGTTCTGTTGCATTGCACAAGCATTTTGCATGGAAGAATAACATTTAAAAGTAATATGCACTCTGTTGCAATGCAATGCATTCAAGAACGAATGCGTTTCATTACATTGCACTAGCGTGCTTTTGCATTGCACAAACGTTTTGCATGGAGAAATAACATTTAAAAGTAATATGCACTCTGTTGCATTGCAATGCATTCAAGAACTAATACGTTTCATTCCATTGCAACAGCGTTCTGTTGCATTGGACAAGCGTTTTACATGGAAGAATAATATTTAAAAGTAATATGCACTCTGTTGCACTAAAATGCATTCAAGAACTAATGCGTTTCATTACATTGCACGAGCGTTTTGCATGGAAGAATAACATTTTAAAGTAATATGCACTTTGTTGCATTGCAATGCATTCAAGAACTAATGCGTTTCATTCCATCGCAACAGCGTGCTGTTTTATTGCACAAGCGCTTTGCATGGAAGAATAACATTTAAAAGTAATATGCACTCTGTTGCATTAAAAAATGCATTCAAGAATTAATGCATTTCATTACATTGCACAAGCGTTTTGCATGGAAGAATAACATTTAAAAGTTATTCTTCCATGCAAAACGCTTGTGCAATGCAACAGAACGCTGTTGCAATGGAATGAAACACATTGGTTCTTGAATGCATTGCAATGCAACAAAGTGCATATTACTTTTAAATGTTATTCTTCCGTGCAAAACGCTTGTGCAATGTAATGAAACAAATTAGTTCTTCAATGCACTTTAATCAGAGTCCATATTATTTTTAAATTTTATTCTTCCGTGCAAAACGATTGTGCAATGTAATGAAACAAATTAGTTCTTCAATGCATTTTAATCAAACAGAGTCCATATTATTTTTAAATGTTATTCTTCCATGCAAACCGCTTGTGCAATGCAACTGCACGCTGTTGCAATGGAATGAAACGCATTTGTTCTTGAATGCATGGCAATGCAACAAAGTGCATAATACTTTTAAATGCTATTCTTCCATGCAAAACGCTTTCGTGCAATGCAACAGCAAGGTCGTGCAATGTAATGAAACGCAATAGTTCTTGAATGCATTTTAGTGCAACAGAGTGCATATTACTTTTAAATGTTATTCTTCCATGCAAAATGCTTGTGCAATGCAACAGAACGCTGTTGCAATGGAATGAAACGCATTAGTTCTTGAATGCATTGCAATGCAACAAAGTGCATATTACTTTTAAATGTTATTCTTCCATGCAAAACGCGTATGCAATGCAACAGCACGCTGTTGCAATGCAATGAAACGAATCAGTTCTTGAATGCATTTTAATCAAACAGAGTGCATATTACTTTTAAATGTTATTCTTCCATGCAAAACGCTTGTGCAATGCAACAGCACGCTGTTGCAATGGAATGAAACGCATTAGTTCTTGAATGCATGGCAATGCAACAAAGTGCATAATACTTTGAAATGTTATTCTTCCATGCAAAACGCTTTTGTGCAATGCACGCTCGTGCAATGTAATGAAACGCATTAGTTCTTGAATGCATTTTAGTGCAACAGAGTGCATATTACTTTTAAATGTTATTCTTCCATGCAAAATGCTTGTGCAATGCAACAGAACGCTGTTGCAATGGAATGAAACGCATTAGTTCTTGAATGCATTGCACTGCAACAAAGTGCATATTACTTTAAAATGTTTTTCTTCCATGCAAAATGATGGAAGTATATATGGGAGCTTTTGATCTTTTCTTCTGCTCAGAGGGTCCCCAGTGGGTCTAAAAGCTATTGTAAAATAACATTTAAAAGTAAAATGCATTCTGTTACACAAAAATGCATTCAAGAACTAATGCTTAACATTGCAACAGCGTCCTTTTGCATTGCACAAGCGTTTTGCATGGAAGAATAACATTTAAAAGTAATATGCACTCTGTTGCATTGCAATGCATTCAAGAACTAATGCGTTTCATCCCATTGCAACAGCGTTCTGTTGCATTGCACAAGCGTTTTGCATGGAAGAATAACATTTAAAAGTAATATGCACTTTATTGCATTGCAATGCATTCAAGAACTAATGCGTTTCATTCCATTACAACAGCGTTCCGTTACATTGCACAAGCGTTTTGCATGGAAGAATAACTTTTAAAAGAGATATGCACTCTGTTGCACTAAAATTTATTCAAGAACTAATGCGTTTCATTACATTACACAAGCGTGCTGTTCCATTGCACAAAAGCTTTTTGCATGTAAGAATAACATTTAAAAGTAATATGCACTTTGTTCCATTGCCATGCATTCAAGAACTAATGCGTTTCATTCCATTGCAAGAGCATGCAATTGCACTGCACAAGCATTGCACAAGCGTTTATTTCTATTAAAATTTCAAAACTATTTATACATATGTAAGATAATGATGTTAACACCGCCAGACAATAGTCCATATGTGACCTTTTGAACTTTTTTTCTGGTCAGAGGGTCCCCAGAAGGTCTAAAAGCTATTTGATGTCTTTACAGACTCTTTCTCATGTTAAAAAATCAGGTCAGAGTGTCCCCACAAGGTCTAAAAGCTACATGATGATGTCCTTATAGACGCATTCCTGTGTTAAAAAGTCAAGTCCACCAGACAGCTAAATGAAAAGTTATTGAATTTGAATCTTTCTGATATTAGTCGTCAAGTCCGCCAGACAATAGTCCATATAGGACCTTTTGAACTTTTTTTCTGCTCGGAGGGTCCACAGAAGGTCTAAAATATACATGGTGTCCTCATATACTCTTTCTGATGTTAAAAAGTCAAACCAGGTCCTCCAGACAGTAGTCCATATGGGACCTTTTTAACTTTTTCCTGCTCAGATGGACCCCAGAAGGTCTAAAAGCTACATGATTTCCTCAGAGACTCTTTTTGATGTTAAAAAGTCGTAAAGTCTGCCAGACAGTAGTCCATCAGGGAGCTTTTGAACTTTTTTTCTGTTCAGATGGTTCACAAAAGGTCTAAAAGCTACATGATGTCCTTATAGACTCTTTCTGATGTTAAAAATTCAAGTCAAGTCCTCCAGGCCGTAGTCCATGTGGGAGCTTTTGAACCTTTTTTCTGCTCAGAGGGTCCCCAAAAGGTCTAAAAGCTACATGATGTCCTCATAGACTCTTTCTGATGTTAAAAAGTCAAGTCCGCCAGACAGTAGTTCATATGGGAGCTTTTCATCTTTTTTTCCTACTCAGAGGGTCCCCAGAATGTCTACAGAGTATGTCCTCATGGACTCTTTCTGATGTTAAAAATTCAAGTCAAGTACTCCAGACAGAAGTCCATATGGGAGCTTTTTTTCTTTTGTTCTGCTCAGATGGTCCCCAGAAGGTCTAAAAGCTTACATGATTTCTTCATAGACTCTTTCGGATGTTAAAAACTCAAGTCAAGTTCCCCAGACAGTAGTCCATCAGGGAGCTTTTGAACTTTTTTTCTGTTCAGATGGTTCACAAAAGGTCTAAAAGCTACATGATGTCCTTATAGACTCTTTCTGATGTTAAAAATTCAAGTCAAGTCCTCCAGGCCGTAGTCCATGTGGGAGCTTTTGAACCTTTTTTCTGCTCAGAGGGTCCCCAGAAGGTCTAAAAGCTACATGATGTCCTCATAGACTCTTTCTGATGTTAAAAAGTCAGGTCAGATTGTCCCGAGAAGGTCGTAAAGCCGTGGATGATGTCCTTAAATACTCTTTCTGATGTTAAATAGTCATATCAAGTCCGCCAGACAGTAGTCCATATGGGACCTTTTTAACTTTTTTCTGCTCAGATGGTCCCCCAGAAGGTCTAAAAACTACATGATTTCCTCATAGACTCTTTCTGATGTTAAAAAGTCAAGTCAGGTCCACCAGATAGTAGTCCATATGGCACCTTTTTAACTTTTTTCTGCTCAGAGGGTCCCCAGAAGGTCTAAAAGCTACATTATGTCCTTATAGACTCTTTCTGATGTTAAAAAGACAGGAGCTCCGGACAGAAGTCCATATGGGATCTTTTGAACTTTTTTTCTGCTCAGAAGTTCCCCAGAAGGTCTAAAAGCTACATGATGTCCTCATAGACTCTTTCTGATGTTAAAAATTTGTCAAGTCCGCCAGACAGTAGATCATATGGGAGCGTTTGATCTTTTTTTCTGCTCAGAGGGTCCCCAGAAGGTCTAAAAGATACATGATGTCATCATAGACACTTTCTGATGTTAAAAAGTCAAGTCAAGTCCGCCAGACAGTAGTCCATATGATAGCTTTTGAACCTTTTTTCTGGTCAAAAGGTCCCCAGAAGGTCTACAATCTAAATGATGTCCTTAAAGACTCTTTCTGATGTTAAAAAGTCTTCAAGTCTGCCATAGAGTAGTCCATATGTGACCTTTTGAACTTTTTTCTGCTCAGAGGGTCCACAGAAGGTCTAAAAGCTAAATGATTTCCTTATAGACACTTTCTGATGTTAAAAAGTGAAGTCAAGTCCGCCGGACAATAGTCCATATAGGACCTTTTGAACTTTTTTTCTGCTCGGAGGGTCCACAGAAGGTCTAAAATATATATGGTGTCCTCATATACTCTTTTTGATGTTAAAAAGTCAAGTCAGGACCTCCAGAGAGTAGTACTTATGGGACCTTTTGAATGTTTTTTCTGCTTAGAGGGTCCACAGAAGGTCTAAAATATACATAATGTCCTCATATACTCTTTCTGTTGTTAAAAAGTCAAATCAGGTCCTCCAGACAGTAGTCCATATGGGACCTTTTTAACTTTTTCCTGCTCAGAGGGTCCCCAGAAGGTCTAAAAGCTACATGATTTCCTCACAGACTCTTTCTGATGTTAAAAAGTCGTCAAGTCTGCCAGACAGTAGTCCATATGGGAGCTTTTGATCTTTTTTTCTGCTCAAAGGGCCACCAGAAGGTCTAAAAGCTACATGATGTCCTCATAGACTCTTTCTGATGTTAAAAATTCGTCAAGTAAGCCAGACAGTAGTCCATATGGCAGCTTTTGAACTTTTTTTCTCCTCAGAGGGCCCCCAGAAGGTCTAAAAGCTACATGATGTCCTCATAGACTCTTTCTGATGTTAAAAATTCGTCAAGTAAGCCAGACAGTAGTCCATATGGCAGCTTTTGAACTTTTTTTCTCCTCAGAGGGCCCCCAGAAGGTCTAAAAGCTACATGATGTCCTCATAGACTCTCTCTGATGTTAAAAAGTCAAGTCAGAGGGTCCCCAGAAGGACTTAAAGCCGTGGATGATGTCCTTAGAGACTCTTTCAGATGTTAAAAAGTCAAGTCAAGTCTGCCAGACAGTAGTTCATATGGGAGCTTTTCATCTTTTTTTCCTACTCAGAGGGTCCCCAGAATGTCTACAGAGTATGTCCTCATGGACTCTTTCTGATGTTAAAAATTCAAGTCAAGTACTCCAGACAGAAGTCCATATGGGAGCTTTTTTTCTTTTGTTCTGCTCAGATGGTCCCCAGAAGGTCTAAAAGCTTACATGATTTCTTCATAGACTCTTTCGGATGTTAAAAACTCAAGTCAAGTTCCCCAGACAGTAGTCCATATGGGAGCTTTTGAACTTTTTTTCTCCTCAGATGGTCCCCAGAAGGTCTAAAAGCTTACATGATTTCTTCATAGACTCTTTCGGATGTTAAAAACTCAAGTCAAGTCTCCAGACAGTAGTCCATATGAGAGCTTTTGAACTTTTTTTCTGCTCAGAGGGTCCCCAGAAGGTCTAAAAGCTACATGATGTCCTCATAGACTCTATCTGATGTTAAAAAGTCATGTCAACTCTGGCAGACAGTAGTCCATATGGGACCTTTTGAACTTTTTTCTCCCCAGAGGGTCGCCAGAAGGTCTAAAAGCTACATGATGTCCTTATAGACTCTTTCTGATGTTAAAAAGTCAAGTCGGGTCCCCCAGACAGTAGTCCATATGGGACATTTTTAACTTTTTTTCTCCTAAGAGGGTCCACAGAAGGTCTTAAAGCCACATGATGTCCTAATAGAGTCTTTCTGATGTTAAAAAAACAAGTCAAGTCCGCCAGACAGTAGTGCATATGGGAGCTTCTGATCTTTTTTTTCTACTCAGAGGGTCCCCAGAAGGTTTAAAAGCTACATGATGTCCTCATAGACTCTTTCTGATGTTAAAAAGTCAAGTCAAGTCTGCCAGACAGTAGTCCATACGGGACTTTTTGAACTTTTTTCTCCTCAGAGGGTCCCCAGAAGGTCTAAAAGCTACTTGATTTCCTCATAGACTCTTTCTGATGTTAAAAAGTCAAGTCAAGTCCACCAGACAGTAGTCCATATGGGACTTTTTGATCTTTTTTTCTGCTCAAAGGGCCACCAGAAGGTCTAAAAGCTACATGATATCCTCATAGACTCTTTCTGATGTTAATAAGTCAAGTCAAGTCTGCCAGACAGTAGTCCATATAGGAGCTTTTGATCTTTTTTCTGCTCAGAGGGTCCCCAGAAGGTCTAAAAGCTACTTGATTTCCTCATAGACTCTTTCTGATGTTAAAAAGTCAAGTCAAGTCCACCAGACAGTAGTCCATATGGGACTTTTTGATCTTTTTTTCTGCTCAAAGGGCCACCAGAAAGTCAAAAAGCTACATGATGTCCTCATATACTCTTTCTGATGTTAAAAATTCAAGTCAGGTCCTCCAGACAGTAGTCCTTATGGGATCTTTTGAACTTTTTTTCTGCTCAGAGGGTCCCCAGAAGGTCTAAAAGCTACATGATGTCCTCATAGACTCTTTCTGAATTTAAAAAGTCAAGTCAAGTCTGCCAGACGGTAGTCCATATGGGACCTTTTAAACTTTTTTCTACTCAGAGGGTCCCCAGAAGGTCTAAAAGCTACATGATATAGTCTGAGACTCATTATGATGTGAAAAAAGTCAAGTCAAGTCCGCCAGACAGTAGTCCATATGGGAGCTTTTGAAACTTCTTTCTGCTCAGAGGGTCCCCAGAAGGTCTAAAAGCTAAACGATGTCCTCATAGACTCTATTTGATGTTAAAAAGTGAAGTCAAGTCCGCCGGACAATAGTCCATATAGGACCTTTTGAACTTTTTTTCTGCTCGGAGGGTCCACAGAAGGTCTAAAATATATATGGTGTCCTCATATACTCTTTTTGATGTTAAAAAGTCAAGTCAGGACCTCCAGACAGTAGTACTTATGGGACCTTTTGAATGTTTTTTCTGCTTAGAGGGTCCACAGAAGGTCTAAAATATACATAATGTCCTCATATACTCTTTCTGTTGTTAAAAAGTCAAATCAGGTCCTCCAGACAGTAGTCCATATGGGACCTTTTTAACTTTTTCCTGCTCAGAGGGTCCCCAGAAGGTCTAAAAGCTACATGATTTCCTCACAGACTCTTTCTGATGTTAAAAAGTCGTCAAGTCTGCCAGACAGTAGTCCATATGGGAGCTTTTGATCTTGTTTTCTGCTCAAAGGGCCACCAGACGGTCTAAAAGCTACATGATGTCCTCATAGACTCTTTCTGATGTTAAAAATTCGTCAAGTAAGCCAGACAGTAGTCCATATGACAGCTTTTGAACTTTTTTTCTCCTCAGAGGGCCCCCAGAAGGTCTAAAAGCTACATGATGTCCTCATAGACTCTCTCTGATGTTAAAAAGTCAAGTCAGAGGGCCCCCAGAAGGTCTAAAAGCTACATGATATCCTCATAGACTCTTTCTGATGATAATAAGTCAAGTCAAGTCTGCCAGACAGTAGTCCATATAGGAGCTTTTGATCTTTTTGCTGCTCAGAGGGTCCCCAGAAGGTCTAAAAGCTACTTGATTTCCTCATAGACTCTTTCTGATGTTAAAAAGTCAGGTTAAGTCTGCCAGACAGTAGTCCATATGGGACCATTTTAACTTTTTTTCTCCTCAGAGGGTCCCCAGAAGGTCTAAAAGCTACATGATGTCCTCATACACTCTTTTTGATGTTAAAAAGTCAAGTCAGGTCCTCCAGATAGTAGTCTATATGGAACCTTTTCAACTTTTTTTTCTGCTCACAGGTTCCCCAGAAAGTCTAAAAGCTACATGATGTCCTCATAGATTCTTTCTGATGTTAAAAATTCAAGTCAGGTCCTCCAGACAGTAGTCCTTATGGGATCTTTTGAACTTTTTTTCTGCTCAGAGGGTCCCCAGAAGGTCTAAAAGCTACATGATGTCCTCATAGACTCTTTCTGAATTTAAAAAGTCAAGTCAAGTCTGCCAGACAGTAGTCCATATGGGACCTTTTAAACTTTTTTCTACTCAGAGGGTCCCCAGAAGGTCTAAAAGCTACATGATATAGTCTGAGACTCATTATGATGTGAAAAAAGTCAAGTCAAGTCCGCCAGACAGTAGTCCATATGGGAGCTTTTGAAACTTCTTTCTGCTCAGAGGGTCCCCAGAAGGTCTAAAAGCTAAACGATGTCCTCATAGACTCTATTTGATGTTAAAAAGTGAAGTCAAGTCCGCCGGACAATAGTCCATATAGGACCTTTTGAACTTTTTTTCTGCTCGGAGGGTCCACAGAAGGTCTAAAATATATATGGTGTCCTCATATACTCTTTTTGATGTTAAAAAGTCAAGTCAGGACCTCCAGACAGTAGTACTTATGGGACCTTTTGAATGTTTTTTCTGCTTAGAGGGTCCACAGAAGGTCTAAAATATACATAATGTCCTCATATACTCTTTCTGTTGTTAAAAAGTCAAATCAGGTCCTCCAGACAGTAGTCCATATGGGACCTTTTTAACTTTTTCCTGCTCAGAGGGTCCCCAGAAGGTCTAAAAGCTACATGATTTCCTCACAGACTCTTTCTGATGTTAAAAAGTCGTCAAGTCTGCCAGACAGTAGTCCATATGGGAGCTTTTGATCTTGTTTTCTGCTCAAAGGGCCACCAGACGGTCTAAAAGCTACATGATGTCCTCATAGACTCTTTCTGATGTTAAAAATTCGTCAAGTAAGCCAGACAGTAGTCCATATGGCAGCTTTTGAACTTTTTTTCTCCTCAGAGGGCCCCCAGAAGGTCTAAAAGCTACATGATGTCCTCATAGACTCTCTCTGATGTTAAAAAGTCAAGTCAGAGGGCCCCCAGAAGGTCTAAAAGCTACATGATATCCTCATAGACTCTTTCTGATGATAATAAGTCAAGTCAAGTCTGCCAGACAGTAGTCCATATAGGAGCTTTTGATCTTTTTTCTGCTCAGAGGGTCCCCAGAAGGTCTAAAAGCTACTTGATTTCCTCATAGACTCTTTCTGATGTTAAAAAGTCAGGTTAAGTCTGCCAGACAGTAGTCCATATGGGACCATTTTAACTTTTTTTCTCCTCAGAGGGTCCCCAGAAGGTCTAAAAGCTACATGATGTCCTCATACACTCTTTTTGATGTTAAAAAGTCAAGTCAGGTCCTCCAGATAGTAGTCTATATGGAACCTTTTCAACTTTTTTTTCTGCTCACAGGTTCCCCAGAAAGTCTAAAAGCTACATGATGTCCTCATAGATTCTTTCTGATGTTAAAAATTCAAGTCAGGTCCTCCAGACAGTAGTCCTTATGGGATCTTTTGAACTTTTTTTCTGCTCAGAGGGTCCCCAGAAGGTCTAAAAGCTACATGATGTCCTCATAGACTCTTTCTGAATTTAAAAAGTCAAGTCAAGTCTGCCAGACAGTAGTCCATATGGGACCTTTTAAACTTTTTTCTACTCAGAGGGTCCCCAGAAGGTCTAAAAGCTACATGATATAGTCTGAGACTCATTATGATGTGAAAAAAGTCAAGTCAAGTCCGCCAGACAGTAGTCCATATGGGAGCTTTTGAAACTTCTTTCTGCTCAGAGGGTCCCCAGAAGGTCTAAAAGCTAAACGATGTCCTCATAGACTCTATTTGATGTTAAAAAGTGAAGTCAAGTCCGCCGGACAATAGTCCATATAGGACCTTTTGAACTTTTTTTCTGCTCGGAGGGTCCACAGAAGGTCTAAAATATATATGGTGTCCTCATATACTCTTTTTGATGTTAAAAAGTCAAGTCAGGACCTCCAGACAGTAGTACTTATGGGACCTTTTGAATGTTTTTTCTGCTTAGAGGGTCCACAGAAGGTCTAAAATATACATAATGTCCTCATATACTCTTTCTGTTGTTAAAAAGTCAAATCAGGTCCTCCAGACGGTAGTCCATATGGGACCTTTTTAACTTTTTCCTGCTCAGAGGGTCCCCAGAAGGTCTAAAAGCTACATGATTTCCTCACAGACTCTTTCTGATGTTAAAAAGTCGTCAAGTCTGCCAGACAGTAGTCCATATGGGAGCTTTTGATCTTGTTTTCTGCTCAAAGGGCCACCAGACGGTCTAAAAGCTACATGATGTCCTCATAGACTCTTTCTGATGTTAAAAATTCGTCAAGTAAGCCAGACAGTAGTCCATATGACAGCTTTTGAACTTTTTTTCTCCTCAGAGGGCCCCCAGAAGGTCTAAAAGCTACATGATGTCCTCATAGACTCTCTCTGATGTTAAAAAGTCAAGTCAGAGGGCCCCCAGAAGGTCTAAAAGCTACATGATATCCTCATAGAATCTTTCTGATGATAATAAGTCAAGTCAAGTCTGCCAGACAGTAGTCCATATAGGAGCTTTTGATCTTTTTTCTGCTCAGAGGGTCCCCAGAAGGTCTAAAAGCTACTTGATTTCCTCATAGACTCTTTCTGATGTTAAAAAGTCAGGTTAAGTCTGCCAGACAGTAGTCCATATGGGACCATTTTAACTTTTTTTCTCCTCAGAGGGTCCCCAGAAGGTCTAAAAGCTACATGATGTCCTCATACACTCTTTTTGATGTTAAAAAGTCAAGTCAGGTCCTCCAGATAGTAGTCTATATGGAACCTTTTCAACTTTTTTTTCTGCTCACAGGTTCCCCAGAAAGTCTAAAAGCTACATGATGTCCTCATAGATTCTTTCTGATGTTAAAAATTCAAGTCAGGTCCTCCAGACAGTAGTCCTTATGGGATCTTTTGAACTTTTTTTCTGCTCAGAGGGTCCCCAGAAGGTCTAAAAGCTACATGATGTCCTCATAGACTCTTTCTGAATTTAAAAAGTCAAGTCAAGTCTGCCAGACAGTAGTCCATATGGGACCTTTTAAACTTTTTTCTACTCAGAGGGTCCCCAGAAGGTCTAAAAGCTACATGATATAGTCTGAGACTCATTATGATGTGAAAAAAGTCAAGTCAAGTCCGCCAGACAGTAGTCCATATGGGAGCTTTTGAAACTTCTTTCTGCTCAGAGGGTCCCCAGAAGGTCTAAAAGCTAAACGATGTCCTCATAGACTCTATTTGATGTTAAAAAGTGAAGTCAAGTCCGCCGGACAATAGTCCATATAGGACCTTTTGAACTTTTTTTCTGCTCGGAGGGTCCACAGAAGGTCTAAAATATATATGGTGTCCTCATATACTCTTTTTGATGTTAAAAAGTCAAGTCAGGACCTCCAGACAGTAGTACTTATGGGACCTTTTGAATGTTTTTTCTGCTTAGAGGGTCCACAGAAGGTCTAAAATATACATAATGTCCTCATATACTCTTTCTGTTGTTAAAAAGTCAAATCAGGTCCTCCAGACAGTAGTCCATATGGGACCTTTTTAACTTTTTCCTGCTCAGAGGGTCCCCAGAAGGTCTAAAAGCTACATGATTTCCTCACAGACTCTTTCTGATGTTAAAAAGTCGTCAAGTCTGCCAGACAGTAGTCCATATGGGAGCTTTTGATCTTGTTTTCTGCTCAAAGGGCCACCAGACGGTCTAAAAGCTACATGATGTCCTCATAGACTCTTTCTGATGTTAAAAATTCGTCAAGTAAGCCAGACAGTAGTCCATATGGCAGCTTTTGAACTTTTTTTCTCCTCAGAGGGCCCCCAGAAGGTCTAAAAGCTACATGATGTCCTCATAGACTCTCTCTGATGTTAAAAAGTCAAGTCAGAGGGCCCCCAGAAGGTCTAAAAGCTACATGATATCCTCATAGACTCTTTCTGATGATAATAAGTCAAGTCAAGTCTGCCAGACAGTAGTCCATATAGGAGCTTTTGATCTTTTTTCTGCTCAGAGGGTCCCCAGAAGGTCTAAAAGCTACTTGATTTCCTCATAGACTCTTTCTGATGTTAAAAAGTCAGGTTAAGTCTGCCAGACAGTAGTCCATATGGGACCATTTTAACTTTTTTTCTCCTCAGAGGGTCCCCAGAAGGTCTAAAAGCTACATGATGTCCTCATACACTCTTTTTGATGTTAAAAAGTCAAGTCAGGTCCTCCAGATAGTAGTCTATATGGAACCTTTTCAACTTTTTTTTCTGCTCACAGGTTCCCCAGAAAGTCTAAAAGCTACATGATGTCCTCATAGATTCTTTCTGATGTTAAAAATTCAAGTCAGGTCCTCCAGACAGTAGTCCTTATGGGATCTTTTGAACTTTTTTTCTGCTCAGAGGGTCCCCAGAAGGTCTAAAAGCTACATGATGTCCTCATAGACTCTTTCTGAATTTAAAAAGTCGTCAAGTCTGCCAGACAGTAGTCCATATGGGACCTTTTAAACTTTTTTCTACTCAGAGGGTCCCCAGAAGGTCTAAAAGCTACATGATATAGTCTGAGACTCATTATGATGTGAAAAAAGTCAAGTCAAGTCCGCCAGACAGTAGTCCATATGGGAGCTTTTGAAACTTCTTTCTGCTCAGAGGGTCCCCAGAAGGTCTAAAAGCTAAACGATGTCCTCATAGACTCTATTTGATGTTAAAAAGTGAAGTCAAGTCCGCCGGACAATAGTCCATATAGGACCTTTTGAACTTTTTTTCTGCTCGGAGGGTCCACAGAAGGTCTAAAATATATATGGTGTCCTCATATACTCTTTTTGATGTTAAAAAGTCAAGTCAGGACCTCCAGACAGTAGTACTTATGGGACCTTTTGAATGTTTTTTCTGCTTAGAGGGTCCACAGAAGGTCTAAAATATACATAATGTCCTCATATACTCTTTCTGTTGTTAAAAAGTCAAATCAGGTCCTCCAGACGGTAGTCCATATGGGACCTTTTTAACTTTTTCCTGCTCAGAGGGTCCCCAGAAGGTCTAAAAGCTACATGATTTCCTCACAGACTCTTTCTGATGTTAAAAAGTCGTCAAGTCTGCCAGACAGTAGTCCATATGGGAGCTTTTGATCTTTTTTTCTGCTCAAAGGGCCACCAGACGGTCTAAAAGCTACATGATGTCCTCATAGACTCTTTCTGATGTTAAAAATTCGTCAAGTAAGCCAGACAGTAGTCCATATGGCAGCTTTTGAACTTTTTTTCTCCTCAGAGGGCCCCCAGAAGGTCTAAAAGCTACATGATGTCCTCAGAGACTCTCTCTGATGTTAAAAAGTCAAGTCAGAGGGCCCCCAGAAGGTCTAAAAGCTACATGATATCCTCATAGACTCTTTCTGATGATAATAAGTCAAGTCAAGTCTGCCAGACAGTAGTCCATATAGGAGCTTTTGATCTTTTTTCTGCTCAGAGGGTCCCCAGAAGGTCTAAAAGCTACTTGATTTCCTCATAGACTCTTTCTGATGTTAAAAAGTCAGGTTAAGTCTGCCAGACAGTAGTCCATATGGGACCATTTTAACTTTTTTTCTCCTCAGAGGGTCCCCAGAAGGTCTAAAAGCTACATGATGTCCTCATACACTCTTTTTGATGTTAAAAAGTCAAGTCAGGTCCTCCAGATAGTAGTCTATATGGAACCTTTTCAACTTTTTTTTCTGCTCACAGGTTCCCCAGAAAGTCTAAAAGCTACATGATGTCCTCATAGATTCTTTCTGATGTTAAAAATTCAAGTCAGGTCCTCCAGACAGTAGTCCTTATGGGATCTTTTGAACTTTTTTTCTGCTCAGAGGGTCCCCAGAAGGTCTAAAAGCTACATGATGTCCTCATAGACTCTTTCTGAATTTAAAAAGTCAAGTCAAGTCTGCCAGACAGTAGTCCATATGGGACCTTTTAAACTTTTTTCTACTCAGAGGGTCCCCAGAAGGTCTAAAAGCTACATGATATAGTCTGAGACTCATTATGATGTGAAAAAAGTCAAGTCAAGTCCGCCAGACAGTAGTCCATATGGGAGCTTTTGAAACTTCTTTCTGCTCAGAGGGTCCCCAGAAGGTCTAAAAGCTAAACGATGTCCTCATAGACTCTATTTGATGTTAAAAACTGAAGTCAAGTCCGCCGGACAATAGTCCATATAGGACCTTTTGAACTTTTTTTCTGCTCGGAGGGTCCACAGAAGGTCTAAAATATATATGGTGTCCTCATATACTCTTTTTGATGTTAAAAAGTCAAGTCAGGACCTCCAGACAGTAGTACTTATGGGACCTTTTGAATGTTTTTTCTGCTTAGAGGGTCCACAGAAGGTCTAAAATATACATAATGTCCTCATATACTCTTTCTGTTGTTAAAAAGTCAAATCAGGTCCTCCAGACAGTAGTCCATATGGGACCTTTTTAACTTTTTCCTGCTCAGAGGGTCCCCAGAAGGTCTAAAAGCTACATGATTTCCTCACAGACTCTTTCTGATGTTAAAAAGTCGTCAAGTCTGCCAGACAGTAGTCCATATGGGAGCTTTTGATCTTTTTTTCTGCTCAAAGGGCCACCAGACGGTCTAAAAGCTACATGATGTCCTCATAGACTCTTTCTGATGTTAAAAATTCGTCAAGTAAGCCAGACAGTAGTCCATATGGCAGCTTTTGAACTTTTTTTCTCCTCAGAGGGCCCCCAGAAGGTCTAAAAGCTACATGATGTCCTCATAGACTCTCTCTGATGTTAAAAAGTCAAGTCAGAGGGCCCCCAGAAGGTCTAAAAGCTACATGATATCCTCATAGACTCTTTCTGATGATAATAAGTCAAGTCAAGTCTGCCAGACAGTAGTCCATATAGGAGCTTTTGATCTTTTTTCTGCTCAGAGGGTCCCCAGAAGGTCTAAAAGCTACTTGATTTCCTCATAGACTCTTTCTGATGTTAAAAAGTCAGGTTAAGTCTGCCAGACAGTAGTCCATATGGGACCATTTTAACTTTTTTTCTCCTCAGAGGGTCCCCAGAAGGTCTAAAAGCTACATGATGTCCTCATACACTCTTTTTGATGTTAAAAAGTCAAGTCAGGTCCTCCAGATAGTAGTCTATATGGAACCTTTTCAACTTTTTTTTCTGCTCACAGGTTCCCCAGAAAGTCTAAAAGCTACATGATGTCCTCATAGATTCTTTCTGATGTTAAAAATTCAAGTCAGGTCCTCCAGACAGTAGTCCTTATGGGATCTTTTGAACTTTTTTTCTGCTCAGAGGGTCCCCAGAAGGTCTAAAAGCTACATGATGTCCTCATAGACTCTTTCTGAATTTAAAAAGTCAAGTCAAGTCTGCCAGACAGTAGTCCATATGGGACCTTTTAAACTTTTTTCTACTCAGAGGGTCCCCAGAAGGTCTAAAAGCTACATGATATAGTCTGAGACTCATTATGATGTGAAAAAAGTCAAGTCAAGTCCGCCAGACAGTAGTCCATATGGGAGCTTTTGAAACTTCTTTCTGCTCAGAGGGTCCCCAGAAGGTCTAAAAGCTAAACGATGTCCTCATAGACTCTATTTGATGTTAAAAAGTGAAGTCAAGTCCGCCGGACAATAGTCCATATAGGACCTTTTGAACTTTTTTTCTGCTCGGAGGGTCCACAGAAGGTCTAAAATATATATGGTGTCCTCATATACTCTTTTTGATGTTAAAAAGTCAAGTCAGGACCTCCAGACAGTAGTACTTATGGGACCTTTTGAATGTTTTTTCTGCTTAGAGGGTCCACAGAAGGTCTAAAATATACATAATGTCCTCATATACTCTTTCTGTTGTTAAAAAGTCAAATCAGGTCCTCCAGACAGTAGTCCATATGGGACCTTTTTAACTTTTTCCTGCTCAGAGGGTCCCCAGAAGGTCTAAAAGCTACATGATTTCCTCACAGACTCTTTCTGATGTTAAAAAGTCGTCAAGTCTGCCAGACAGTAGTCCATATGGGAGCTTTTGATCTTGTTTTCTGCTCAAAGGGCCACCAGACGGTCTAAAAGCTACATGATGTCCTCATAGACTCTTTCTGATGTTAAAAATTCGTCAAGTAAGCCAGACAGTAGTCCATATGACAGCTTTTGAACTTTTTTTCTCCTCAGAGGGCCCCCAGAAGGTCTAAAAGCTACATGATGTCCTCATAGACTCTCTCTGATGTTAAAAAGTCAAGTCAGAGGGCCCCCAGAAGGTCTAAAAGCTACATGATATCCTCATAGAATCTTTCTGATGATAATAAGTCAAGTCAAGTCTGCCAGACAGTAGTCCATATAGGAGCTTTTGATCTTTTTGCTGCTCAGAGGGTCCCCAGAAGGTCTAAAAGCTACTTGATTTCCTCATAGACTCTTTCTGATGTTAAAAAGTCAGGTTAAGTCTGCCAGACAGTAGTCCATATGGGACCATTTTAACTTTTTTTCTCCTCAGAGGGTCCCCAGAAGGTCTAAAAGCTACATGATGTCCTCATACACTCTTTTTGATGTTAAAAAGTCAAGTCAGGTCCTCCAGATAGTAGTCTATATGGAACCTTTTCAACTTTTTTTTCTGCTCACAGGTTCCCCAGAAAGTCTAAAAGCTACATGATGTCCTCATAGATTCTTTCTGATGTTAAAAATTCAAGTCAGGTCCTCCAGACAGTAGTCCTTATGGGATCTTTTGAACTTTTTTTCTGCTCAGAGGGTCCCCAGAAGGTCTAAAAGCTACATGATGTCCTCATAGACTCTTTCTGAATTTAAAAAGTCAAGTCAAGTCTGCCAGACAGTAGTCCATATGGGACCTTTTAAACTTTTTTCTACTCAGAGGGTCCCCAGAAGGTCTAAAAGCTACATGATATAGTCTGAGACTCATTATGATGTGAAAAAAGTCAAGTCAAGTCCGCCAGACAGTAGTCCATATGGGAGCTTTTGAAACTTCTTTCTGCTCAGAGGGTCCCCAGAAGGTCTAAAAGCTAAACGATGTCCTCATAGACTCTATTTGATGTTAAAAAGTGAAGTCAAGTCCGCCGGACAATAGTCCATATAGGACCTTTTGAACTTTTTTTCTGCTCGGAGGGTCCACAGAAGGTCTAAAATATATATGGTGTCCTCATATACTCTTTTTGATGTTAAAAAGTCAAGTCAGGACCTCCAGACAGTAGTACTTATGGGACCTTTTGAATGTTTTTTCTGCTTAGAGGGTCCACAGAAGGTCTAAAATATACATAATGTCCTCATATACTCTTTCTGTTGTTAAAAAGTCAAATCAGGTCCTCCAGACAGTAGTCCATATGGGACCTTTTTAACTTTTTCCTGCTCAGAGGGTCCCCAGAAGGTCTAAAAGCTACATGATTTCCTCACAGACTCTTTCTGATGTTAAAAAGTCGTCAAGTCTGCCAGACAGTAGTCCATATGGGAGCTTTTGATCTTGTTTTCTGCTCAAAGGGCCACCAGACGGTCTAAAAGCTACATGATGTCCTCATAGACTCTTTCTGATGTTAAAAATTCGTCAAGTAAGCCAGACAGTAGTCCATATGGCAGCTTTTGAACTTTTTTTCTCCTCAGAGGGCCCCCAGAAGGTCTAAAAGCTACATGATGTCCTCATAGACTCTCTCTGATGTTAAAAAGTCAAGTCAGAGGGCCCCCAGAAGGTCTAAAAGCTACATGATATCCTCATAGACTCTTTCTGATGATAATAAGTCAAGTCAAGTCTGCCAGACAGTAGTCCATATAGGAGCTTTTGATCTTTTTTCTGCTCAGAGGGTCCCCAGAAGGTCTAAAAGCTACTTGATTTCCTCATAGACTCTTTCTGATGTTAAAAAGTCAGGTTAAGTCTGCCAGACAGTAGTCCATATGGGACCATTTTAACTTTTTTTCTCCTCAGAGGGTCCCCAGAAGGTCTAAAAGCTACATGATGTCCTCATACACTCTTTTTGATGTTAAAAAGTCAAGTCAGGTCCTCCAGATAGTAGTCTATATGGAACCTTTTCAACTTTTTTTTCTGCTCACAGGTTCCCCAGAAAGTCTAAAAGCTACATGATGTCCTCATAGATTCTTTCTGATGTTAAAAATTCAAGTCAGGTCCTCCAGACAGTAGTCCTTATGGGATCTTTTGAACTTTTTTTCTGCTCAGAGGGTCCCCAGAAGGTCTAAAAGCTACATGATGTCCTCATAGACTCTTTCTGAATTTAAAAAGTCGTCAAGTCTGCCAGACAGTAGTCCATATGGGACCTTTTAAACTTTTTTCTACTCAGAGGGTCCCCAGAAGGTCTAAAAGCTACATGATATAGTCTGAGACTCATTATGATGTGAAAAAAGTCAAGTCAAGTCCGCCAGACAGTAGTCCATATGGGAGCTTTTGAAACTTCTTTCTGCTCAGAGGGTCCCCAGAAGGTCTAAAAGCTAAACGATGTCCTCATAGACTCTATTTGATGTTAAAAAGTGAAGTCAAGTCCGCCGGACAATAGTCCATATAGGACCTTTTGAACTTTTTTTCTGCTCGGAGGGTCCACAGAAGGTCTAAAATATATATGGTGTCCTCATATACTCTTTTTGATGTTAAAAAGTCAAGTCAGGACCTCCAGACAGTAGTACTTATGGGACCTTTTGAATGTTTTTTCTGCTTAGAGGGTCCACAGAAGGTCTAAAATATACATAATGTCCTCATATACTCTTTCTGTTGTTAAAAAGTCAAATCAGGTCCTCCAGACGGTAGTCCATATGGGACCTTTTTAACTTTTTCCTGCTCAGAGGGTCACCAGAAGGTCTAAAAGCTACATGATTTCCTCACAGACTCTTTCTGATGTTAAAAAGTCGTCAAGTCTGCCAGACAGTAGTCCATATGGAAGCTTTTGATCTTTTTTTCTGCTCAAAGGGCCACCAGACGGTCTAAAAGCTACATGATGTCCTCATAGACTCTTTCTGATGTTAAAAATTCGTCAAGTAAGCCAGACAGTAGTCCATATGGCAGCTTTTGAACTTTTTTTCTCCTCAGAGGGCCCCCAGAAGGTCTAAAAGCTACATGATGTCCTCAGAGACTCTCTCTGATGTTAAAAAGTCAAGTCAGAGGGCCCCCAGAAGGTCTAAAAGCTACATGATATCCTCATAGACTCTTTCTGATGATAATAAGTCAAGTCAAGTCTGCCAGACAGTAGTCCATATAGGAGCTTTTGATCTTTTTTCTGCTCAGAGGGTCCCCAGAAGGTCTAAAAGCTACTTGATTTCCTCATAGACTCTTTCTGATGTTAAAAAGTCAGGTTAAGTCTGCCAGACAGTAGTCCATTTGGGACCATTTTAACTTTTTTTCTCCTCAGAGGGTCCCCAGAAGGTCTAAAAGCTACATGATGTCCTCATACACTCTTTTTGATGTTAAAAAGTCAAGTCAGGTCCTCCAGATAGTAGTCTATATGGAACCTTTTCAACTTTTTTTTCTGCTCACAGGTTCCCCAGAAAGTCTAAAAGCTACATGATGTCCTCATAGATTCTTTCTGATGTTAAAAATTCAAGTCAGGTCCTCCAGACAGTAGTCCTTATGGGATCTTTTGAACTTTTTTTCTGCTCAGAGGGTCCCCAGAAGGTCTAAAAGCTACATGATGTCCTCATAGACTCTTTCTGAATTTAAAAAGTCAAGTCAAGTCTGCCAGACAGTAGTCCATATGGGACCTTTTAAACTTTTTTCTACTCAGAGGGTCCCCGGAAGGTCTAAAAGCTACATGATATAGTCTGAGACTCATTATGATGTGAAAAAAGTCAAGTCAAGTCCGCCAGACAGTAGTCCATATGGGAGCTTTTGAAACTTCTTTCTGCTCAGAGGGTCCCCAGAAGGTCTAAAAGCTAAACGATGTCCTCATAGACTCTATTTGATGTTAAAAAGTCAAGTCAGGTCCACCAGATAGTAGTCCATATGGGAGCTTTTGATCTTTTTTTCTGCTCAGAGGGTCCCCAAAGCTCTAAAAGCTACATGATGTCCTCATAGACTCTTTCTGATGTTAAAAAGTCAAGTCAAGTCTGCCAGACAGTAGATCATGTGGGAGCTTTTGATATTTTTTCTGCTCAGAGGGTCCCCAGAAGGTCTAAAAGCTACATGATGTCCCCATACACTCTTTTTGATGTTAAAAAGTCAAGTCAGGTCCTCCAGATAGTAGTCCATATGGGACCTTTTCAAATTTTTTTTTTCTGCTAACAGGCTCCCCAGAAAGTCTAAAAGCTACATGATGTCCTCATACACTCTTTTTGATGTTAAAAATTCAAGTCAAGTCTGCCAGACAGTAGTTCATGTGGGAGCTTTTGATATTTTTTCTGCTCAGAGCGTCCCCAGAAGGTCTAAAAGCTACATGATGTCCTCATAGACTCTTTCTGATGTTAAAAAGTCAGGTCAAGTCTGCCATACAGTAGTCCACATGGGACCATTTGAACTTTATTTCTCCTCGGAGGTTCCCCAGAAGGTCTAAAAGCTACATGATGTCCTCATAGACTCTTTCTGATGTTAAAAATCAAGTCAAGTCCACCATACAGTAGTCCGTATGGGACCTTTTGAACTTTTTTCTGCTCAGAGGGCTAACAAAAGGTCGAAAAGCTACAAGATGTCCTCATAGAGTCTTTCTGATGTTAAAATGTCAAGTCCGTTAGACAGTAGTCCATATGGGACCTTTTGAACTTTTTTTCTGCTCAGAGGGTCCCCAGAAGTTCTAAAAGCTACATGATGTCCTCATAGACTCTTACTGATGTTAAAAAGTCAAGTCAAGTCTGCCAGACAGTAGTCCATATGGGAGCTTTTAAACTTTTTTTCTACTCATAGGGTCCCCAGAGGGTCTTAAAGCTACATGATATACTCAGAGACTCACTCTGATGTGAAAAAAGTCAAGTCCGCCAGACAGTAGTCCATAAGGGACCTTTTGAACTTTTTTTCTCCTAAGAGGGTCCCCAGATGGTCTAAAAGCTACATGATGTCCTCATAAACTCTTTCTGATGTTAAAAAGTCGTCAAGTCTGCCAGACAGTAGTCCATATGGGACCTTTTGATCTTGTTTTCTTCTCAGAGGGTCCCCAGAAGGTCTAAAAGCTACATGATGTCCTCAGATACTCTTTCTGATGTTAAAAAGTCGTCAAGTCTGCCAGACAGTAGTCCATATGGGAGATTTTGAACTTTTTTTCTGCTCAGAGGGTCCCCAGAAGGTCTAAAAGCTACATGATGTCCTCATACACTCTTTTTGATGTTAAAAAGTCAAGTCAGGTCCTCCAGATAGTAGTCCATATGGGACATTTTCAATTTTTTTTTCTGCTCACAGGTTCCCCAGAAAGTCTAAAAGCTACATGATGTCCTCATACACTCTTTTTTATGTTAAAAATTCAAGTCAGGTCCTCCAGACAGTAGTCCATATGGGACCTTTTGAACTTTTTTTCTGCTCAGAGGGTCCCCAGAAGGTCTAAAAGCTACATGATGTCCTCATACACTCTTTTTGATGTTAAAAAGTCAAGTCAGGTCCACCAGATAGAAGTCCATATGGGACCTTTTCAACTTTTTTTCTGCTCACAGGTTCCCCAGAAAGTCTAAAAGCTAAATCATGTCCTCATAGACTCTTTCTGATGTTAAAAATTCAAGTCAAGTCCGCCAGACAGTAGTCCATAAGGGACCTTTTGAACTTTTTTTCTCCTAAGAGGGTCCCCAGATGGTCTAAAAGCTACATGATGTCCTCATAAACTCTTTCTGATGTTAAAAAGTCGTCAAGTCTGCCAGACAGTAGTCCATATGGGACCTTTTGATCTTGTTTTCTTCTCAGAGGGTCCCCAGAAGGTCTAAAAGCTACATGATGTCCTCAGATACTCTTTCTGATGTTAAAAAGTCGTCAAGTCTGCCAGACAGTAGTCCATATGGGACATTTTGAACTTTTTTTCTGCTCAGAGGGTCCCCAGAAGGTCTAAAAGCTACATGATGTCCTCATACACTCTTTTTGATGTTAAAAAGTCAAGTCAGGTCCTCCAGATAGTACTCCATATGGGACCTTATCAACTTTTTTTTTCTGCTCACAGGTTCCCCAGAAAGTCTAAAAGCTACATGATGTCCTCATACACTCCTTTTTATGTTAAAAATTCAAGTCAGGTCCTCCAGACAGTAGTCCTTATGGGATCTTTTGAACTTTTTTTCTGCTCAGAGGGTCCCCAGAAGGTCTAAAAGCTACATGATGTCCTCATAGACTCTTTCTGATGTTAAAAAGTCAGGTCAAGTCTGCCATACAGTAGTCCACATGGGACCATTTGAACTTTTTTTCTCCTCGGAGGTACCCCAGAAGGTCTAAAAGCTACATGATGTCCTCATAGACTCTTTCTGATGTTAAAAATCAAGTCAAGTCCACCATACAGTAGTCCGTATGGGACCTTTTGAACTTTTTTCTGCTCAGAGGGTTCACAAAAGGTCGAAAAGCTACATGATGTCCTCATAGACTCTTTCTGATGTTAAAATGTCAAGTCCGTTAGACAGTAGTCCATATGGGACCTTTTGAACTTTTTTTCTGCTCAGAGGGTCCCCAGAAGTTCTAAAAGCTACATGATGTCCTCATAGACTCTTTCTGATGTTAAAAAGTCAAGTCAACTCTGCCAGACAGTAGTCCATATGGGAGCTTTTAAACTTTTTTTCTACTCATAGGGTCCCCAGAAGGTCTTAAAGCTACATGATATACTCAGAGACTCACTCTGATGTGAAAAAAGTCAAGTCCGCCAGACAGTAGTCCATAAGGGACCTTTTGAACTTTTTTTCTCCTAAGAGGGTCCCCAGATGGTCTAAAAGCTACATGATGTCCTCATAAACTCTTTCTGATGTTAAAAAGTCGTCAAGTCTGCCAGACAGTAGTCCATATGGGACATTTTGAACTTTTTTTCTGCTCAGAGGGTCCCCAGAAGGTCTAAAAGCTACATGATGTCCTCGTAGACTCTTTCTGATGTTAAAAATCAAGTCAAGTCCACCAGACAGTAGTCTATATGGGACCTTTTTAACTTTTTTCTGCTCAGATGGTCCCAAGAAGGTCTAAAAGCTACATGATGTCCTCATACACTCTTTTTAATGTTAAAAAGTCAAGTCAGGTCCACCAGATAGTAGTCCATATGGGACATTTTCAAAAAAAATTCTGCTCACAGGTTCCCCAGAAAGTCTAAAAGCTAAATCATGTCCTCAAAGACTCTTTCTGATGTTAAAAAGTCAAGTCAAGTCTGCCAGACAGTAGTCCATATGGGACCTTTTAAACTTTTTTTCTACTCAGAGGCTCACCAGAAGGTCTAAAAGCTACATTATATAGTCTGAGACTAATTATAATGTGAAAAGAGTCAAGTCAAGTCCGCCAGACAGTAGTCCATATGGGAGCATTTGAAACTTCTTTCCGCTCAGAGGGTCCCCAGAAGGTCTAAAAGCTACATGATGTCCTCATAGACTCTTTGTGATGTTAAAAATTCAAGTCAAGTCTGCCAGACAGTAGTCCATATGGGAGCATTTGAAACTTCTTTCTGCTCAGAGGGTCCCCAGAAGGTCTAAAAGCTACATGATGCCCTCATAGACTCTTTGTGATGTTGAAAATTCAAGTCAAGTCTGCCAGACAGTAGTTCATATGGGAGCTTTTGATCTTTTTTTCTGCTCAGAGGGTCCCCAGAAGGTTTAAAAGCTACATGATGTCCTCATAGACTCTATCTGATGTTAAAAAGTCATGTTAAGTCTGCCAGACAGTAATCCATATGGGACCTTTTGAACTTTTTTTCTCCTTAGAGGGTCCCCAGAAGGTCTAAAAGCTACATGATGTCCTCATAGAGTCTTTCTGATGTTAAAAAGTCATGTCAAGTCTGCCAGACAGTAGTCCATATGGGACCTTTTGAACTTTTTTTCTCCTTAGAGGGTCCCCAGAAGGTCTAAAAGCTACATGATGTCCTCATAGACTCTTTCTGATGTTAAAAATCAAGTCAAGTCCACCATACAGTAGTCCATATGGGACCTTTTAAAAAATGTTCTGCCCAGGTTTCCCCAGAAGGTATAAAAGCTACACGGTTTCCTCATTGACTCTTTCTGATGTTAAAAAGTCAAGTCAAGTCCACCAGACAGTAGTCCATATGGAACCTTTTGAACTTTCTTTCTGCTCAGAGGGTCCACAGGTCTAAAAGCTACTTGATGTCTATATAGACTTTTTCTGATGTTAAAAAGTCAAGTCAAGTCTGCCAGACAGTAGTCCATATTGGACCTTTTTAACTTTTATCTTCTCAGATGGTCCCCAGAAGATCTAAAAGCTACATGATTTCCTCATAGACTCTTTCTGATGTTGAAAAGTCAAGTCAAGTCCACCAGACAGTAGTCCATTTGGAACATTTGGAACTTTGTTTCAGCTCAGAGGGTTCAAAGAAGGTCTAAAAGCCACATGATGTCCTGTTTGACTCTTTCTGATGTTAAAAAGTCGTCATGTCTGCCAGACAGTAGTTCATATGAGAGATTTTGATCTTGTATTCTGCTCAGAGGGTCCCCAGAAGGTTTAAAAGCTACATTATGTCCTCATAGACTCTATCTGATGTTAAAAAGTAATGTTAAGTCTGACAGACAGTAATCCATATGGGACCTTTTGAACTTTTTTTCTCTTTAGAGGGTCCCCAGAAGGTCTAAAAGCTACATGATGTCCTCATAGACTCTTTCTGATGTTAAAAAGTCATGTCAAGTCTGCCAGACAGTAGTCCATATGGGACTTTTTGAACTTTTTTCTCCTCAGAGGGTCCCCAGAAGGTCTAAAATCTAAATGATGTCCTCATATACTCTTTCTGATGTTAAAAATCAAGTCAAGTGCACCAGACAGTAGTCCATATGGGACTTTTTAAAAAAAATTCTGCCCAGATGTCCCCAGAAGGTCTAAAAGCTACATGATTTCCTCATAGACTCTTTATGATGTTAAAAAGTCAAGTCAAGTCCGCCAGACAGCAGTCCATACGGGACCTTTTGAACTTTTTTCTCCTCAGAGGGTCTCCAGAAGCTCTAAAAGCTACATGATGTCCTCATTGACTCTTTCTGATGGTAAAAAGTCAAGTCAGGTCCTCCAGACATTAGTCCATATGGGACCGTTTGAACTTTTTTTCTCCTCAGAGGGTCCCCAGAAAGTCTAAAAACTGCTTTTGCGTTGCACATATGATAAAGCGATAATAACATATAAGCGATATGCACTCTTTTTCTTTGCAAAGCATTCAAGAACTCATTCCCTAGTGCATTAAGAGATCTGCAAAGCGATCTGCTGTTGCATTGCATTGCACATAAGATCAAGCGTAACGAAGAATACGAACGAAAAGCATCGAAGAATAACCTATAAGCAATATGCACTTTATTGCAATTCATTCAAGAACTAGCTCATTAAAGAGATGGGCAAAGCAATCTGCTGTTTTAATAACATTTTGTTGTTTCATTCCATTGCATAAAAGGTCACTTATTCCTTTGTGCAATGAACAAACTGGCCATAATCATTTGTGTATGAAGGAAAATAATTGCATCAGCTGTTTAAAAGACAACTCACAACATATTGTTTTTCGCATTGCATAGAGCTCATTAATTTGTGTACTCACAAGAAAACAGCACAACCTGTCGCTTTTCTAATGCATGCAATAACTAATTATTTCCATTGTTCAAAGAAGATATGTGCAATGCAATGTGTAGTGCAATGTGCAATGCTGTTGCATTGCACAAGCGTTTTGCATGGAAGAATTACATTTAAAAGTAATATGCACTCTGTTGCATTGCAATGCATTCAAGAACTAATGCGTTTCATCCCATTGCAAAAGCGTGCTGTTGCATGGCACAAGCATTTTGCATGGAAGAATAACATTTAAAAGTAATATGCACTCTGTTGCATTAAAAAGGATTCAAGAAGTAATGCGTTTCATTACATTGCACAAGCGTTTTGCATGGAAGAATAACATTTAAAAGTAATATGCACTCTGTTGCATTGCAATGCATTCAAGAACTAATGCGTTTCATTCCATTGCAACAGCGTTCTGTTGCATTGGACAAGCGTTTGCTTGTCGCTTTCGTGCAATGCAACAGCAAGGTCGTGCAATGTAATGAAACGCATTAGTTCTTGAATGCATTTTAGTGCAACAGAGTGCATATTACTTTTAAATGTTATTCTTCCATGCAAAATGCTTGTGCAATGCAACAGAACGCTGTTGCAATGGAATGAAACGCATTAGTTCTTGAATGCATTGCAATGCAACAAAGTGCATATTACTTTTAAATGTTATTCTTCCATGCAAAACGCGTATGCAATGCAACAGCACGCTGTTGCAATGCAATGAAACGCAATAGTTCTTGAATGCATTTAAGTGCAACAGAGTGCATATTACTTTTAAATGTTATTCTACCATGCAAAATGCTTGTGCAATGCAACAGAACGCTGTTGCAACGGAATGAAACGCATTAGTTCTTGAATGCATTGCAATGCAACAGAGTGCAAATTACTTTTAAATGTTATTCTTCCATGCAAAACGCTTGTGCAATGTAATGAAACGAATCAGTTCTTGAATGCATTTTAATCAAACAGAGTGCATATTACTTTTAAATGTTATTCTTCCATGCAAAACGCTTGTGCAATGCAACAGCACGCTGTTGCAATGGAATGAAACGCATTAGTTCTTGAATGCATGGCAATGCAACAAAGTGCATAATACTTTGAAATGTTATTCTTCCATGCAAAACGCTTTTGTGCAATGCACGCTCGTGCAATGTAATGAAACGCATTAGTTCTTGAATGCATTTTAGTGCAACAGAGTGCATATTACTTTTAAATGTTATTCTTCCATGCAAAATGCTTGTGCAATGCAACAGAACGCTGTTGCAATGGAATGAAACGCATTAGTTCTTGAATGCATTGCAATGTAAAGAGTGCATATTACTTTTAAATGTTATTCTTCCATGCAAAACGCTTGTGCAATGCAACTGCACACTTTTGCAATGGAATGAAAGGCATTAGTTCTTGAATGCATTGCACTGCAACAAAGTGCATATTACTTTAAAATGTTTTTCTTCCATGCAAAATGATGGAAGTCCATATGGGAGCTTTTGATCTTTTCTTCTGCTCAGAGGGTCCCCAGTGGGTCTAAAAGCTATTGTAAAATAACATTTAAAAGTAAAATGCATTCTGTTACATTAAAATGCATTCAAGAACTAATGCTTAACATTGCAACAGCGTCCTTTTGCATTGCACAAGCGTTTTGCATGGAAGAATAACATTTAAAAGTACTATGCACTCTGTTGCATTGCAATGCATTCAAGAACTAATGCGTTTCATCCCATTGCAACAGCGTTCTGTTGCATTGCACAAGCGTTTTGCAAGGACGAATAACAATTAAAAGTAATATGCACTTTATTGCATTGCAATGCATTCAAGAACTAATGCGTTTCATTCCATTACAACAGCGTTCCGTTACATTGCACAAGCGTTTTGCATGGAAGAATAACTTTTAAAAGAGATATGCACTCTGTTGCACTAAAATTTATTCAAGAACTAATGCGTTTCATTACATTACACAAGTGTGCTGTTCCATTGCACAAAAGCTTTTTGCATGTAAGAATAACATTTAAAAGTAATATGCACTTTGTTGCATTGCCATGCAGTCAAGAACTAATGCGTTTCATTCCATTGCAACAGCATGCAATTGCACTGCACAAGCATTGCGCAAGCGTTTATTTCTATTAAAATTTCAAAACTATTTATACATATGTAACATAATGATGTTAACACCGCCAGACAATAGTCCATATGTGACCTTTTGAACTTTTTTTCTGGTCAGAGGGTCCCCAGAAGGTCTAAAAGCTATTTGATGTCTTTACAGACTCTTCCTCATGTTAAAAAATCAGGTCAGAGTGTCCCCACAAGGTCTAAAAGCTACATGATGATGTCCTTATAGACGCATTCCTGTGTTAAAAAGTCAAGTCCACCAGACAGCTAAATGAAAAGTTACATGATGTCCTCATTGAATCTTTTTGATATTAGCCAAGTCAAGTCCGCCAGACAATATTCCATATAGGACCTTTTGAACTTTTTTTCTGCTCGGAGGGTCGACAGAAGGTCTAAAATATACATGGTGTCCTCATATACTCTTTCTGATGTTAAAAAGTCAAACCAGGTCCTCCAGACAGTAGTCCATATGGGACCTTTTTAACTTTTTCCTGCTCAGATGGACCCCAGAAGGTCTAAAAGTTACATGATTTCCTCACAGACTCTTTTTGATGTTAAAAATTCAAGTCAAGTCCTCCAGGCCGTAGTCCATGTGGGAGCTTTTGAACCTTTTTTCTGCTCAGAGTGTCCCCAGAAGGTCTAAAAGCTACATGATGCCCTCATAGACTCTTTCTGATGTTAAAAAGTAAGGTCAAGTCCACCAGACAGTAGTCCATACGGAACATTTTGAAAAAAATTCTGCTCAGAGGGTCCCCAGAAGGTCTGAAAGCTACATGATGTCCTCATAGACTATTTCTGATGTTAAAAATTCATCAAGTAAGCCAGACAGTAAGTCCATATGGCAGCTTTTGAACTTTTTTTCTCCTCAGGGGGCCCCAAGAAGGTCTAAAAGCTACATGATGTCCTCATAGACTCTTTCTGTTGTTAAAAGGTCAGGTCAGAGCGTCCTCAGAAGGTCTTAAAACCGTGGATGCTGTCCTTAAATACGCTTTCTTATGTTAAAAATTCATGTCAAGTCCGCCAGACAATAGTCCATATGGGACCTTTTGAACTTTTTTTCTGCTCAGAGGATCCCCAGAAGGTCCAAAAGCTACATGATTTCCTCATAGACTCTTTCTGATGTTAAAAAGTCAAGTCAAGTCCACCAGACAGTAGTCCATATGGGACCTTTTGAACTTTTTTTTTGCTCAGAGGGTCCCCAGAAGTTCTAAAAGCTACATGATGTCCACATAGACTCTTTCTGATGTTAAAAAGTCAAGTCAAGTCTGCCAGACAGTAGTCCATATGGGACCTTTTTAATCTTTTTTTCTGCTGAGAGGGTCCACAGAAGGTCTAAAAGTTACATGATTTCCTCATAGACTCTTTCTTATGTTAAAAAGTCAATTCAAGTCCACCAGAAAGTAGTCCATATGGAACATTTTGAACTTTGTTTCTGCTCAGAGAAGGTCTGAAAGCTACATGATGTCCTCATAGACTCTTTCTGATGTTAAAAAGTCAAGTCAGGTCCTCCAGACAGTAGTCCATATGGGACCTTTTTAACTTTTTTCTGCTCAGATGGTCCCAAGAAGGTCTAAAAGCTACATGATATTCTCATAGACTCTTTCTGATGTTAAAAAGTCAAGTCTTCCAGACAGTAGTCCATATGGGAGCTTTTGAACTTTTTTTCTCCTCAGAGGGTCCCCAGAAGGTCTAAAAGCTACATGATGTCCTCATAGACTCTTTCTGATGTTAAAAAGTTAAGTCAAGTCCGCAAGACAGTAGTCCATATGGGATCTTATGATCTTTTTCTCTGCTCAGAGGGTCCCCAGAAGGTCTAAAAGCTACATGATGTCCTCACAGACTCTTTCTAATGTTAAAAAGTTGAGTCAAGTCCGCCACACAGTAGTTCATATAGGAGCTTTTGATCTTTTTTTCTGCTCAGAGGGTCCACAGAAGGTCTAAAATATACATGGTGTCCTCATAAACTCTTGTTGATGTTAAAATGTCAAGTCAGGACCTCCAGACAGAAGTCCATATGGGACCTTTTGAATTTTTTTTCTGCTTAGAGGGTCCACAGAAGGTCTAAAATATACATGAGGTCCTCATATACTCTTTCTGATGTTACAAAGTCAAGTCAGGTCCTCCAGACAGTAGTCCATATGGGACCTTTTTAACTTTTTTCTGCTCAGATGGTCCCCAGAAGGTCTAAAAACTACATGATTTCCTCATAGACTCTTTCTGATGTTAAAAAGTCAAGTCAGGTCCACCAGATAGTAGTCCATATGGCACCTTTTTAACTTTTTTTCTGCTCAGAGGGTCCCCAGAAGGTCTACAATCTAAATGATGTCCTTAAAGACTCTTTCTGATGTTAAAAAGTCTTCAAGTCTGCCATAGAGTAGTCCATATGTGACCTTTTGAACTTTTTTCTGCATAGACCTGTTAGACCACAGAAGGTCTAAAAGCTAAATGATTTCCTTATAGACACTTTCTGATGTTAAAAAGTGAAGTCAAGTCCGCCGGACAATAGTCCATATAGGACCTTTTGAACTTTTTTTCTGCTCGGAGGGTCCACAGAAGGTCTAAAATATATATGGTGTCCTCATATACTCTTTTTGATGTTAAAAAGTCAAGTCAGGACCTCCAGACAGTAGTACTTATGGGACCTTTTGAATGTTTTTTCTGCTTAGAGGGTCCACAGAAGGTCTAAAATATACATAATGTCCTCATATACTCTTTCTGTTGTTAAAAAGTCAAATCAGGTCCTCCAGACAGTAGTCCATATGGGACCTTTTTAACTTTTTCCTGCTCAGAGGGTCCCCAGAAGGTCTAAAAGCTACATGATTTCCTCACAGACTCTTTCTGATGTTAAAAAGTCGTCAAGTCTGCCAGACAGTAGTCCATATGGGAGCTTTTGATCTTTTTTTCTGCTCAAAGGGCCACCAGACGGTCTAAAAGCTACATGATGTCCTCATAGACTCTTTCTGATGTTAAAAATTCGTCAAGTAAGCCAGACAGTAGTCCATATGGCAGCTTTTGAACTTTTTTTCTCCTCAGAGGGCCCCCAGAAGGTCTAAAAGCTACATGATGTCCTCATAGACTCTCTCTGATGTTAAAAAGTCAAGTCAGAGGGCCCCCAGAAGGTCTAAAAGCTACATGATATCCTCATAGACTCTTTCTGATGATAATAAGTCAAGTCAAGTCTGCCAGACAGTAGTCCATATAGGAGCTTTTGATCTTTTTTCTGCTCAGAGGGTCCCCAGAAGGTCTAAAAGCTACTTGATTTCCTCATAGACTCTTTCTGATGTTAAAAAGTCAGGTTAAGTCTGCCAGACAGTAGTCCATATGGGACCATTTTAACTTTTTTTCTCCTCAGAGGGTCCCCAGAAGGTCTAAAAGCTACATGATGTCCTCATACACTCTTTTTGATGTTAAAAAGTCAAGTCAGGTCCTCCAGATAGTAGTCTATATGGAACCTTTTCAACTTTTTTTTCTGCTCACAGGTTCCCCAGAAAGTCTAAAAGCTACATGATGTCCTCATAGATTCTTTCTGATGTTAAAAATTCAAGTCAGGTCCTCCAGACAGTAGTCCTTATGGGATCTTTTGAACTTTTTTTCTGCTCAGAGGGTCCCCAGAAGGTCTAAAAGCTACATGATGTCCTCATAGACTCTTTCTGAATTTAAAAAGTCAAGTCAAGTCTGCCAGACAGTAGTCCATATGGGACCTTTTAAACTTTTTTCTACTCAGAGGGTCCCCAGAAGGTCTAAAAGCTACATGATATAGTCTGAGACTCATTATGATGTGAAAAAAGTCAAGTCAAGTCCGCCAGACAGTAGTCCATATGGGAGCTTTTGAAACTTCTTTCTGCTCAGAGGGTCCCCAGAAGGTCTAAAAGCTAAACGATGTCCTCATAGACTCTATTTGATGTTAAAAAGTGAAGTCAAGTCCGCCGGACAATAGTCCATATAGGACCTTTTGAACTTTTTTTCTGCTCGGAGGGTCCACAGAAGGTCTAAAATATATATGGTGTCCTCATATACTCTTTTTGATGTTAAAAAGTCAAGTCAGGACCTCCAGACAGTAGTACTTATGGGACCTTTTGAATGTTTTTTCTGCTTAGAGGGTCCACAGAAGGTCTAAAATATACATAATGTCCTCATATACTCTTTCTGTTGTTAAAAAGTCAAATCAGGTCCTCCAGACAGTAGTCCATATGGGACCTTTTTAACTTTTTCCTGCTCAGAGGGTCCCCAGAAGGTCTAAAAGCTACATGATTTCCTCACAGACTCTTTCTGATGTTAAAAAGTCGTCAAGTCTGCCAGACAGTAGTCCATATGGGAGCTTTTGATCTTTTTTTCTGCTCAAAGGGCCACCAGACGGTCTAAAAGCTACATGATGTCCTCATAGACTCTTTCTGATGTTAAAAATTCGTCAAGTAAGCCAGACAGTAGTCCATATGGCAGCTTTTGAACTTTTTTTCTCCTCAGAGGGCCCCCAGAAGGTCTAAAAGCTACATGATGTCCTCATAGACTCTCTCTGATGTTAAAAAGTCAAGTCAGAGGGCCCCCAGAAGGTCTAAAAGCTACATGATATCCTCATAGACTCTTTCTGATGATAATAAGTCAAGTCAAGTCTGCCAGACAGTAGTCCATATAGGAGCTTTTGATCTTTTTTCTGCTCAGAGGGTCCCCAGAAGGTCTAAAAGCTACTTGATTTCCTCATAGACTCTTTCTGATGTTAAAAAGTCAGGTTAAGTCTGCCAGACAGTAGTCCATATGGGACCATTTTAACTTTTTTTCTCCTCAGAGGGTCCCCAGAAGGTCTAAAAGCTACATGATGTCCTCATACACTCTTTTTGATGTTAAAAAGTCAAGTCAGGTCCTCCAGATAGTAGTCTATATGGAACCTTTTCAACTTTTTTTTCTGCTCACAGGTTCCCCAGAAAGTCTAAAAGCTACATGATGTCCTCATAGATTCTTTCTGATGTTAAAAATTCAAGTCAGGTCCTCCAGACAGTAGTCCTTATGGGATCTTTTGAACTTTTTTTCTGCTCAGAGGGTCCCCAGAAGGTCTAAAAGCTACATGATGTCCTCATAGACTCTTTCTGAATTTAAAAAGTCAAGTCAAGTCTGCCAGACAGTAGTCCATATGGGACCTTTTAAACTTTTTTCTACTCAGAGGGTCCCCAGAAGGTCTAAAAGCTACATGATATAGTCTGAGACTCATTATGATGTGAAAAAAGTCAAGTCAAGTCCGCCAGACAGTAGTCCATATGGGAGCTTTTGAAACTTCTTTCTGCTCAGAGGGTCCCCAGAAGGTCTAAAAGCTAAACGATGTCCTCATAGACTCTATTTGATGTTAAAAAGTGAAGTCAAGTCCGCCGGACAATAGTCCATATAGGACCTTTTGAACTTTTTTTCTGCTCGGAGGGTCCACAGAAGGTCTAAAATATATATGGTGTCCTCATATACTCTTTTTGATGTTAAAAAGTCAAGTCAGGACCTCCAGACAGTAGTACTTATGGGACCTTTTGAATGTTTTTTCTGCTTAGAGGGTCCACAGAAGGTCTAAAATATACATAATGTCCTCATATACTCTTTCTGTTGTTAAAAAGTCAAATCAGGTCCTCCAGACAGTAGTCCATATGGGACCTTTTTAACTTTTTCCTGCTCAGAGGGTCCCCAGAAGGTCTAAAAGCTACATGATTTCCTCACAGACTCTTTCTGATGTTAAAAAGTCGTCAAGTCTGCCAGACAGTAGTCCATATGGGAGCTTTTGATCTTTTTTTCTGCTCAAAGGGCCACCAGACGGTCTAAAAGCTACATGATGTCCTCATAGACTCTTTCTGATGTTAAAAATTCGTCAAGTAAGCCAGACAGTAGTCCATATGGCAGCTTTTGAACTTTTTTCTCCTCAGAGGGCCCCCAGAAGGTCTAAAAGCTACATGATGTCCTCATAGACTCTCTCTGATGTTAAAAAGTCAAGTCAGAGGGCCCCCAGAAGGTCTAAAAGCTACATGATATCCTCATAGACTCTTTCTGATGATAATAAGTCAAGTCAAGTCTGCCAGACAGTAGTCCATATAGGAGCTTTTGATCTTTTTGCTGCTCAGAGGGTCCCCAGAAGGTCTAAAAGCTACTTGATTTCCTCATAGACTCTTTCTGATGTTAAAAAGTCAGGTTAAGTCTGCCAGACAGTAGTCCATATGGGACCATTTTAACTTTTTTTCTCCTCAGAGGGTCCCCAGAAGGTCTAAAAGCTACATGATGTCCTCATACACTCTTTTTGATGTTAAAAAGTCAAGTCAGGTCCTCCAGATAGTAGTCTATATGGAACCTTTTCAACTTTTTTTTCTGCTCACAGGTTCCCCAGAAAGTCTAAAAGCTACATGATGTCCTCATAGATTCTTTCTGATGTTAAAAATTCAAGTCAGGTCCTCCAGACAGTAGTCCTTATGGGATCTTTTGAACTTTTTTTCTGCTCAGAGGGTCCCCAGAAGGTCTAAAAGCTACATGATGTCCTCATAGACTCTTTCTGAATTTAAAAAGTCAAGTCAAGTCTGCCAGACAGTAGTCCATATGGGACCTTTTAAACTTTTTTCTACTCAGAGGGTCCCCAGAAGGTCTAAAAGCTACATGATATAGTCTGAGACTCATTATGATGTGAAAAAAGTCAAGTCAAGTCCGCCAGACAGTAGTCCATATGGGAGCTTTTGAAACTTCTTTCTGCTCAGAGGGTCCCCAGAAGGTCTAAAAGCTAAACGATGTCCTCATAGACTCTATTTGATGTTAAAAAGTCAAGTCAGGTCCACCAGATAGTAGTCCATATGGGAGCTTTTGATCTTTTTTTCTGCTCAGAGGGTCCCCAAAGCTCTAAAAGCTACATGATGTCCTCATAGACTCTTTCTGATGTTAAAAAGTCAAGTCAAGTCTGCCAGACAGTAGATCATGTGGGAGCTTTTGATATTTTTTCTGCTCAGAGGGTCCCCAGAAGGTCTAAAAGCTACATGATGTCCCCATACACTCTTTTTGATGTTAAAAAGTCAAGTCAGGTCCTCCAGATAGTAGTCCATATGGGACCTTTTCAATTTTTTTTTTCTGCTAACAGGCTCCCCAGAAAGTCTAAAAGCTACATGATGTCCTCATACACTCTTTTTGATGTTAAAAATTCAAGTCAAGTCTGCCAGACAGTAGTTCATGTGGGAGCTTTTGATATTTTTTCTGCTCAGAGCGTCCCCAGAAGGTCTAAAAGCTACATGATGTCCTCATAGACTCTTTCTGATGTTAAAAAGTCAAGTCAAGTCTGCCAGACAGTAGTTCATGTGGGAGCTTTTGATATTTTTTCTGCTCAGAGGGTCCCCAGAAGGTCTAAAAGCTACATGATGTTTTCATAGACTCTTTCTGATGTTAGAAAGTCAAGTCAAGTCCGCCACACAGTAGTCCATACGGGACCTTTTGAACATTTTTTCACCTAAGAGGGTCCCCAGATGGTCTAAAAGCTACATGTTGTCCTCATAAACTCTTTCTGATGTTAAAAAGTCGTCAAGTCTGCCAGACAGTAGATCATGTGGGAGCTTTTGATATTTTTTCTGCTCAGAGGGTCCCCAGAAGGTCTAAAAGCTACATGATGTCCCCATACACTCTTTTTGATGTTAAAAAGTCAAGTCAGGTCCTCCAGATAGTAGTCCATATGGGACCTTTTCAATTTTTTTTTTCTGCTAACAGGCTCCCCAGAAAGTCTAAAAGCTACATGATGTCCTCATACACTCTTTTTGATGTTAAAAATTCAAGTCAAGTCTGCCAGACAGTAGTTCATGTGGGAGCTTTTGATATTTTTTCTGCTCAGAGCGTCCCCAGAAGGTCTAAAAGCTACATGATGTCCTCATAGACTCTTTCTGATGTTAAAAAGTCAAGTCAAGTCTGCCAGACAGTAGTTCATGTGGGAGCTTTTGATATTTTTTCTGCTCAGAGGGTCCCCAGAAGGTCTAAAAGCTACATGATGTTTTCATAGACTCTTTCTGATGTTAGAAAGTCAAGTCAAGTCCGCCACACAGTAGTCCATACGGGACCTTTTGAACATTTTTTCACCTAAGAGGGTCCCCAGATGGTCTAAAAGCTACATGATGTCCTCATAAACTCTTTCTGATGTTAAAAAGTCGTCAAGTCTGCCAGACAGTAGTCCATATGGGACCTTTTGATCTTTTCTTCTTCTCAGAGGGTCCCCAGAAGGTGTAAAAGCTACATGATGTCCTCAGATACTCTTTCTGATGTTAAAAAGTCTTCAAGTCTGCCAGACAGTAGTCCAAATGGGACATTTTGAACTTTTTTTCTCCTCAGAGGGTCCCCAGAAGGTCTAAAAGCTACATGATGTCCTCATACACTCTTTTTGATGTTAAAAATTCAAGTCAGGTCCTCCAGACAGTAGTCCTTATGGGATCTTTTGAACTTTTTTTCTGCTCAGAGGGTCCCCAGAAGGTCTAAAAGCTACATGATGTCCTCATAGACTCTTTCTGATGTTAAAAAGTCAAGTCAAGTCTGCCAGACAGTAGTTCATGTGGGAGCTTTTGATATTTTTTCTGCTCAGAGGGTCCCCAGAAGGTCTAAAATCTACATGATGTCCTCATACACTCTTTTTGATGTTAAAAAGTCAAGTCAGGTCCACCAGATAGTAGTCCATAAGGGACCTTTTCAACTTTTTTTCTGCTCACAGGTTTCCCAGAAAGTCTAAAAGCTAAATCCTGTCCTCATAGACTCTTTCTGATGTTAAAAAGTCAAGTCAAGTCAGCCAGACAGTAGTCCATATGGGAGCTTTTGAAACTTCTTTCTGCTCAGAGGGTCCCCAAAAGGTCTAAAAGCTAAACGATGTCCTCATAGACTCTATTTGATGTTAAAAAGTCAAGTCAAGTCTGCTAGACAGTAGTCCATATGGGAGCTTTTGATCTTTTTTTCTGCTCAGAGGGTCCCCAAAGCTCTAAAAGCTACATGATGTCCTCATAGACTCTTTCTGATGTTAAAAAGTCAAGTCAAGTCTGCCAGACAGTAGTTCATGTGGGAGCTTTTGATATTTTTTCTGCTCAGAGGGTCCCCAGAAGGTCTAAAATCTACATGATGTCCTCATACACTCTTTTTGATGTTAAAAAGTCAAGTCAGGTCCACCAGATAGTAGTCCATAAGGGACCTTTTCAACTTTTTTTCTGCTCACAGGTTTCCCAGAAAGTCTAAAAGCTAAATCCTGTCCTCATAGACTCTTTCTGATGTTAAAAAGTCAAGTCAAGTCAGCCAGACAGTAGTCCATATGGGAGCTTTTGAAACTTCTTTCTGCTCAGAGGGTCCCCAAAAGGTCTAAAAGCTAAACGATGTCCTCATAGACTCTATTTGATGTTAAAAAGTCAAGTCAAGTCTGCTAGACAGTAGTCCATATGGGAGCTTTTGATCTTTTTTTCTGCTCAGAGGGTCCCCAAAGCTCTAAAAGCTACATTATGTCCTCATAGACTCTTTCTGATGTTAAAAAGTCAAGTCAAGTCTGCCAGACAGTAGATCATGTGGGAGCTTTTGATATTTTTTCTGCTCAGAGGGTCCCCAGAAGGTCTAAAAGCTACATGATGTCCCCATACACTCTTTTTGATGTTAAAAAGTCAAGTCAAGTCTGCCAGACAATAGTTCATGTGGGAGCTTTTGATCTTTTTTCTGCTCAGAGGGTCCCCAGAAGGTCTAAAAGCTACATGATGTCCTCATACACTCTTTTTGATGTTAAAAAGTCAAGTCAGATCCTCCAGATAGTAGTCCATATGGGACCTTTTCAACTTTTTTCTCTGCTCACAGGTTCCCCAGAAAGTCTAAAAGCTACATGATGTCCTCATACACTCTTTTTGATGTTAAAAATTCAAGTCATGTCCTCCAGACAGTAGTCCAAATGGGATCTTTTGAACTTTTTTTCTGCTCAGAGGGTCCCCAGAAGGTCTAAAAGCTACATGATGTCCTCATAGATTCTTTCTGATGTTAAAAAGTCAAGTCAAGTCTGCCAGACAGTAGTTCATGAGGGAGCTTTTGATATTTTTTCTGCTCAGAGGGTCCCCAGAAGGTCTAAAAGCTACATGATGTCCTCAGATACTCTTTCTGATGTTAAAAAGTCTTCAAGTCTGCCAGACAGTAGTCCAAATGGGACATTTTGAACTTTTTTTCTCATCAGAGGGTCCCCAGAAGGTCTAAAAGCTACATGATGTCCTCATAGACTCTTTCTGAATTTAAAAAGTCAAGTCAAGTCTGCCAGACGGTAGTCCATATGGGACCTTTTAAACTTTTTTCTACTCAGAGGGTCCCCAGAAGGTCTAAAAGCTACATGATATAGTCTGAGACTCATTATGATGTGAAAAAAGTCAAGTCAAGTCCGCCAGACAGTAGTCCATATGGGAGCTTTTGAAACTTCTTTCTGCTCAGAGGGTCCCCAGAAGGTCTAAAAGCTACATGATGTCCTCATAGACTCTATCTGATGTTAAAAAGTCAAGTCAAGTCTGCCAGACAGTAGTCCTTATGGGAGCTTTTGATCTTTTTTTCTGCTCAGAGGTTCCCCAGAAGGTCTAAAAGCTACATGATGTCCTCATAGACTCTTTCTGATGTTAAAAAGTCAGGTTAAGTCTGCCAGACAGTAGTCCATATGGGACCATTTGAACTTTTTTTCTCCTCAGAGGTTCCCCAGAAGGTCTAAAAGCTACATGATGTCCTCATAGACTCTTTCTGATGTTAAAAATTCGTCAAGTAAGCCAGACAGTAGTCCATATGACAGCTTTTGAACTTTTTTTCTCCTCAGAGGGTCCCCAGAAGGTCTAAAAGCTACATGATATAGTCTGAGACTCATTATGATGTGAAAAAAGTCAAGTCAAGTCCGCCAGACAGTAGTCCATATGGGAGCTTTTGAAACTTCTTTCTGCTCAGAGGGTCCCCAGAAGGTCTAAAAGCTACATGATGTCCTCATAGACTCTCTCTGATGTTAAAAAGTCAAGTCAAGTCCGCCAGACAGTAATTCATATGGGAGCTTTTGATCTTTTTTTCTGCTCAGAGGGTCCCCAGAATTTCTAAAAGCTACATGATGTCCTCATAGACTCTTTCTGATGTTAAAAAGTCAGGTCAGAGGGTCCCCAGAAGGACTTAAAGCCGTGGATGATGTCCTTAGAGACTCTTTCAGATGTTAAAAAGTCAAGTCAAGTCTGCCAGACAGTAGTTCATATGGGAGCTTTTCATCTTTTTTTCCTACTCAGAGGGTCCCCAGAAGGTCTACAGAGTATGTCCTCATGGACTCTTTCTGATGTTAAAAATTCAAGTCAAGTCCTCCAGACAGAAGTCCATATGGGAGCTTTTTTTCTTTTGTTCTGCTCAGATGGTCCCCAGAAGGTCTAAAAGCTACATGACATAGACTCTTTCTGATGTTAAAAAGTCATCAAGTTCCCCAGACAGTAGTCCATATGGGAGCTTTTGAACTTTTTTTCTCCTCAGATGGTCCCCAGAAGGTCTAAAAGCTTACATGATTTCTTCATAGACTCTTTCGGATGTTAAAAACTCAAGTCAAGTCCGCCAGACAGTAGTCCATATGAGATCTTTTGAACTTTTTTTCTGCTCAGAGGGTCCCCAGAAGGTCTAAAAGCTACATGATGTCCTCATAGACTCTATCTGATGTTAAAAAGTCATGTCAACTCTGGCAGACAGTAGTCCATTTGGGACCTTTTGAACTTTTTTCTCCCCAGAGGGTCGCCAGAAGGTCTAAAAGCTACATGATGTCCTTATAGACTCTTTCTGATGTTAAAAAGTCAAGTCAGGTCCCCCAGACAGTAGTCCATATGGGACATTTTGAACTTTTTTTCTCCTAAGAGGGTCCACAGAAGGTCTTAAAGCCACATGATGTCCTCATAGAGTCTTTCTGATGTTAAAAAAACAAGTCAAGTCCGCCAGACAGTAGTGCATATGGGAGCTTCTGATCTTTTTTTTCTACTCAGAGGGTCCCCAGAAGGTTTAAAAGCTACATGATGTCCTCATAGACTCTTTCTGATGTTAAAAAGTCAAGACAAGTCTGCCAGACAGTAGTCCATACGGGACTTTTTGAACTTTTTTCTCCTCAGAGGGTCCCCAGAAGGTCTAAAAGCTACATGATGTCCTTATAGACTCTTTCTGATGTTAAAATCAAGTCAAGTCCACCAGACAGCAGTCCATATGGGAACTTTTCAACTTTTTTTCTGCTCAGATGGTCCCCAGAAGGTCTAAAAGCTACTTGATTTCCTCATAGACTCTTTCTGATGTTAAAAAGTCAAGTCAAGTCCACCAGACAGTAGTCCATATGGGACTTTTTGATCTTTTTTTCTGCTCAAAGGGCCACCAGAAGGTCTAAAAGCTACATGATATCCTCATAGACTCTTTCTGATGTTAATAAGTCAAGTCAAGTCTGCCAGACAGTAGTCCATATAGGAGCTTTTGATCTTTTTTCTGCTCAGAGGGTCCCCAGAAGGTCTAAAAGCTACTTGATTTCCTCATAGACTCTTTCTGATGTTAAAAAGTCAGGTTAAGTCTGCCAGACAGTAGTCCATATGGGACCATTTTAACTTTTTTTCTCCTCAGAGGGTCCCCAGAAGGTCTAAAAGCTACATGATGTCCTCATACACTCTTTTTGATGTTAAAAAGTCAAGTCAGGTCCTCCAGATAGTAGTCTATATGGGACCTTTTCAACTTTTTTTTCTGCTCACAGGTTCCCCAGAAAGTCTAAAAGCTACATGATGTCCTCATAGACTCTTTCTGATGTTAAAAATTCAAGTCAGGTCCTCCAGACAGTAGTTCTTATGGGATCTTTTGAACTTTTTTTCTGCTCAGAGGGTCCCCAGAAGGTCTAAAAGCTACATGATGTCCTCATAGACTCTTTCTGAATTTAAAAAGTCAAGTCAAGTCTGCCAGACGGTAGTCCATATGGGACCTTTTAAACTTTTTTCTACTCAGAGGGTCCCCAGAAGGTCTAAAAGCTACATGATATAGTCTGAGACTCATTATGATGTGAAAAAAGTCAAGTCAAGTCCACCAGACAGTAGTCCATATGGGAGCTTTTGAAACTTCTTTCTGCTCAGAGGGTCCCCAGAAGGTCTAAAAGCTACATGATGTCCTCATAGACTCTATCTGATGTTAAAAAGTCAAGTCAAGTCTGCCAGACAGTAGCCCTTATGGGAGCTTTTGATCTTTTTTTCTGCTCAGAGGTTCCCCAGAAGGTCTAAAAGCTACATGATGTCCTCATAGACTCTTTCTGATGTTAAAAAGTCAGGTTAAGTCTGCCAGACAGTAGTCCATATGGGACCATTTGAACTTTTTTTCTCCTCAGAGGTTCCCCAGAAGGTCTAAAAGCTACATGATGTCCTCATAGACTCTTTCTGATGTTAAAAATCAAGTCAAGTCCACCAGACAGTAGTCCGTATGGGACCTTTTGAACTTTTTTCTGCTCAGAGGGTTCACAGAAGGTCTAAAAGCTACATGATGTCCTCATAGACTCTTTCTGATGTTAAAATGTCAAGTCAAGTCCGCCAGACAGTAGTCCATATGGGACCTTTTGAACTTTTTTTCTGCTCAGAGGGTCCCCAGAAGTTCTAAAAGCTACATGATGTCCTCATAGACTCTTTCTGATGTTAAAAAGTCAAGTCAAGTCTGCCAGACAGTAGTCCATATGGGACCTTTTAAACTTTTTTTCTACTCATGGGGTCCCCAGAAGGTCTTAAAGCTACATGATATACTCAGAGACTCACTCTGATGTGAAAAAAGTCAAGTCCACCAGACAGTAGTCCATATGGGAGCTTTTGATATTTTTTCTGCTCAGAGGGTCCCCAGAAGGTCTAAAGCACCATGATGTCCTCATACACTCTTTTTGATGTTAAAAAGTCAAGTCAGGTCCTCCAGAAAGTAGTCCATATGGGACCTTTTCAACTTTTTTTTCTGCTCAGAGGGTACCCAGAAGGTCTAAAAGCTACATGATGTCCTCATTGACTATTTCTGATGTTAAAAAAGTCAAGTCAGGTCCTCCAAAAAGTAGTCAAAATGGGATCTTTTTAACTTTTTTCTGCTCAGAGGGTCCCCAGAAGGCCTAAAAGCTACATGATGTCCTCATAAACTCTTTCTGATGTTAAAAAGTCAAGTCAAGTCCGCCAGACAGTTGTCCATACGGGACCTTTTGAACTTTTTTTCTCCTAAGAGTGTCCCCAGATGGTCTAAAAGCTACATGATGTCATCATAAACTCTTTCTGATGTAAAAAAGTCGTCAAGTCAGCCAGACAGTAGTCCATACGGGACCTTTTGATATTTTTTTCTTCTCAGAGGGTCCCCAAAAGGTCTAAAAGCTACATGATGTCCTCTGATACTCTTTCTGATGTTAAAAAGTCGTCAAGTCTGCCAGACAGTAGTCCATATGGGACATTTTGAACTTTTTTTCTCCTCAGAGGGTCCCCAGAAGGTCTAAAAGCAGCATGATGTCCTCATACACTCTTTTTGATGTTAAAAATTCAAGTCAGGTCCTCCAGAAAGTAGTCCTTATGGGATCTTTTGAACTTTTTTTCTGCTCAGAGGGTCCCCAGAAGGTCTAAAAGCTACATGATGTCCTCATAGACTCTTTCTGATGTTAAAAAGTCAAGTCAATTCTGCCAGACAGTAGTTCATGTGGGAGCTTTTGATATTTTTTCTGCTCAGAGGGTCCCCAGAAGGTCTAAAAGCTACATGATGTCCTCATAGACTCTATCTGATGTTAAAAAGTCAAGTCAAGTCTGCTAGACAGTAGTTCATATGGGAGCTTTTGATCTTTTTTTCTGCTCAGAGGTTCCCCAGAAGGTCTAAAAGCTACATGATGTCCTCATAGACTCTTTCTGATGTTAAAAATCAAGTCAAGTCCACCAGACAGTAGTCCGTATGGGACCTTTTGAACTTTTTTCTGCTCAGAGGGTTCACAGAAGGTCTAAAAGCTACATGATGTCCTCATAGACTCTTTCTGATGTTAAAATGTCAAGTCAAGTCCGCCAGACAGTAGTCCACATAGGACCTTTTGAACTTTTTTTTCTGCTCAGAGGGTCCCCAGAAGCTCTATAAGCTACATGATGTCCTCATAGACTCATTCTGATGTTAAAAAGTCATCAAGTCTGCCAGACAGTAGTCCATATGGGACCTTTTAAACTTTTTTTCTACTCATAGGGTCCCCAGAAGGTATAAAAGCTACATAATATACTCAGAGACTCATTCTGATGTGAAAAAAGTCAAGTCCGCCAGACAGTAGTCCATATGGGAGCTTTTGATATTTTTTCTGCTCAGAGGGTCCCCAGAAGGTCTAAAAGCAACATGATGTCCTCATAAACTCTTTTTGATGTTAAAAAGTCAAGTCAGGTCCTCCAGAAAGCAGTCCATATGGGACCTTTTCAACTTTTTTTCTGCTCAGAGGGTACCCAGAAGGTCTTAAAAGCTACATGATGTCCTCATTGACTATTACTGATGTTAAAAAAGTCAAGTCAGGTCCTCCAAAAAGTAGTCAAAATGGGATCTATTGAACTTTTTTCTGCTCAGAGGGTCCCCAGAAGGCCTAAAAGCTACATGATGTCCTCATAAATTCTTTCTGATGTTAAAAAGTCAAGTCAAGTCCGCCAGACAGTTGTCCATACGGGACCTTTTGAACTTTTTTTCTCCTAAGAGTGTCCCCAGATGGTCTAAAAGCTACATGATGTCATCATAAACTCTTTCTGATGTAAAAAAGTCGTCAAGTCAGCCAGACAGTAGTCCATACACGGGACCTTTTGATATTTTTTTCTTCTCAGAGGGTCCCCAAAAGGTCTAAAAGCTACATGATGTCCTCAGATACTCTTTCTGATGTTAAAAAGTCGTCAAGTCTGCCAGACAGTAGTCCATATGGGACATTTTGAACTTTTTTTCTCCTCAGAGGGTCCCCAGAAGGTCTAAAAGCAGCATGATGTCCTCATACACTCTTTTTGATGTTAAAAATTCAAGTCAGGTCCTCCAGAAAGTAGTCCTTATGGGATCTTTTGAACTTTTTTTCTGCTCAGAGGGTCCCCAGAAGGTCTAAAAGCTACATGATGTCCTCATAGACTCTTTCTGATGTTAAAAAGTCAAGTCAATTCTGCCAGACAGTAGTTCATGTGGGAGCTTTTGATATTTTTTCTGCTCAGAGGGTCCCCAGAAGGTCTAAAAGCTACATGATGTCCTCATAGACTCTATCTGATGTTAAAAAGTCAAGTCAAGTCTGCTAAACAGTAGTCCTTATGGGATCTTTTGAACTTTTTTTCTGCTCAGAGGGTCCCCAGAAGGTCTAAAAGCTACATGATGTCCTCATAGACTCTTTCTGATGTTAAAAAGTCAAGTCAATTCTGCCAGACAGTAGTTCATGTGGGAGCTTTTGATATTTTTTCTGCTCAGAGGGTCCCCAGAAGGTCTAAAACCTACATGATGTCCTCATACACTCTTTCTGATGTTAAAAAGTCAAGTCCGCAAGACAGTAGTCCATATGGGAGCTTTTGATCTTTTTTTCTGCTCAGAGGGTCCCCAGAAGGTCTAAAAGCTACATGATGTCCTCATTGACTATTTCTGATGTTAAAAAGTCAAGTCAAGTCCGCCAGACAGTAGTCCATATGGGACCTTTTGAACTTTTTTTCTCCTAAGAGGGTCCCCAGATGGTCTAAAAGCTACATGATGTCCTCATAAACTCTTTCTGATGTTAAAAAGTCGTCAAGTCTGCCAGACAGTAGTCCATATGGGACCTTTTGATCTTTTTTTCTTCTCAGAGGGTCCCCAGAAGGTCTTAAAGCTACATGATGTCCTCAGATACTCTTTCTGATGTTAAAAAGTCGTCAAGTCGGCCAGACAGTAGTTCATATGGGACCATTTGAACTTTTTTTCTCCTCAGAGGTTCCCCAGAAGGTCTAAAAGCTACATGATGTCCTCATAGACTCTTTCTGATGTTAAAAATCAAGTCAAGTCCACCAGACAGTAGTCCGTATGGGACCTTTTGAACTTTTTTCTGCTCAGAGGGTTCACAGAAGGTCTAAAAGCTACATGATGTCCTCATAGACTCTTTCTGATGTTAAAATGTCAAGTCAAGTCCGCCAGACAGTAGTCCATATGGGACCTTTTGAACTTTTTTTCTGCTCAGAGGTTCCCCAGAAGCTCTAAAAGCTACATGATGTCCTCATAGACTCTTTCTGATGTTAAAAGGTCGTAAAATCTGCCAGACAGTAGTCCATATGGGACCTTTTAAACTTTTTTTCTACTCATAGGGTCCCCAGAAGTTATAAAAGCTACATGATATACTCAGAGACTCATTCTGATGTGAAAAAAGTCAAGTCCGCCAGACAGTAGTCCATATGGGAGCTTTTGAAACTTTTTTCTGCTCAGAGGGTTCCCAGAAGGTCTAAAAGCTACATGATGTCCTCATACACTCTTTCTGATGTTAAAAAGTCAAGTCAAGTCCGCAAGACAGTAGTCCATATGGGATCTTTTGATCTTTTTTTCTGCTCAGAGGGTCCCCAGAAGGTCTAAAAGCTACATGATGTCCTCATTGACTATTTCTGATGTTAAAAAGTCAAGTCAAGTCCGCCAGACAGTAGTCCATATGGGACCTTTTGAACTTTTTTTTCTCCTAAGAGAAAAGACTCTTTTCTTCTGAGAAAAGTCTCAGAAGAAAGTCTTCTCTGGAGACCATTTCCAGATGGTCTAAAAGCTACATGATGTCCTCATAAACTCTTTCTGATGTTAAAAAGTCGTCAAGTCCACCAGACAGTAGTCCATATGGGAGCTTTTGAAACTTCTTTCTGCTCAGAGGGTCCCCAGAAGGTCTAAAAGCTACATGATGTCCTCATAGACTCTATCTGATGTTAAAAAGTCAAGTCAAGTCTGCCAGACAGTAGCCCTTATGGGAGCTTTTGATCTTTTTTTCTGCTCAGAGGTTCCCCAGAAGGTCTAAAAGCTACATGATGTCCTCATAGACTCTTTCTGATGTTAAAAAGTCAGGTTAAGTCTGCCAGACAGTAGTCCATATGGGACCATTTGAACTTTTTTTCTCCTCAGAGGTTCCCCAGAAGGTCTAAAAGCTACATGATGTCCTCATAGACTCTTTCTGATGTTAAAAATCAAGTCAAGTCCACCAGACAGTAGTCCGTATGGGACCTTTTGAACTTTTTTCTGCTCAGAGGGTTCACAGAAGGTCTAAAAGCTACATGATGTCCTCATAGACTCTTTCTGATGTTAAAATGTCAAGTCAAGTCCGCCAGACAGTAGTCCATATGGGACCTTTTGAACTTTTTTTCTGCTCAGAGGGTCCCCAGAAGTTCTAAAAGCTACATGATGTCCTCATAAACTCTTTCTGATGTTAAAAAGTCAAGTCAAGTCTGCCAGACAGTAGTCCATATGGGACCTTTTAAACTTTTTTTCTACTCATGGGGTCCCCAGAAGGTCTTAAAGCTACATGATATACTCAGAGACTCACTCTGATGTGAAAAAAGTCAAGTCCACCAGACAGTAGTCCATATGGGAGCTTTTGATATTTTTTCTGCTCAGAGGGTCCCCAGAAGGTCTAAAGCACCATGATGTCCTCATACACTCTTTTTGATGTTAAAAAGTCAAGTCAGGTCCTCCAGAAAGTAGTCCATATGGGACCTTTTCAACTTTTTTTTCTGCTCAGAGGGTACCCAGAAGGTCTAAAAGCTACATGATGTCCTCATTGACTATTTCTGATGTTAAAAAAGTCAAGTCAGGTCCTCCAAAAAGTAGTCAAAATGGGATCTTTTTAACTTTTTTCTGCTCAGAGGGTCCCCAGAAGGCCTAAAAGCTACATGATGTCCTCATAAACTCTTTCTGATGTTAAAAAGTCAAGTCAAGTCCGCCAGACAGTTGTCCATACGGGACCTTTTGAACTTTTTTTCTCCTAAGAGTGTCCCCAGATGGTCTAAAAGCTACATGATGTCATCATAAACTCTTTCTGATGTAAAAAAGTCGTCAAGTCAGCCAGACAGTAGTCCATACGGGACCTTTTGATATTTTTTTCTTCTCAGAGGGTCCCCAAAAGGTCTAAAAGCTACATGATGTCCTCTGATACTCTTTCTGATGTTAAAAAGTCGTCAAGTCTGCCAGACAGTAGTCCATATGGGACATTTTGAACTTTTTTTCTCCTCAGAGGGTCCCCAGAAGGTCTAAAAGCAGCATGATGTCCTCATACACTCTTTTTGATGTTAAAAATTCAAGTCAGGTCCTCCAGAAAGTAGTCCTTATGGGATCTTTTGAACTTTTTTTCTGCTCAGAGGGTCCCCAGAAGGTCTAAAAGCTACATGATGTCCTCATAGACTCTTTCTGATGTTAAAAAGTCAAGTCAATTCTGCCAGACAGTAGTTCATGTGGGAGCTTTTGATATTTTTTCTGCTCAGAGGGTCCCCAGAAGGTCTAAAAGCTACATGATGTCCTCATAGACTCTATCTGATGTTAAAAAGTCAAGTCAAGTCTGCTAGACAGTAGTTCATATGGGAGCTTTTGATCTTTTTTTCTGCTCAGAGGTTCCCCAGAAGGTCTAAAAGCTACATGATGTCCTCATAGACTCTTTCTGATGTTAAAAATCAAGTCAAGTCCACCAGACAGTAGTCCGTATGGGACCTTTTGAACTTTTTTCTGCTCAGAGGGTTCACAGAAGGTCTAAAAGCTACATGATGTCCTCATAGACTCTTTCTGATGTTAAAATGTCAAGTCAAGTCCGCCAGACAGTAGTCCACATAGGACCTTTTGAACTTTTTTTTCTGCTCAGAGGGTCCCCAGAAGCTCTATAAGCTACATGATGTCCTCATAGACTCATTCTGATGTTAAAAAGTCATCAAGTCTGCCAGACAGTAGTCCATATGGGACCTTTTAAACTTTTTTTCTACTCATAGGGTCCCCAGAAGGTATAAAAGCTACATGATATACTCAGAGACTCATTCTGATGTGAAAAAAGTCAAGTCCGCCAGACAGTAGTCCATATGGGAGCTTTTGATATTTTTTCTGCTCAGAGGGTCCCCAGAAGGTCTAAAAGCAACATGATGTCCTCATAAACTCTTTTTGATGTTAAAAAGTCAAGTCAGGTCCTCCAGAAAGCAGTCCATATGGGACCTTTTCAACTTTTTTTCTGCTCAGAGGGTACCCAGAAGGTCTAAAAGCTACATGATGTCCTCATTGACTATTACTGATGTTAAAAAAGTCAAGTCAGGTCCTCCAAAAAGTAGTCAAAATGGGATCTATTGAACTTTTTTCTGCTCAGAGGGTCCCCAGAAGGCCTAAAAGCTACATGATGTCCTCATAAATTCTTTCTGATGTTAAAAAGTCAAGTCAAGTCCGCCAGACAGTTGTCCATACGGGACCTTTTGAACTTTTTTTCTCCTAAGAGTGTCCCCAGATGGTCTAAAAGCTACATGATGTCATCATAAACTCTTTCTGATGTAAAAAAGTCGTCAAGTCAGCCAGACAGTAGTCCATACACGGGACCTTTTGATATTTTTTTCTTCTCAGAGGGTCCCCAAAAGGTCTAAAAGCTACATGATGTCCTCAGATACTCTTTTTGATGTTAAAAAGTCGTCAAGTCTGCCAGACAGTAGTCCATATGGGACATTTTGAACTTTTTTTCTCCTCAGAGGGTCCCCAGAAGGTCTAAAAGCAGCATGATGTCCTCATACACTCTTTTTGATGTTAAAAATTCAAGTCAGGTCCTCCAGAAAGTAGTCCTTATGGGATCTTTTGAACTTTTTTTCTGCTCAGAGGGTCCCCAGAAGGTCTAAAAGCTACATGATGTCCTCATAGACTCTTTCTGATGTTAAAAAGTCAAGTCAATTCTGCCAGACAGTAGTTCATGTGGGAGCTTTTGATATTTTTTCTGCTCAGAGGGTCCCCAGAAGGTCTAAAAGCTACATGATGTCCTCATAGACTCTATCTGATGTTAAAAAGTCAAGTCAAGTCTGCTAAACAGTAGTCCTTATGGGATCTTTTGAACTTTTTTTCTGCTCAGAGGGTCCCCAGAAGGTCTAAAAGCTACATGATGTCCTCATAGACTCTTTCTGATGTTAAAAAGTCAAGTCAATTCTGCCAGACAGTAGTTCATGTGGGAGCTTTTGATATTTTTTCTGCTCAGAGGGTCCCCAGAAGGTCTAAAACCTACATGATGTCCTCATACACTCTTTCTGATGTTAAAAAGTCAAGTCCGCAAGACAGTAGTCCATATGGGAGCTTTTGATCTTTTTTTCTGCTCAGAGGGTCCCCAGAAGGTCTAAAAGCTACATGATGTCCTCATTGACTATTTCTGATGTTAAAAAGTCAAGTCAAGTCCGCCAGACAGTAGTCCATATGGGACCTTTTGAACTTTTTTTCTCCTAAGAGGGTCCCCAGATGGTCTAAAAGCTACATGATGTCCTCATAAACTCTTTCTGATGTTAAAAAGTCGTCAAGTCTGCCAGACAGTAGTCCATATGGGACCTTTTGATCTTTTTTTCTTCTCAGAGGGTCCCCAGAAGGTCTTAAAGCTACATGATGTCCTCAGATACTCTTTCTGATGTTAAAAAGTCGTCAAGTCGGCCAGACAGTAGTTCATATGGGACCATTTGAACTTTTTTTCTCCTCAGAGGTTCCCCAGAAGGTCTAAAAGCTACATGATGTCCTCATAGACTCTTTCTGATGTTAAAAATCAAGTCAAGTCCACCAGACAGTAGTCCGTATGGGACCTTTTGAACTTTTTTCTGCTCAGAGGGTTCACAGAAGGTCTAAAAGCTACATGATGTCCTCATAGACTCTTTCTGATGTTAAAATGTCAAGTCAAGTCCGCCAGACAGTAGTCCATATGGGACCTTTTGAACTTTTTTTCTGCTCAGAGGTTCCCCAGAAGCTCTAAAAGCTACATGATGTCCTCATAGACTCTTTCTGATGTTAAAAGGTCGTCAAATCTGCCAGACAGTAGTCCATATGGGACCTTTTAAACTTTTTTTCTACTCATAGGGTCCCCAGAAGTTATAAAAGCTACATGATATACTCAGAGACTCATTCTGATGTGAAAAAAGTCAAGTCCGCCAGACAGTAGTCCATATGGGAGCTTTTGAAACTTTTTTCTGCTCAGAGGGTTCCCAGAAGGTCTAAAAGCTACATGATGTCCTCATACACTCTTTCTGATGTTAAAAAGTCAAGTCAAGTCCGCAAGACAGTAGTCCATATGGGATCTTTTGATCTTTTTTTCTGCTCAGAGGGTCCCCAGAAGGTCTAAAAGCTACATGATGTCCTCATTGACTATTTCTGATGTTAAAAAGTCAAGTCAAGTCCGCCAGACAGTAGTCCATATGGGACCTTTTGAACTTTTTTTTCTCCTAAGAGAAAAGACTCTTTTCTTCTGAGAAAAGTCTCAGAAGAAAGTCTTCTCTGGAGACCATTTCCAGATGGTCTAAAAGCTACATGATGTCCTCATAAACTCTTTCTGATGTTAAAAAGTCGTCAAGTCTGCCAGACAGTAGTCCATATGGGACCTTTTGATCTTTTTTTCTTCTCAGAGGGTCCCCAGAAGGTCTAAAAGCTACATGATGTCCTCAAATACTCTTTCTGATGTTAAAAAGTCGTCAAGTCGGCCAGACAGTAGTTCATATGGGACCATTTGAACTTTTTTTCTCCTCAGAGGTTCCCCAGAAGGTCTAAAAGCTACATGATGTCCTCATATACTCTTTCTGATGTTAAAAATCAAGTCAAGTCCACCAGACAGTAGTCCGTATGGGACCTTTTGAACTTTTTTCTGCTCAGAGGGTTCACAGAAGGTCTAAAAGCTACATGATGTCCTCATAGACGCTTTCTGATGTTAAAAAGTCGTCAAGTCTGCCAGACAGTAGTCCATATGGGACCTTTTGATCTTTTTTTCTTCTCAGAGGGTCCCCAGAAGGTCTAAAAGCTACATGATGTCCTCAGATACTCTTTCTGATGTTAAAAAGTCGTCAAGTCGGCCAGACAATAGTCCATATGGGACTTTTTGAACTTTTTTTCTGCTCAGAGGGTCCACAGAAGGTCTAAAAGCTACATGATGTCCTCGTAGACTCTTTCTGATGTTAAAAATCAAGTCAAGTCCACCAGACAGTAGTCCATATGGGACCTTTTAAACTTTTTTTCTACTCAGAGGTTCCCCAAAAGGTCTAAAAGCTACATGATGTTCTCATAGACTCTTTCTGATGTTAAAAAGTCAGGTCAAGTCTGCCAGACAGTAGTCCATATGGGACCATTTGAACTTTTTTTCTCCTCAGAGGTTCCCCAGAAGGTCTAAAAGCTACATGATGTCCTCATAGACTCTTTCTGATGTTAAAAAGTCAAGTCAAGTCTGCCAGACAGTAGTTCATGTGGGAGCTTTTGATATTTTTTCTGCTCAGAGGGTCCCCAGAAGGTCTAAAAGCAACATGATGTCCTCATACACTCTTTTTGATGTTAAAAAGTCAAGTCAGATCCTCCAGAAAGTAGTCCATATGGGACCTTTTCAACTTTTTTTTCTGCTCAGAGGGTACCCAGAAGGTCTAAAAGCTACATGATGTCCTCATTGAATATTTCTGATGTTAAAAAAGTCAAGTCAGGTCCTCCAGAAAGTAGTCCAAATGGGATCTTTTGAACTTTTTTCTGCTCAGAGGGTCCCCAGAAGGCCTAAAAGCTACATGATGTCCTCATAAACTCTTGCGGATGTTAAAAAGTCGTCAAGTCTGCCAGACAGTAGTTCATATGGGAGCTTTTGATCTTTTTTTCTGCTCAGAGGTTCCCCAGAACGTCTAAAAGCTACATGATGTCCTCATAGACTCTTTTTGATGTTAAAAATCAAGTCAAGTCCACCAGACAGTAGTCCGTATGGGACCTTTTGAACTTTTTTCTGCTCAGAGGGTTCACAGAAGGTCTAAAAGCTACATGATGTCCTCATAGACTCTTTCTGATGTTAAAATGTCAAGTCAAGTCCGCCAGACAGTAGTCCACATAGGACCATTTGAACATTTTTTTCTGCTCAGAGGGTCCCCAGAAGCTCTATAAGCTACATGATGTCCTCATAGACTCTTTCTGATGTTAAAAAGTCATCAAGTCTGCCAGACAGTAGTCCATATGGGACCTTTTAAACTTTTTTTCTACTCATAGGGTCCCCAGAAGGTATAAAAGCTACATGATATACTCAGAGACTCATTCTGATGTGAAAAAAGTCAAGTCCGCCAGACAGTAGTCCATATGGGAGCTTTTGCAACTTTTTTCTGCTCAGAGGGTTCCCAGAAGGTCTAAAAGCTACATGATGTCCTCATACACTCTTTCTGATGTTAAAAAGTCAAGTCCGCAAGACAGTAGTCCATATGGGATCTTTTGATCTTTTTTTCTGCTCAGAGGGTCCCCAGAAGGTCTAAAAGCTACATGATGTCCTCATTGACTATTTCTGATGTTAAAAAGTCAAGTCAAGTCCGCCAGACAGTAGTCCATATGGGACCTTTTGATCTTTTTTTCTTCTCAGAGGGTCCCCAGAAGGTCTAAAAGCTACATGATGTCCTCAGATACTCTTTCTGATGTTAAAAAGTCGTCAAGTCGGCCAGACAGTAGTTCATATGGGACCATTTGAACTTTTTTTCTCCTCAGAGGTTCCCCAGAAGGTCTAAAAGCTACATGATGTCCTCATAGACTCTTTTTGATGTTAAAAATCAAGTCAAGTCCACCAGACAGTAGTCCGTATGGGACCTTTTGAACTTTTTTCTGCTCAGAGGGTTCACAGAAGGTCTAAAAGCTACATGATGTCCTCATAGACTCTTTCTGATGTTAAAAATCAAGTCAAGTACCAGACAGTAGTCCGTATGGGACCTTTTGAACTTTTTTCTGCTCAGAGGGTTCACAGAAGGTCTAAAAGCTACATGATGTCCTCATAGACTCTTTCTGATGTTAAAAATCAAGTCAAGTCCACCAGACAGTAGTCCATATGGGACCTTTTGAACTTTTTTTCTCCTAAGAGGGTCCCCAATGGTCTAAAAGCTACATGATGTCCTCTTAGACTCTTTCTGATGTTAAAAAGTCGTCAAGTCTGCCAGACAGTAGTCCATATGGGACATTTTGAACTTTTCTTCTCCTCAGAGGGTCCCAAGAAGGTCTAAAAGCTACATGATGTCCTCATACACTCTTTTTGATGTTAAAAATTCAAGTCAGGTCCTCCAGACAGTAGTCCTTATGGGATCTTTTGAACTTTTTTTCTGCTCAGAGGGTCCCCAGAAGGTCTAAAAGCTTCATGATGACCTCATAGACTCTTTCTGATGTTAAAAAGTCTGCCAGACAGTAGTTCATGTGGGAGCTTTTGATCTTTTTTCTGCTCAGAGGGTCCCCAGAAGGTCTAAAAGCTACATGATGTCCTCATACACTCTTTTTGATGTTAAAAAGTCAAGTCAGGTCCTCCAGATAGTAGTCCATATGGGACCTTTTCAACTTTTTTTCTCCTTAGAGGTTCCCCAGAAGGTCTAAAAGCTACATGATGTCCTCATAGACTCTTTCTGATGTTAAAAATCAAGTCAAGTCCACCAGACAGTAGTCCGTATGGGACCTTTTGAACTTTTTTCTGCTCAGAGGGTTCACAGAAGGTCTAAAAGCTACATGATGTCCTCATAGACTCTTTCTGATGTTAAAAAGTCGTCAAGTCGGCCAGACAATAGTCCATATGGGACTTTTTGAACTTTTTTTCTGCTCTGAGGGTCCCCAGAAGGTCTAAAAGCTACATGATGTCCTCCTAGACTCTTTCTGATGTTAAAAATCAAGTCAAGTCCACCAGACAGTAGTCCATATGGGACCTTTTGAACTTTTTTTCTCCTAAGAGGGTCCCCAATGGTCTAAAAGCTACATGATGTCCTCATAGACTCTTTCTGATGTTAAAAAGTCGTCAAGTCTGCCAGACAGTAGTCCATATGGGACCTTTTGATCTTTTTTTCTTCTCAGAGGGTCCCAAGAAGGTCTAAAAGCTACATGATGTCCTCATACACTCTTTTTGATGTTAAAAATTCAAGTCAGGTCCTCCAGACAGTAGTCCTTATGGGATCTTTTGAACTTTTTTTCTGCTCAGAGGGTCCCCAGAAGGTCTAAAAGCTTCATGATGACCTCATAGACTCTTTCTGATGTTAAAAAGTCTGCCGGACAGTAGTTCATGTGGGAGCTTTTAATCTTTTTTCTGCTCAGAGGGTCCCCAGAAGGTCTAAAAGCTACATGATGTCCTCATACACTCTTTTTGATGTCAAAAAGTCAAGTCAGGTCCTCCAGATAGTAGACCATATGGGACCTTTTCAACTTTTTTTCTCCTCAGAGGTTCCCCAGAAGGTCTAAAAGCTACATGATGTCCTCATAGACTCTTTCTGATGTTAAAAATCAAGTCAAGTCCACCAGACAGTAGTCCGTATGGGACCTTTTGAACTTTTTTCTGCTCAGAGGGTTCACAGAAGGTCTAAAAGCTACATGATGTCCTCATAGACTCTTTCTGATGTTAAAAAGTCGTCAAGTCTGCCAGACAGTAGTCCATATGGGACCTTTTGATCTTTTTTTCTGCTCAGAGGGTCCCCAGAAGGTTTAAAAGCTACATGATGTCCTATTTGACTATTTCTGATGTTAAAAAGTCAAGTCAAGTCCGCCAGACAGTAGTCCATATGGGATCTTTTGAACTTTTTTTCTCCTAAGAGGGTCCCCAGATGGTCTAAAAGCTACATGATGTCCTCATAAACTCTTTCTGATGTTAAAAAGTCGTCAAGTCTGCCAGACAGTAGTCCATATGGGACCTTTTGATCTTTTTTTCTTCTCAGAGGGTCCCCAGAAGGTCTAAAAGCTACATGATGTCCTCATACACTCTTTTTAATGTTAAAAAGTCAAGTCAGGTCCTCCAGATAGTAGTCTATATGGGACCTTTTCAACTTTTTTTCTCCTCAGAGGTTCCCCAGAAGGTCTAAAAGCTACATGATGTCCTCATAGACTCTTTCTGATGTTAAAAAGTCGTCAAGTCTGCCAGACAGTAGTCCATATGGGACCTTTTGATCTTTTTTTCTTCTCAGAGGGTCCCAAGAAGGTCTAAAAGCTACATGATGTCCTCATACACTCTTTTTGATGTTAAAAATTCAAGTCAGGTCCTCCAGACAGTAGTCCTTATGGGATCTTTTGAACTTTTTTTCTGCTCAGAGGGTCCCCAGAAGGTCTAAAAGCTTCATGATGACCTCATAGACTCTTTCTGATGTTAAAAAGTCTGCCGGACAGTAGTTCATGTGGGAGCTTTTAATCTTTTTTCTGCTCAGAGGGTCCCCAGAAGGTCTAAAAGCTACATGATGTCCTCATACACTCTTTTTGATGTCAAAAAGTCAAGTCAGGTCCTCCAGATAGTAGTCCATATGGGACCTTTTCAACTTTTTTTCTCCTCAGAGGTTCCCCAGAAGGTCTAAAAGCTACATGATGTCCTCATAGACTCTTTCTGATGTTAAAAATCAAGTCAAGTCCACCAGACAGTAGTCCGTATGGGACCTTTTGAACTTTTTTCTGCTCAGAGGGTTCACAGAAGGTCTAAAAGCTACATGATGTCCTCATAGACTCTTTCTGATGTTAAAAAGTCGTCAAGTCTGCCAGACAGTAGTCCATATGGGACCTTTTGATCTTTTTTTCTGCTCAGAGGGTCCCCAGAAGGTTTAAAAGCTACATGATGTCCTATTTGACTATTTCTGATGTTAAAAAGTCAAGTCAAGTCCGCCAGACAGTAGTCCATATGGGATCTTTTGAACTTTTTTTCTCCTAAGAGGGTCCCCAGATGGTCTAAAAGCTACATGATGTCCTCATAAACTCTTTCTGATGTTAAAAAGTCGTCAAGTCTGCCAGACAGTAGTCCATATGGGACCTTTTGATCTTTTTTTCTTCTCAGAGGGTCCCCAGAAGGTCTAAAAGCTACATGATGTCCTCATACACTCTTTTTAATGTTAAAAAGTCAAGTCAGGTCCTCCAGATAGTAGTCTATATGGGACCTTTTCAACTTTTTTTCTCCTCAGAGGTTCCCCAGAAGGTCTAAAAGCTACATGATGTCCTCATAGACTCTTTCTGATGTTAAAAATCAAGTCAAGTCCACCATACAGTAGTCCGTATGGGACCTTTTGAACTTTTTTCTGCTCAGAGGGTTCACAGAAGGTCTAAAAGCTACATGATGTCCTCATAGACTCTTTCTGATGTTAAAAAGTCGTCAAGTCTGCCAGACAGTAGTCCATATGGGACCTTTTGATATTTTTTTCTGCTCAGAGGGTCCCCAGAAGGTCTAAAAGCTACATGATGTCCTACTTGACTGTTTCTGATGTTAAAAAGTCAAGTCAAGTCCGCCAGACAGTAGTCCATATGGGACCTTTTGAACTTTTTTTCTCCTAAGAGGGTCCTCAGATGGTCTAAAAGCTACATGATGTCCTCATAAACTCTTTCTGATGTTAAAAAGTCGTCAAGTCTGCCAGACAGTAGTCCATATGGGACCTTTTGATCTTTTTTTCTTCTCAGAGGGTCCCCAGAAGGTCTAAAAGCTACATGATGTCCTCATAGACTCTTTCTGATGTTAAAAAGTCGTCAAGTCTTCCAGACAGTAGTCCATATGGGACATTTTGAACTTTTTTTCTCCTCAGAGGGTCCCAAGAAGGTCTAAAAGCTACATGATGTCCTCATACACTCTTTTTGATGTTAAAAAGTCAAGTCAGGTCCTCCAGATAGTAGTCTATATGGGACCTTTTCAACTTTTTTTCTCCTCAGAGGTTCCCCAGAAGGTCTAAAAGCTACATGATGTCCTCATAGACTCTTTCTGATGTTAAAAATCAAGTCAAGTCCACCATACAGTAGTCCGTATGGGACCTTTTGAACTTTTTTCTGCTCAGAGGGTTCACAGAAGGTCTAAAAGCTACATGATGTCCTCATAGACTCTTTCTGATGTTAAAAAGTCGTCAAGTCTGCCAGACAGTAGTCCATATGGGACCTTTTGATATTTTTTTCTGCTCAAAGGTTCCCCAGAAGGTCTAAAAGCTACATGATGTCCTACTTGACTATTTCTGATGTTAAAAAGTCAAGTCAAGTCCGCCAGACAGTAGTCCATATGGGACCTTTTGAACTTTTTTTCTCCTAAGAGGGTCCTCAGATGGTCTAAAAGCTACATGATGTCCTCATAAACTCTTTCTGATGTTAAAAAGTCGTCAAGTCTGCCAGACAGTAGTCCATATGGGACCTTTTGATCTTTTTTTCTTCTCAGAGGGTCCCCAGAAGGTCTAAAAGCTACATGATGTCCTCATAGACTCTTTCTGATGTTAAAAAGTCGTCAAGTCTGCCAGACAGTAGTCCATATGGGACATTTTGAACTTTTTTTCTCCTCAGAGGGTCCCAAGAAGGTCTAAAAGCTACATGATGTCCTCATACACTCTTTTTGATGTTAAAAATTCAAGTCAGGTCCTCCAGACAGTAGTCCTTATGGGATCTTTTGAACTTTTTTTCTGCTCAGAGGGTCCCCAGAAGGTCTAAAAGCTTCATGATGACCTCATAGACTCTTTCTTATGTTAAAAAGTCTGCCAGACAGTAGTTCATGTGGGAGCTTTTGATATTTTTTCTGCTCAGAGGGTCCCCAGAAGGTCTAAAAGCTACATGATGTCCTCATACACTCTTTTTGATGTTAAAAAGTCAAGTCAGGTCCTCCAGATAGTAGTCCATATGGGACCTTTTCAACTTTTTTTCTCCTCAGAGGTTCCCCAGAAGGTCTAAAAGCTACATGATGTCCTCATAGACTCTTTCTGATGTTAAAAATCATGTCAAGTCCACCAGACAGTAGTCCGTATGGGACCTTTTGAACTTTCTGCTCAGAGGGTTCACAGAAGGTCTAAAAGCTACATGATGTCCTCATAGACTCTTTCTGATGTTAAAAAGTCGTCAAGTCTGCCAGACAGTAGTCTATATGGGACCTTTTGATCTTTTTTTCTTCTCAGAGGGTCCCCAGAAGGTCTAAAAGCTACATGATGTCCTCATACACTCTTTTTGATGTTAAAAAGTCAAGTCAGGTCCTCCAGATAGTAGTCTATATGGGACCTTTTCAACTTTTTTTCTCCTCAGAGGTTCCCCAGAAGGTCTAAAAGCTACATGATGTCCTCATAGACTCTTTCTGATGTTAAAAATCAAGTCAAGTCCACCATACAGTAGTCCGTATGGGACCTTTTGAACTTTTTTCTGCTCAGAGGGTTCACAGAAGGTCTAAAAGCTACATGATGTCCTCATAGACTCTTTCTGATGTTAAAAAGTCGTCAAGTCTGCCAGACAGTAGTCCATATGGGACCTTTTGATATTTTTTTCTGCTCAGAGGGTCCCCAGAAGGTCTAAAAGCTACATGATGTCCTACTTGACTATTTCTGATGTTAAAAAGTCAAGTCAAGTCCGCCAGACAGTAGTCCATATGGGACCTTTTGAACTTTTTTTCTCCTAAGAGGGTCCTCAGATGGTCTAAAAGCTACATGATGTCCTCATAAACTCTTTCTGATGTTAAAAAGTCGTCAAGTCTGCCAGACAGTAGTCCATATGGGACCTTTTGATCTTTTTTTCTTCTCAGAGGGTCCCCAGAAGGTCTAAAAGCTACATGATGTCCTCATAGACTCTTTCTGATGTTAAAAAGTCGTCAAGTCTGCCAGACAGTAGTCCATATGGGACATTTTGAACTTTTTTTCTCCTCAGAGGGTCCCAAGAAGGTCTAAAAGCTACATGATGTCCTCATACACTCTTTTTGATGTTAAAAATTCAAGTCAGGTCCTCCAGACAGTAGTCCTTATGGGATCTTTTGAACTTTTTTTCTGCTCAGAGGGTCCCCAGAAGGTCTAAAAGCTTCATGATGACCTCATAGACTCTTTCTTATGTTAAAAAGTCTGCCAGACAGTAGTTCATGTGGGAGCTTTTGATATTTTTTCTGCTCAGAGGGTCCCCAGAAGGTCTAAAAGCTACATGATGTCCTCATACACTCTTTTTGATGTTAAAAAGTCAAGTCAGGTCCTCCAGATAGTAGTCCATATGGGACCTTTTCAACTTTTTTTCTCCTCAGAGGTTCCCCAGAAGGTCTAAAAGCTACATGATGTCCTCATAGACTCTTTCTGATGTTAAAAATCATGTCAAGTCCACCAGACAGTAGTCCGTATGGGACCTTTTGAACTTTCTGCTCAGAGGGTTCACAGAAGGTCTAAAAGCTACATGATGTCCTCATAGACTCTTTCTGATGTTAAAAAGTCGTCAAGTCTGCCAGACAGTAGTCTATATGGGACCTTTTGATCTTTTTTTCTGCTCAGAGGGTCCCCAGAAGGTCTAAAAGCTACATGATGTCCTCATTGACTATTTCTGATGTTAAAAAGTCAAGTCAAGTCCGCCAGACAGTAGTCCATATGGGACCTTTTGAACTTTTTTTCTCCTAAGAGGGTCCCCAGAAGGTCTAAAAGCTACATGATTTCCTAATACACTATTTTTAATGTTAAAAATTCAAATCAGGTCCTCCAGACAGTAGTCCTTATGGGATCTTTTGAACTTTTTTTCTGCTCAGAGGGTCCCCAGAAGGTCTAAAAGTTACATGATGTCCTCATAGACTCTTTCTGATGTTAAAAAGTCAAGTCAAGTCTGCCAGACAGTAGTTCATGTGGGACCTTTTCAACTTTTTTTTCTGCTCACAGGTTCCCCAGAAAGTCTAAAAGCTATATGATGTCCTCATAGACTCTTTCTGATGTTAAAAAGTCAAGTCTGCCAGACAGTTGTCCATATGGGACCTTTTAAACTTTTTTTCTACTCAGAGGGTCCCCAGAAGGTCTAAAAGCTACATGATGTCCTCATACACTCTTTTTGATGTTAAAAAGTCAAGTCAGGTCCTCCAGATAGTTGTCCATATGGGACCTTTTCAACTTTTTTTTCTGCTCAGAGGGTCCCCAGAAGGTCCAAAAGCTACATGATGTCCTCATAGACTGTTTCTGATGTTAAAAAGGCAAGTCAAGTCTGCCAGACAGTAGTTCATGTGGGAGCTTTTGATATTTTTTCTGCTCAGAGGGTCCCCAGAAGGTCTAAAAGCTACATGATGTCCTCATACACTCTTTTTGATGTTAAAAATTCAAGTCAGGTCCTCCAGACAGTAGTCCTTATGGGATCTTTTGAACTTTTTTTCTGCTCAGAGGGTCCCCAGAAGGTCTAAAAGCTACATGATGTCCTCATAGACTCTTTCTGATGTTAAAAAGTCAAGTCAAGTCTGCCAGACAGTAGTTCATGTGGGACCTTTTCAACTTTTTTTTCTGCTCACAGGTTCCCCAGAAAGTCTAAAAGCTATATGATGTCCTCATAGACTCTTTCTGATGTTAAAAAGTCAAGTCAAGTCTGCCAGACAGTTGTCCATATGGGACCTTTTAAACTTTTTTTCTACTCAGAGGGTCCCCAGAAGGTCTAAAAGCTACATGATGTCCTCATACACTCTATTTGATGTTAAAAAGTCAAGTCAGGTCCTCCAGATAGTAGTCCATATGGGACCTTTTCAACTTTTTTTTCTGCTCACAGGTTCCCCAGAAAGTCTAAAACCTACATGATGTCCTCATAGACTCTTTCTGATGTTAAAATGTCAGGTCAAGTCTGCCAGACAATAGTCCATATGGAACCTTTTGAACTTTTTTTCTCCTCAGAGGGTCCCCAGAAGGTCTAAAAGCTACATGATGTCCTCATACACTCTTTTTGATGCTAAAGATTCAAGTCAGGTCCTCCAGACAGTAGTCCTTATGGGATGTTTTGAACTTTTTTTCTGCTCAGAGGGTCCCCAGAAGGTCTAAAAGCTACATGATGTCCTCATAGACTCTTTCTGATGTTAAAAAGTCAAGTCAAGTCCGCCAGACAGTAGTCCATAAGGGACCTTTTGAACTTTTTTTCTCCTAAGAGGGTCCCCAGATGGTCTAAAAGCTACATGATGTCCTCATAAACTCTTTCTGATGTTAAAAAGTCGTCAAGTCTACCAGACAGTAGTCCATATGGGACCTTTTGATCTTGTTTTCTTCTCAGAGGGTCCCCAGAAGGTCTAAAAGCTACATGATGCCCTCAGATACTCTTTCTGATGTTAAAAAGTCGTCAAGTCTGCCAGACAGTAGTCCATATGGGACATTTTGAACTTTTTTTCTGCTCAGAGGGTCCCCAGAAGGTCTAAAAGCTACATGATGTCCTCATACACTCTTTTTGATGTTAAAAAGTCAAGTCAGGTCCTCCAGATAGTAGTCCATATGGGACCTTTTCAACTTTTTTTTTCTGCTCACAGGTTCCCCAGAAAGTCTAAAAGCTACATGATGTCCTCATACACTCTTTTTTATGTTAAAAATCCAAGTCAGGTCCTCCAGACAGTAGTCCTTATGGGATCTTTTGAACTTTTTTTCTGCTCAGAGGGTCCCCAGAAGGTCTAAAAGCTACATGATGTCCTCATAGACTCTTTCTGATGTTAAAAAGTCAGGTCAAGTCTGCCATACAGTAGTCCACATGGGACCATTTGAACTTTTTTTCTCCTCGGAGGTTCCCCAGAAGGTCTAAAAGCTACATGATGTCCTCATAGACTCTTTCTGATGTTAAAAATCAAGTCAAGTCCACCATACAGTAGTCCGTATGGGACCTTTTGAACTTTTTTCTGCTCAGAGGGTTAACAAAAGGTCGAAAAGCTACATGATGTCCTCATAGACTCTTTCTGATTTTAAAATGTCAAGTCCGTTAGACAGTAGTCCATATGGGACCTTTTGAACTTTTTTTCTGCTCAGAGGGTCCCCAGAAGTTCTAAAAGCTACATGATGTCCTTATAGACTCTTTCTGATGTTAAAAAGTCAAGTCAAGTCTGCCAGACAGTAGTCCATATGGGAGCTTTTAAACTTTTTTTCTACTCATAGGGTCCCCAGAAGGTCTTAAAGCTACATGATATACTCAGAGACTCACTCTGATGTGAAAAAAGTCAAGTCCGCCAGACAGTAGTCCATAAGGGACCTTTTGAACTTTTTTTCTCCTAAGAGGGTCCCCAGATGGTCTAAAAGCTACATGATGTCCTCATAAACTCTTTCTGATGTTAAAAAGTCGTCAAGTCTGCCAGACAGTAGTCCATATCGGACCTTTTGATCTTGTTTTCTTCTCAGAGGGTCCCCAGAAGGTCTAAAAGCTACATGATGTCCTCATAGACTCTTTCTGATGTTAAAAATCAAGTCAAGTCCACCATACAGTAGTCCGTATGGGACCTTTTGAACTTTTTTCTGCTCAGAGGGTTCACAGAAGGTCTAAAAGCTACATGATGTCCTCATAGACTCTTTCTGATGTTAAAAAGTCGTCAAGTCTGCCAGACAGTAGTCCATATGGGACATTTTGAACTTTTTTTCTGCTCAGAGGGTCCCAAGAAGGTCTAAAAGCTACATGATGTCCTCATACACTCTTTTTGATGTTAAAAATTCAAGTCAGGTCCTCCAGACAGTAGTCCTTATGGGATCTTTTGAACTTTTTTTCTGCTCAGAGGGTCCCCAGAAGGTCTAAAAGCTTCATGATGACCTCATAAACTCTTTCTGATGTTAAAAAGTCTGCCAGACAGTAGTTCATGTGGGAGCTTTTGAACTTTTTTCTGCTCAGAGGGTCCCCAGAAGGTCTAAAAGCTACATGATGTCCTCATACACTCTTTTTGATGTTAAAAAGTCAAGTCAGGTCCTCCAGATAGTAGTCCATATGGGACCTTTTCAACTTTTTTTCTCCTCAGAGGTTCCCCAGAAGGTCTAAAAGCTACATGATGTCCTCATAGACTCTTTCTGATGTTAAAAATCATGTCAAGTCCACCAGACAGTAGTCCGTATGGGATCTTTTGAACTTTTTACTCTTTCTGATGTTAAAAATCAAGTCAAGTCCACCATACAGTAGTCCGTATGGGACCTTTTGAACTTTTTTCTGCTCAGAGGGTTAACAAAAGGTCGAAAAGCTACATGATGTCCTCATAGACTCTTTCTGATGTTAAAATGTCAAGTCCGTTAGACAGTAGTCCATATGGGACCTTTTGAACTTTTTTTCTGCTCAGAGGGTCCCCAGAAGTTCTAAAAGCTACATGATGTCCTCATAGACTCTTTCTGATGTTAAAAAGTCGTCAAGTCTGCCAGACAGTAGTCCTTATGGGATCTTTTGAACTTTTTTTCTGCTCAGAGGGTCCCAAGAAGGTCTAAAAGCTTCATGATGACCTCATAGACTCTTTCTGATGTTAAAAAGTCTGCCAGACAGTAGTTCATGTGGGAGCTTTTGATATTTTTTCTGCTCAGAGGGTCCCCAGAAGGTCTAAAAGCTACATGATGTCCTCATACACTCTTTTTGATGTTAAAAAGTCAAGTCAGGTCCTCCAGATAGTAGTCCATATGGGACCTTTTCAACTCTTTTTTCTGCTCAGAGGGTCCCCAGAAGGTCCAAAAGCTACATGATGTCCTCATAGACTGTTTCTGATGTTAAAAAGGCAAGTCAAGTCTGCCAGACAGTAGTTCATGTGGGAGCTTTTGATATTTTTTCTGCTCAGAGGGTCCCCAGAAGGTCTAAAAGCTACATGATGTCCTCATACACTCTTTTTGATGTTAAAAATTCAAGTCAGGTCCTCCAGACAGTAGTCCTTATGGGACCTTTTGAACTTGTTTTCTTCTCAGAGGGTCCCCAGAAGGTCTAAAAGCTACATGATGTCCTCAGATACTCTTTCTGATGTTAAAAAGTCGTCAAGTCTGCCAGACAGTAGTACATATGGGACATTTTGAACTTTTTTTCTGCTCAGAGGGTCCCCAGAAGGTCTAAAAGCTACATGATGTCCTCATACACTCTTTTTGATGTTAAAAAGTCAAGTCAGGTCCTCCAGATAGTACTCCATATGGGACCTTATCAACTTTTTTTTTCTGCTCACAGGTTCCCCAGAAAGTCTAAAAGCTACATGATGTCCTCATACACTCCTTTTTATGTTAAAAATTCAAGTCAGGTCCTCCAGACAGTAGTCCTTATGGGATCTTTTGAACTTTTTTTCTGCTCAGAGGGTCCCCAGAAGGTCTAAAAGCTACATGATGTCCTCATAGACTCTTTCTGATGTTAAAAAGTCAGGTCAAGTCTGCCATACAGTAGTCCACATGGGACCATTTGAACTTTTTTTCTCCTCGGAGGTTCCCCAGAAGGTCTAAAAGCTACATGATGTCCTCATAGACTCTTTCTGATGTTAAAAATCAAGTCAAGTCCACCATACAGTAGTCCGTATGGGACCTTTTGAACTTTTTTCTGCTCAGAGGGTTCACAAAAGGTCGAAAAGCTACATGATGTCCTCATAGACTCTTTCTGATGTTAAAATGTCAAGTCCGTTAGACAGTAGTCCATATGGGACCTTTTGAACTTTTTTTCTGCTCAGATGGTCCCCAGAAGTTCTAAAAGCTACATGATGTCCTCATAGACTCTTTCTGATGTTAAAAAGTCAAGTCAACTCTGCCAGACAGTAGTCCATATGGGAGCTTTTAAACTTTTTTTTCTACTCATAGGGTCCCCAGAAGGTCTTAAAGCTACATGATATACTCAGAGACTCACTCTGATGTGAAAAAAGTCAAGTCCGCCAGACAGTAGTCCATAAGGGACCTTTTGAACTTTTTTTCTCCTAAGAGGGTCCCCAGAAGGTCTAAAAGCTACATGATGTCCTCGTAGACTCTTTCTGATGTTAAAAATCAAGTCAAGTCCACCAGACAGTAGTCTATATGGGACCTTTTTAACTTTTTTCTGCTCAGATGGTCCCAAGAAGGTCTAAAAGCTACATGATGTCCTCATACACTCTTTTTAATGTTAAAAAGTGAAGTCAGGTCCACCAGATAGTAGTCCATATGGGACATTTTCAAAAAAAATTCTGCTCACAGGTTCCCCAGAAAGTCTAAAAGCTAAATCATGTCCTCAAAGACTCTTTCTGATGTTAAAAAGTCAAGTCAAGTCTGCCAGACAGTAGTCCATATGGGACCTTTTAAACTTTTTTTCTACTCAGAGGCTCACCAGAAGGTCTAAAAGCTACATGATATAGTCTGAGACTCATTATAATGTGAAAAAAGTCAAGTCAAGTCCGCCAGACAGTAGTCCATATAGGAGCATTTGAAACTTCTTTCTGCTCAGAGGGTCCCCAGAAGGTCTAAAAGCTACATGATGTCCTCATAGACTCTTTGTGATGTTAAAAATTCAAGTCAAGTCTGCCAGACAGTATGGGAGCATTTGAAACTTCTTTCTGCTCAGAGGGTCCCCAGAAGGTCTAAAAGCTACATGATGCCCTCATAGACTCTTTGTGATGTTAAAAATTCAAGTCAAGTCTGCCAGACAGTAGTTCATATGGGAGCTTTTGATCTTTTTTTCTGCTCAGAGGGTCCCCAGAAGGTCTAAAAGCTACATGATGTCCTCATAAACTCTTTCTGATGTTAAAAAGTCGTCATGTCTGCTAGACAGTAGTTCATATGAGAGATTTTGATCTTTTATTCTGCTCAGAGGGTCCCCAGAAGGTTTAAAAGCTACATGATGTCCTCATAGACTCTATCTGATGTTAAAAAGTCATGTTAAGTCTGCCAGACAGTAATCCATATGGGACCTTTTGAACTTTTTTTCTCCTTAGAGGGTCCCCAGAAGGTCTAAGAGCTACATGATGTCCTCATAGACTCTTTCTGATTTAAAAATCAAGTCAAGTCCACCATACAGTAGTCCATATGGGACCTTTTAAAAAATGTTCTGCCCAGGTTTCCCCAGAAGGTATAAAAGCTACACGGTTTCCTCATTGACTCTTTCTGATGTTAAAAAGTCAAGTCAAGTCCACCAGACAGTAGTCCATATGGAACCTTTTGAACTTTCTTTCTGCTCAGAGGGTCCACAGGTCTAAAAGCTACTTGATGTCTATATAGACTTTTTCTGATGTTAAAAAGTCAAGTCAAGTCTGCCAGACAGTAGTCCATATTGGACCTTTTTAACTTTTTTCTTCTCAGATGGTCCCCAGAAGATCTAAAAGCTACATGATTTCCTCTAAGACTCTTTCTGATGTTGAAAAGTCAAGTCAAGTCCACCAGACAGTAGTTTGGAACATTTGGAACTTTGTTTCAGCTCAGAGGGTTCAAAGAAGGTCTAAAAGCCACATGATGTCCTCTTTGACTCTTTCTGATGTTAAAAAGTCGTCATGTCTGCCAGACAGTAGTTCATATGAGAGATTTTGATCTTGTATTCTGCTCAGAGGGTCCCCAGAAGGTTTAAAAGCTACATTATGTCCTCATAGACTCTATCTGATGTTAAAAAGTAATGTTAAGTCTGACAGACAGTAATCCATATGGGACCTTTTGAACTTTTTTTCTCCTTAGAGGGTCCCCAGAAGGTCTAAAAGCTACATGATGTCCTCATAGACTCTTTCTGATGTTAAAAAGTCATGTCAAGTCTGCCAGACAGTAGTCCATATGGGACTTTTTGAACTTTTTTCTCCTCAGAGGGTCCCCAGAAGATCTAAAATCTTAATGATGTCCTCATAGACTCTTTCTGATGTTAAAAATCAAGTCAAGTCCACCAGACAGTAGTCCATATGGGACTTTTTAAAAAAAAATTCTCTCCAGATGTCCCCAGAAGGTCTAAAAGCTACATGATTTCCTCATAGACTCTTTATGATGTTAAAAAGTCAAGTCAAGTCCGCCAGACAGCAGTCCATACGGGACCTTTTGAACTTTTTTCTCCTCAGAGGGTCTCCAGAAGCTCTAAAAGCTACATGATGTCCTCATTGACTCTTTCTGATGGTAAAAAGTCAAGTCAGGTCCTCCAGACATTAGTCCATATGGGACCGTTTGAACTTTTTTTCTCCTCAGAGGGTCCCCAGAAAGTCTAAAAACTGCTTTTGCGTTGCACATATGATAAAGCGATAGAATAACATATAAGCGATATGCACTCTTTTGCTTTGCAAAGCATTCAAGAACTCCTTCCCTAGTGCATTAAGAGATCTGCAATGCGATCTGCTGTTGCATTGCATTGCACATAAGATCAAGCGTAACGAAGAATACGAACGAAAAGCATCGAAGAATAACCTATAAGCAATATGCACTTTATTGCAATTCATTCAAGAACTAGCTCATTAAAGAGATGGGCAAAGCAATCTGCTGTTTTAATAACATTTTGTTGTTTCATTCCATTGCATAAAAGGTCACTTATTCCTTTGTGCAATGAACAAACTGGCCATAATCATTTGTGTATGAAGGAAAATAATTGCATCAGCTGTTTAAAAGACAACTCACAACATATTGTTTTTCGCATTGCATAGAGCTCATTAATTTGTGTACTCACAAGAAAACAGCACAACCTGTCGCTTTTCTAATGCATGCAATAACTAATTATTTCCATTGTTCAAAGAAGAACAGGAAATGTTGCATTTGTGCAATGCAATGCAATGCAATGTGTAGTGCAATGTGCAATGCTGTTGCATTGCACAAGCGTTTTGCATGGAAGAATTACATTTAAAAGTAATATGCACTCTGTTGCATTGCAATGCATTCAAGAACTAATGCGTTTCATCCCATTGCAAAAGCGTGCTGTTGCATGGCACAAGCATTTTGCATGGAAGAATAACATTTAAAAGTAATATGCACTCTGTTGCATTAAAAAGGATTCAAGAAGTAATGCGTTTCATTACATTGCACAAGCGTTTTGCATGGAGGAATAACATTTAAAAGTAATATGCACTCTGTTGCATTGCAATGCATTCAAGAAATAATGCGTTTCATTACATTGCACTAGCTTGCTTTTGCATTGCACAAACGTTTTGCATGGAGAAATAACATTTAAAAGTAATATGCACTCTGTTGCATTGCAATGCATTCAAGAACTAATGCGTTTCATTCCATTGCAACAGCGTTCTGTTGCATTGGACAAGCGTTTTACATGGAAGAATAATATTTAAAAGTAATATGCACTCTGTTGCACTAAAATGCATTCAAGAACTAATGCGTTTCATTACATTGCACGAGCGTCTTGCATGGAAGAATAAAATTTAAAAGTAATATGCACTTTTTTGCATAAAAATATGCATTCAATAACTAATGCGTTTTATAGACACTTTCTGATTTTAAAAATTCAAGTCAGGTCCTCCAGACAGTGGTCCATATGGGAGCTTTTTATCTTTTTTTCTTCTCAGAGGGTCCCCAGAGGGTCTAAAAGCTATGGAAGAATAACATTTAAAAGTAAAATGCATTCTTTTACATTAAAATACATTCAAGAACTAATGCGTTTCATTAAATTGCTCAAGCGTTTTGCATGGAAAAAAACATTTAAAAGTAATATGTACTCTGTTGCATTGCAATGCATTCAAGAACTACTAAGATTCATTCCATTGCGACAGCGTTCTGTTGCATTGCACAAGCATTTTGCATGGAAGAATAACATTTAAAAGTAATATGCACTCTGTTGCAAAGCAATGCATTCAAGAACTAATGCGTTTCATTACATTGGACTAGCGTGCTTTTGCATTGCACGAGCGTTTTGCATGGAAGAATAACATTTTAAAGTAATATGCACTTTGTTGCATTGCAATGCATTCAAGAACTAATGCGTTTCATTCCATCGCAACAGCGTTCTGTTGCATTGGACAAGCGTTTTACATGGAAGAATAATATTTAAAAGTAATATGCACTCTGTTGCACTAAAATGCATTCAAGAACTAATGCGTTTCATTACATTGCACGAGCGTTTTGCATGGAAAAATAACATTTTAAAGTAATATGCACTCTGTTGCATTAAAAAATGCATTCAAGAATTAATGCATTTCATTACATTGCACAAGCGTTTTGCATGGAAGAATAACATTTAAAAGTTATTCTTCCATGCAAAACACTTGTGCAATGCAACAGAACGCTGTTGCAATGGAATGAAACACATTAGTTCTTGAATGCATTGCAATGCAACAAAGTGCATATTACTTTTAAATGTTATGCTTCCGTGCAAAACGCTTGTGCAATGTAATGAAACAAATTAGTTCTTCAATGCATTTTAATCAAACAGAGTCCATATTATTTTTAAATTTTATTCTTCCGTGCAAAACGCTTGTGCAATGTAATAAAACAAATTAGTTCTTCAATGCATTTTAATCAAACAGAGTCCATATTATTTTTAAATGTTATTCTTCCATGCAAAACGCTTGTGCAATGCAACTGCACGCTGTTGCAATGGAATGAAACGCATTAGTTCTTGAATGCATGGCAATGCAACAAAGTGCATAATACTTTTAAATGCTATTCTTCCATGCAAAACGCTTTCGTGCAATGCAACAGCAAGGTCGTGCAATGTAATGAAACGCATTAGTTCTTGAATGCATTTTAGTGCAACAGAGTGCACTAAAAGTACTTTTAAATGTTATTCTTCCATGCAAAATGCTTGTGCAATGCAACAGAACGCTGTTGCAATGGAATGAAACGCATTAGTTCTTGAATGCATTGCAATGCAACAAAGTGCATATTACTTTTAAATGTTATTCTTCCATGCAAAACGCGTATGCAATGCAACAGCACGCTGTTGCAATGCAATGAAACGCAATAGTTCTTGAATGCATTTAAGTGCAACAGAGTGCATATTACTTTTAAATGTTATTCTACCATGCAAAATGCTTGTGCAATGCAACAGAACGCTGTTGCAACGGAATGAAACGCATTAGTTCTTGAATGCATTGCAATGCAACAGAGTGCAAATTACTTTTAAATGTTATTCTTCCATGCAAAACGCTTGTGCAATGTAATGAAACGAATCAGTTCTTGAATGCATTTTAATCAAACAGAGTGCATATTACTTTTAAATGTTATTCTTCCATGCAAAACGCTTGTGCAATGCAACAGCACGCTGTTGCAATGGAATGAAACGCATTAGTTCTTGAATGCATGGCAATGCAACAAAGTGCATAATACTTTGAAATGTTATTCTTCCATGCAAAACGCTTTTGTGCAATGCACGCTCGTGCAATGTAATGAAACGCATTAGTTCTTGAATGCATTTTAGTGCAACAGAGTGCATATTACTTTTAAATGTTATTCTTCCATGCAAAATGCTTGTGCAATGCAACAGAACGCTGTTGCAATGGAATGAAACGCATTAGTTCTTGAATGCATTGCAATGTAAAGAGTGCATATTACTTTTAAATGTTATTCTTCCATGCAAAACGCTTGTGCAATGCAACTGCACACTTTTGCAATGGAATGAAACGCATTAGTTCTTGAATGCATTGCACTGCAACAAAGTGCATATTACTTTAAAATGTTTTTCTTCCATGATGATGGAAGTCCATATGGGAGCTTTTGATCTTTTCTTCTGCTCAGAGGGTCCCCAGTGGGTCTAAAAGCTATTGTAAAATAACATTTAAAAATAAAATGCATTCTGTTACATTAAAATGCATTCAAGAACTAATGCTTAACATTGCAACAGCGTCCTTTTGCATTGCACAAGCGTTTTGCATGGAAGAATAACATTTAAAAGTAATATGCACTCTGTTGCATTGCAATGCATTCAAGAACTAATGCGTTTCATCCCATTGCAACAGCGTTCTGTTGCATTGCACAAGCGTTTTGCAAGGACGAATAACAATTAAAAGTAATATGCACTTTATTGCATTGCAATGCATTCAAGAACTAATGCGTTTCATTCCATTACAACAGCGTTCCGTTACATTGCACAAGCGTTTTGCATGGAAGAATAACTTTTAAAAGAAATATCCACTCTGTTGCACTAAAATTTATTCAAGAACTAATGCGTTTCATTACATTACACAAGCGTGCTGTTCCATTGCACAAAAGCTTTTTGCATGTAAGAATAACATTTAAAAGTAATATGCACTTTGTTGCATTGCCATGCAGTCAAGAACTAATGCGTTTCATTCCATTGCAACAGCATGCAATTGCACTGCACAAGCATTGCACAAGCGTTTATTTCTATTAAAATTTCAAAACTATTTATACATATGTAACATAATGATGTTAACACCGCCAGACAATAGTCCATATGTGACCTTTTGAACTTTTTTTCTGGTCAGAGGGTCCCCAGAAGGTCTAAAAGCTATTTGATGTCTTTACAGACTCTTCCTCATGTTAAAAAATCAGGTCAGAGTGTCCCCACAAGGTCTAAAAGCTACATGATGATGTCCTTATAGACGCATTCCTGTGTTAAAAAGTCAAGTCCACCAGACAGCTAAATGAAAAGTTACATGATGTCCTCATTGAATCTTTTTGATATTAGCCAAGTCAAGTCCGCCAGACAATAGTCCATATAGGACCTTTTGCACTTTTTTTCTGCTCGGAGGGTCGACAGAAGGTCTAAAATATACATGGTGTCCTCATATACTCTTTCTGATGTTAAAAAGTCAAACCAGGTCCTCCAGACAGTAGTCCATATGGGACCTTTTTAACTTTTTCCTGCTCAGATGGACCCCAGAAGGTCTAAAAGTTACATGATTTCCTCACAGACTCTTTTTGATGTTAAAAAGTCGTAAAGTCTGCCAGACAGTAGTCCATCAGGGAGCTTTTGAACTTTTTTCTGTTCAGATGGTTCACAGAAGGTCTAAAAGCTACATGATTTCCTCATAGACTCTTTCTGATGTTAAAAATTCAAGTCAAGTCCTCCAGGCCGTAGTCCATGTGGGAGCTTTTGAACCTTTTTTCTGCTCAGAGTGTCCCCAGAAGGTCTAAAAGCTACATGATGCCCTCATAGACTCTTTCTGATGTTAAAAAGTAAGGTCAAGTCCACCAGACAGTAGTCCATATGGAACATTTTGAAAAAAATTCTGCTCAGAGGGTCCCCAGAAGGTCTGAAAGCTACATGATGTCCTCATAGACTATTTCTGATGTTAAAAATTCATCAAGTAAGCCAGACAGTAGTCCATATGGCAGCTTTTGAACTTTTTTTCTCCTCAGAGGGCCCCCAGAAGGTCTAAAAGCTACATGATGTCCTCATAGACTCTTTCTGTTGTTAAAAGGTCAGGTCAGAGCGTCCTCAGAAGGTCTTAAAACCGTGGATGCTGTCCTTAAATACTCTTTCTTATGTTAAAAATTTATGTCAAGTCCGCCAGACAATAGTCCATATGGGACCTTTTGAACTTTTTTCTGCTCAGAGGATCCCCAGAAGGTCTAAAAGCTACATGATTTCCTCATAGACTCTTTCTGATGTTAAAAAGTCAAGTCAAGTCCACCAGACAGTAGTCCATATGGGACCTTTTGAACTTTTTTTTTGCTCAGAGGGTCCCCAGAAGGTCTAAAAGTTACATGATTTCCTCATAGACTCTTTCTTATGTTAAAAAGTCAATTCAAGTCCACCAGAAAGTAGTCCATATGGAACATTTTGAACTTTGTTTCTGCTCAGAGAAGGTCTGAAAGCTACATGATGTCCTCATAGACTCTTTCTGATGTTAAAAAGTCAAGTCAGGTCCTCCAGACAGTAGTCCATATGGGACCTTTTTAACTTTTTTCTGCTCAGATGGTCCCAAGAAGGTCTAAAAGCTACATGATATTCTCATAGACTCTTTCTGATGTTAAAAAGTCAAGTCCTCCAGCCAGTAGTCCATATGGGAGCTTTTGAACTTTTTTTCTCCTCAGAGGGTCCCCAGAAGGTCTAAAAGCTACATGATGTCCTCATAGACTCTTTCTGATGTTAAAAAGTTAAGTCAAGTCCGCAAGACAGTAGTCCATATGGGATCTTATGATCTTTTTCTCTGCTCAGAGGGTCCCCAGAAGGTCTAAAAGCTACATGATGTCCTCACAGACTCTTTCTAATGTTAAAAAGTTGAGTCAAGTCCGCCAGACAGTAGTTCATATAGGAGCTTTTGATCCTTTTTCTGCTCATAGGGTCCCCAGAAGGTCTAAAAGCTACATGATGTCATCATAGACTCTTTCTGATGTTAAAAATATGTCAAGGCTGCCAGACAAAAGTTCATATGGGAGCTTTTGATCTTTTTTTCTGCTCAGAGGGTCCCCACAAGGTCTAAAAGCTACATGATGTCCTCATAGACTCTTTCTGATGTTAAAAATCAAGTCAAATCCACCAGACAGTAGTCCATATGGGACCTTTTCAACTTTTTTTTCTGCTCATATAGTCCCCAGAAGGTCTAAAAGCTACATGATTTCCTCATAGACTCTTTCTGATGTTAAAAAGTCAAGTCAAGTCCACCAGACAGTAGTCCATATAGGAGCTTTTTATCTTTTTTCTGCTCAGAGGGTCCCCAGAAGGTCTAAAAGCTACATGATGTCCTCATAGACTCTTTCTGATGTTAAAAATTCGTCAAGTCTGCCAGACAGTAGTTCATTTGGGAGCTTTTGATCTGTTTTTCTGCTCAGAGGGTCACCAGAAGGTCTAAAAGCTACATGATGTCCTCATAGACTCTTTCTGATGTTAAAAAGTCATGTCAAGTCCGCCAGACAATAGTCCAAATGGGACCTTTTGAACTTTTTTTCTGCTCAGAGGTTCCACAGAAGGTCTAAAATATACATGTTGTCCTCATAAACTCTTTTTGATGTTAAAATGTCAAGTCAGGACCTCCAGACAGAAGTCCATATGGGACGTTTTGAATTTTTTTTCTGCTTATAGGGTCCACAGAGGTCTAAAATATACATGAGGTCCTCATATACTCTTTCTGATGTTACAAAGTCAGGTCAGGTCCTCCAGACAGTAGTCCATATGGGACCTTTTTAACTTTTTTCTTCTCAGATGGTCCCCAGAAGGTCTAAAAGCTACATGATTTCCTCATAGACTCTTTCTGATGTTAAAAAGTCAAGACAGGAGCTCCAGACAGAAGTCCATATGGGATCTTTTGAACTTTTGTTCTGCTCAGAAGTTCCCCAGAAGGTCTAAAAGGTACATGATATCCTCATAGACTCTTTCTGATGTTAAAAATTCGTCAAGTCCGCCAGAGAGTAGATCATATGGGAGCTTTTGATTTTTTTTTCTGCTCACAGGGTCCCCAGAAGGTCTAAAAGATACATGATGTCATCATAGACACTTTCTGATGTTAAAAAGTCAAGTCAAGTCCGCCAGACAGTAGTCCATATGGTAGCTTTTGATCTTTTTTTCTGGTCAAAAGGTCCCCAGAAGGTCTACAATCTAAATTACGTCCTTAAAGACTCTTTCTGATGTTAAAAAGTCTTCAAGTCTGCCATAGAGTAGTCCATATGGGACCCTTTGAACTTTTTACTGCTCAGAGGGTCCACAGAAGGTCTAAAAGATAAATGATTTCCTTATAGACACTTTCTGATGTTAAAAAGTGAAGTCAAGTCCGCCGGACAATAGTCCATATAGGACCTTTTGAACTTTTTTTCTGCCCGGAGGGTCCACAGAAGGTCTAAAATATATATGGTGTCCTTATATACTCTTTTTGATGTTAAAAAGTCAAGTCAGGACCTCCAGACAGTAGTACTTATGGGACCTTTTGAATGTTTTTTCTGCTTAGAGGGTCCAAAGAAGGTCTAAAATATACATAATGTCCTCATATACTCTTTCTGTTGTTAAAAAGTCAAATCAGGTCCTCCAGACAGTAGTCCATATGGGACCTTTTTAACTTTTTCCTGCTCAGAGGGTCCCCAGAAGGTCTAAAAGCTACATGATTTCCTCACAGACTCTTTCTGATGTTAAAAAGTCGTCAAGTCTGCCAGACAGTAGTCCATATGGGAGCTTTTGATCTTTTTTTCTGCTCAAAGGGCCACCAGAAGGTCTAAAAGCTACATGATGTCCTCATAGACTCTTTCTGATGTTAAAAATTCGTCAAGTAAGCCAGACAGTAGTCCATATGGCAGCTTTTGAACTTTTTTTCTCCTCAGAGGGCCCCCAGAAGGTCTAAAAGCTACATGATGTCCTCATAGACTCTCTCTGATGTTAAAAAGTCAAGTCAGAGGGCCCCCAGAAGGTCTAAAAGCTATTTGATATCCTCATAGACTCTTTCTGATGTTAATAAGTCAAGTCAAGTCTGCCAGACAGTAGTCCATATGGGACCATTTTAACTTTTTTTCTCCTCAGAGGGTCCCCAGAAGGTCTAAAAGCTACATGATGTCCTCATACACTCTTTTTGATGTTAAAAAGTCAAGTCAGGTCCTCCAGATAGTAGTCTATATGGAACCTTTTCAACTTTTTTTTCTGCTCACAGGTTCCCCAGAAAGTCTAAAAGCTACATGATGTCCTCATAGATTCTTTCTGATGTTAAAAATTCAAGTCAGGCCCTCCAGACAGTAGTCCTTATGGGATCTTTTGAACTTTTTTTCAGCTCAGAGGGTCCCCAGAAGGTCTAAAAGCTACATGATGTCCTCATAGACTCTTTCTGAATTTAAAAAGTCAAGTCAAGTCTGCCAGACAGTAGTCCATATGGGACCTTTTAAACTTTTTTCTACTCAGAGGGTCCCCAGAAGGTCTAAAAGCTACATGATATAGTCTGAGACTCATTATGATGTGAAAAAAGTCAAGTCAAGTCCGCCAGACAGTAGTCCATATGGGAGCTTTTGAAACTTCTTTCTGCTCAGAGGGTCCCCAGAAGGTCTAAAAGCTACATGATGTCCTCATAGACTCTATCTGATGTTAAAAAGTCAAGTCAAGTCTGCCAGACAGTAGTCCTTATGGGAGCTTTTGATCTTTTTTTCTGCTCAGAGGGTCCCCAGAAGCTCTAAAAGCTATATGATGTCCTCATAGACTATTTCTGATGTTAAAAAGTCAAGTCAAGTCCGCCAGACAGTAGTCCACCTTTTGAACTTTTTTTCTCCTAAGAGGGTCCCCAGATGGTCTAAAAGCTACATGATGTCCTCATAAACTCTTTCTGATGTTAAAAAGTCGTCAAGTCTGCCAGACAGTAGTCCATATGGGACCTTTTGATCTTTTTTTCTTCTCAGAAGGTCCCCAGAAGGTCTAAAAGCTACATGATGTCCTCAGATACTCTTTCTGATGTTAAAAAGTCGTCAAGCTGGCCAGACAGTAGTTCATATGGGACCATTTGAACTTTTTTTCTCCTCAGAGGTTCCCCAGAAGGTCTAAAAGCTACATGATGTCCTCATAGACTCTTTCTGATGTTAAAAATCAAGTCAAGTCCTCCAGATAGTAGTCTATATGGAACCTTTTCAACTTTTTTTTCTGCTCACAGGTTCCCCAGAAAGTCTAAAAGCTACATGATGTCCTCATACACTCTTTTTGATGTTAAAAAGTCAAGTCAGGTCCTCCAGATAGTAGTCTATATGGAACCTTTTCAACTTTTTTTTCTGCTCACAGGTTCCCCAGAAAGTCTAAAAGCTACATGATGTCCTCATAGATTCTTTCTGATGTTAAAAATTCAAGTCAGGTCCTCCAGACAGTAGTCCTTATGGGATCTTTTGAACTTTTTTTCTACATGATGTCCTCATACACTCTTTTTGATGTTAAAAAGTCAAGTCAGGTCCTCCAGATAGTAGTCTATATGGAACCTTTTCAACTTTTTTTTCTGCTCACAGGTTCCCCAGAAAGTCTAAAAGCTACATGATGTCCTCATAGATTCTTTCTGATGTTAAAAATTCAAGTCAGGTCCTCCAGACAGTAGTCCTTATGGGATCTTTTGAACTTTTTTTCTGCTCAGAGGGTCCCCAGATTTTCTAAAAGCTACATGATGTCCTCATAGACTCTTTCTGATGTTAATAAGTCAAGTCAAGTCTGCCAGACAGTAGTCCATATAGGAGCTTTTGATCTTTTTTCTGCTCAGAGGGTCCCCAGAAGGTCTAAAAGCTACATGATTTCCTCACAGACTCTTTCTGATGTTAAAAAGTCATCAAGTCTGCCAGACAGTAGTCCATATGGGAGCTTTTGATCTTTTTTTCTGCTCAAAGGGCCACCAGAAGGTCTAAAAGCTACATGATGTCCTCATAGACTCTTTCTGATGTTAAAAATTCGTCAAGTAAGCCAGACAGTAGTCCATATGGCAGCTTTTGAACTTTTTTTCTCCTCAGAGGGCCCCCAGAAGGTCTAAAAGCTACATGATGTCCTCATAGACTCTCTCTGATGTTAAAAAGTCAAGTCAGAGGGTCCCCAGAAGGACTTAAAGCCGTGGATGATGTCCTTAGAGACTCTTTCAGATGTTAAAAAGTCAAGTCAAGTCTGCTAGACAGTAGTTCATATGGGACTTTTTGATATTTTTTTCTGCTCAAAGGGCCACCAGAAGGTCTAAAAGCTACATGATATCCTCATAGACTCTTTCTGAATTTAAAAAGTCAAGTCAAGTCTGCCAGACGGTAGTCCATATGGGACCTTTTAAACTTTTTTCTACACAGAGGGTCCCCAGAAGGTCTAAAAGCTACATGATATAGTCTGAGACTCATTATGATGTGAAAAAAGTCAAGTCAAGTCCGCCCGACAGTAGTCCATATGGGAGCTTTTGAAACTTCTTTCTGCTCAGAGGGTCGCCAGAAGGTCTAAAAGCTACATGATGTCCTCATAGACTCTATCTGATGTTAAAAAGTCAAGTCAAGTCTGCCAGACAGTAGTCCTTATGGGAGCTTTTGATCTTTTTTTCTGCTCAGAGGTTCCCCAGAAGGTCTAAAAGCTACATGATGTCCTCATAGACTCTTTCTGATGTTAAAAAGTCAGGTTAAGTCTGCCAGACAGTAGTCCATATGGGACCATTTGAACTTTTTTTCTCCTCAGAGGTTCCCCAGAAGGTCTAAAAGCTACATGATGTCCTCATAGACTCTCTCTGATGTTAAAAAGTCAAGTCAAGTCCGCCAGACAGTAATTCATATGGGAGCTTTTGATCTTTTTTTCTGCTCAGAGAGTCCCAAGAATTTCTAAAAGCTACATGATGTCCTCATAGTCTCTTTCTGATGTTAAAAAGTCAGGTCAGAGGGTCCCCAGAAGGACTTAAAGCCATGGATGATGTCCTTAGAGACTCTTTCAGATGTTAAAAAGTCAAGTCATGTCTGCCAGACAGTAGTTCATATGGGAGCTTTTCATCTTTTTTTCCTACTCAGAGGGTCCCCAGAAGGTCTACAGAGTATGTCCTCATGGACTCTTTCTGATGTTAAAAATTCAAGTCAAGTCCTCCAGACAGAAGTCCATATGGGAGCTTTTTTTCTTTTGTTCTGCTCAGATGGTCCCCAGAAGGTCTAAAAGCTACATGACATAGACTCTTTCTGATGTTAAAAAAGTCATCAAGTTCCCCAGACAGTAGTCCTCATGGACTCTTTCGGATGTTAAAAACTCAAGTCAAGTCCGCCAGACAGTAGTCCATATGAGATCTTTTGAACTTTTTTTCTCCTAAGAGGGTCCCCAGATGGTCTAAAAGCTACATGATGTCCTCATAAACTCTTTCTGATGTTAAAAAGTCGTCAAGTCTGCCAGACAGTAGTCCATATGGGACCTTTTGATCTTTTTTTCTTCTCAGAAGGTCCCCAGAAGGTCTAAAAGCTACATGATGTCCTCAGATACTCTTTCTGATGTTAAAAAGTCGTCAAGCTGGCCAGACAGTAGTTCATATGGGACCATTTGAACTTTTTTTCTCCTCAGAGGTTCCCCAGAAGGTCTAAAAGCTACATGATGTCCTCATAGACTCTTTCTGATGTTAAAAATCAAGTCAAGTCCTCCAGATAGTAGTCTATATGGAACCTTTTCAACTTTTTTTTCTGCTCACAGGTTCCCCAGAAAGTCTAAAAGCTACATGATGTCCTCATACACTCTTTTTGGTGTTAAAAAGTCAAGTCAGGTCCTCCAGATAGTAGTCTATATGGAACCTTTTCAACTTTTTTTTCTGCTCACAGGTTCCCCAGAAAGTCTAAAAGCTACATGATGTCCTCATAGATTCTTTCTGATGTTAAAAATTCAAGTCAGGTCCTCCAGACAGTAGTCCTTATGGGATCTTTTGAACTTTTTTTCTACATGATGTCCTCATAGACTCTTTTTGATGTTAAAAAGTCAAGTCAGGTCCTCCAGATAGTAGTCTATATGGAACCTTTTCAACTTTTTTTTCTGCTCACAGGTTCCCCAGAAAGTCTAAAAGCTACATGATGTCCTCATAGATTCTTTCTGATGTTAAAAATTCAAGTCAGGTCCTCCAGACAGTAGTCCTTATGGGATCTTTTGAACTTTTTTTCTGCTCAGAGAGTCCCCAGATTTTCTAAAAGCTACATGATGTCCTCATAGACTCTTTCTGATGTTAATAAGTCAAGTCAAGTCTGCCAGACAGTAGTCCATATAGGAGCTTTTGATCTTTTTTCTGCTCAGAGGGTCCCCAGAAGGTCTAAAAGCTACATGATTTCCTCACAGACTCTTTCTGATGTTAAAAAGTCGTCAAGTCTGCCAGACAGTAGTCCATATGGGAGCTTTTGATCTTTTTTTCTGCTCAAAGGGCCACCAGAAGGTCTAAAAGCTACATGATGTCCTCATAGACTCTTTCTGATGTTAAAAATTCGTCAAGTAAGCCAGACAGTAGTCCATATGGCAGCTTTTGAACTTTTTTTCTCCTCAGAGGGCCCCCAGAAGGTCTAAAAGCTACATGATGTCCTCATAGACTCTCTCTGATGTTAAAAAGTCAAGTCAGAGGGTCCCCAGAAGGACTTAAAGCCGTGGATGATGTCCTTAGAGACTCTTTCAGATGTTAAAAAGTCAAGTCAAGTCTGCCAGACAGTAGTTCATATGGGACTTTTTGATCTTTTTTTCTGCTCAAAGGGCCACCAGAAGGTCTAAAAGCTACATGATATCCTCATAGACTCTTTCTGAATTTAAAAAGTCAAGTCAAGTCTGCCAGACGGTAGTCCATATGGGACCTTTTAAACTTTTTTCTACACAGAGGGTCCCCAGAAGGTCTAAAAGCTACATGATATAGTCTGAGACTCATTATGATGTGAAAAAAGTCAAGTCAAGTCCGCCCGACAGTAGTCCATATGGGAGCTTTTGAAACTTCTTTCTGCTCAGAGGGTCGCCAGAAGGTCTAAAAGCTACATGATGTCCTCATAGACTCTATCTGATGTTAAAAAGTCAAGTCAAGTCTGCCAGACAGTAGTCCTTATGGGAGCTTTTGATCTTTTTTTCTGCTCAGAGGTTCCCCAGAAGGTCTAAAAGCTACATGATGTCCTCATAGACTCTTTCTGATGTTAAAAAGTCAGGTTAAGTCTGCCAGACAGTAGTCCATATGGGACCATTTGAACTTTTTTTCTCCTCAGAGGTTCCCCAGAAGGTCTAAAAGCTACATGATGTCCTCATAGACTCTCTCTGATGTTAAAAAGTCAAGTCAAGTCCGCCAGACAGTAATTCATATGGGAGCTTTTGATCTTTTTTTCTGCTCAGAGAGTCCCAAGAATTTCTAAAAGCTACATGATGTCCTCATAGTCTCTTTCTGATGTTAAAAAGTCAGGTCAGAGGGTCCCCAGAAGGACTTAAAGCCGTGGATGATGTCCTTAGAGACTCTTTCAGATGTTAAAAAGTCAAGTCATGTCTGCCAGACAGTAGTTCATATGGGAGCTTTTCATCTTTTTTTCCTACTCAGAGGGTCCCCAGAAGGTCTACAGAGTATGTCCTCATGGACTCTTTCTGATGTTAAAAATTCAAGTCAAGTCCTCCAGACAGAAGTCCATATGGGAGCTTTTTTTCTTTTGTTCTGCTCAGATGGTCCCCAGAAGGTCTAAAAGCTACATGACATAGACTCTTACTGATGTTAAAAAGTCATCAAGTTCCCCAGACAGTAGTCCTCATGGACTCTTTCGGATGTTAAAAACTCAAGTCAAGTCCGCCAGACAGTAGTCCATATGAGATCTTTTGAACTTTTTTTCTGCTCAGAGGGTCCCCAGAAGGTCTAAAAGCTACATGATGTCCTCATAGACTCTATCTGATGTTAAAAAGTCATGTCAACTCTGGCAGACAGTAGTCCATATGGGACCTTTTGAACTTTTTTCTCCCCAGAGGGTCGCCAGAAGGTCTAAAAGCTACATGATGTCCTTATAGACTCTTTCTGATGTTAAAAAGTCAAGTCAGGTCCCCCAGACAGTAGTCCATATGGGACATTTTGAACTTTTTTTCTCCTAAGAGGGTCCACAGAAGGTCTTAAAGCCACATGATGTCCTCATACACTCTTTTTGATGTTAAAAATTCAAGTCAGGTCCTCCAGACAGTAGTCCGTATGGGACCTTTTGAACTTTTTTCTGCTCAGAGGGTTCACAGAAGGTCTAAAAGCTACATGATGTCCTCATAGACTCTTTCTGATGTTAAAATGTCAAGTCAAGTCCGCCAGCAAGTAGTCCATATGGGACCTTTTGAACTTTTTTTCTTCTCAGAGGGTCCCCAGAAGTTCTAAAAGCTACATGATGTCCTCATAGACTCTTTCTGATGTTAAAAAGTCAAGTCAAGTCTGCCAGACAGTAGTCCATATGGGAGCTTTTAAACTTTTTTTCTACTCATAGGGTCCCCAGAAGGTCTTAAAGCTACATGATATACTCAGAGACTCACTCTGATGTGAAAAAAGTCAAGTCCACCAGACAGTAGTCCATATGGGAGGTTTTGAAACTTTTTTCTGCTCAGAGGGTTCCCAGAAGGTCTAAAAGCTACATGATGTCCTCATAGACTCTTTCTGATGTTAAAAAGTCAAGTCAAGTCTGCAAGACAGTAGTCCATATGGGATCTTTTGATCTTTTTTTCTGCTCAGAGGGTCCCCAGAAGGTCTAAAAGCTACATGATGTCTTCATTTACTATTTCTGATGTTAAAAAGTCAACTCAGGTCCTCCAGAAAGTAGTCCAAATGGGATCTTTTGAACTTTTTTCTGTTCAGAGGGTCCCCAGAAGGTCTAAAAGCTACATGATGTTTTCATAGACTCTTTCTGATGTTAGAAAGTCAAGTCAAGTCCGCCAGACAGTAGTCCATACGGGACCTTTTGAACATTTTTTCACCTAAGAGGGTCCCCAGATGGTCTAAAAGCTACATGATGTCCTCAGATACTCTTTCTGATGTTAAAAAGTCTTCAAGTCTGCCAGACAGTAGTCCAAATGGGACATTTTGAACTTTTTTTCTCCTCAGAGGGTCCCCAGAAGGTCTAAAAGCTACATGATGTCCTCATCTACTCTTTTTGATGTTAAAAATTCAAGTCAGGTCCTCCAGACAGTAGTCCTTATGGGATCTTTTGAACTTTTTTTTTGCTCAGAGGGTCCCCAGAAGGTCTAAAAGCTACATAATGTCTTTATAGACTCTTTCTGATGTTAAAAAGTCAAGTCAGGTCCCCCAGACAGTAGTCCATATGGGATATTTTGAACTTTTTTTCTCCTAAGAGGGTCCACAGAAGGTCTTAAAGCCACATGATGTCCTCATAGAGTCTTTCTGATGTTAAAAAAACAAGTCAAGTCCGCCAGACAGTAGTGCATATGGGAGCTTCTGATCTTTTTTTTCTACTCAGAGGGTCCCCAGAAGGTTTAAAAGCTACATGATGTCCTCATAGACTCTTTCTGATGTTAAAAAGTCAAGTCAAGTCTACCAGACAGTAGTCCATACGGGACTTTTTGAACTTTTTTCTCCTCAGAGGGTCCCCAGAAGGTCTAAAAGCTACATGATGTCCTTATAGACTCTTTCTGATGTTAAAATCAAGTCAAGTCCACCAGACAGCAGTCCATATGGGACCTTTTCAACTTTTTTTCTGCTCAGATGGTCCCCAGAAGGTCTAAAAGCTACTTGATTTCCTCATAGACTCTTTCTGATGTTAAAAAGTCAAGTCAAGTCCACCAGACAGTAGTACATATGGGACTTTTTGATCTTTTTTTCTGCTCAAAGGGCCACCAGAAGGTCTAAAAGCTACATGATATCCTCATAGACTCTTTCTGATGTTAATAAGTCAAGTCAAGTCTGCCAGACAGTAGTCCATATAGGAGCTTTTGATCTTTTTTCTGCTCAGAGGGTCCCCACAAGGTCTAAAAGCTACTTGATTTCCTCATAGACTCTTTCTGATGTTAAAAAGTCAGGTTAAGTCTGCCAGACAGTAGTCCGTATGGGACCATTTTAACTTTTTTTCTCCTCAGAGGGACCCCAGAAGGTCTAAAAGCTACATGATGTCCTCATACACTCTTTTTGATGTTAAAAAGTCAAGTCAGGTCCTCCAGATAGTAGTCTATATGGGACCTTTTCAACTTTTTTTTCTGCTCACAGGTTCCCCAGAAAGTCTAAAAGCTACATGATGTCCTCATAGACTCTTTCTGATGTTAAAAATCAAGTCAAGTCCACCAGACAGTAGTCCGTATGGGACCTTTTGAACTTTTTTCTGCTCAGAGGGTTCACAGAAGGTCTAAAAGCTACATGATGTCCTCATAGACTCTTTCTGATGTTAAAATGTCAAGTCAAGTCCGCCAGACAGTAGTCCACATAGGACCTTTTGAACTTTTTTTCTGCTCAGAGGGTACCCAGAAGCTCTAAAAGCTACATGATGTCCTCATAGACTCTTTCTGATGTTAAAAAGTCATCAAGTCTGCCAGACAGTAGTCCATATGGGACCTTTTAAACTTTTTTTCTACTCATAGGGTCCCCAGAAGGTATAAAAGCTACATGATATACTCAGAGACTCATTCTGATGTGAAAAAAGTCAAGTCCGCCAGACAGTAGTCCATATGGGAGCTTTTGAAACTTTTTTCTGCTCAGAGGGTTCCCAGAAGGTCTAAAAGCTACATGATGTCCTCATACACTCTTTCTGATGTTAAAAAGTCAAGTCAAGTCCGCAAGACAGTAGTCCATATGGGATCTTTTGATCTTTTTTTCTGCTCAGAGGGTCCCCAGAAGGTCTAAAAGCTACATGATGTCCTCATTGACTATTTCTGATGTTAAAAAGTCAAGTCAAGTCCGCCAGACAGTAGTCCATATGGGACCTTTTGAACTTTTTTTCTCCTAAGAGGGTCCCCAGATGGTCTAAAAGCTACATGATGTCCTCATAAACTCTTTCTGATGTTAAAAAGTCGTCAAGTCTGCCAGACAGTGGTCCATATTGGACCTTTTGATCTTTTTTTCTTCTCAGAGGGGCCCCAGAAGGTCTAAAAGCTACATGATGTCCTCAGATACTCTTTCTGATGTTAAAAAGTCGTCAAGTCGGCCAGACAGTAGTTCATATGGGACCATTCGAACTTTTATTCTCCTCAGAGGTTCCCCAGAAGGTCTAAAAGCTACATGATGTCCTCATAGACTCTTTCTGATGTTAAAAATCAAGTCAAGTCCACCAGACAGTAGTCCGTATGGGACCTTTTGAACTTTTTTCTGCTCAGAGGGTTCACAGAAGGTCTAAAAGCTACATGATGTCCTCATACACTCTTTTTGATGTTAAAAAGTCAAGTCAGGTCCTCCAGATAGTAGTCCATATGGGACCTTTTCAACTTTTTTTTCTGCTCACAGGTTCCCCAGATAGTCTAAAAGCTACATGATGTCCTCATACACTCTTTTTGATGTTAAAAATTCAGGTCAGGTCCTCCAGACAGTATGCCTTATGGGATCTTTTGAACTTTTTTTCTGCTCAGAGGGTCCCCAGAAAGTCTAAAAGCTACTTGATGTCCTCATACACTCTTTTTGATGTTAAAAATTCAAGTCAGGTCCACCAGATAGTAGTCCATATGGGACCTTTTCAACTTTTTTTCTGCTCACAGGTTATCCAGAAAGTCTAAAAGCTAAATCATGTCCTTATAGACTCTTTCTGATGTTAAAAAACCAAGTCAAGTCTGCAAGACAGTAGTCCATATGGGACCTTTTAAACTTTTTTTCTACTCAGAGGGTCCCCAGAATGTCTAAAAGCTACATGATATAGTCTGAGACTCATTATGATGTGAAAAAATTCAAGTCAGGTCCTCCAGACAGTAGTCCTTATGGGATCTTTTGAAACTTCTTTCTGCTCAGAGGGTCCCCAGAAGGTCTAAAAGCTACATGATGTCCTCATAGACTCTTTCTGATGTTAAAAAGTCAAGTCAAGTCTGCCAGACAGTAGTTCATGTGGGAGCTTTTGATATTTTTTCTGCTCAGAGGGTCCCCAAAAGGTCTAAAAGCAACATGATGTCCTCATACACTCTTTTTGATGTTAAAAAGTCAAGTCAGGTCCTCCAGAAAGTAGTCCATATGGGACCTTTTCAACTTTTTTTTCTGCACATAGGTTCCCCAGAAAGTCTAAAAGCTACATGATGTCCTCATACACTCTTTTTGATGTTAAAAATTCAAGTCAGGTCCTCCAGACAGTAGTCCTTATGGGATCTTTTGAACTTTTTTTCTGCTCAGAGGGTCCCCAGAAGGTCTAAAAGCTACATGATGTCCTCATTGACTATTTCTGATTTTAAAAAATGTCAAGTCAGGTCTTCCAGAAAGTAGTCCAAATGGGATCTTTTGAACTTTTTTCTGCTCAGAGGGTCCCCAGAAGGCCTAAAAGCTACATGATGTCCTCATAAACTCTTTCTGATGTTAAAAAGTCAAGTCAAGTCCGCCAGACAGTAGTCCATACGGGACCTTTTGAACTTTTTTTCTCCTAAGAGTGTCCCCAGATGGTCTAAAAGCTACATGATGTCCTCATAAACTCTTTCTGATGTTAAAAAGTCGTCAAGTCAGCCAGACAGTAGTCCATATGGGATCTTTTGATCTTTTTTCTGCTCAGAGGGTCCCCAGAAGGTCTAAAAGCTACATGATGTCCTCATTGACTATTTCTGATGTTAAAAAGTCAAGTCAAGTCCGCCAGACAGTAGTCCATATGGGACCTTTTGAACTTTTTTTCTCCTAAGAGGGTCCCCAGACGGACTAAAAGCTACATGATGTCCTCAGATACTCTTTCTGATGTTAAAAAGTCGTCAAGTCAGCCAGACAGTAGTCCATATGGGACCTTTTGATATTTTTTTCTTCTCAGAGGGTCCCCAGAAGGTCTAAAAGCTACATGATGTCCTCAGATACTCTTTCTGATGTTAAAAAGTCGTCAAGTCTGCCAGACAGTAGTCCATATGGGACATTTTGAACTTTTTTTCTCCTCAGAGGGTCCCCAGAAGGTCTAAAAGCAGCATGATGTCCTCATACACTCTTTTTGATGTTAAAAATTCAAGTCAGGTCCTCCAGAAAGTAGTCCTTATGGGATCTTTTGAACTTTTTTTCTGCTCAGAGGGTCCCCAGAAGGTCTAAAAGCTACATGATGTCCTCATAGACTCTATATGATGTTAAAAAGTCAAGTCAAGTCTGCTAGACAGTAGTTCATATGGGAGCTTTTGATCTTTTTTTCTGCTCAGAGGTTCCCCAGAAGGTCTAAAAGCTACATGATGTCCTCATAGACTCTTTCTGATGTTAAAAATCAAGTCAAGTCCACCAGACAGTAGTCCGTATGGGACCTTTTGAACTTTTTTCTGCTCAGAGGGTTCCCAGAAGGTCTAAAAGCTACATGATGTCCTCATAGACTCTTTCTGATGTTAAAAATCAAGTCAAGTCCACCAGACAGTAGTCCGTATGGGACCTTTTGAACTTTTTTCTGCTCAGAGGGTTCACAGAAGGTCTAAAAGCTACATGATGTCCTCATAGACTCTTTCTGATGTTAAAAAGTCGTCAAGTCTGCCAGACAGTAGTCCATATGGGACCTTTTGATCTTTTTTTCTTCTCAGAGGGTCCCCAGAAGGTCTAAAAGCTACATGATGTCCTCAGATACTCTTTCTGATGTTAAAAAGTCGTCAAGTCGGCCAGACAATAGTCCATATGGGACTTTTTGAACTTTTTTTCTGCTCAGAGGGTCCCCAGAAGGTTTAAAAGCTACATGATGTCCTCGTAGACTCTTTCTGATGTTAAAAATCAAGTCAAGTCCACCAGACAGTAGTCCATATGGGACTTTTTGAACTTTTTTCTCCTCAGAGGTTCCCCAAAAGGTCTAAAAGCTACATGATGTCCTCATAGACTCTTTCTGATGTTAAAAAGTCAGGTCAAGTCTGCCAGACAGTAGTCCATATGGGACCATTTGAACTTTTTTTCTCCTCAGAGGTTCCCCAGAAGGTCTAAAAGCTACATGATGTCCTCATAGACTCTTTCTGATGTTAAAAATCAAGTCAAGTCAACCAGACAGTAGTCCGTATGGGACCTTTTTAACTTTTTTTCTCCTAAGAGGGTCCCCAATGGTCTAAAAGCTACATTATGTCCTCATAGACTCTTTCTGATGTTAAAAAGTCGTCAAGTCTGCCAGACAGTAGTCCATATGGGACATTTTGAACTTTTTTTCTCCTCAGAGGGTCCCAAGAAGGTCTAAAAGCTACATGATGTCCTCATACACTCTTTTTGATGTTAAAAATTCAAGTCAGGTCCTCCAGACAGTAGTCCTTATGGGATCTTTTGAACTTTTTTTCTGCTCAGAGGGTCCCCAGAAGGTCTAAAAGCTAAATCATGTCCTTATAGACTCTTTCTGATGTTAAAAAGTCAAGTCAATTCTGCAAGACAGTAGTCCATATGGGACCTTTTAAACTTTTTTTCTACTCAGAGGGTCCCCAGAATGTCTAAAAGCTACATGATATAGTCTGAGACTCATTATGATGTGAAAAAAGTTCAAGTCAGGTCCTCCAGACAGTAGTCCTTATGGGATCTTTTGAAACTTCTTTCTGCTCAGAGGGTCCCCAGAAGGTCTAAAAGCTACATGATGTCCTCATAGACTCTTTCTGATGTTAAAAAGTCAAGTCAAGTCTGCCAGACAGTAGTTCATGTGGGAGCTTTTGATATTTTTTCTGCTCAGAGGGTCCCCAGAAGGTCTAAATGCAACATGATGTCCTCATACACTCTTTTTGATGTTAAAAAGTCAAGTCAGGTCCTCCAGAAAGTTGTCCATATGGGACCTTTTCAACTTTTTTTTCTGCACATAGGTTCCCCATAAAGTCTAAAAGGTACATGATGTCCTCATACACTCTTTTTGATGTTAAAAATTCAAGTCAGGTCCCCCAGACAGTAGTCCTTATGGGATCTTTTGAACTTTTTTTCTGCTCAGAGGGTCCCCAGAAGGTATAAAAGCTACATGATGGTTGCTTGACTATTTCTGATGTTAAAAAAGTCAAGTCAGGTCCTCCAGAAAGTAGTCCAAATGGGATCTTTTGAACTTTTTTCTGCTCAGAGGGTCCCCAGATAGCCTAAAAGCTACATGATGTCCTCATAAACTCTTTCTGATGTTAAAAAGTCAAGCCACCCAGATGGTCTAAAAGCTACATGATGTCCTTATAAACTCTTTCTGATGTTAAAAAGTCGTCAAGTCAGCCAGACAGTAGTCCATATGGGACCTTTTGATATTTTTTTCTTCTCAGAGGGTCCCCAGAAGGTCTAAAAGCTACATGGTGTCCTCAGATACTCTTTCTGATGTTAAAAAGTCGTCAAGTCTGCCAGACAGTAGTCCATATGGGACATTTTGAACTTTTTTTCTCCTCAGAGGGTCCCAAGAAGGTCTAAAAGCAGCATGATGTCCTCATACACTCTTTTTGATGTTAAAAATTCAAGTCAGGTCCTCCAGAAAGTAGTCCTTATGGGATCTTTTGAACTTTTTTTCTGCTCAGAAGTTCCCCAGAAGGTCTAAAAGCTACATGATGTCCTCATAGACTCTTTCTGATGTTAAAAAGTCAAGTCAATTCTGCCAGACAGTAGTTCATGTGGGAGCTTTTGATATTTTTTCTGCTCAGAGGGTCCCCAGAAGGTATAAAAGCTACATGATGGTTGCTTGACTATTTCTGATGTTAAAAAGTCAAGTCAGGTCCTCCAGAAAGTAGTCCAAATGGGATCTTTTGAACTTTTTTCTGCTCAGAGGGTTCACAGAAGGTCTAAAAGCTACATGATGTCCTCATAGACTCTTTCTGATGTTAAAATGTCAAGTCAAGTCCGCCAGACAGTAGTCCACATAGGACCTTTTGAACTTTTTTTCTGCTCAGAGGGTCCCCAGAAGCTCTAAAAGCTACATGATATCCTCATAGACTCTTTCTGATGTTAAAAAGTTGTCAAGTCTGCCAGACAGTAGTCCATATGGGACCTTTTAAACTTTTTTTCTACTCATAGGGTCCCCAGAAGTTATAAAAGCTACATGAAATACTCAGAGACTCATTCTGATGTGAAAAAAGTCAAGTCCGCCAGACAGTAGTCCATATGGGAGCTTTTGAAATTTTTTCTGCTCAGAGGGTTCCCAGAAGGTCTAAAAGCTACATGATGTCCTCATACACTCTTTCTGATGTTAAAAAGTCAAGTCAAGTCCGCAAGACAGTAGTCCATATGGGATCTTTTGATCTTTTTTTCTGCTCAGAGGGTCCCCAGAAGGTCTAAAAGCTACATGATGTCCTCATAGACTATTTCTGATGTTAAAAAGTCAAGTCAAGTCCGCCAGACAGTAGTCCATATGGGACCTTTTAAACTTTTTTTCTCCTAAGAGGGTCCTCAGATGGTCTAAAAGCTACATGATGTCCTCATAAACTCTTTCTGATGTTAAAAAGTTGTCAAGTCTGCCAGACAGTAGTCCATATGGGACCTTTTGAACTTTTTTTCTTCTCAGAGGGTCCCCAGAAGGTCTAAAAGCTACATGATGTCCTCAGATACTCTTTCTGATGTTAAAAAGTCGTCAAGTCGGCCAGACAGTAGTTCATATGGGACCATTTGAACTTTTTTTCTCCTCAGAGATTCCCCAGAAGGTCTAAAAGCTACATGATGTCCTCATAGACTCTTTCTGATGTTAAAAATCAAGTCAAGTCCACCAGACAGTAGTCCGTATGGGACCTTTTGAACTTTTTTCTGCTCAGAGGGTTCACAGAAGGTCTAAAAGTTACATGATGTCCTCATAGACTCTTTCTGATGTTAAAAAGTCGTCAAGTCTGCCAGATAGTAGTCCATATGGGACCTATTGATCTTTTTCTCTTCTCAGAGGGTCCCCAGAAGGTCTAAAAGCTACATGATGTCCTCAGATACTCTTTCTGATGTTAAAAAGTCGTCAAGTCAGCCAGACAATAGTCCATATGGGACTTTTTGAACTTTTTTTCTGCTCAGAGGGTCCCCAGAAGGTCTAAAAGCTACATGATGTCCTCAGATACTCTTTCTGATGTTAAAAAGTCGTCAAGTCGGCCAGACAATAGTCCATATGGGACTTTTTGAACTTTTTTTCTGCTCAGAGGGTCCCCAGAAGGTTTAAAAGCTACATGATGTCCTCGTAGACTCTTTCTGATGTTAAAAATCAAGTCAAGTCCACCAGACAGTAGTCCATATGGGACCTTTTGAACTTTTTTCTCCTCAGAGGTTCCCCAAAAGGTCTAAAAGCTACATGATGTCCTCATAGACTCTTTCTGATGTTAAAAAGTCAGGTCAAGTCTGCCAGACAGTAGTCCATATGGGACTATTTGAAGTTTTTTTCTCCTCAGAGGTTCCCCAGAAGGTCTAAAAGCTACATGATGTCCTCATAGACTCTTTCTGATGTTAAAAATCAAGTCAAGTCAACCAGACAGTAGTCCGTATGGGACCTTTTGAACTTTTTTTCTCCTAAGAGGGTCCCCAATGGTCTAAAATTTACATGATGTCCTCTTAGACTCTTTCTGATGTTAAAAAGTCGTCAAGTCTGCCAGACAGTAGTCCATATGGGACATTTTGAACTTTTTTTCTCCTCAGAGGGTCCCAAGAAGGTCTAAAAGCTACATGATGTCCTCATACACTCTTTTTGATGTTAAAAATTCAAGTCAGGTCCTCCAGACAGTAGTCCTTATGGGATCTTTTGAACTTTTTTTCTGCTCAGAGGGTCCCCAGAAGGTCTAAAAGCTACATGATGTCCTCATACACTCTTTTTGATGTTAAAATTTCAAGTCAGGTCCTCCAGACAGTAGTCCTTATGGGATCTTTTGAACTTTTTTTCTGCTCAGAGGGTCCCCAGAAGGTCTAAAAGCTACATGATGTCCTCATACACTCTTTTTGATGTTAAAAAGTCAAGTCAGGTCCTCCAGATAGTAGTCCATATGGGACCTTTTCAACTTTTTTTTCTGCTCAGAGGGTCCCCAGAAGGCCCTAAAGCTACATGATGTCCTCATAGACTCTTTCTGATGTTAAAAAGTCAAGTCAAGTCTGCCAGACAGTAGTTCATGTGGGAGCTTTTGATATTTTTTCTGCTCATAGGGTCCCCAGAAGGTCTAAAAGCTACTTGATGTCCTCATACACTCTTTTTGATGTTAAAAATTCAAGTCAGGTCCTCCAGACAGTAGTCCTTATGGGATGTTTTGAACTTTTTTTCTGCTCAGAGGGTCCCCAGAAGGTCTAAAAGCTACATGATGTCCTCATAGACTCTTTCTGATGTTAAAAAGTCAAGTCAAGTCTGCCAGACAGTAGTTCATGTGGGAGCTTTTGATATTTTTTCTGCTCAGAGGGTCCCCAGAAGGTCTAAAAGCTATATGATGTCCTCATACACTCTTTTTGATGTTAAAAATTCAAGTCAGGTCCTCCAGACAGTAGTCCTTATGGGATCTTTTGAAGTTTTTTTCTGCTCAGAGGGTCCCCAGAAGGTCTAAAAGCTACATGATGTCCTCATAGACTCTTTCTGATGTTAAAAAGTCAAGTCAAGTCTGCCAGACAGTAGTTCATGTGGGAGCTTATGATATTTTTTCTGCTCAGAGGGTCCCCAGAAGGTCTAAAAGCTACATGATGTCCTCATACACTCTTTTTGATGTTAAAAAGTCAAGTCAGGTCCTCCAGATAGTAGTCCATATGGGACCTTTTCAACTTTTTTTTCTGCTCACAGGTTCCCCAGAAAGTCTAAAAGCTATATGATGTCCACATAGACTCTTTCTGATGTTAAAAAGTCAAGTCAAGTCAGCCAGACAGTAGTCCATATGGGAGCTTTTGAAACTTCTTTATGCTCAGAGGGTCCCCAGAAGGTCTAAAAGCTAAACGATGTCCTCATAGACTCTATTTGATGTTAAAAAGTCAAGTCAAGTCTGCTAGACAGTAGTCCATATGGGAGCTTTTGATCTTTTTTTCTGCTCAGAGGGTCCCCAAAGGTCTAAAAGCTACATGATGTCCTCATAGACTCTTTCTGATGTTAAAAAGTCAAGTCAAGTCTGCCAGACAGTAGTTCATGTGGGAGCTTTTGATATTTTTTCTGCTCAGAGGGTCCCCAGAAGGTCTAAAAGCTACATGATGTCCCCATACACTCTTTTTGATGTTAAAAAGTCAAGTCAGGTCCGCCAGACAGTAGTCCATATGGGACATTTTGAACTTTTTTTCTCCTCAGAGGGTCCCCAGAAGGTCTAAAAGCTAAATTATGTCTTCACAGACTCTTTCTGTGTTTAAAAAGTCAAGTCAAGTCCTCCAGACAGTAGTCCATATGGGACCTTTTGAACTTTTTTTCTCATCAAAGAGTCTCGAGCAGGTCTAAAAGCTACGTGATGTCCTTAAAGACTGTTTATGATGTTAAAAAGTCAAGTCAAGTCCGCCAGACAGTAGTCCATATGGGACCTTTTTATCTTTGTTTCTGCTCAGAGGGTCCCCAGAAGGTCTAAAACATACAGATGTCGTCATAGACTCTTTCTGATTTTTAAAATTCAAGTCAAGTCCGCCAGACACTAGTAAATAAGGGACCTTTTTATCTTTGTTTCTGCTCAGAGGGTCCCCAGAAGGTCTAAAACCTACAGATGTCCTCATAGACTCTTTCTGATGTTAACAAGTCAAGCCAAGTACGCCAGACAGTAGTCCATATGGGACCTTTTAAACTTTTTTTCTCCTAAGAGGGTCCCCAGATGGTCTAAAAGCTACATGATGTCCTCATAAACTCTTTCTGATGTTAAAAAGTTGTCAAGTCTGCCAGACAGTAGTCCATGTGGGACCTTTTGATCTTTTTTTCTTCTCAGAGGGTCCCCAGAAGGTCCAAAAGCTACATGATGTCCTCAGATACTCTTTCTGATGTTAAAAAGTCGTCAAGTCGGCCAGACAGTAGTTCATATGGGACCATTTGAACTTTTTTTCTCCTCAGAGATTCCCCAGAAGGTCTAAAAGCTACATGATGTCCTCATAGACTCTTTCTGATGTTAAAAATCAAGTCAAGTCCACCAGACAGTAGTCCGTATGGGACCTTTTGAACTTTTTTCTGCTCAGAGGGTTCACAGAAGGTCTAAAAGTTACATGATGTCCTCATAGACTCTTTCTGATGTTAAAAAGTCGTCAAGTCTGCCAGATAGTAGTCCATATGGGACCTTTTGATCTTTTTCTCTTCTCAGAGGGTCCCCAGAAGGTCTAAAAGCTACATGATGTCCTCAGATACTCTTTCTGATGTTAAAAAGTCGTCAAGTCGGCCAGACAATAGTCCATATGGGACTTTTTGAACTTTTTTTCTGCTCAGAGGGTCCCCAGAAGGTCTAAAAGCTACATGATGTCCTCAGATACTCTTTCTGATGTTAAAAAGTCAAGTCGGCCAGACAATAGTCCATATGGGACTTTTTGAACTTTTTTTCTGCTCAGAGGGTCCCCAGAAGGTTTAAAAGCTACATGATGTCCTCGTAGACTCTTTCTGATGTTAAAAATCAAGTCAAGTCCACCAGACAGTAGTCCATATGGGACCTTTTGAACTTTTTTCTCCTCAGAGGTTCCCCAAAAGGTCTAAAAGCTACATGATGTCCTCATAGACTCTTTCTGATGTTAAAAAGTCAGGTCAAGTCTGCCAGACAGTAGTCCATATGGGACTATTTGAAGTTTTTTTCTCCTCAGAGGTTCCCCAGAAGGTCTAAAAGCTACATGATGTCCTCATAGACTCTTTCTGATGTTAAAAATCAAGTCAAGTCAACCAGACAGTAGTCCGTATGGGACCTTTTGAACTTTTTTTCTCCTAAGAGGGTTTCCAGTGGTCTAAAAGCTACATGATGTCCTCTTAGACTCTTTCTGATGTTAAAAAGTCGTCAAGTCTGCCAGACAGTAGTCCATATGGGACATTTTGAACTTTTTTTCTCCTCAGAGGGTCCCAAGAAGGTCTAAAAGCTACATGATGTCCTCATACACTCTTTTTGATGTTAAAAATTCAAGTCAGGTCCTCCAGACAGTAGTCCTTATGGGATCTTTTGAACTTTTTTCTCCTCAGAGGTTCCCCAAAAGGTCTAAAAGCTACATGATGTCCTCATAGACTCTTTCTGATGTTAAAAAGTCAGGTCAAGTCTGCCAGACAGTAGTCCATATGGGACTATTTGAAGTTTTTTTCTCCTCAGAGGTTCCCCAGAAGGTCTAAAAGCTACATGATGTCCTCATAGACTCTTTCTGATGTTAAAAATCAAGTCAAGTCAACCAGACAGTAGTCCGTATGGGACCTTTTGAACTTTTTTTCTCCTAAGAGGGTCCCCAATGGTCTAAAATTTACATGATGTCCTCTTAGACTCTTTCTGATGTTAAAAAGTCGTCAAGTCTGCCAGACAGTAGTCCATATGGGACATTTTGAACTTTTTTTCTCCTCAGAGGGTCCCAAGAAGGTCTAAAAGCTACATGATGTCCTCATACACTCTTTTTGATGTTAAAAATTCAAGTCAGGTCCTCCAGACAGTAGTCCTTATGGGATCTTTTGAACTTTTTTTCTGCTCAGAGGGTCCCCAGAAGGTCTAAAAGCTACATGATGTCCTCATACACTCTTTTTGATGTTAAAATTTCAAGTCAGGTCCTCCAGACAGTAGTCCTTATGGGATCTTTTGAACTTTTTTTCTGCTCAGAGGGTCCCCAGAAGGTCTAAAAGCTACATGATGTCCTCATACACTCTTTTTGATGTTAAAAAGTCAAGTCAGGTCCTCCAGATAGTAGTCCATATGGGACCTTTTCAACTTTTTTTTCTGCTCAGAGGGTCCCCAGAAGGCCCTAAAGCTACATGATGTCCTCATAGACTCTTTCTGATGTTAAAAAGTCAAGTCAAGTCTGCCAGACAGTAGTTCATGTGGGAGCTTTTGATATTTTTTCTGCTCATAGGGTCCCCAGAAGGTCTAAAAGCTACTTGATGTCCTCATACACTCTTTTTGATGTTAAAAATTCAAGTCAGGTCCTCCAGACAGTAGTCCTTATGGGATGTTTTGAACTTTTTTTCTGCTCAGAGGGTCCCCAGAAGGTCTAAAAGCTACATGATGTCCTCATAGACTCTTTCTGATGTTAAAAAGTCAAGTCAAGTCTGCCAGACAGTAGTTCATGTGGGAGCTTTTGATATTTTTTCTGCTCAGAGGGTCCCCAGAAGGTCTAAAAGCTATATGATGTCCTCATACACTCTTTTTGATGTTAAAAATTCAAGTCAGGTCCTCCAGACAGTAGTCCTTATGGGATCTTTTGAAGTTTTTTTCTGCTCAGAGGGTCCCCAGAAGGTCTAAAAGCTACATGATGTCCTCATAGACTCTTTCTGATGTTAAAAAGTCAAGTCAAGTCTGCCAGACAGTAGTTCATGTGGGAGCTTATGATATTTTTTCTGCTCAGAGGGTCCCCAGAAGGTCTAAAAGCTACATGATGTCCTCATACACTCTTTTTGATGTTAAAAAGTCAAGTCAGGTCCTCCAGATAGTAGTCCATATGGGACCTTTTCAACTTTTTTTTCTGCTCACAGGTTCCCCAGAAAGTCTAAAAGCTATATGATGTCCACATAGACTCTTTCTGATGTTAAAAAGTCAAGTCAAGTCAGCCAGACAGTAGTCCATATGGGAGCTTTTGAAACTTCTTTATGCTCAGAGGGTCCCCAGAAGGTCTAAAAGCTAAACGATGTCCTCATAGACTCTATTTGATGTTAAAAAGTCAAGTCAAGTCTGCTAGACAGTAGTCCATATGGGAGCTTTTGATCTTTTTTTCTGCTCAGAGGGTCCCCAAAGGTCTAAAAGCTACATGATGTCCTCATAGACTCTTTCTGATGTTAAAAAGTCAAGTCAAGTCTGCCAGACAGTAGTTCATGTGGGAGCTTTTGATATTTTTTCTGCTCAGAGGGTCCCCAGAAGGTCTAAAAGCTACATGATGTCCCCATACACTCTTTTTGATGTTAAAAAGTCAAGTCAGGTCCGCCAGACAGTAGTCCATATGGGACATTTTGAACTTTTTTTCTCCTCAGAGGGTCCCCAGAAGGTCTAAAAGCTAAATTATGTCTTCACAGACTCTTTCTGTGTTTAAAAAGTCAAGTCAAGTCCTCCAGACAGTAGTCCATATGGGACCTTTTGAACTTTTTTTCTCATCAAAGAGTCTCGAGCAGGTCTAAAAGCTACGTGATGTCCTTAAAGACTGTTTATGATGTTAAAAAGTCAAGTCAAGTCCGCCAGACAGTAGTCCATATGGGACCTTTTTATCTTTGTTTCTGCTCAGAGGGTCCCCAGAAGGTCTAAAACATACAGATGTCGTCATAGACTCTTTCTGATTTTTAAAATTCAAGTCAAGTCCGCCAGACACTAGTAAATAAGGGACCTTTTTATCTTTGTTTCTGCTCAGAGGGTCCCCAGAAGGTCTAAAACCTACAGATGTCCTCATAGACTCTTTCTGATGTTAACAAGTCAAGCCAAGTACGCCAGACAGTAGTCCATATGGGACCTTTTAAACTTTTTTTCTCCTAAGAGGGTCCCCAGATGGTCTAAAAGCTACATGATGTCCTCATAAACTCTTTCTGATGTTAAAAAGTTGTCAAGTCTGCCAGACAGTAGTCCATATGGGACCTTTTGATCTTTTTTTCTTCTCAGAGGGTCCCCAGAAGGTCTAAAAGCTACATGATGTCCTCAGATACTCTTTCTGATGTTAAAAAGTCGTCAAGTCGGCCAGACAGTAGTTCATATGGGACCATTTGAACTTTTTTTCTCCTCAGAGATTCCCCAGAAGGTCTAAAAGCTACATGATGTCCTCATAGACTCTTTCTGATGTTAAAAATCAAGTCAAGTCCACCAGACAGTAGTCCGTATGGGACCTTTTGAACTTTTTTCTGCTCAGAGGGTTCACAGAAGGTCTAAAAGTTACATGATGTCCTCATAGACTCTTTCTGATGTTAAAAAGTCGTCAAGTCTGCCAGATAGTAGTCCATATGGGACCTTTTGATCTTTTTCTCTTCTCAGAGGGTCCCCAGAAGGTCTAAAAGCTACATGATGTCCTCAGATACTCTTTCTGATGTTAAAAAGTCGTCAAGTCGGCCAGACAATAGTCCATATGGGACTTTTTGAACTTTTTTTCTGCTCAGAGGGTCCCCAGAAGGTCTAAAAGCTACATGATGTCCTCAGATACTCTTTCTGATGTTAAAAAGTCAAGTCGGCCAGACAATAGTCCATATGGGACTTTTTGAACTTTTTTTCTGCTCAGAGGGTCCCCAGAAGGTTTAAAAGCTACATGATGTCCTCGTAGACTCTTTCTGATGTTAAAAATCAAGTCAAGTCCACCAGACAGTAGTCCATATGGGACCTTTTGAACTTTTTTCTCCTCAGAGGTTCCCCAAAAGGTCTAAAAGCTACATGATGTCCTCATAGACTCTTTCTGATGTTAAAAAGTCAGGTCAAGTCTGCCAGACAGTAGTCCATATGGGACTATTTGAAGTTTTTTTCTCCTCAGACGTTCCCCAGAAGGTCTAAAAGCTACATGATGTCCTCATAGACTCTTTCTGATGTTAAAAATCAAGTCAAGTCAACCAGACAGTAGTCCGTATGGGACCTTTTGAACTTTTTTTCTCCTAAGAGGGTCCCCAGTGGTCTAAAAGCTACATGATGTCCTCTTAGACTCTTTCTGATGTTAAAAAGTCGTCAAGTCTGCCAGACAGTAGTCCATATGGGACATTTTGAACTTTTTTTCTCCTCAGAGGGTCCCAAGAAGGTCTAAAAGCTACATGATGTCCTCATACACTCTTTTTGATGTTAAAAATTCAAGTCAGGTCCTCCAGACAGTAGTCCTTATGGGATCTTTTGAACTTTTTTTCTGCTCAGAGGGTCCCCAGAAGGTCTAAAAGCTACATGATGTCCTCATACACTCTTTTTGATGTTAAAAATTCAAGTCAGGTCCTCCAGACAGTAGTCCTTATGGGATCTTTTGAACTTTTTTTCTGCTCAGAGGGTCCCCAGAAGGTCTAAAAGCTACATGATGTCCTCATACACTCTTTTTGATGTTAAAAAGTCAAGTCAGGTCCTCCAGATAGTAGTCCATATGGGACCTTTTCAACTTTTTTTTCTGCTCAGAGGGTCCCCAGAAGGTCCAAAAGCTACATGATGTCCTCATAGACTCTTTCTGATGTTAAAAAGTCAAGTCAAGTCTGCCAGACAGTAGTTCATGTGGGAGCTTTTGATATTTTTTCTGCTCATAGGGTCCCCAGAAGGTCTAAAAGCTACTTGATGTCCTCATACACTCTTTTTTATGTTAAAAATTCAAGTCAGGTCCTCCAGACAGTAGTCCTTATGGGATGTTTTGAACTTTTTTTCTGCTCAGAGGGTCCCCAGAAGGTCTAAAAGCTACATGATGTCCTCATAGACTCTTTCTGATGTTAAAAAGTCAAGTCAAGTCTGCCAGACAGTAGTTCATGTGGGAGCTTTTGATATTTTTTCTGCTCAGAGGGTCCCCAGAAGGTCTAAAAGCTACATGATGTCCTCATACACTCTTTTTGATGTTAAAAATTCAAGTCAGGTCCTCCAGACAGTAGTCCTTATGGGATCTTTTGAAGTTTTTTTCTGCTCAGAGGGTCCCCAGAAGGTCTAAAAGCTACATGATGTCCTCATAGACTCTTTCTGATGTTAAAAAGTCAAGTCAATCTGCCAGACAGTAGTTCATGTGGGAGCTTATGATATTTTTTCTGCTCAGAGGGTCCCCAGAAGGTCTAAAAGCTACATGATGTCCTCATACACTCTTTTTGATGTTAAAAAGTCAAGTCAGGTCCTCCAGATAGTAGTCTATATGGGACCTTTTCAACTTTTTTTCTCCTCAGAGGTTCCCCAGAAGGTCTAAAAGCTACATGATGTCCTCATAGACTCTTTCTGATGTTAAAAATCAAGTCAAGTCCACCAGACAGTAGTCCGTATGGGACCTTTTGAACTTTTTTCTGCTCAGAGGGTTCACAGAAGGTCTAAAAGCTACATGATGTCCTCATAGACTCTTTCTGATGTTAAAAAGTCGTCAAGTCAGTCAGACAATAGTCCATATGGGACTTTTTGAACTTTTTTTCTGCTCTGAGGGTCCCCAATGGTCTAAAAGCTACATGATGTCCTCATAGACTCTTTCTGATGTTAAAAAGTCGTCAAGTCTGCCAGACAGTAGTCCATATGGGACATTTTGAACTTTTTTTTCTGCTCAGAGGGTCCCCAGAAGCTCTATAAGCTACATGATGTCCTCATAGACTCTTTCTGATGTTAAAAAGTCATCAAGTCTGCCAGACAGTAGTCCATATGGGACCTTTTAAACTTTTTTTCTACTCATAGGGTCCCCAGAAGGTATAAAAGCTACATGATATACTCAGAGACTCATTCTGATGTGAAAAAAGTCAAGTCCGCCAGACAGTAGTCCATATGGGAGCTTTTGCAACTTTTTTCTGCTCAGAGGGTTCCCAGAAGGTCTAAAAGCTACATGATGTCCTCATACACTCTTTCTGATGTTAAAAAGTCAAGTCCGCAAGACAGTAGTCCATATGGGATCTTTTGATCTTTTTTTCTGCTCAGAGGGTCCCCAGAAGGTCTAAAAGCTACATGATGTCCTCATTGACTATTTCTGATGTTAAAAAGTCAAGTCAAGTCCGCCAGACAGTAGTCCATATGGGACCTTTTGATCTTTTTTTCTTCTCAGAGGGTCCCCAGAAGGTCTAAAAGCTACATGATGTCCTCAGATACTCTTTCTGATGTTAAAAAGTCGTCAAGTCGGCCAGACAGTAGTTCATATGGGACCATTTGAACTTTTTTTCTCCTCAGAGGTTCCCCAGAAGGTCTAAAAGCTACATGATGTCCTCATAGACTCTTTTTGATGTTAAAAATCAAGTCAAGTCCACCAGACAGTAGTCCGTATGGGACCTTTTGAACTTTTTTCTGCTCAGAGGGTTCACAGAAGGTCTAAAAGCTACATGATGTCCTCATAGACTCTTTCTGATGTTAAAAATCAAGTCAAGTCCACCAGACAGTAGTGCATATGGGACCTTTTGAACTTTTTTTCTCCTAAGAGGGTCCCCAATGGTCTAAAAGCTACATGATGTCCTCTTAGACTCTTTCTGATGTTAAAAAGTCGTCAAGTCTGCCAGACAGTAGTCCATATGGGACATTTTGAACTTTTCTTCTCCTCAGAGGGTCCCAAGAAGGTCTAAAAGCTACATGATGTCCTCATACACTCTTTTTGATGTTAAAAATTCAAGTCAGGTCCTCCAGACAGTAGTCCTTATGGGATCTTTTGAACTTTTTTTCTGCTCAGAGGGTCCCCAGAAGGTCTAAAAGCTTCATGATGACCTCATAGACTCTTTCTGATGTTAAAAAGTCTGCCAGACAGTAGTTCATGTGGGAGCTTTTGATCTTTTTTCTGCTCAGAGGGTCCCCAGAAGGTCTAAAAGCTACATGATGTCCTCAGATACTCTTTCTGATGTTAAAAAGTCGTCAAGTCGGCCAGACAATAGTCCATATGGGACTTTTTGAACTTTTTTTCTGCTCAGAGGGTCCCCAGAAGGTCTAAAAGCTACATGATGTCCTCAGATACTCTTTCTGATGTTAAAAAGTCGTCAAGTCGGCCAGACAATAGTCCATATGGGACTTTTTGAACTTTTTTTCTGCTCAGAGGGTCCCCAGAAGGTTTAAAACCTACATGATGTCCTCGTAGACTCTTTCTGATGTTAAAAATCAAGTCAAGTCCACCAGACAGTAGTCCATATGGGACCTTTTGAACTTTTTTCTCCTCAGAGGTTCCCCAAAAGGTCTAAAAGCTACATGATGTCCTCATAGACTCTTTCTGATGTTAAAAAGTCAGGTCAAGTCTGCCAGACAGTAGTCCATATGGGACTATTTGAAGTTTTTTTCTCCTCAGAGGTTCCCCAGAAGGTCTAAAAGCTACATGATGTCCTCATAGACTCTTTCTGATGTTAAAAATCAAGTCAAGTCAACCAGACAGTAGTCCGTATGGGACCTTTTGAACTTTTTTTCTCCTAAGAGGGTCCCCAGTGGTCTAAAAGCTACATGATGTCCTCTTAGACTCTTTCTGATGTTAAAAAGTCGTCAAGTCTGCCAGACAGTAGTCCATATGGGACATTTTGAACTTTTTTCTCCTCAGAGGGTCCCAAGAAGGTCTAAAAGCTACATGATGTCCTCATACACTCTTTTTGATGTTAAAAATTCAAGTCAGGTCCTCCAGACAGTAGTCCTTATGGGATCTTTTGAACTTTTTTTCTGCTCAGAGGGTCCCCAGAAGGTCTAAAAGCTACATGATGTCCTCATACACTCTTTTTGATGTTAAAAATTCAAGTCAGGTCCTCCAGACAGTAGTCCTTATGGGATCTTTTGAACTTTTTTTCTGCTCAGAGGGTCCCCAGAAGGTCTAAAAGCTACATGATGTCCTCATACACTCTTTTTGATGTTAAAAAGTCAAGTCAGGTCCTCCAGATAGTAGTCCATATGGGACCTTTTCAACTTTTTTTTCTGCTCAGAGGGTCCCCAGAAGGTCCAAAACCTACATGATGTCCTCATAGACTCTTTCTGATGTTAAAAAGTCAAGTCAAGTCTGCCAGACAGTAGTTCATGTGGGAGCTTTTGATATTTTTTCTGCTCATAGGGTCCCCAGAAGGTCTAAAAGCTACTTGATGTCCTCATACACTCTTTTTGATGTTAAAAATTCAAGTCAGGTCCTCCAGACAGTAGTCCTTATGGGATGTTTTGAACTTTTTTTCTGCTCAGAGGGTCCCCAGAAGGTCTAAAAGCTACATGATGTCCTCATAGACTCTTTCTGATGTTAAAAAGTCAAGTCAAGTCTGCCAGACAGTAGTTCATGTGGGAGCTTTTGATATTTTTTCTGCTCAGAGGGTCCCCAGAAGGTCTAAAAGCTACATGATGTCCTCATACACTCTTTTTGATGTTAAAAATTCAAGTCAGGTCCTCCAGACAGTAGTCCTTATGGGATCTTTTGAAGTTTTTTTCTGCTCAGAGGGTCCCCAGAAGGTCTAAAAGCTACATGATGTCCTCATAGACTCTTTCTGATGTTAAAAAGTCAAGTCAAGTCTGCCAGACAGTAGTTCATGTGGGAGCTTATGATATTTTTTCTGCTCAGAGGGTCCCCAGAAGGTCTAAAAGCTACATGATGTCCTCATACACTCTTTTTGATGTTAAAATTTTGATGTTAAAAAGTCAAGTCAGGTCCTCCAGATAGTAGTCTATATGGGACTTTTTCAACTTTTTTTCTCCTCAGAGGTTCCCCAGAAGGTCTAAAAGCTACATGATGTCCTCATAGACTCTTTCTGATGTTAAAAATCAAGTCAAGTCCACCAGACAGTAGTCCGTATGGGACCTTTTGAACTTTTTTCTGCTCAGAGGGTTCACAGAAGGTCTAAAAGCTACATGATGTCCTCATAGACTCGTTCTGATGTTAAAAAGTCGTCAAGTCGGTCAGACAATAGTCCATATGGGACTTTTTGAACTTTTTTTCTGCTCTGAGGGTCCCCAGAAGGTCTAAAAGCTACATGATGTCCTCGTAGACTCTTTCTGATGTTAAAAATCAAGTCAAGTCCACCAGACAGTAGTCCATATGGGACCTTTTGAACTTTTTTTCTCCTAAGAGGGTCCCCAATGGTCTAAAAGCTACATGATGTCCTCATAGACTCTTTCTGATGTTAAAAAGTCGTCAAGTCTGCCAGACAGTAGTCCATATGGGACATTTTGAACTTTTTTTTCTGCTCAGAGGGTCCCCAGAAGCTCTATAAGCTACATGATGTCCTCATAGACTCTTTCTGATGTTAAAAAGTCATCAAGTCTGCCAGACAGTAGTCCATATGGGACCTTTTAAACTTTTTTTCTACTCATAGGGTCCCCAGAAGGTATAAAAGCTACATGATATACTCAGAGACTCATTCTGATGTGAAAAAAGTCAAGTCCGCCAGACAGTAGTCCATATGGGAGCTTTTGCAACTTTTTTCTGCTCAGAGGGTTCCCAGAAGGTCTAAAAGCTACATGATGTCCTCATACACTCTTTCTGATGTTAAAAAGTCAAGTCCACAAGACAGTAGTCCATATGGGATCTTTTGATCTTTTTTTCTGCTCAGAGGGTCCCCAGAAGGTCTAAAAGCTACATGATGTCCTCATTGACTATTTCTGATGTTAAAAAGTCAAGTCAAGTCCGCCAGACAGTAGTCCATATGGGACCTTTTGATCTTTTTTTCTGTTCAGAGGGTCCCCAGAAGGTCTAAAAGCTACATGATGTCCTCAGATACTCTTTCTGATGTTAAAAATCAAGTCAAGTCCACCAGACAGTAGTTCATGTGGGAGCTTTTGATCTTTTTTCTGCTCAGAGGGTCCCCAGAAGGTCTAAAAGCTACATGATGTCCTCATACACTCTTTTTGATGTTAAAAAGTCAAGTCAGGTCCTCCAGATAGTAGTCCATATGGGACCTTTTCAACTTTTTTTCTCCTCAGAGGTTCCCCAGAAGGTCTAAAAGCTACATGATGTCCTCATAGACTCTTTCTGATGTTAAAAATCAAGTCAAGTCCACCAGACAGTAGTCCGTATGGGACCTTTTGAACTTTTTTCTGCTCAGAGGGTTCACAGAAGGTCTAAAAGCTACATGATGTCCTCATAGACTCTTTCTGATGTTAAAAAGTCGTCAAGTCGGCCAGACAATAATCCATATGGGACTTTTTGAACTTTTTTTCTGCTCTGAGGGTCCCCAGAAGGTCTAAAAGCTACATGATGTCCTCGTAGACTCTTTCTGATGTTAAAAATCAATCAAGTCAAGTCCTCCAGACAGTAGTCCATATGGGACCTTTTGAACTTTTTTTCTCCTAAGAGGGTCCCCAATGGTCTAAAAGCTACATGATGTCCTCATAGACTCTTTCTGATGTTAAAAAGTCAAGTCAAGTCTGCCAGACAGTAGTTCATGTGGGAGCTTTTGATATTTTTTCTGCTCAGAGGGTCCCCAGAAGGTCTAAAAGCAACATGATGTCCTCATCACTCTTTTTGATGTTAAAAAGTCAAGTCAGATCCTCCAGAAAGTAGTCCATATGGGACCTTTTCAACTTTTTTTTCTGCTCAGAGGGTACCCAGAAGGTCTAAAAGCTACATGATGTCCTCATTGAATATTTCTGATGTTAAAAAAGTCAAGTCAGGTCCTCCAGAAAGTAGTCCAAATGGGATCTTTTGAACTTTTTTCTGCTCAGAGGGTCCCCAGAAGGCCTAAAAGCTACATGATGTCCTCATAAACTCTTTCGGATGTTAAAAAGTCGTCAAGTCTGCCAGACAGTAGTCCATATGGGACATTTTGAACTTTTTTTCTCCTCAGAGGGTCCCCAGAAGGTCTAAAAGCAGCATGATGTCCTCATACACTCTTTTTGATGTTAAAAATTCAAGTCAGGTCCTCCAGAAAGTAGTCCTTATGGGACCTTTTGAATTTTTTTCTGCTCAGAGGGTCCCCAGAAGGTCTAAAAGCTACATGATGTCCTCATAGACTCTTTCTGATGTTAAAAAGTCAGGCAATTCTGCCAGACAGTAGTTCATGTGGGAGCTTTTGATATTTTTTCTGCTCAGAGGGTCCCCAGAAGGTCTAAAAGCTACATGATGTCCTCATAGACTCTATCTGATGTTAAAAAATCAAGTCAAGTCTGCTAGACAGTAGTTCATATGGGAGCTTTTGATCTTTTTTTCTGCTCAGAGGTTCCCCAGAACGTCTAAAAGCTACATGATGTCCTCATAGACTCTTTTTGATGTTAAAAATCAAGTCAAGTCCTCCAGACAGTAGTCCTTATGGGATCTTTTGAACTTTTTTTCTGCTCAGAGGGTCCCCAGAAGGTCTAAAAGCTACATGATGTCCTCATACACTCTTTTTGATGTTAAAAAGTCAAGTCAGGTCCTCCAGATAGTAGTCCATATGGGACCTTTTCAACTTTTTTTTCTGCTCAGAGGGTCCCCAGAAGGTCCAAAAGCTACATGATGTCCTCATAGACTCTTTCTGATGTTAAAAAGTCAAGTCAAGTCTGCCAGACAGTAGTTCATGTGGGAGCTTTTGATATTTTTTCTGCTCATAGGGTCCCCAGAAGGTCTAAAAGCTACTTGATGTCCTCATACACTCTTTTTGATGTTAAAAATTCAAGTCAGGTCCTCCAGACAGTAGTCCTTATGGGATGTTTTGAACTTTTTTTCTGCTCAGAGGGTCCCCAGAAGGTCTAAAAGCTACATGATGTCCTCATAGACTCTTTCTGATGTTAAAAAGTCAAGTCAAGTCTGCCAGACAGTAGTTCATGTGGGAGCTTTTGATATTTTTTCTGCTCAGAGGGTCCCCAGAAGGTCTAAAAGCTACATGATGTCCTCATACACTCTTTTTGATGTTAAAAATTCAAGTCAGGTCCTCCAGACAGTAGTCCTTATGGGATCTTTTGAAGTTTTTTTCTGCTCAGAGGGTCCCCAGAAGGTCTAAAAGCTACATGATGTCCTCATAGACTCTTTCTGATGTTAAAAAGTCAAGTCAAGTCTGCCAGACAGTAGTTCATGTGGGAGCTTATGATATTTTTTCTGCTCAGAGGGTCCCCAGAAGGTCTAAAAGCTACATGATGTCCTCATACACTCTTTTTGATGTTAAAAAGTCAAGTCAGGTCCTCCAGATAGTAGTCTATATGGGACCTTTTCAACTTTTTTTCTCCTCAGAGGTTCCCCAGAAGGTCTAAAAGCTACATGATGTCCTCATAGACTCTTTCTGATGTTAAAAATCAAGTCAAGTCCACCAGACAGTAGTCCGTATGGGACCTTTTGAACTTTTTTCTGCTCAGAGGGTTCACAGAAGGTCTAAAAGCTACATGATGTCCTCATAGACTCTTTCTGATGTTAAAAAGTCGTCAAGTCGGTCAGACAATAGTCCATATGGGACTTTTTGAACTTTTTTTCTGCTCTGAGGGTCCCCAGAAGGTCTAAAAGCTACATGATGTCCTCGTAGACTCTTTCTGATGTTAAAAATCAAGTCAAGTCCACCAGACAGTAGTCCATATGGGACCTTTTGAACTTTTTTTCTCCTAAGAGGGTCCCCAATGGTCTAAAAGCTACATGATGTCCTCATAGACTCTTTCTGATGTTAAAAAGTCGTCAAGTCTGCCAGACAGTAGTCCATATGGGACATTTTGAACTTTTTTTTCTGCTCAGAGGGTCCCCAGAAGCTCTATAAGCTACATGATGTCCTCATAGACTCTTTCTGATGTTAAAAAGTCATCAAGTCTGCCAGACAGTAGTCCATATGGGACATTTTGAACTTTTTTTCTCCTCAGAGGGTCCCCAGAAGGTCTAAAAGCAGCATGATGTCCTCATACACTCTTTTTGATGTTAAAAATTCAAGTCAGGTCCTCCAGAAAGTAGTCCTTATGGGACCTTTTGAATTTTTTTCTGCTCAGAGGGTCCCCAGAAGGTCTAAAAGCTACATGATGTCCTCATAGACTCTTTCTGATGTTAAAAAGTCAGGCAATTCTGCCAGACAGTAGTTCATGTGGGAGCTTTTGATATTTTTTCTGCTCAGAGGGTCCCCAGAAGGTCTAAAAGCTACATGATGTCCTCATAGACTCTATCTGATGTTAAAAAATCAAGTCAAGTCTGCTAGACAGTAGTTCATATGGGAGCTTTTGATCTTTTTTTCTGCTCAGAGGTTCCCCAGAACGTCTAAAAGCTACATGATGTCCTCATAGACTCTTTTTGATGTTAAAAATCAAGTCAAGTCCTCCAGACAGTAGTCCTTATGGGATCTTTTGAACTTTTTTTCTGCTCAGAGGGTCCCCAGAAGGTCTAAAAGCTACATGATGTCCTCATACACTCTTTTTGATGTTAAAAAGTCAAGTCAGGTCCTCCAGATAGTAGTCCATATGGGACCTTTTCAACTTTTTTTTCTGCTCAGAGGGTCCCCAGAAGGTCCAAAAGCTACATGATGTCCTCATAGACTCTTTCTGATGTTAAAAAGTCAAGTCAAGTCTGCCAGACAGTAGTTCATGTGGGAGCTTTTGATATTTTTTCTGCTCATAGGGTCCCCAGAAGGTCTAAAAGCTACTTGATGTCCTCATACACTCTTTTTGATGTTAAAAATTCAAGTCAGGTCCTCCAGACAGTAGTCCTTATGGGATGTTTTGAACTTTTTTTCTGCTCAGAGGGTCCCCAGAAGGTCTAAAAGCTACATGATGTCCTCATAGACTCTTTCTGATGTTAAAAAGTCAAGTCAAGTCTGCCAGACAGTAGTTCATGTGGGAGCTTTTGATATTTTTTCTGCTCAGAGGGTCCCCAGAAGGTCTAAAAGCTACATGATGTCCTCATACACTCTTTTTGATGTTAAAAATTCAAGTCAGGTCCTCCAGACAGTAGTCCTTATGGGATCTTTTGAAGTTTTTTTCTGCTCAGAGGGTCCCCAGAAGGTCTAAAAGCTACATGATGTCCTCATAGACTCTTTCTGATGTTAAAAAGTCAAGTCAAGTCTGCCAGACAGTAGTTCATGTGGGAGCTTATGATATTTTTTCTGCTCAGAGGGTCCCCAGAAGGTCTAAAAGCTACATGATGTCCTCATACACTCTTTTTGATGTTAAAAAGTCAAGTCAGGTCCTCCAGATAGTAGTCTATATGGGACCTTTTCAACTTTTTTTCTCCTCAGAGGTTCCCCAGAAGGTCTAAAAGCTACATGATGTCCTCATAGACTCTTTCTGATGTTAAAAATCAAGTCAAGTCCACCAGACAGTAGTCCGTATGGGACCTTTTGAACTTTTTTCTGCTCAGAGGGTTCACAGAAGGTCTAAAAGCTACATGATGTCCTCATAGACTCTTTCTGATGTTAAAAAGTCGTCAAGTCGGTCAGACAATAGTCCATATGGGACTTTTTGAACTTTTTTTCTGCTCTGAGGGTCCCCAGAAGGTCTAAAAGCTACATGATGTCCTCGTAGACTCTTTCTGATGTTAAAAATCAAGTCAAGTCCACCAGACAGTAGTCCATATGGGACCTTTTGAACTTTTTTTCTCCTAAGAGGGTCCCCAATGGTCTAAAAGCTACATGATGTCCTCATAGACTCTTTCTGATGTTAAAAAGTCGTCAAGTCTGCCAGACAGTAGTCCATATGGGACATTTTGAACTTTTTTTTCTGCTCAGAGGGTCCCCAGAAGCTCTATAAGCTACATGATGTCCTCATAGACTCTTTCTGATGTTAAAAAGTCATCAAGTCTGCCAGACAGTAGTCCATATGGGACCTTTTAAACTTTTTTTCTACTCATAGGGTCCCCAGAAGGTATAAAAGCTACATGATATACTCAGAGACTCATTCTGATGTGAAAAAAGTCAAGTCCGCCAGACAGTAGTCCATATGGGAGCTTTTGCAACTTTTTTCTGCTCAGAGGGTTCCCAGAAGGTCTAAAAGCTACATGATGTCCTCATACACTCTTTCTGATGTTAAAAAGTCAAGTCCGCAAGACAGTAGTCCATATGGGATCTTTTGATCTTTTTTTCTGCTCAGAGGGTCCCCAGAAGGTCTAAAAGCTACATGATGTCCTCATTGACTATTTCTGATGTTAAAAAGTCAAGTCAAGTCCGCCAGACAGTAGTCCATATGGGACCTTTTTTTGATCTTTTTTTCTTCTCAGAGGGTCCCCAGAAGGTCTAAAAGCTACATGATGTCCTCAGATACTCTTTCTGATGTTAAAAATCAAGTCAAGTCCACCAGACAGTAGTTCATGTGGGAGCTTTTGATCTTTTTTCTGCTCAGAGGGTCCCCAGAAGGTCTAAAAGCTACATGATGTCCTCATACACTCTTTTTGATGTTAAAAAGTCAAGTCAGGTCCTCCAGATAGTAGTCCATATGGGACCTTTTCAACTTTTTTTCTCCTCAGAGGTTCCCCAGAAGGTCTAAAAGCTACATGATGTCCTCATAGACTCTTTCTGATGTTAAAAAGTCAGGCAATTCTGCCAGACAGTAGTTCATGTGGGAGCTTTTGATATTTTTTCTGCTCAGAGGGTCCCCAGAAGGTCTAAAAGCTACTTGATGTCCTCATACACTCTTTTTGATGTTAAAAATTCAAGTCAGGTCCTCCAGACAGTAGTCCTTATGGGATGTTTTGAACTTTTTTTCTGCTCAGAGGGTCCCCAGAAGGTCTAAAAGCTACATGATGTCCTCATAGACTCTTTCTGATGTTAAAAAGTCAAGTCAAGTCTGCCAGACAGTAGTTCATGTGGGAGCTTTTGATATTTTTTCTGCTCAGAGGGTCCCCAGAAGGTCTAAAAGCTACATGATGTCCTCATACACTCTTTTTGATGTTAAAAATTCAAGTCAGGTCCTCCAGACAGTAGTCCTTATGGGATCTTTTGAAGTTTTTTTCTGCTCAGAGGGTCCCCAGAAGGTCTAAAAGCTACATGATGTCCTCATAGACTCTTTCTGATGTTAAATAGTCAAGTCAAGTCTGCCAGACAGTAGTTCATGTGGGAGCTTATGATATTTTTTCTGCTCAGAGGGTCCCCAGAAGGTCTAAAAGCTACATGATGTCCTCATACACTCTTTTTGATGTTAAAAAGTCAAGTCAGGTCCTCCAGATAGTAGTCTATATGGGACCTTTTCAACTTTTTTTCTCCTCAGAGGTTCCCCAGAAGGTCTAAAAGCTACATGATGTCCTCATAGACTCTTTCTGATGTTAAAAATCAAGTCAAGTCCACCAGACAGTAGTCCGTATGGGACCTTTTGAACTTTTTTCTGCTCAGAGGGTTCACAGAAGGTCTAAAAGCTACATGATGTCCTCATAGACTCTTTCTGATGTTAAAAAGTCGTCAAGTCGGTCAGACAATAGTCCATATGGGACTTTTTGAACTTTTTTTCTGCTCTGAGGGTCCCCAGAAGGTCTAAAAGCTACATGATGTCCTCGTAGACTCTTTCTGATGTTAAAAATCAAGTCAAGTCCACCAGACAGTAGTCCATATGGGACCTTTTGAACTTTTTTTCTCCTAAGAGGGTCCCCAATGGTCTAAAATCTACATGATGTCCTCATAGACTCTTTCTGATGTTAAAAAGTCGTCAAGTCTGCCAGACAGTAGTCCATATGGGACATTTTGAACTTTTTTTTCTGCTCAGAGGGTCCCCAGAAGCTCTATAAGCTACATGATGTCCTCATAGACTCTTTCTGATGTTAAAAAGTCATCAAGTCTGCCAGACAGTAGTCCATATGGGACCTTTTAAACTTTTTTTCTACTCATAGGGTCCCCAGAAGGTATAAAAGCTACATGATATACTCAGAGACTCATTCTGATGTGAAAAAAGTCAAGTCCGCCAGACAGTAGTCCATATGGGAGCTTTTGCAACTTTTTTCTGCTCAGAGGGTTCCCAGAAGGTCTAAAAGCTACATGATGTCCTCATACACTCTTTCTGATGTTAAAAAGTCAAGTCCGCAAGACAGTAGTCCATATGGGATCTTTTGATCTTTTTTTCTGCTCAGAGGGTCCCCAGAAGGTCTAAAAGCTACATGATGTCCTCATTGACTATTTCTGATGTTAAAAAGTCAAGTCAAGTCCGCCAGACAGTAGTCCATATGGGACCTTTTGATCTTTTTTTCTTCTCAGAGGGTCCCCAGAAGGTCTAAAAGCTACATGATGTCCTCAGATACTCTTTCTGATGTTAAAAATCAAGTCAAGTCCACCAGACAGTAGTTCATGTGGGAGCTTTTGATCTTTTTTCTGCTCAGAGGGTCCCCAGAAGGTCTAAAAGCTACATGATGTCCTCATACACTCTTTTTGATGTTAAAAAGTCAAGTCAGGTCCTCCAGATAGTAGTCCATATGGGACCTTTTCAACTTTTTTTCTCCTCAGAGGTTCCCCAGAAGGTCTAAAAGCTACATGATGTCCTCATAGACTCTTTCTGATGTTAAAAATCAAGTCAAGTCCACCAGACAGTAGTCCGTATGGGACCTTTTGAACTTTTTTCTGCTCAGAGGGTTCACAGAAGGTCTAAAAGCTACATGATGTCCTCATAGACTCTTTCTGATGTTAAAAAGTCGTCAAGTCGGCCAGACAATAATCCATATGGGACTTTTTGAACTTTTTTTCTGCTCTGAGGGTCCCCAGAAGGTCTAAAAGCTACATGATGTCCTCGTAGACTCTTTCTGATGTTAAAAATCAATCAAGTCAAGTCCACCAGACAGTAGTCCATATGGGACCTTTTGAACTTTTTTTCTCCTAAGAGGGTCCCCAATGGTCTAAAAGCTACATGATGTCCTCATAGACTCTTTCTGATGTTAAAAAGTCAAGTCAAGTCTGCCAGACAGTAGTTCATGTGGGAGCTTTTGATATTTTTTCTGCTCAGAGGGTCCCCAGAAGGTCTAAAAGCAACATGATGTCCTCATACACTCTTTTTGATGTTAAAAAGTCAAGTCAGATCCTCCAGAAAGTAGTCCATATGGGACCTTTTCAACTTTTTTTTCTGCTCAGAGGGTACCCAGAAGGTCTAAAAGCTACATGATGTCCTCATTGAATATTTCTGATGTTAAAAAAGTCAAGTCAGGTCCTCCAGAAAGTAGTCCAAATGGGATCTTTTGAACTTTTTTCTGCTCAGAGGGTCCCCAGAAGGCCTAAAAGCTACATGATGTCCTCATAAACTCTTTCGGATGTTAAAAAGTCGTCAAGTCTGCCAGACAGTAGTCCATATGGGACATTTTGAACTTTTTTTCTCCTCAGAGGGTCCCCAGAAGGTCTAAAAGCAGCATGATGTCCTCATACACTCTTTTTGATGTTAAAAATTCAAGTCAGGTCCTCCAGAAAGTAGTCCTTATGGGACCTTTTGAATTTTTTTCTGCTCAGAGGGTCCCCAGAAGGTCTAAAAGCTACATGATGTCCTCATAGACTCTTTCTGATGTTAAAAAGTCAGGCAATTCTGCCAGACAGTAGTTCATGTGGGAGCTTTTGATATTTTTTCTGCTCAGAGGGTCCCCAGAAGGTCTAAAAGCTACATGATGTCCTCATAGACTCTATCTGATGTTAAAAAATCAAGTCAAGTCTGCTAGACAGTAGTTCATATGGGAGCTTTTGATCTTTTTTTCTGCTCAGAGGTTCCCCAGAACGTCTAAAAGCTACATGATGTCCTCATAGACTCTTTTTGATGTTAAAAATCAAGTCAAGTCCACCAGACAGTAGTCCGTATGGGACCTTTTGAACTTTTTTCTGCTCAGAGGGTTCACAGAAGGTCTAAAAGCTACATGATGTCCTCATAGACTCTTTCTGATGTTAAAATGTCAAGTCAAGTCCGCCAGACAGTAGTCCACATAGGACCATTTGAACATTTTTTTCTGCTCAGAGGGTCCCCAGAAGCTCTATAAGCTACATGATGTCCTCATAGACTCTTTCTGATGTTAAAAAGTCATCAAGTCCGCCAGACAGTAGTCCATATGGGAGCTTTTGCAACTTTTTTCTGCTCAGAGGGTTCCCAGAAGGTCTAAAAGCTACATGATGTCCTCATACACTCTTTCTGATGTTAAAAAGTCAAGTCCGCAAGACAGTAGTCCATATGGGATCTTTTGATCTTTTTTTCTGCTCAGAGGGTCCACAGAAGGTCTAAAATATACATAATGTACTCTTTCTGATGTTAAAAAGTCAAATCAGGTCCTCCAGACAGTAGTCCATATGGGACCTTTTTAACTTTTTCCTGCTCAGGAAAAAACCCCAGAAGGTCTAAAAGCTACATGATGTCATCATAGACTCTTTCTGATGTTAAAAATTCATCAAGTCTGCCAGTCAGTAGTTCATTTGGGAGCTTTTGATCTGTTTTTCTGCTCAGAGGGTCCCAGAAGGTCTAAAAGCTACATGATGTCCTCATAGACTCTTTCTGATGTTAAAAAGTCAGGTCAGATTGTCCCGAGAAGGTCATAAAGCCGTGGATGATGTCCTTAAATACTCTTTCTGATGTTAAATAGTCATATCAAGTCCGCCAGACAATAGTCCTTATGGAACCTTTTGAACTTTTTTTCTGCTCAGAGGGTCCACAGAAGGTCTAAAATATACATGTTGTCCTCATAAACTCTTTTTGATGTTAAAATGTCAAGTCAGGACCTCCAGACAGAAGTCCATATGGGACCTTTTGAATTTTTTTTCTGCTTAGAGGGTCCACAGAGGTCTAAAATATACATGAGGTCCTCATATACTCTTTCTGATGTTACAAAGTCAAGTCAGGTCCTCCAGACAGTAGTCCATATGGGACCTTTTTAACTTTTTTCTGCTCAGATGGTCCCCAGAAGGTCTAAAAACTACATGATTTCCTCATAGACTCTTTCTGATGTTAAAAAGTCAAGTCAGGTCCACCAGATAGTAGTCCATATGGCACCTTTTTAACTTTTTTTCTGCTCAGAGGGTCCCCAGAAGGTCTAAAAGCTACATTATGTCCTTATAGACTCTTTCTGATGTTAAAAAGACAGGAGCTCCGGACAGAAGTCCATATGGGATCTTTTGAACTTTTTTTCTGCTCAGAAGTTCCCCAGAAGGTCTAAAAGCTACATGATGTCCTCATAGACTCTTTCTGATGTTAAAAATTTGTCAAGTCCGCCAGACAGTAGATCATATGGGAGCTTTTGATCTTTTTTTCTGCTCAGAGGGTCCCCAGAAGGTCTAAAAGATACATGATGTCATCATAGACACTTTCTGATGTTAAAAAGTCAAGTCAAGTCCGCCAGACAGTAGTCCATATGATAGCTTTCGATCTTTTTTTCTGGTCAAAAGGTCCCCAGAAGGTCTACAATCTAAATGATGTCCTTAAAGACTCTTTCTGATGTTAAAAAGTCTTCAAGTCTGCCATAGAGTAGTCCATATGTGACCTTTTGAACTTTTTTCTGCATAGACCTGTTAGACCACAGAAGGTCTAAAAGCTAAATGATTTCCTTATAGACACTTTCTGATGTTAAAAAGTGAAGTCAAGTCCGCCGGACAATAGTCCATATAGGACCTTTTGAACTTTTTTTCTGCCCGGAGGGTCCACAGAAGGTCTAAAATATATATGGTGTCCTCATATACTCTTTTTGATGTTAAAAAGTCAAGTCAGGACCTCCAGACAGTAGTACTTATGGGACCTTTTGAATGTTTTTTCTGCTTAGAGGGTCCAAAGAAGGTCTAAAATATACATAATGTCCTCATTTACTCTTTCTGTTGTTAAAAAGTCAAATCAGGTCCTCCAGACAGTAGTCCATATGGGACCTTTTTAACTTTTTCCTGCTCAGAGGGTCCCCAGAAGGTCTAAAAGCTACATGATTTCCTCACAGACTCTTTCTGATGTTAAAAAGTCGTCAAGTCTGCCAGACAGTAGTCCATATGGGACCTTTTGATCTTTTTTTCTTCTCAGAAGGTCCCCAGAAGGTCTAAAAGCTACATGATGTCCTCAGAAACTCTTTCTGATGTTAAAAAGTCGTCAAGCTGGCCAGACAGTAGTTCATATGGTACCATTTGAACTTTTTTTCTCCTCAGAGGTTCCCCAGAAGGTCTAAAAGCTACATGATGTCCTCATAGACTCTTTCTGATGTTAAAAATCAAGTCAAGTCCTCCAGATAGTAGTCTATATGGAACCTTTTCAACTTTTTTTTCTGCTCACAGGTTCCCCAGAAAGTCTAAAAGCTACATGATGTCCTCATACACTCTTTTTGATGTTAAAAAGTCAAGTCAGGTCCTCCAGATAGTAGTCTATATGGAACCTTTTCAACTTTTTTTTCTGCTCACAGGTTCCCCAGAAAGTCTAAAAGCTACATGATGTCCTCATAGATTCTTTCTGATGTTAAAAATTCAAGTCAGGTCCTCCAGACAGTAGTCCTTATGGGATCTTTTGAACTTTTTTTCTACATGATGTCCTCATACACTCTTTTTGATGTTAAAAAGTCAAGTCAGGTCCTCCAGATAGTAGTCTATATGGAACCTTTTCAACTTTTTTTTCTGCTCACAGGTTCCCCAGACAGTCTAAAAGCTACATGATGTCCTCATAGATTCTTTCTGATGTTAAAAATTCAAGTCAGGTCCTCCAGACAGTAGTCCTTATGGGATCTTTTGAACTTTTTTTCTGCTCAGAGGGTCCCCAGATTTTCTAAAAGCTACATGATGTCCTCATAGACTCTTTCTGATGTTAATAAGTCAAGTCAAGTCTGCCAGACAGTAGTCCATATAGGAGCTTTTGATCTTTTTTCTGCTCAGAGGGTCCCCAGAAGGTCTAAAAGCTACATGATTTCCTCACAGACTCTTTCTGATGTTAAAAAGTCGTCAAGTCTGCCAGACAGTAGTCCATATGGGAGCTTTTGATCTTTTTTTCTGCTCAAAGGGCCACCAGAAGGTCTAAAAGCTACATGATGTCCTCATAGACTCTTTCTGATGTTAAAAATTCGTCAAGTAAGCCAGACAGTAGTCCATATGGCAGCTTTTGAACTTTTTTTCTCCTCAGAGGGCCCCCAGAAGGTCTAAAAGCTACATGATGTCCTCATAGACTCTCTCTGATGTTAAAAAGTCAAGTCAGAGGGTCCCCAGAAGGACTTAAAGCCGTGGATGATGTCCTTAGAGACTCTTTCAGATGTTAAAAAGTCAAGTCAAGTCTGCCAGACAGTAGTTCATATGGGACTTTTTGATCTTTTTTTCTGCTCAAAAGGCCACCAGAAGGTCTAAAAGCTACATGATATCCTCATAGACTCTTTCTGAATTTAAAAAGTCAAGTCAAGTCTGCCAGACGGTAGTCCATATGGGACCTTTTAAACTTTTTTCTACTCAGAGCGTCCCCAGAAGGTCTAAAAGCTACATGATATAGTCTGAGACTCATTATGATGTGAAAAAAGTCAAGTCAAGTCCGCCCGACAGTAGTCCATATGGGAGCTTTTGAAACTTCTTTCTGCTCAGAGGGTCGCCAGAAGGTCTAAAAGCTACATGATGTCCTCATAGACTCTATCTGATGTTAAAAAGTCAAGTCAAGTCTGCCAGACAGTAGTCCTTATGGGAGCTTTTGATCTTTTTTTCTGCTCAGAGGTTCCCCAGAAGGTCTAAAAGCTACATGATGTCCTCATAGACTCTTTCTGATGTTAAAAAGTCAGGTTAAGTCTGCCAGACAGTAGTCCATATGGGACCATTTGAACTTTTTTTCTCCTCAGAGGTTCCCCAGAAGGTCTAAAAGCTACATGATGTCCTCATAGACTCTCTCTGATGTTAAAAAGTCAAGTCAAGTCCGCCAGACAGTAATTCATATGGGAGCTTTTGATCTTTTTTTCTGCTCAGAGAGTCCCAAGAATTTCTAAAAGCTACATGATGTCCTCATAGTCTCTTTCTGATGTTAAAAAGTCAGGTCAGAGGGTCCCCAGAAGGACTTAAAGCCGTGGATGATGTCCTTAGAGACTCTTTCAGATGTTAAAAAGTCAAGTCATGTCTGCCAGACAGTAGTTCATATGGGAGCTTTTCATCTTTTTTTCCTACTCAGAGGGTCCCCAGAAGGTCTACAGAGTATGTCCTCATGGACTCTTTCTGATGTTAAAAATTCAAGTCAAGTCCTCCAGACAGAAGTCCATATGGGAGCTTTTTTTCTTTTGTTCTGCTCAGATGGTCCCCAGAAGGTCTAAAAGCTACATGACATAGACTCTTTCTGATGTTAAAAAGTCATCAAGTTCCCCAGACAGTAGTCCTCATGGACTCTTTCGGATGTTAAAAACTCAAGTCAAGTCCGCCAGACAGTAGTCCATATGAGATCTTTTGAACTTTTTTTCTGCTCAGAGGGTCCCCAGAAGGTCTAAAAGCTACATGATGTCCTCATAGACTCTATCTGATGTTAAAAAGTCATGTCAACTCTGGCAGACAGTAGTCCATATGGGACCTTTTGAACTTTTTTCTCCCCAGAGGGTCGCCAGAAGGTCTAAAAGCTACATGATGTCCTTATAGACTCTTTCTGATGTTAAAAAGTCAAGTCAGGTCCCCCAGACAGTAGTCCATATGGGACATTTTGAACTTTTTTTCTCCTAAGAGGGTCCACAGAAGGTCTTAAAGCCACATGATGTCCTCATACACTCTTTTTGATGTTAAAAATTCAAGTCAGGTCCTCCAGACAGTAGTCCGTATGGGACCTTTTGAACTTTTTTCTGCTCAGAGGGTTCACAGAAGGTCTAAAAGCTACATGATGTCCTCATAGACTCTTTCTGATGTTAAAATGTCAAGTCAAGTCCGCCAGCCAGTAGTCCATATGGGACCTTTTGAACTTTTTTTCTGCTCAGAGGGTCCCCAGAAGTTCTAAAAGCTACATGATGTCCTCATAGACTCTTTCTGATGTTAAAAAGTCAAGTCAAGTCTGCCAGACAGTAGTCCATATGGGACGTTTTAAACTTTTTTTCTACTCATAGGGTCCCCAGAAGGTCTTAAAGCTACATGATATACTCAGAGACTCACTCTGATGTGAAAAAAGTCAAGTCCACCAGACAGTAGTCCATATGGGAGCTTTTGAAACTTTTTTCTGCTCAGAGGGTTCCCAGAAGGTCTAAAAGCTACATGATGTCCTCATAGACTCTTTCTGATGTTAAAAAGTCAAGTCAAGTCCGCAAGACAGTAGTCCATATGGGATCTTTTGATCTTTTTTTCTGCTCAGAGGGTCCCCAGAAGGTCTAAAAGCTACATGATGTCTTCATTTACTATTTCTGATGTTAAAAAGTCAACTCAGGTCCTCCAGAAAGTAGTCCAAATGGGATCTTTTGAACTTTTTTCTGTTCAGAGGGTCCCCAGAAGGTCTAAAAGCTACATGATGTTTTCATGATGTTTTTTGATGTTAAAAAGTCAAGTCAGGTCCTCCAGATAGTAGTCCATATGGGACCTTTTCAAGTTTTTTTTCTGCTCACAGGTTCCCCAGAAAGTCTAAAAGCTATATGATGTCCTCATAGCCTCTTTCTGATGTTAAAAAGTCAAGTCAAGTCAGCCAGACAGTAGTCCATATGGGAGCTTTTGAAACTTATTTATGCTCAGAGGGTCCCCAGAAGGTCTAAAAGCTAAACGATGTCCTCATAGACTCTATTTGATGTTAAAAAGTCAAGTCAAGTCCGCCAGACAGTAGTCCATATGGGAGCTTTTGAAACTTCTTTCTGCTCAGAGGGTCCCCAGAAGGTCTAAAAGCTACATGATGTCCCCATACACTCTTTTTGATGTTAAAAAGTCAAGTCAGGTCCGCCAGACAGTAGTCCATATGGGACATTTTGAACTTTTTTTCTCCTCAGAGGGTCCCCAGAAGGTCTAAAAGCTAAATTATGTCTTCACAGACTCTTTCTGTGTTTAAAAAGTTAAGTCAAGTCCTCCAGACAGTAGTCCATATGGGACCTTTTGAACTTTTTTTCTCATCAAAGAGTCTCGAGCAGGTCTAAAAGCTACGTGATGTCCTAAAAGACTGTTTATGATGTTAAAAAGTCAAGTCAAGTCCGCCAGACAGTAGTCCATATGGGACCTTTTTATCTTTGTTTCTGCTCAGAGGGTCCCCAGAAGGTCTAAAACATACAGATGTCGTCATAGACTCTTTCTGATTTTTAAAATTCAAGTCAAGTCCGCCAGACACTAGTCCATAAGGGACCTTTTTATCTTTGTTTCTGCTCAGAGGGTCCCCAGAAGGTCTAAAACCTACAGATGTCCTCATAGACTCTTTCTGATGTTAACAAGTCAAGCCAAGTACGCCAGACAGTAGTCCATATGGGAGCTTTTGAACTATTTTTCTGCTCAGAGGGTCCCCAGAAGGTCTAAGAGCAACGTGAAGTCCTTATTGACTCTTTCTGATGTTAAAAGTCAAGTCAAGTCCGCCATACAGTAGTCCATATGTGACCTTTTCAACTTTTTTTCTGCTCAGAGGGTCCACAGAAGGTCTAAAAGCTACATGATGTCCTTAAAGACTCTTTCTGATGTTAAAAAGTCATATCAAGTCAAGTCCTGCAGACAATAGTCCATATGGGTCCTTTTGAACGTTTTTTCCGCTCAGTGGCTCCCCCAGACGGTCTAAAAGCTATATGATGTCCTCATAGACTCTTTCCAATGTTAAAAAGTCAAGTCAATTCCGCCAGACAGTAGTTCATATGGGAGCTTTTGATCTTTTTTTCTGCTCAGAGCGTCCCCAAAAGGTCTAAAAGCTACATGATGTCCTCATTGACTCCTTCTGATGTTAAAAAGTCAAGTCAGGTCCTCCAGACAGTCGTCTTTATGGGATCTTTTGAACTTTTTTTCTGCTCAGAGGGTCCCTAGATGGTCTAAAAGCTACATGATATCCTCATAAACTTTTTCTGATGTTAAAAAGTCGTCAAGCCGGCCAGACAGTAGTTCATATGGGAGCTTTTGATCTTTTTTTCTATTCAGAGGGTCCACAGAAGGTCTAAAATATACATGATGTCCTCATATACTCTTTCTGAAGTTAAAAAATCAAGTCAGGTCCTCCAGACAATAGTCCTTATGGGATCTTTTGAACTTTTTTTCTACTCAGAGGGTCCCCAGAAGGTTTAAAAGCTATATGATGTCCTCATATACTCTTTCTGCTGTTAAAAAGTCAAAAAGGCATTGTTGAATTGCAATGCATTCAAGAACTAACTCATTTTGTATTGCATTAAAGAGATTGACAGTGCAATCTGTTGTTTTATCTGTTCATTTTTGTTCTTTCTTTCCATTGCATTAAAGGACTAAATTATTCCTTTGTGCAATGAAAAAACTAACGCTTAAAAACTGCTTTTGCATTGCACATTGGATAAAGCGATAGAATAACATATAAGCAATATGCACTTTATTGCATTGCAATGCATTTAAGAACTAGCTCATTCCGTAGTGCATTAAAGAGATGGGCAAAGCAATCTGCTGTTTTAATAACATTTTGTTGTTTCATTCTATTGCATAAGAGGTCTAAATTATTCCTTTGTGCAATGAACAAACTAACCATAATCATTTGTGTATGAAGGAAAATCATTGCATCAGCTGTTGAAAAGACAACTCAGAGCATATTGTTTTTCGCATTGCATACAGCTCATTAATTTGTTCACTCACAAGAAAACATCACAAAGCTGTCACTTTTCTAATACATGCAATAACTAACTATTTCCATTGTTCAACGAAGATATGTGCAATGCAATGTGCAGTGCAATGTGCAATGCTGTTGCATTGCACAAGCGTTTTGCATGGAAGAATAACATTTAAAAGTAATATGCACTTTGTTGCAATATAATGCATTCAAGAACTAAAGTGTTTCATTACATCGCACAAGCATTTTGCATGGAAGAATAACATTTAAAAGTAATATGCACTTTGTTGCATTGCCATGCATTCAAGAACTAATGCATTTCATTCCATTGCACAAGCGTTTTGCATGGAAGAAAAACATTTAAAAGTAATATGCACTTTGTTGCATTGCAATGCATTCAAGAACTATTGCGCTTCATTACATCGCACAAGCATTTTGCATGGAAGAAAAACATATAAAAGTAATATGCACTTTGTTGCATTGCCATGCATTCAAGAACTAATGCGCTTCATTACATTGCACAAGCGTTTTGCATGGAAGAATAACATTTAAAAGCAATATGCACTCTGTTGCATTCCAATGCATTTAAGAACTAATGCGTTTCATTCCATTGCACAAGTGTTTTGAATGGAAGAATAACATTTTAAAGAAATATGCACTTTGTTGCATTGCCATGCATTCAATAAATAATGCGTTTCATTCCATTGCAACAGCGTGCTGTTGCATTGAACAAGAGTTTTGCATGGAAGAATAACATTTAAAAGTAATATGCACTCTGTTGCATTAAAATGCATTCAAGAACTAATGCGTTTCGTTACATTGCACAAGCGTTTTGCATGGTAGAATTAAATTTAAAAGTAAAATGCACTTTGTTGCATTGCCATGCATTCAAGAACTAATGCGTTTCATTCCATTGCAACAGCGTGCTGTTGCATTGAACAAGCGTTTTGCATGGAAGAATAACATTTAAAAGTTGTTTTAAATTGGACAGTAGTTCAAATGGGAGCTTTTGATCTCTTTTCTGCTCAGAGGGTCCCCAGAAGGTCTAAAAGCTACATGATGTCCTCATTGACTCCTTCTGATGTTAAAAAGTCAAGTCAGGTCCTCCAGACAGTCGTCTTTATGGGATCTTTTGAACTTTTTTTCTGCTCAGAGGGTCCCCAGATGGTCTAAAAGCTACATGATGTCCTCATAGACTTTTTCTGATGTTAAAAAGTCGTCAAGTCGGCCAGAAAGTAATCCATATAGGACTTTTTGAACTTTTTTTCTGCTCAGAGGGTCCACAGAAGGTCTAAAATATACATGATGTCCTCATATACTCTTTCTGATGTTAAAAAATCAAGTCAGGTCCTCCAGACAATAGTCCTGATTTGCATGGAAGAAAAACATTTTAAAGTAATATGCACTTTGTTGCATTGCCATGCATTCAAGAACTATTGCGTTTCATTACATTGCACAAGCGTTTTGCATGGAAGAAAAACATTTAAAAGTAATATGCACTTTGTTGCATTGCCATGCATTCAATAACTAATGCATTTCATTCCATTGCAACAGCGTGCTGTTGCATTGCACAAGCGTTTTGCATGGAAGAAAAACATTTAAAAGTAAAATGCAATTTGTTGCATTGCCATGCATTCAAGAACTATTGCGTTTCATTAAATTGCACAAGTGTTTTGCATCGAAGAAGACCTTTTAAAAGGAATATGCACTTTGTTGCATTGCCATTCATTCAAGAACTATTGCGTTTCATTACAGTGCACAAGCGTTTTGCATGGAAGAAAAACATTTAAAAGTAATATGTACTTTGTTGCATTGCCATGTATTCAAGAACTATTGCGTTTCATTACATTGCACAAGCGTTTTGCATGGAAGAAAAACATTTAAAAGTAATATGCACTTTGTTGCATTGCAATGCATTAAAAAAACTAATGCGTTTCATTCCATTGCACAAGCGTTTTGCATGGAAGAATAACATTTTAAAGAAATATGCACATTGTTGCATTGCCATGCATTCAATAAATAATGCGTTCCATTCCATTGCAACAGCGTGCTGTTGCATTGAACAAGCGTTTTGCATGGAAGAATAACATTTAAAAGTAATATGCACTCTGTTGCATTAAAATGCATTCAAGAACTAATGCGTTTCGTTACATTGCACAAGCGTTTTGGATGGTAGAATTACATTCAAAAGTAATATGCATTCTGTTACATTAAAATTCATTCAAGATCTAATGCGCTTAATTACATTGCACAAACATTTTGCATGGAAGAATAACATTTAAAAGTAATATGCACTCTGTTGCACTGCAATGCATTTAAGAACTAATTCGTTTCATTACATTGCACAAGCGTGCTGTTGTATTGCACAAAAGCGTTTTGCATGGAAGAATAACATCTAAAAGGAAAATGCACTTTGTTTTATTGCCATGCATTCAAGAACTAATGCGTTTCATTCCATTGCAACAGCGTGCTGTTGCATTGAACAAGAGTTTTGCATGGAAGAATAACATTTAAAAGTAATATGCACTCTGTTGCATTGAAATGCATTCAAGAACTAAAGCGTTTCATTACATTGCACAAGCGTTTTGCATGGAAGAATAACATTTAAAAGTAATATGCACTATGTTGTATTAAAATGCATTCAAGAACTCATGCGTTTCATTACATTGCACAAGCGTTTTGCATGGAGGAATAACATTTAAAAGTAATATGCACTCTGTTGCATTGCAAAGCATTCAAGAAATAATGCGTTTCATTACATTGCGTGCTGTTGCATTGCACAAGCATTTTGCATGGAAGAATGACATTTAAAAGTAATATGCATTTTGTTGCATCGCAATGCATTCAAGATTCAAGAACTAAAACTCATTCCGTTATTTTTATAATAAAACTAAAAACATTTTTTAAGGTAGCCTCTGTCCTACTCTTAAACCAAGTCAAGTCAGGTCCTCCAGACAGTAGTCCATATGGGATATTTTCAATATTTTTTCCTGCTCAGAGGGTCCCCAAAGGTCTAAAAGCTACATGATGTCCTCATAGACTCTTTCTGATGTTAAAAATCAAGTCAAGTCCACCAGACAGTAGTCCGTATGGGACCTTTTGAACTTTTTTCTGCTCAGAGGGTTCCCAGAAGGTCTAAAAGCTACATGATGTCCTCACACACTCTTTCTGATGTTAAAAAGTCAAGTCAAGTCCGCCAGACAGTAGTCCGTATGGGACCTTTTGAACTATTTTTTCTGCTCAGAGGGTCCTCAGAAGGTCTAAAAGCTACATGATGTCCTCATACACTCTTTTTGATGTTAAAAAGTCAAGTCAGGTCTACCAGATAGTAGTATATATGGGACCTTTTCAACTTTTTTTCTGCTCACAGGCTCCCCAGAAGGTCTAAAAGCTACATGATGTCCTCATACACTCTTTTTGATGTTAAAAATTCAAGTCAGGTCCTCCAGACAGTAGTCCTTATGGGATCTTTTGAACTTTTTTTCTGCTCAGAGGGTCCGCAGAAGGTCTAAAAGCTACATGATGTCCTCATAGACTCTTTCTGATGTTAAAAAGTCGTCAAGTCTGCCAGACAGTAGTTCATGTGGGAGCTTTTGATATTTTTTCTGCTCAAAGGGTCCCCAGAAGGTCTAAAAGCAACATGGTGTCCTCATACACTCTTTTTGATGTTAAAAAGTCCAGTCAGGTCCTCCAGAGAGTAGTCCATATGGGACCTTTTCAACTTTTTTTTCTGCTCACAGGTTCCCCAGATAGTCTAAAAGCTACATGATGTCCTCATACACTCTTTTTGATGTTAAAAATTCAGGTCAGGTCCTCCAGACAGTATGCCTTATGGGATCTTTTGAACTTTTTTTCTTCTCAGAGGGTCCCCAGAAGGTCTAAAAGCTACTTGATGTCCTCATACACTCTTTTTGATGTTAAAAAGTCAAGTCAGGTCCACCAGATAGTAGTCCATATGGGACCTTTTCAACTTTTTTTCTGCTCACAGGTTATCCAGAAAGTCTAAAAGCTAAATTATGTCCTTATAGACTCTTTCTGATGTTAAAAAGTCAAGTCAGGTCCACCAGATAGTAGTCCATATGGGACCTTTTAAACTTTTTTTCTGCTCAGAGGGTCCCCAGAATGTCTAAAAGCTACATGATATAGTCTGAGACTCATTATGATGTATAAAAATTCAAGTCAGGTCCACCAGACAGTAGTCCTTATGGGATCTTTTGAAACTTCTTTCTGCTCAGAGGGTCCCCAGAAGGTCTAAAAGCTACATGATGTCCTCATAGACTCTTTCTGATGTTAAAAAGTCAAGTCAGGTCCTCCAGAAAGTAGTCCATATGGGACCTTTTCAACTTTTTTTTCTGCACATAGGTTCCCCAGAAAGTCTAAAAGCTACATGATGTCCTCATACACTCTTTTTGATGTTAAAAATTCAAGTCAGGTCCTCCAGACAGTAGTCCTTATGGGATCTTTTGAACTTTTTTTCTGCTCAGAGGGTCCCCAGAAGGTCTAAAAGCTACATGATGTCCTCATTGACTATTTCTGATGTTAAAAAAGTCGTCAGGTCCTCCAGAAAGTAGTCCAAATGGGATCTTTTGAACTTTTTTCTGCTCAGAGGGTCCCCAGAAGGCCTAAAAGCTACATGATGTCCTCATAAACTCTTTCTGATGTTTAAAAGTCAAGTCAAGTCCGCCAGACAGTAGTCCATACGGGACCTTTTGAACTTTTTTTTTCCTAAGAGTGTCCCCAGATGGTCTAAAAGCTACATGATGTCCTCATAAACTCTTTCTGATGTTAAAAAGTCGTCAAGTCATCCAGACAGTAGTCCTTATGGGACCTTTTGATATTTTTTTCTTCTCAGAGGGTCCCCAGAAAGTCTAAAAGCTACATGATGTCCTCATACACTCTTTTTGATGTTAAAAATTCAAGTCAGGTCCTCCAGACAGTAGTCCTTATGGGATCTTTTGAACTTTTTTTCTGCACATAGGTTCCCCAGAAAGTCTAAAAGCTACATGATGTCCTCATACACTCTTTCTGATGTTAAAAATCAAGTCAAGTCCACCAGACAGTAGTCCATATGGGACCATTTGAACTTTTTTTCTCCTCAGAGGTTCCCCAGAAGGTCTAAAAGCTACATGATGTCCTCATAGACTCTTTCTGATGTTAAAAAGTTGTCAAGTCTGCCAGACAGTAGTCCATATGGGACCTTTTAAACTTTTTTTCTACTCATAGGGTCCCCAGAAGGTATAAAAGCTACATGATATACTCAGAGACTCATTCTGATGTGAAAAAAGTCAAGTCCGCCAGACAGTAGTCCATATGGGAGCTTTTGAAACTTTTTTCTGCTCAGAGGGTTCCCAGAAGGTCTAAAAGCTACATGATGTCCTCATACACTCTTTCTGATGTTAAAAAGTCAAGTCAAGTCCGCAAGACAGTAGTCCATATGGGATCTTTTGATCTTTTTTTCTGCTCAGAGGGTCCCCAGAAGGTCTAAAAGCTACATGATGTCCTCATTGACTATTTCTGATGTTAAAAAGTCAAGTCAAGTCCGCCAGACAGTTGTCCATATGGGACCTTTTGAACTTTTTTTCTCCTAAGAGAAAAGACTCTTTTCTTCTGAGAAAAGACTCAGAAGAAAGTCTTCTCTGGAGACCATCTCCAGATGGTCTAAAAGCTACATGATGTCCTCATAAACTCTTTCTGATGTTAAAAAGTCGTCAAGTCTGCCAGACAGTAGTCCATATGGGACCTTTTGATCTTTTTTTCTTCTCAGAGGGTCCCCAGAAGGTCTAAAAGCTACATGATGTCCTCAGATACTCTTTCTGATGTTAAAAAGTCGTCAAGTCGGCGAGACAGTAGTTCATATGGGACCATTTGAACTTTTTTTCTCCTCAGAGGTTCCCCAGAAGGTCTAAAAGCTACATGATGTCCTCATAGACTCTTTCTGATGTTAAAAATCAGGTCAAGTCCACCAGACAGTAGTCCGTATGGGACCTTTTGAACTTTGTTCTGCTCAGAGGGTTCACAGAAGGTCTAAAAGCTACATGATGTCCTCATAGACTCTTTCTGATGTTAAAAAGTCGTCAAGTCTGCCAGACAGTAGTCCATATGGGACCTTTTGATCTTTTTTTCTTCTCAGAGGGTCCCCAGAAGGTCTAAAAGCTACATGATGTCCTCAGAAACTCTTTCTGATGTTAAAAAGTCGTCAAGAAGGCCAGACAATAGTCCATATGGGACTTTTTGAACTTTTTTTCTGCTCAGAGGGTCCACAGAAGGTCTAAAAGCTACATGATGTCATCATAAACTCTTTCTGATGTTAAAAAGTCGTCAAGTCAGCCAGACAGTAGTCCATACGGGACCTTTTGATATTTTTTTCTTCTCAGAGGGTCTCCAGAAGGTCTAAAAGCTGCATGATGTCCTCAGATACTCTTTCTGATGTTAAAAAGTCGTCAAGTCCCCAGAATGTCTAAAAGCTACATGATATAGTCTGAGACTCATTATGATGTGAAAAAATTCAAGTCAGGTCCTCCAGACAGTAGTCCTTATGGGATCTTTTGAAACTTCTTTCTGCTCAGAGGGTCCCCAGGAGGTCTAAAAGCTACATGATGTCCTCATAGACTCTTTCTGATGTTAAAAAGTCAAGTCAAGTCTGCCAGACAGTAGTTCATGTGGGAGCTTTTGATATTTTTTCTGCTCAGAGGGTCCCCAGAAGGTCTAAAAGCAACATGATGTCCTCATACACTCTTTTTGATGTTAAAAAGTCAAGTCAGGTCCTCCAGAAAGTAGTCCATATGGGACCTTTTCAACTTTTTTTTCTGCTCAGAGGGTACCCAGAAGGTCTAAAAGCTACATGATGTCCTCATTGACTATTTCTGATGTTAAAAAAGTCAAGTCAGGTCCTCCAAAAAGTAGTCAAAATGGGATCTTTTGAACTTTTTTCTGCTCAGAGGGTCCCCAGAAGGCCTAAAAGCTGCATGATGTCCCCATAAACTCTTTCTGATGTTAAAAAGTCAAGTCAAGTCCGCCAGACAGTAGTCCATACGGGACCTTTTGAACTTTTTTTCTCCTAAGAGTGTCCCCAGATGGTCTAAAAGCTACATGATGTCATCATAAACTCTTTCTGATGTAAAAAAGTCGTCAAGTCAGCCAGACAGTAGTCCATACGGGACCTTTTGATATTTTTTTCTTCTCAGAGGGTCCCCAAAAGGTCTAAAAGCTACATGATGTCCTCAGATACTCTTTCTGATGTTAAAAAGTCGTCAAGTCTGCCAGACAGTAGTCCATATGGGACATTTTGAACTTTTTTTCTCCTCAGAGGATCCCCAGAAGGTCTAAAAGCAGCATGATGTCCTCATACACTCTTTTTGATGTTAAAAATTCAAGTCAGGTCCTCCAGAAAGTAGTCCTTATGGGATCTTTTGAACTTTTTTTCTGCTCAGAGGGTCCCCAGAAGGTCTAAAAGCTACATGATGTCCTCATAAACTCTTTCTGATGTTAAAAAGTCGTCAAGTCTGCCAGACAGTAGTCCATATGGGACCTTTTGATCTTTTTTTCTTCTCAGAGGGTCCCCAGAAGGTCTAAAAGCTACATGATGTCCTCAGATACTCTTTCTGATGTTAAAAAGTCGTCAAGTCTGCGAGACAGTAGTTCATATGGGACCATTTGAACTTTTTTTCTCCTCAGAGGTTCCCCAGAAGGTCTAAAAGCTACATGATGTCCTCATAGACTCTTTCTGATGTTAAAAATCAAGTCAAGTCCACCAGACAGTAGTCCGTATGGGACCTTTTGAACTTTTTTCTGCTCAGAGGGTTCACAGAAGGTCTAAAAGCTACATGATGTCCTCATAGACTCTTTCTGATTTTAAAAAGTCGTCAAGTCTGCCAGACAGTAGTCCATATGGGACCTTTTGATCTTTTTTTCTTCTCAGAGGGTCCCCAGAAGGTCTAAAAGCTACATGATGTCCTCAGATACTCTTTCTGATGTTAAAAAGTCGTCAAGAAGGCCAGACAATAGTCCATATGGGACTTTTTGAACTTTTTTTCTGCTCAGAGGGTCCACAGAAGGTCTAAAAGCTACACGATGTCCTCATAGACTCTTTCTGATGTTAAAAAGTCAAGTCAAGTCTGCCAGACAGTAGTTCATGTGGGAGCTTTTGATATTTTTTCTGCTCAGAGGGTCCCCAGAAGGTCTAAAAGCAACATGATGTCCTCATACACTCTTTTTGATGTTAAAAAGTCAAGTCAGGTCCTCCAGAAAGTAGTCCATATGGGACCTTTTCAACTTTTTTTTCTGCTCAGAGGGTACCCAGAAGGTCTAAAAGCTACATGATTTCCTCATTGACTATTTCTGATGTTAAAAAAGTCAAGTCAGGTCCTCCAAAAAGTAGTCAAAATGGGATCTTTTGAACTTTTTTCTGCTCAGAGGGTCCCCAGAAGGCCTAAAAGCTGCATGATGTCCTCATAAACTCTTTCTGATGTTAAAAAGTCAAGTCAAGTCCGCCAGACAGTAGTCCATACGGGACCTTTTGAACTTTTTTTCTCCTAAGAGTGTCCCCAGATGGTCTAAAAGCTAGAAGATGTCATCATAAACTCTTTCTGATGTAAAAAAGTCGTCAAGTCAGCCAGAGAGTAGTCCATACGGGACCTTTTGATATTTTTTTCTTCTCAGAGGGTCCCCAAAAGGTCTAAAAGCTACATGATGTCCTCAGATACTCTTTCTGATGTTAAAAAGTCGTCAAGTCAGCCAGACAGTAGTCCATATGGGACTTTTTGAACTTTTTTTCTGCTCAGAGGGTCCCCAGAAGGTCTAAAAGCTACATGATGTCCTCGTAGACTCTTTCTGATGTTAAAAATAGAGTCAAGTCCACCAGACAGTAGTCCATATGGGACCTTTTGAACTTTTTTTCTCCTAAGAGGGTCCCCAATGGTCTAAAAGCTACATGATGTCCTCTTAGACTCTTTCTGATGTTAAAAAGTCGTCAAGTCTGCCAGACAGTAGTCCATATGGGACATTTTGAACTTTTTTTCTCCTCAGAGGGTCCCAAGAAGGTCTAAAAGCTACATGATGTCCTCATACACTCTTTTTGATGTTAAAAATTCAAGTCAGGTCCTCCAGACAGTAGTCCATATGGGACATTTTGAACTTTTTTTTCTGCTCAGAGGGTCCCCAGAAGGTCTAAAAGCTTCATGATGACCTCATAGACTCTTTCTGATGTTAAAAAGTCTGCCAGACAGTAGTTCATGTGGGAGTTTTTGATATTTTTTCTGCTCAGAGGGTCCCCAGAAGGTCTAAAAGCTACATGATGTCCTCATACACTCTTTTTGATGTTAAAAAGTCAAGTCAGGTCCTCCAGATAGTAGTCTATATGGGACCTTTTGAACTTTTTTTCTCCTCATATGTTCCCCAGAAGGTCTAAAAGCTACATGATGTCCTCATTGACTATTTCTGATGTTAAAAAGTCAAGTCAAGTCCGCCAGACAGTAGTCCATATGGGACCTTTTGAACTTTTTTTCTCCTAAGAGGGTCCCCAGATGGTCTAAAAGCTACATGATGTCCTCATAAACTCTTTCTGATGTTAAAAAGTCGTCAAGTCTGCCACACAGTAGTCCATATGGGACATTTTGAACTTTTTTTCTCCTGAGAGGGTCCCAAGAAGGTCTAAAAGCTACATGATGTCCTCATACACTCTTTTTGATGTTAAAAATTGAAGTCAGGTCCTCCAGACAGTAGTCCTTATGGGATCTTTTGAACTTTTTTTCTGCTCAGAGGGTCCCCAGAAGGTCTAAAAGCTTCATGATGACCTCATAGACTCTTTCTGATGTTAAAAAGTCTGCCAGACAGTAGTTCATGTGGGAGCTTTTGATATTTTTTCTGCTCAGAGGGTCCCCAGAAGGTCTAAAAGCTACATGATGTCCTCATACACTCTTTTTGATGTTAAAAAGTCAAGTCAGGTCCTCCAGATAGTAGTCCATATGGGACCTTTTCAACTTTTTTTCTCCTCAGAGGTTCCCCAGAAGGTCTAAAAGCTACATGATGTCCTCATAGACTCTTTCTGATGTTAAAAATCAAGTCAAGTCCACTAGACAGTAGTCCGTATGGGACCTTTTGAACTTTTTTCTGCTCAGAGGGTTCACAGAAGGTCTAAAAGCTACATGATGTCCTCATAGACTCTTTCTGATGTTAAAAAGTCGTCAAGTCTGCCAGACAGTAGTCCATATGGGACCTTTTGATCTTTTTTTCTGCTCAGAGGGTCCCCGGAAGGTCTAAAAGCTACATGATGTCCTCATTGACTATTTCTGATGTTAAAAATTCAAGTCAAGTCCGCCAGACAGTAGTCCATATGGGACCTTTTGAACTTTTTTTCTCTTAAGAGGGTCCCCAGATGGTCTAAAAGCTACATGATGTCCTCATAAACTCTTTCTGATGTTAAAAAGTCGTCAAGTCTGCCAGACAGTAGTCCATATGGGACCTTTTGATCTTTTTTTCTTCTCAGAGGGTCCCCAGAAGGTGTAAAAGCTACATGATGTCCTCAGATACTCTTTCTGATGTTAAAAAGTCGTCAAGTCGGCCAGACAGTAGTTCATATGGGACCAATTGAACTTTTTTTCTCCTCAGAGGTTCCCCAGAAGGTCTAAAAGCTACATGATGTCCTCAAAGACTCTTTCTGATGTTAAAAATCAAGTCAAGTCCACCAGACAGTAGTCCGTATGGGACCTTTTGAACTTTTTTCTGCTCAGAGGGTTCACAGAAGGTCTAAAAGCTTCATGATGTCCTCATAGACTCTTTCTGATGTTAAAAAGTCGTCAAGTCGGCCAGACAATAGTCCATATGGGACTTTTTGAACTTTTTTCTGCTCTGAGGGTCCCCAGAAGGTCTAAAAGCTACATGATGTCCTCGTAGACTCTTTCTGATGTTAAAAATCAAGTCAAGTCCACCAGACAGTAGTCCATATGGGACCTTTTGAACTTTTTTTCTCCTAAGAGGGTCCCCAATGGTCTAAAAGCTACATGATGTCCTCATAGACTCTTTCTTATGTTAAAAAGTCGTCAAGTCTGCCAGACAGTAGTCCATATGGGACATTTTGAACTTTTTTTCTCCTCAGAGGGTCCCAAGAAGGTCTAAAAGCTACATGATGTCCTCATACACTCTTTTTGATGTTAAAAATTCAAGTCAGGTCCTCCAGACAGTAGTCCTTATGGGATCTTTTGAACTTTTTTTCTGCTCAGAGGGTCCCCAGAAGGTCTAAAAGCTTCATGATGACCTCATACACTCTTTCTGATGTTAAAAAGTCTGCCAGACAGTAGTTCATGTGGGAGCTTTTGATATTTTTTCTGCTCAGAGGGTCCCCAGAAGGTCTAAAAGCTACATGATGTCCTCATACACTCTTTTTGATGTTAAAAAGTCAAGTCAGGTCCTCCAGATAGTAGTCCATATGGGACCTTTTCAACTTTTTTTCTCCTCAGAGGTTCCCCAGAAGGTCTAAAAGCTACATGATGTCCTCATAGACTCTTTCTGATGTTAAAAATCATGTCAAGTCCACCAGACAGTAGTCCGTATGGGACCTTTTGAACTTTTTTCTGCTCAGAGGGTTCACAGAAGGTCTAAAAGCTACATGATGTCCTCATAGACTCTTTCTGATGTTAAAAAGTCGTCAAGTCTGCCAGACAGTAGTCTATATGGGACCTTTTGATCTTTTTTTCTGCTCAGAGGGTCCCCAGAAGGTCTAAAAGCTACATGATGTCCTCATTGACTATTTCTGATGTTAAAAAGTCAAGTCAAGTCCGCCAGACAGTAGTCCATATGGGACCTTTTGAACTTTTTTTCTCCTAAGAGGGTCCCCAGATGGTCTAAAAGCTACATGATGTCCTCATAAACTCTTTCTGATGTTAAAAAGTCGTCAAGTCTGCCAGACAGTAGTCCTTATGGGATCTTTTGAACTTTTTTTCTGCTCAGAGGGTCCCAAGAAGGTGTAAAAGCTTCCTGATTACCTCATAGACTCTTTCTGATGTTAAAAAGTCTGCCAGACAGTAGTTCATGTGGGAGCTTTTGATATTTTTTCTGCTCAGAGGGTCCCCAGAAGGTCCAAAAGCTACATGATGTCCTCATAGACTGTTTCTGATGTTAAAAAGGCAAGTCAAGTCTGCCAGACAGTAGTTCATGTGGGAGCTTTTGATATTTTTTCTGCTCAGAGGGTCCCCAGAAGGTCTAAAAGCTACATGATGTCCTCATACACTCTTTTTGATGTTAAAAATTCAAGTCAGGTCCTCCAGACAGTAGTCCTTATGGGATCTTTTGAACTTTTTTTCTGCTCAGAGGGTCCCCAGAAGGTCTAAAAGCTACATGATGTCCTCATAGACTCTTTCTGATGTTAAAAAGTCAAGTTAAGTCTGCCAGACAGTAGTTCATGTGGGACCTTTTCAACTTTTTTTTCTGCTCACAGGTTCCCCAGAAAGTCTAAAAGCTATATGATGTCCTCATAGACTCTTTCTGATGTTAAAAAGTCAAGTCAGGTCCTCCAGATAGTAGTCCATATGGGATCTTTTGAACTTTTTTTCTGCTCAGAGGGTCCCCAGAAAGTCTAAAAGCTACATGATGTCCACATAGACTCTTTCTGATGTTAAAAAGTCAAGTCAAGTCAAGTCTGCCAGACAGTAGTCCATATGGGACCTTTTAAACTTTTTTCTACTCAGAGGGTCCCCAGAATGTCTAAAAGCTACATGATATAGTCTGAGACTCATTATGATGTGAAAAAAGTCAAGTCAAGTCCGCCAGACAGTAGTCCATATGGGAGCTTTTGAAACTTCTTTCTGCTCAGAGGGTCCCCAGAAGGTCTAAAAGCTACATGATGTCCTCATAGACTCTTTCTGATGTTAAAAATCAAGTCAAGTCCACTAGACAGTAGTCTGTATGGGACCTTTTGAACTTTTTTCTGCTCAGAGGGTTCACAGAAGGTCTAAAAGCTACATGATGTCCTCATAGACTCTTTCTGATGTTAAAAAGTCGTCAAGTCTGCCAGACAGTAGTCCATATGGGACCTTTTGATCTTTTTTTCTGCTCAGAGGGTCCCCAGAAGGTCTAAAAGCTACATGATGTCCTCATTGACTATTTCTGATGTTAAAAAGTCAAGTCAAGTCCGCCAGACAGTAGTCCATATGGGACCTTTTGAACTTTTTTTCTCTTAAGAGGCTCCCCAGATGGTCTAAAAGCTACATGATGTCCTCATAAACTCTTTCTGATGTTAAAAAGACGTCAAGTCTGCCAGACAGTAGTCCATATGGGACCTTTTGATCTTTTTTTCTTCTCAGAGGGTCCCCAGAAGGTGTAAAAGCTACATGATGTCCTCAGATACTCTTTCTGATGTTAAAAAGTCGTCAAGTCGGCCAGACAGTAGTTCATATGGGACCAATTGAACTTTTTTTCTCCTCAGAGGTTCCCCAGAAGGTCTAAAAGCTACATGATGTCCTCATAGACTCTTTCTGATGTTAAAAATCAAGTCAAGTCCACCAGACAGTAGTCCGTATGGGACCTTTTGAACTTTTTTCTGCTCAGAGGGGTCACAGAAGGTCTAAAAGCTACATGATGTCCTCATAGACTCTTTCTGATGTTAAAAAGTCGTCAAGTCGGCCAGACAATAGTCCATATGGGACTTTTTGAACTTTTTTTCTGCTCTGAGGGTCCCCAGAAGGTCTAAAAGCTACATGATGTCCTCGTAGACTCTTTCTGATGTTAAAAATCAAGTCAAGTCCACCAGACAGTAGTCCATATGGGACCTTTTGAACTTTTTTTCTCCTAAGAGGGTCCCCAATGGTCTAAAAGCTACATGATGTCCTCATAGACTCTTTCTGATGTTAAAAAGTCGTCAAGTCTGCCAGACAGTAGTCCATATGGGACATTTTGAACTTTTTTTCTCCTCAGAGGGTCCCAAGAAGGTCTAAAAGCTACATGATGTCCTCATACACTATTTTTGATGTTAAAAATTCAAGTCAGGTCCTCCAGACAGTAGTCCTTATGGGATCTTTTGAACTTTTTTTCTGCTCAGAGGGTCCCCAGAAGGTCTAAAAGCTTCATGATGACCTCATAGACTCTTTCTGATGTTAAAAAGTCTGCCAGACAGTAGTTCATGTGGGAGCTTTTGATATTTTTTCTGCTCAGAGGGTCCCCAGAAAGTCTAAAAGCTACATGATGTCCTCATAGACTCTTTCTGATGTTAAAAAGTCAAGTCAAGTCAAGTCTGCCAGACAGTAGTCCATATGGGTCCTTTTAAACTTTTTTCTACTCAGAGGGTCCCCAGAATGTCTAAAAGCTACATGATATAGTCTGAGACTCATTATGATGTGAAAAAAGTCAAGTCAAGTCCGCCAGACAGTAGTCCATATGGGAGCTTTTGAAACTTCTTTCTGCTCAGAGGGTCCCCAGAAGGTCTAAAAGCTACATGATGTCCTCATAGACTCTATCTGATGTTAAAAAGTCAAGTCAAGTCTGCCAGACAGTAGTCCTTATGGGAGCTTTTGATCTTTTTTTCTGCTCAGAGGTTCCCCAGAAGGTCTAAAAGCTACATGATGTCCTCATAGACTCTTTCTGATGTTAAAAAGTCAGGTTAAGTCTGCCAGACAGTAGTCCATATGGGACCATTTGAACTTTTTTTCTCCTCAGAGGTTCCCCAGAAGGTCTAAAAGCTACATGATGTCCTCATAGACTCTTTTTGATGTTAAAAAGTCAAGTCAGGTCCTCCAGATAGTAGTCCATATGGGACCTTTTCAACTTTTTTTTCTGATCACAGGTTCCCAAGAAAGTCTAAAAGCTACATGATGTCCTCATAGACTCTTTTTGATTTTGAAAATTCAAGTCAGGTCCTCCAGACAGTAGTCGTTATGGGATCTTTTGAACTTTTTTTCTGCTCAGAGGGTCCCCAGAAAGTCTAAAAGCTACATGATGTCCTCATAGACTCTTTCTGATGTTAAAAAGTCAAGTCAAGTCAAGTCTGCCAGACAGTAGTCCATATGGGACCTTTTAAACTTTTTTCTACTCAGAGGGTCCCCAGAATGTGTTAAAGCTACATGATATAGTCTGAGACTCATTATGATGTGAAAAAAGTCAAGTCAAGTCCGCCAGACAGTAGTCCATATGGGAGCTTTTGAAACTTCTTTCTGCTCAGAGGGTCCCCAGAAGGTCTAAAAGCTACATGATGTCCTCATAGACTCTATCTGATGTTAAAAAGTCAAGTCAAGTCTGCCAGACAGTAGTCCTTATGGGAGCTTTTGATCTTTTTTTCTGCTCAGAGGTTCCCCAGAAGGTCTAAAAGCTACATGATGTCCTCATAGACTCTTTCTGATGTTAAAAAGTCAGGTTAAGTCTGCCAGACAGTAGTCCATATGGGACCATTTGAACTTTTTTTCTCCTCAGAGGTTCCCCAGAAGGTCTAAAAGCTACATGATGTCCTCATAGACTCTTTCTGATGTTAAAAATCAAGTCAAGTCCACCAGACAGTAGTCCGTATGGGACCTTTTGAACTTTTTTTCTGCTCAGTGGGTTCACAGAAGGTCTAAAAGCTACATGATGTCCTCATAGACTCTTTCTAATGTTAAAATGTCAAGTCAAGTCCGCCAGACAGTAGTCCATATGGGACCTTTTGAACTTTTTTTCTGCTCAGAGGGTCCCCAGAAGTTCTAAAAGCTACATGATGTCCTCATAGACTCTTTCTGATGTTAAAAAGTCAAGTCAAGTCGGCCAGACAGTAGTCCATATGGGACCTTTTAAACTTTTTTTCTACTCATAGGGTTCCCAGAAGGTCTTAAAGCTACATGATATACTCAGAGACTCACTCTGATGTGAAAAAAGTTAGAGGATCCCCAGAAGGTCTAAAAGCTACATGATGGTTGCTTGACTATTTCTGATGTTAAAAAGTCAAGTCAGGTCCTCCAGAAAGTAGTCCAAATGGGATCTTTTGAACTTTTTTCTGCTCAGAGGGTCCCCAGAAGGTCTAAAAGCTACATGATGTCCTCATAGACTCTTTCTGATGTTAAAAAGTCGTCAAGTCCGCCAGACAGTAGTCCATACGGGACCTTTTGAACATTTTTTCACCTAAGAGGGTCCCCAGATGGTCTAAAAGCTACATGATGTCCTCATAAACTCTTTCTGATGTTAAAAAGTCGTCAAGTCTGCCAGACAGTAGTCCATATGGGACCTTTTGATCTTTTTTTCTTCTCAGAGGGTCCCCAGAAGGTCTAAAAGCTACATGATGTCCTCAGATATTCTTTTTGATGTTAAAAAGTCTTCAAGTCTGCCAGACAGTAGTCCAAATGGGACATTTTGAACTTTTTTTCTCCTCAGAGGGTCCCCAGAAGGTCTAAAAGCTACATGATGTCCTCATACACTCTTTTTGATGTTAAAAATTCAAGTCAGGTCCTCCAGACAGTAGTCCTTATGGGAACTTTTGAACTTTTTTTCTGCTCAGAGGGTCCCCAGAAGGTCTAAAAGCTACATGATGTCCTCATAGACTCTTTCTGATGTTAAAAAGTCAAGTCAGGTCCACCAGATAGTAGTCCATATGGGACCTTTTCAACTTTTTTTCTGCTCACAGGTTCCCCAGAAAGTCTAAAAGCTAAATCCTGTCCTCATAGACTATTTCTGATGTTAAAAAGTCAAGTCAAGTCAGCCAGACAGTAGTCCATATGGGAGCTTTTGAAACTTCTTTCTGCTCAGAGGGTCCCCAGAAGGTCTAAAAGCTAAATAATGTCCTCATAGACTCTATTTGATGTTAAAAAGTCAAGTCAAGTCTGCTAGACAGTAGTCCATATGGGAGCTTTTGATCTTTTTTTCTGCTCAGAGGGTCCCCAAAGGTCTAAAAGCTACATGATGTCCCCATACACTCTTTTTGATGTTAAAAAGTCGTCAGGTCCGCCAGACAGTAGTTCATATGGAACTTTTGAACTTTGTTTCTGCTCAGAGGGTCCCCAGAAGGTCTAAAACCTACATGATGTCCTTAAACACTTTTCTGATGTTAAAAAGTCAAGTCAGGTCCGCCAGACAGTAGTCCATATGGGACATTTTGAACTTTTTTTCTCCTCAGAAGGTCTCGAGCAGGTCTAAAAGCTACGTGATGTCCTTAAAGACTGTTTATGATGTTAGAAAGTCAAGTCAAGTCCGCCAGACAGTAGTCCATATGGGATCTTTTGATCTTTTTTTCTGCTCAGAGGGTCCCCAGAAGGTCTAAAAGCTACATGATGTCCTCATTGACTATTTCTGATGTTAAAAAGTCAAGTCAGGTCCTCCAGACAGTAGTCCTTATGGGATCTTTTGAACTTTTTTTCTGCTCAGAGGGTCCCCAGAAAGTCTAAAAGCTACATGATGTCCTCATAGACTCTTTCTGATGTTAAAAAGTCAAGTCAAGTCAAGTCTGCCAGACAGTAGTCCATATGGGACCTTTTAAACTTTTTTCTACTCAGAGGGTCCCCAGAATGTCTAAAAGCTACATGATATAGTCTGAGACTCATTATGATGTGAAAAAAGTCAAGTCAAGTCCGCCAGACAGTAGTCCATATGGGAGCTTTTGAAACTTCTTTCTGCTCAGAGGGTCCCCAGAAGGTCTAAAAGCTACATGATGTCCTCATAGACTCTATCTGATGTTAAAAAGTCAAGTCAAGTCTGCCAGACAGTAGTCCTTATGGGAGCTTTTGATCTTTTTTTCTGCTCAGAGGTTCCCCAGAAGGTCTAAAAGCTACATGATGTCCTCATAGAATCTTTCTGATGTTAAAAAGTCAGGTTAAGTCTGCCAGACAGTAGTCCATATGGGACCATTTGAACTTTTTTTCTCCTCAGAGGTTCCCCAGAAGGTCTAAAAGCTACATGATGTCCTCGTAGACTCTTTCTGATGTTAAAAATCAAGTCAAGTCCACCAGAGAGTAGTCCGTATGGGACCTTTTGAACTTTTTTTCTGCTCAGTGGGTTCACAGAAGGTCTAAAAGCTACATGATGTCCTCATAGACTCTTTCTAATGTTAAAATGTCAAGTCAAGTCCGCCAGACAGTAGTCCATATGGGACCTTTTGAACTTTTTTTCTGCTCAGAGGGTCCCCAGAAGTTCTAAAAGCTACATGATGTCCTCATAGACTCTTTCTGATGTTAAAAAGTCAAGTCAAGTCGGCCAGACAGTAGTCCATATGGGACCTTTTAAACTTTTTTTCTACTCATAGGGTTCCCAGAAGGTCTTAAAGCTACATGATATACTCAGAGACTCACTCTGATGTGAAAAAAGTTAGAGGATCCCCAGAAGGTCTAAAAGCTACATGATGGTTGTTTGACTATTTCTGATGTTAAAAAGTCAAGTCAGGTCCTCCAGAAAGTAGTCCAAATGGGATCTTTTGAACTTTTTTCTGCTCAGAGGGTCCCCAGAAGGTCTAAAAGCTACATGATGTCCTCATAGACTCTTTCTGATGTTAAAAAGTCGTCAAGTCCGCCAGACAGTAGTCCATACGGGACCTTTTGAACATTTTTTCACCTAAGAGGGTCCCCAGATGGTCTAAAAGCTACATGATGTCCTCATAAACTCTTTCTGATGTTAAAAAGTCGTCAAGTCTGCCAGACAGTAGTCCATATGGGACCTTTTGATCTTTTTTTCTTCTCAGAGGGTCCCCAGAAGGTCTAAAAGCTACATGATGTCCTCAGATATTCTTTTTGATGTTAAAAAGTCTTCAAGTCTGCCAGACAGTAGTCCAAATGGGACATTTAGAACTTTTTTTCTCCTCAGAGGGTCCCCAGAAGGTCTAAAAGCTACATGATGTCCTCATAGACTCTTTCTGATGTTAAAAAGTCAAGTCAGGTCCACCAGATAGTAGTCCATATGGGACCTTTTCAACTTTTTTTCTGCTCACAGGTTCCCCAGAAAGTCTAAAAGCTAAATCCTGTCCTCATAGACTATTTCTGATGTTAAAAAATCAAGTCAAGTCAGCCAGACAGTAGTCCACATGGGAGCTTTTGAAACTTCTTTCTGCTCAGAGGGTCCCCAGAAGGTCTAAAAGCTAAATAATGTCCTCATAGACTCTATTTGATGTTAAAAAGTCAAGTCAAGTCTGCTAGACAGTAGTCCATATGGGAGCTTTTGATCTTTTTTTCTGCTCAGAGGGTCCCCAAAGGTCTAAAAGCTACATGATGTCCCCATACACTCTTTTTGATGTTAAAAAGTCGTCAGGTCCGCCAGACAGTAGTTCATATGGAACTTTTGAACTTTGTTTCTGCTCAGAGGGTCCCCAGAAGTTCTTAAAGCTACATGATGTCCTTAAAGACTTTTCTGATGTTAAAAAGTCAAGTCAGGTCCGCCAGACAGTAGTCCATATGGGACATTTTGAACTTTTTTTCTCCTCAGAAGGTCTCGAGCAGGTCTAAAAGCTACGTGATGTCCTTAAAGACTGTTTATGATGTTAAAAAGTCAAGTCAAGTCCGCCAGACAGTAGTCCATATGGGACCTTTTTATCTTTGTTTCTGCTCAGACGGTCCCCAGAAGGTCTAAAACATACAGATGTCCTCATAGACTCTTTCTGATTTTTAAAATTCAAATCAAGTCCGCCAGACACTAGTCCATAAGGGACCTTTTTATCTTTGTTTCTGCTCAGAGGGTCCCCAGAAGGTCTAAAACCTACAGATGTCCTCATAGACTCTTTCTGATGTTAACAAGTCAAGCCAAGTACGCCAGACAGTAGTCCATATGGGAGCTTTTGAACTATTTTTCTGCTCAGAGGGTCCCCAGAAGGTCTAAAAGCAACGTGAAGTCCTTATTGACTCTTTCTGATGTTAAAAGTCAAGTCAAGTCCGCCATACAGTAGTCCATATGTGACCTTTTCAATTTTTTTTCTGCTCAGAGGGTCCATATAAGGTCTAAAAGCTGCATGATGTCCTTAAAGACTCTTTCTGATGTTAAAAAGTCATGTCAAGTCAAGTCCCGCAGACAATAGTCCATATGGGTCCTATTGAACGTTTTTTCCGCTCAGTGGCTCCCCCAGACGGTCTAAAAGCTATGTGATGTCCTCATAGACTCTTTCCAATGTTAAAAAGTCAAGTCAAGTCCGCCAGACAGTAGTTCATATGGGAGCTTTTGATCTTTTTTTCTGCTCAGAGGGTCCCCAAAAGGTCTAAAAGCTACATGATGTCCTCATTGACTCCTTCTGATGTTAAAAAGTCAAGTCAGGTCCTCCAGACAGTCGTCTTTATGGGATCTTTTGAACTTTTTTTCTGCTCAGAGGGTCCCTAGATGGTCTAAAAGCTACATGATATCCTCATTAACTTTTTCTGATGTTAAAAAGTCGTCAAGTTGGCCAGACAGTAGTCCATATGGGATCTTTTGAACTTTTTTTCTACTCAGAAGGTCCCCAGAAGGTCTAAAAGCTATATGATGTCCTCATATACTCTTTCTGATGTTAAAAAGTCAAAAGGCATTGTTGAATTGCAATGCATTCAAGAACTAACTCATTTTGTATTGCATTAAAGAGATTGACAGTGCAATCTGTTGTTTTATCGGTTCATTTTTGTTCTTTCTTTCCATTGCATAAAAGGACTAAATTATTCCTTTGTGCAATGAAAAAACTAACGCTTAAAAACTGCTTTTGCATTGCACATTTGATAAAGCGATAGAATAACATATAAGCGATATGCACTTTTTTGCATTGCAAAGCATTCAAGAACTCATTCCGTAGTGCATTAAGAGATCTGCAATGCAATCTGCTGTTGTATTGCATTGCACATACGATCAAGCGTAACGAAGAATACGAACGAAAAGCATCGAAGAATGCTATAAGCAATATGCACTTTATTGCATTGCAATGCATTTAAGAACTAGCTCATTCCGTAGTGCATTAAAGAGATGGGCAAAGCAATCTGCTGTTTTAATAACATTTTGTTGTTTCATTCTATTGCATAAGAGGTCTAAATTATTCCTTTGTGCAATGAACAAACTAATCATAATCATTTGTGTATGAAGGAAAATCATTGCATCAGCTGTTGAAGAGACAACTCAGAGCATATTGTTTTTCGCATTGCATACAGCTCATTAATTTTTGCACTCACAAGAAAACATCACAAAGCTGTCACTTTTCTAATGCATGCAATAACTAACTATTTCCATTGTTCAACGAAGATATGTGCAATGCAATGTGCAGTGCAATGTGCAATGCTGTTGCATTGCACAAGCGTTTTGCATGGAAGAATAACATTTAAAAGTAATATGCACTTTGTTGCAATATAATGCATTCAAGAACTAAAGCGTTTCATTACATCGCACAAGCATTTTGCATGGAAGAATAACATTTAAAAGTAATATGCACTTTGTTGCATTGCCATGCATTCAAGAACTAATGCATTTCATTCCATTGCAACAGCGTGCTGTTGCATTGCACATGCGTTTTGCATGGAAGAAAAACATTTAAAAGTAATATGCACTTTGTTGCATTGCCATGCATTCAAGAACTATTGCGCTTCATTACATTGCACAAGCATTTTGCATGGAAGAAAAACATAAAAGTAATATGCACTTTGTTGCATTGCCATGCATTCAAGAACTAATGCGCTTCATTACATTGCACAAGCGTTTTGCATGGAAGAATAACATTTAAAAGCAATATGCACTCTGTTGCATTCCAATGCATTTAAGAACTAATGCGTTTCATTCAATTGCACAAGCGTTTTGCATGGAAGAATAACATTTAAAAGAAATATGCACTTTGTTGCATTGCTATGCATTCAAGAACTAATGCGTTTCATTCCATTGCAACAGCGTGCTGTTGCATTGAACAAGCGTTTTGCATGGAAGAATAACATTTAAAAGTAATATGCACTCTGTTGCATTGAAATGCATTCAAGAACTAAAGCGTTTCATTACATTGCACAAGCGTGCTGTTGTATTGCACAAAAGCGTTTTGCATGGAAGAATAACATTTAAAAGTAAAATGCACTTTGTTGCATTGCCATGCATTCAAGAACTAATGCGTTTCATTCCATTGCAACAGCGTGCTGTTGCATTGAACAAGCGTTTTGCATGGAAGAATAACATTTAAAAGTAATATGCACTCTGTTGCATTGAAATGCATTCAAGAACTAAAGCGTTTCATTACATTGCACAAGCGTTTTGCATGGAGGAATAACATTTAAAAGTAATATGCACTCTGTTGCATTGCAATGCATTCAAGAAATAAAACGTTTTTTTTATAATAAAACTAAAAACATTTTTTAAGGTGGCCTATGTCCTACTCTTAAACCGACATGATTTTAATTATTGCTATTTCCCTGCTAATTTAGTCAGAATTGATGTACGTTAACTGATTCTAGCTTCTCTCCTTTCTCCTTTCTTTTCATGTGAAATGAGTTAGCAGACATGGATAAATACATAAATATAAACTTTATTTCTATTAAATTTTGAAAACTATTTATACATATGTAACGTGATGATGTTAACACCGCCAGACAATAGTCCATATGGGAACTTTTGAACTTTTTTTTCTGGTCAGAAGGTCCCCAGAAGGTCTAAAAGCTAAATGAAGTCCTTACAGACTCTTTCTCATGTTAAAAAATCAGGTCAGAGGGTCCCCACAAGGTCTAAAAGCTACATGATGATGTCCTTATAGACACATTCGGATGTTAAAAAGTCAAGTCCGCCTGACAGCTACATGAAAAGTTACATGATGTCCTCATAAACTCTTTCTGATGTTAAAAAATCAGGTCAAGTCTGCCAGACAGTAGTCCATATGGGACCTTTTGAACTTTTTTTCTCCTCAGAGGTTCCCCAAAAGGTCTAAAAGCTACATGATGTCCTCATAGACTCTTTCTGATGTTAAAATGTTGTCAAGTCCGCCAGACAGTAGTCCATATGGGACCTTTTGAACTTTTTTTCTGCTCAGAGGGTCCCCAGAAGCTCTTTGCTTCTGGGGAGCAACGTGAAGTCCTTATTGACTCTTTCTGATGTTAAAAGTCAAGTCAAGTGCGCCATACAGTAGTCCATATGAGACCTTTTCAACTTTTTTTCTGCTCAGAGGGTCCACAGAAGGTCTAAAAGCTACATGATGTCCTTAAAGACTCTTTCTGATGTTAAAAAGTCATATCAAGTCAAGTCCCCCAGACAATAGTCCATATGGGTCCTTTTCAACGTTTTATCCACTCAGTGGCTCCCCAGACGGTCTAAAAGCTATATGATGTCCTCATAGACTCTTTCCGATGTTAAAAAGTCAAGTCAAGTCCGCCAGACAGTTGTTCATATGGGAGCTTTTGATCTCTTTTCTGATCAGAGGGTTTCCAGAAGGTCTAAAAGCTACATGATGTCCTCATTGACTCCTTCTGATGTTAAAAAGTCAAGTCAGGTCCGCCAGACAGTCGTCTTTATGGGATCTTTTGAACTTTTTTTCTGCTCAGAGGGTCCCCAGATGGTCTAAAAGCTACATGATGTCCTCATAGACTTTTTCTGATGTTAAAAAGTCGTCAAGTCGGCCAGAAAGTAATCCATATAGGACTTTTTGAACTTATTTTCTGCTCAGAGGGTCCACAGAAGGTCTAAAATATACATGATGTCCTCATATACTCTTTCTGATGTAAAAAAATCAAGTCAGGTCCTCCAGACAATAGTCCTTATGGGATCTTTTGAACTTTTTTTTCTGCTTAGAGGGTCCCCAGAAGGTCTAAAAGCTATATGATGTCCTCATATACTCTTTCTGATGTTAAAAAGTCAAAAGGCATTGTTGAATTGCAATGCATTCAAGAACTAACTCATTTTGTATTGCATTAAAGAGATGGACAGTGCAATCTGTTGTTTTATCTGTTCATTTTTGTTCTTTCTTTCCATTGCATAAAATGACTAAATTATTCCTTTGTGCAATGAAAAAACTAACGCTTAAAAACTGCTTTTGCATTGCACATTTGATAAAGCGATAGAATAACATATAAGCGATATGCACTTTTTTGCATTGCAAAGCATTCAAGAACTCATTCCGTAGTGCATTAAGAGATCTGCAATGCAATCTGCTGTTGTATTGCATTGCACATACGATCAAGCGTAACGAAGAATACGAACGAAAAGCATCGAAGAATGCTATAAGCAATATGCACTTTATTGCATTGCAATGCATTTAAGAACTAGCTCATTCCGTAGTGCATTAAAGAGATGGGCAAAGCAATCTGCTGTTTTAATAACATTTTGTTGTTTCATTCTATTGCATAAGAGGTCTAAATTATTCCTTTGTGCAATGAACAAACTAACCATAATCATTTGTGTATGAAGGAAAATCATTGCATTAAGCTGTTGAAAAGGCAACTCAGAGCATATTGTTTTTCGCATTGCATACAGCTCATTAATTTGTGCACTCACAAGAAAACATCACAAAGCTGTCGCTTTTCTAATGTATGCAATAACTAACTATTTCCATTGTTCAACGAAGATATGTGCAATGCAATGTGCAGTGCAATGTGCAATGCTGTTGCATTGCACAAGCGTTTTGCATGGAAGAATAACATTTAAAAGTAATATGCACTTTGTTGCAATAAAATGCATTCAAGAACTAAAGCGTTTCATTACATCGCACAAGCATTTTGCATGGAAGAAGACCTTTTAAAAGTAATATGCACTTTGTTGCATTGCCATGCATTCAAGAACTATTGCGTTTCATTACATTGCACAAGCGTTTTGCATGGAAGAAAAACATTTAAAAGTAATATGCACTTTGTTGCATTGCCATGCATTCAAGAACTAATGCATTTCATTCCATTGCAACAGCGTGCTGTTGCATTGCACAAGCGTTTTGCATGGAAGAAAAACATTTAAAAGTAAAATGCACTTTGTTGCATTGCCATGCATTCAAGAACTATTGCGTTTCATTAAATTGCACAAGTGTTTTGCATGGAAGAAGACCTTTTAAAAGTAATATGCACTTTGTTGCATTGCCATGCATTCAAGAACTATTGCGTTTCATTACATTGCACAAGCGTTTTGCATGGAAGAAAACATTTAAAAGTAATATGCACTTTGTTGCATTGCCATGTATTCAAGAACTTTTGCGTTTCATTACATTGCACAAGCGTTTTGCATGGAAGAAAAACATTTAAAAGTAATATGCACTTTGTTGCATTGCCATGCATTCAAGAACTAATGCGTTTCATTACATTGCACAAGCGTTTTGCATGGAAGAAAAACATTTAAAAGTAATATGCACTTTGTTGCATTGCCATGAACTCAAGAACTATTGCGTTTCATTACATTGCACAAGCGTTTTGCATGGAAGAAAAACATTTAAAAGTAATATGCACTTTGTTGCATTGCCATGTATTCAAGAACTTTTGCGTTTCATTACATTGCACAAGCGTTTTGCATGGAAGAAAAACATTTAAAAGTAATTTGCACTTTGTTGCATTGCCATGCATTCAAGAACTATTGCGTTTCATTACATTGCACAAGCGTTTTGCATGGAAGAAAAACATTTAAAAGTAATATGCACTTTGTTGCATTGCCATGAACTCAAGAACTATTGCGCTTCATTACATTGCACAAGCGTTTTGCATGGAAGAATAACATTTAAAAGTAATATGCACTGTTGCATTGCAATGCATTAAAAAAACTAATGCGTTTCATTCCATTGCACAAGCGTTTTGCATGGAAGAATAACATTTTAAAGAAATATGCACTTTGTTGCATTGCCATGCATTCAATAAATAATGCGTTTCATTCCATTGCAACAGCGTGCTGTTGCATTGAACATGCGTTTTGCATGGAAGAATAACATTTAAAAGTAATATGCACTCTGTTGCATTGCAATGCATTCAAGAAATAATGCGTTTCATTACATTGCACAAGCGTTTTGCATGGAAGAAAAACATTTAAAAGTAATATGCACTTTGTTGCATTGCCATATATTCAAGAACTTTTGCGTTTCATTACATTGCACAAGCGTTTTGCATGGAAGAATAACATTTAAAAGCAATATGCACTCTGTTGCATTGCAATGCATTAAAAAAACTAATGCGTTTCATTCCATTGCACAAGCGTTTTGCATGGAAGAAAAACATTTAAAAGTAATATGCACTTTGTTGCATTGCCATGCATTCAAGAACTATTGCGTTTCATTACATTGCACAAGCGTTTTGCATGGAAGAAAAACATTTAAAAGTAATATGCACTTTGTTGCATTGCCATGAACTCAAGAACTATTGCGCTTCATTACATTGCACAAGCGTTTTGCATGGAAGAATAACATTTAAAAGCAATATGCACTCTGTTGCATTGCAATGCATTAAAAAAACTAATGCGTTTCATTCCATTGCACAAGCGTTTTGCATGGAAGAATAACATTTTAAAGAAATATGCACTTTGTTGCATTGCCATGCATTCAATAAATAATGCGTTTCATTCCATTGCAACAGCGTGCTGTTGCATTGAACAAGCGTTTTGCATGGAAGAATAACATTTAAAAGTAATATGCACTCTGTTGCATTAAAATGCATTCAAGAACTAATGCGTTTCGTTACATTGCACAAGCGTTTTGGATGGTAGAATTACATTTAAAAGTAATATGCATTCTGTTACATTAAAATGCATTCAAGATCTAATGCGCTTAATTACATTGCACAAACATTTTGCATGGAAGAATAACATTTAAAAGTAATATGCACTCTGTTGCACTGCAATGCATTTAAGAACTAATGCGTTTCATTACATTGCACAAGCGTGCTGTTGTATTGCACAAAAGCGTTTTGCATGGAAGAATAACATTTAAAAGGAAAATGCACTTTGTTTTATTGCCATGCATTCAAGAACTAATGCGTTTCATTCCATTGCAACCGCGTGCTGTTGCATTGAACAAGAGTTTTGCATGGAAGAATAATATTTAAAAGTAATATGCACTATGTTGTATTAAAATGCATTCAAGAACTCATGCGTTTCATTACATTGCACAAGCGTTTTGCATGGAAGAATAACATTTAAAAGTAATATGCACTATGTTGTATTAAAATGCATTCAAGAACTCATGCGTTTCATTACATTGCACAAGCGTTTTGCATGGAGGAATAACATTTAAAAGTAATATGCACTCTGTTGCATTGCAATGCATTCAAGAAATAATGCGTTTCATTACATTGCAACAGCGTGCTGTTGTCTGCCAGACAGTAGTCCATATGGGACCTTTTAAACTTTTTAAGCTACATGATGTCCTCATAGACTCTTTCTGATGTTAAAAATCAAGTCAAGTCCACTAGACAGTAGTCTGTATGGGACCTTTTGAACTTTTTTCTACTCAGAGGGTCCCCAGAAGGTCTAAAAGCTACATGATATAGTCTGAGACTCATTATGATGTGAAAAAAGTCGTCAAGTCCGCCAGAGAGTAGTCCATATGGGAGCTTTTGAAACTTCTTTCTAATCAGAGGGTCCCCAGAAGGTCTAAAAGCTACATGATGTCCTAAAAGACTATTTCTGATGTTAAAAAAGTCAAGTCAGGTCCTCCAGAAAGAAGTCCAAATGGGATCTTTTGAACTTTTTTCTGCTCAGAGGGTCCCCAGAAGGCCTAAAAGCTAAATGATGTCCTCATAGACTCTTCCTGATGTTGAAAAGTCAAGTCAAGTCCGCCACACAGTAGTCCATACGGGACCTTTTGAACTTTTTTTCTTCTAAGAGGGTCCCCAGATGGTCTAAAAGCTACACGATGTCCTCATAAACTCTTTCTGATGTTAAAAAGTCTTCAAGTCGGCCAGACAGTAGTCCGTATGGGACCTTTTGAACTTTTTTTCTTCTCAGAGGGTCCCCAGAGGGTCTAAAAGCTACATGATGTCCTCACAGACTCTTTCTGATGTTAAAAAGTCAAGTCAAGTCTGCCAGACAGTAGTTCATGTGGAAGTTTTTGATATTTTTTCTGCTCAGAGGGTCCCCAGAAGGTCTAAAAGCAGCATGATGTCCTCATACACTCTTTTTGATCTTAAAAAGTCCAGTCAGGTCCTCCAGAGAGTAGTCCATATGGGACCGTTTCAACTTTTTTTTCTGCTCACAGGTTCCCCAGATAGTCTAAAAGCTACATGATGTCCTCATACACTCTTTTTGATGTTAAAAATTCAAGTCAGGTCCACCAGATAGTAGTCCATATGGGACCTTTTCTACTTTTTTTCTGCTCACAGGTTATCCAGAAAGTCTAAAAGCTAAATCATGTCCTTATGGACTCTTTCTGATGTTCAAAAGTCAAGTCAAGTCTGCAAGACAGTAGTCCATATGGGACCTTTTAAACTTTTTTTCTACTCAGAGGGTCCCCAGAATGTCTAAAAGCTACATGATATAGTCTGAGACTCATTATGATGTGAAAAAATTCAAGTCAGGTCCTCCAGACAGTAGTCCTTATGGGATCTTTTGAAACTTCTTTCTGCAAAGCAGAAATGTCGTCAAGTCAGCCAGACAGTAGTCCATATGGGACCTTTTGATATTTTTTTCTTCTCAGAGGGTCCCCAGAAGGTCTAAAAGCTACATGATGTCCTCAGATACTCTTTCTGATGTTAAAAAGTCGTCAAGTTTGCCAGACAGTAGTCCATATGGGACATTTTGAACTTTTTTTCTCCTCAGATGGTCCCCAGAAAAAAGCAGCATGATTTCCTCATACACTCTTTTTGATGTTAAAAATTCAAGTCAGGTCCTCCAGGAAGTAGTCCTTAAGGGATCTTTTGAACTTTTTTCTGCTCAGAGGGTCCCCAGAAGGTCTAAAAGCTACATGATGTCCGCATAGACTCTTTCTGATGTTAAAAAGTCAAGTCAATTCTGCCAGACAGTAGTTCATGTCGGAGCTTTTGATATTTTTTCTGCTCAGAAGGTCTGAAAGCTACATGATGTCCTCATAGACTCTATCTGATGTTAAAAAGTCAAGTCAAGTCTGCTAGACAGTAGTTCATATGGGAGCTTTTGATCTTTTTTTCTGCTCAAGGGTTCCCCAGAAGGTCTAAAAGCTATATGATGTCCTCATAGACTCTTTCTGATGTTAAAAATCAAGTCAAGTCCACCAGACAGTAGTCCGTATGGGACCTTTTGAACTTTTTTTCTGCTCAGAGGGTTCACAGAAGGTCTAAAAGCTACATGATGTCCTCATAGACTCTTTTTGATGTTAAAATGTTGTCAAGTCCGCCAGACAGTAGTCCATATGGGACCTTTTGAACTTTTTTTCTGCTCAGAGGGTCCCCAGAAGCTCTAAATGCTACATGATGTCCTCATAGACTCTTTCTGATGTTAAAAAGTCGTCAAGTCTGCCAGACAGTAGTCCATATGGGACCTTTTAAACTTTTTTTCTACTCATAGGGTCCCCAGAAGGTCTAAAAGCTACATGATATACTCAGACACTCATTCTGATGTGAAAAAAGTCAAGTCCGCCAGACAGTAGTCCATATGGGAGCTTTTGAAACTTTTTTCTGCTCAGAGGGTTCCCAGAAGGTCTAAAAGCTACATAATGTCCTCATACACTCTTTCTGATGTTAAAAAGTCAAGTCAAAGTCCGCAAGACAGTAGTCCATATGGGATCTTTTGATCTTTTTTTCTGCTCAGAGGGTCCCCAGAAGCTCTAAAAGCTACATGATGTCCTCATAGACTCTTTCTGATGTTAAAAAGTCGTCAAGTCTGCCAGACAGTAGTCCATATGGGACCTTTTAAACTTTTTTTCTACTCATAGGGTCCCCAGAAGGTCTAAAAGCTACATGATATACTCAGACACTCATTCTGATGTGAAAAAAGTCAAGTCCGCCAGACAGAAGTCCATATGGGACCTTTTGAAACTTTTTTCTGCTCAGAGGGTTCCCAGAAGGTCTAAAAGCTACATGATGTCCTCATACACTCTTTCTGATGTTAAAAAGCAAAAACTATTGCGTTTCATTACATTGCACAAGCGTTTTGCATGGAAGAAAACATTTAAAAGTAATATGCACTTTGTTGCATTGCCATGTATTCAAGAACTTTTGCGTTTCATTACATTGCACAAGCGTTTTGCATGGAAGAAAAACATTTAAAAGTAATATGCACTTTGTTGCATTGCCATGAACTCAAGAACTATTGCGTTTCATTACATTGCACAAGCGTTTTGCATGGAAGAAAAACATTTAAAAGTAATATGCACTTTGTTGCATTGCCATGTATTCAAGAACTTTTGCGTTTCATTACATTGCACAAGCGTTTTGCATGGAAGAAAAACATTTAAAAGTAATTTGCACTTTGTTGCATTGCCATGCATTCAAGAACTATTGCGTTTCATTACATTGCACAAGCGTTTTGCATGGAAGAAAAACATTTAAAAGTAATATGCACTTTGTTGCATTGCCATGAACTCAAGAACTATTGCGCTTCATTACATTGCACAAGCGTTTTGCATGGAAGAATAACATTTAAAAGTAATATGCACTCTGTTGCATTGCAATGCATTAAAAAAACTAATGCGTTTCATTCCATTGCACAAGCGTTTTGCATGGAAGAATAACATTTTAAAGAAATATGCACTTTGTTGCATTGCCATGCATTCAATAAATAATGCGTTTCATTCCATTGCAACAGCGTGCTGTTGCATTGAACAAGCGTTTTGCATGGAAGAATAACATTTAAAAGTAATATGCACTCTGTTGCATTGCAATGCATTCAAGAAATAATGCGTTTCATTACATTGCACAAGCGTTTTGCATGGAAGAAAAACATTTAAAAGTAATATGCACTTTGTTGCATTGCCATATATTCAAGAACTTTTGCGTTTCATTACATTGCACAAGCGTTTTGCATGGAAGAATAACATTTAAAAGCAATATGCACTCTGTTGCATTGCAATGCATTAAAAAAACTAATGCGTTTCATTCCATTGCACAAGCGTTTTGCATGGAAGAAAAACATTTAAAAGTAATATGCACTTTGTTGCATTGCCATGCATTCAAGAACTATTGCGTTTCATTACATTGCACAAGCGTTTTGCATGGAAGAAAAACATTTAAAAGTAATATGCACTTTGTTGCATTGCCATGAACTCAAGAACTATTGCGCTTCATTACATTGCACAAGCGTTTTGCATGGAAGAATAACATTTAAAAGCAATATGCACTCTGTTGCATTGCAATGCATTAAAAAAACTAATGCGTTTCATTCCATTGCACAAGCGTTTTGCATGGAAGAATAACATTTTAAAGAAATATGCACTTTGTTGCATTGCCATGCATTCAATAAATAATGCGTTTCATTCCATTGCAACAGCGTGCTGTTGCATTGAACAAGCGTTTTGCATGGAAGAATAACATTTAAAAGTAATATGCACTCTGTTGCATTAAAATGCATTCAAGAACTAATGCGTTTCGTTACATTGCACAAGCGTTTTGGATGGTAGAATTACATTTAAAAGTAATATGCATTCTGTTACATTAAAATGCATTCAAGATCTAATGCGCTTAATTACATTGCACAAACATTTTGCATGGAAGAATAACATTTAAAAGTAATATGCACTCTGTTGCACTGCAATGCATTTAAGAACTAATGCGTTTCATTACATTGCACAAGCGTGCTGTTGTATTGCACAAAAGCGTTTTGCATGGAAGAATAACATTTAAAAGGAAAATGCACTTTGTTTTATTGCCATGCATTCAAGAACTAATGCGTTTCATTCCATTGCAACCGCGTGCTGTTGCATTGAACAAGAGTTTTGCATGGAAGAATAATATTTAAAAGTAATATGCACTATGTTGTATTAAAATGCATTCAAGAACTCATGCGTTTCATTACATTGCACAAGCGTTTTGCATGGAAGAATAACATTTAAAAGTAATATGCACTATGTTGTATTAAAATGCATTCAAGAACTCATGCGTTTCATTACATTGCACAAGCGTTTTGCATGGAGGAATAACATTTAAAAGTAATATGCACTCTGTTGCATTGCAATGCATTCAAGAAATAATGCGTTTCATTACATTGCAACAGCGTGCTGTTGTCTGCCAGACAGTAGTCCATATGGGACCTTTTAAACTTTTTAAGCTACATGATGTCCTCATAGACTCTTTCTGATGTTAAAAATCAAGTCAAGTCCACTAGACAGTAGTATGGGACCTTTTGAACTTTTTTCTACTCAGAGGGTCCCCAGAAGGTCTAAAAGCTACATGATATAGTCTGAGACTCATTATGATGTGAAAAAAGTCGTCAAGTCCGCCAGAGAGTAGTCCATATGGGAGCTTTTGAAACTTCTTTCTAATCAGAGGGTCCCCAGAAGGTCTAAAAGCTACATGATGTCCTAAAAGACTATTTCTGATGTTAAAAAAGTCAAGTCAGGTCCTCCAGAAAGAAGTCCAAATGGGATCTTTTGAACTTTTTTCTGCTCAGAGGGTCCCCAGAAGGCCTAAAAGCTAAATGATGTCCTCATAGACTCTTCCTGATGTTGAAAAGTCAAGTCAAGTCCGCCACACAGTAGTCCATACGGGACCTTTTGAACTTTTTTTCTTCTAAGAGGGTCCCCAGATGGTCTAAAAGCTACACGATGTCCTCATAAACTCTTTCTGATGTTAAAAAGTCTTCAAGTCGGCCAGACAGTAGTCCGTATGGGACCTTTTGAACTTTTTTTCTTCTCAGAGGGTCCCCAGAGGGTCTAAAAGCTACATGATGTCCTCACAGACTCTTTCTGATGTTAAAAAGTCAAGTCAAGTCTGCCAGACAGTAGTTCATGTGGAAGCTTTTGATATTTTTTCTGCTCAGAGGGTCCCCAGAAGGTCTAAAAGCAGCATGATGTCCTCATACACTCTTTTTGATCTTAAAAAGTCCAGTCAGGTCCTCCAGAGAGTAGTCCATATGGGACCGTTTCAACTTTTTTTTCTGCTCACAGGTTCCCCAGATAGTCTAAAAGCTACATGATGTCCTCATACACTCTTTTTGATGTTAAAAATTCAAGTCAGGTCCACCAGATAGTAGTCCATATGGGACCTTTTGTACTTTTTTTCTGCTCACAGGTTATCCAGAAAGTCTAAAAGCTAAATCATGTCCTTATGGACTCTTTCTGATGTTCAAAAGTCAAGTCAAGTCTGCAAGACAGTAGTCCATATGGGACCTTTTAAACTTTTTTTCTACTCAGAGGGTCCCCAGAATGTCTAAAAGCTACATGATATAGTCTGAGACTCATTATGATGTGAAAAAATTCAAGTCAGGTCCTCCAGACAGTAGTCCTTATGGGATCTTTTGAAACTTCTTTCTGCAAAGCAGAAATGTCGTCAAGTCAGCAAGACAGTAGTCCATATGGGACCTTTTGATATTTTTTTCTTCTCAGAGGGTCCCCAGAAGGTCTAAAAGCTACATGATGTCCTCAGATACTCTTTCTGATGTTAAAAAGTCGTCAAGTTTGCCAGACAGTAGTCCATATGGGACATTTTGAACTTTTTTTCTCCTCAGAGGGTCCCCAGAAAAAAGCAGCATGATTTCCTCATACACTCTTTTTGATGTTAAAAATTCAAGTCAGGTCCTCCAGGAAGTAGTCCTTAAGGGATCTTTTGAACTTTTTTCTGCTCAGAGGGTCCCCAGAAGGTCTAAAAGCTACATGATGTCCGCATAGACTCTTTCTGATGTTAAAAAGTCAAGTCAATTCTGCCAGACAGTAGTTCATGTCGGAGCTTTTGATATTTTTTCTGCTCAGAAGGTCTGAAAGCTACATGATGTCCTCATAGACTCTATCTGATGTTAAAAAGTCAAGTCAAGTCTGCTAGACAGTAGTTCATATGGGAGCTTTTGATCTTTTTTTCTGCTCAAGGGTTCCCCAGAAGGTCTAAAAGCTATATGATGTCCTCATAGACTCTTTCTGATGTTAAAAATCAAGTCAAGTCCACCAGACAGTAGTCCGTATGGGACCTTTTGAACTTTTTTTCTGCTCAGAGGGTTCACAGAAGGTCTAAAAGCTACATGATGTCCTCATAGACTCTTTTTGATGTTAAAATGTTGTCAAGTCCGCCAGACAGTAGTCCATATGGGACCTTTTGAACTTTTTTTCTGCTCAGAGGGTCCCCAGAAGCTCTAAATGCTACATGATGTCCTCATAGACTCTTTCTGATGTTAAAAAGTCGTCAAGTCTGCCAGACAGTAGTCCATATGGGACCTTTTAAACTTTTTTTCTACTCATAGGGTCCCCAGAAGGTCTAAAAGCTACATGATATACTCAGACACTCATTCTGATGTGAAAAAAGTCAAGTCCGCCAGACAGTAGTCCATATGGGAGCTTTTGAAACTTTTTTCTGCTCAGAGGGTTCCCAGAAGGTCTAAAAGCTACATAATGTCCTCATACACTCTTTCTGATGTTAAAAAGTCAAGTCAAAGTCCGCAAGACAGTAGTCCATATGGGATCTTTTGATCTTTTTTTCTGCTCAGAGGGTCCCCAGAAGCTCTAAAAGCTACATGATGTCCTCATAGACTCTTTCTGATGTTAAAAAGTCGTCAAGTCTGCCAGACAGTAGTCCATATGGGACCTTTTAAACTTTTTTTCTACTCATAGGGTCCCCAGAAGGTCTAAAAGCTACATGATATACTCAGACACTCATTCTGATGTGAAAAAAGTCAAGTCCGCCAGACAGAAGTCCATATGGGACCTTTTGAAACTTTTTTCTGCTCAGAGGGTTCCCAGAAGGTCTAAAAGCTACATGATGTCCTCATACACTCTTTCTGATGTTAAAAAGTCGTCAAAGTCCTCAAGACAGTAGTCCATATGGGATCTTTTGATCTTTTTTTCTGCTCAGAGGGTCCCCAGAAGGTCTAAAAGCTACATGATGTCCTCATTGACTATTTCTGATGTTAAAAAGTCAAGTCAAGTCCGCCAGACAGTAGTCCATATGGGACCTTTTGAACTTTTTTTCTCCTAAGAGAGTCCCCAGATGGTCTAAAAGCTACATGATGTCCTCATAAACTCTTTCTGATGTTAAAAAGTCGTCAAGTCTGCCAGACAGTAGTCCATATGGGACCTGTTGATCTTTTTTTCTTCTCAGAGGGTCCCCAGAAGGTCTAAAAGCTACATGATGTCCTCAGATACTCTTTCTGATGTTAAAAAGTCGTCAAGTCTGCCAGACAGTAGTCCATATTGGACCTTTTGATCTTTTTTTCTTCTCAGAAGGTCCCCAGAAGGTCTAAAAGCTACATGATGTCCTCAGATACTCTTTCTGATGTTAAAAAGTCGTCAAGTCGGCCATACAGTAGTTCATGTGGGGCCATTTGAACTTTTTTTCTCCTCAGAGGTTCCCCAGAAGGTCTAAAAGCTACATGATGTCCTCATAAACTCTTTCTGATGTTAAAAAGTCGTCAAGTCTGCCAGACAGTAGTCCATATGGGACCTTTTGATCTTTTTTTCTTCTCAGAGGGTCCCCAGAAGGTCTAAAAGCTACATGATGTCCTCAGATACTCTTTCTGATGTTAAAAAGTCGTCAAGTCGGCCAGACAATAGTCCATACGGGACTTTTTGAACTTTTTTTCTGCTCAGAGGGTCCCCAGAAGGTCTAAAAGCTACATGATGTCCTCATACACTCTTTCTGATGTTAAAAAGTCAAGTCAAGTCCGCAAGACAGTAGTCCATATGGGATCTTTTGATCTTTTTTTCTGCTCAGAGGGTCCCCAGAAGGTCTAAAAGCTACATGATGTCCTCATTGACTATTTCTGATGTTAAAAAGTCAAGTCAAGTCCGCAAGACAGTAGTCCATATGGGATGTTTTGATCTTTTTTTCTGCTCAGAGGGTCCCCAGAAGGTCTAAAAGCTACATGATGTCCTCATAGACTCTTTCTGATGTTAAAAAGTCGTCAAGTCTGCCAGACAGTAGTCCATATGGGACCTTTTAAACTTTTTTTCTACTCATAGGGTCCCCAGAAGGTCTAAAAGCTACATGATATACTCAGACACTCATTCTGATGTGAAAAAAGTCAAGTCCGCCAGACAGTAATCCATATGGGAGCTTTTGAAACTTTTTTCTGCTCAGAGGGTTCCCAGAAGGTCTAAAAGCTACATAATGTCCTCATACACTCTTTCTGATGTTAAAAAGTCAAGTCAAAGTCCGCAAGACAGTAGTCCATATGGGATCTTTTGATCTTTTTTTCTGCTCAGAGGGTCCCCAGAAGCTCTAAAAGCTACATGATGTCCTCATAGACTCTTTCTGATGTTAAAAAGTCGTCAAGTCTGCCAGACAGTAGTCCATATGGGACCTTTTAAACTTTTTTTCTACTCATAGGGTCCCCAGAAGGTCTAAAAGCTACATGATATACTCAGACACTCATTCTGATGTGAAAAAAGTCAAGTCCGCCAGACAGAAGTCCATATGGGACCTTTTGAAACTTTTTTCTGCTCAGAGGGTTCCCAGAAGGTCTAAAAGCTACATGATGTCCTCATACACTCTTTCTGATGTTAAAAAGTCGTCAAAGTCCTCAAGACAGTAGTCCATATGGGATCCTTTGATCTTTTTTTCTGCTCAGAGGGTCCCCAGAAGGTCTAAAAGCTACATGATGTCCTCATTGACTATTTCTGATGTTAAAAAGTCAAGTCAAGTCCGCCAGACAGTAGTCCATATGGGACCTTTTGAACTTTTTTTCTCCTAAGAGAGTCCCCAGATGGTCTAAAAGCTACATGATGTCCTCATAAACTCTTTCTGATGTTAAAAAGTCGTCAAGTCTGCCAGACAGTAGTCCATATGGGACCTGTTGATCTTTTTTTCTTCTCAGAGGGTCCCCAGAAGGTCTAAAAGCTACATGATGTCCTCAGATACTCTTTCTGATGTTAAAAAGTCGTCAAGTCTGCCAGACAGTAGTCCATATTGGACCTTTTGATCTTTTTTTCTTCTCAGAAGGTCCCCAGAAGGTCTAAAAGCTACATGATGTCCTCAGATACTCTTTCTGATGTTAAAAAGTCGTCAAGTCGGCCATACAGTAGTTCATGTGGGACCATTTGAACTTTTTTTCTCCTCAGAGGTTCCCCAGAAGGTCTAAAAGCTACATGATGTCCTCATAAACTCTTTCTGATGTTAAAAAGTCGTCAAGTCTGCCAGACAGTAGTCCATATGGGACCTTTTGATCTTTTTTTCTTCTCAGAGGGTCCCCAGAAGGTCTAAAAGCTACATGATGTCCTCAGATACTCTTTCTGATGTTAAAAAGTCGTCAAGTCGGCCAGACAATAGTCCATATGGGACTTTTTGAACTTTTTTTCTGCTCAGAGGGTCCCCAGAAGGTCTAAAAGCTACATGATGTCCTCATACACTCTTTCTGATGTTAAAAAGTCAAGTCAAGTCCGCAAGACAGTAGTCCATATGGGATCTTTTGATCTTTTTTTCTGCTCAGAGGGTCCCCAGAAGGTCTAAAAGCTACATGATGTCCTCATTGACTATTTCTGATGTTAAAAAGTCAAGTCAAGTCCGCAAGACAGTAGTCCATATGGGATGTTTTGATCTTTTTTTCTGCTCAGAGGGTCCCCAGAAGGTCTAAAAGCTACATGATGTCCTCATTGACTATTTCTGATGTTAAAAAGTCAAGTCAAGTCCGCCAGACAGTAGTCCATATGGGACCTTTTGAACTTTTTTTCTCCTAAGAGAGTCCCCAGATGGTCTAAAAGCTACATGATGTCCTCATAGACTCTTTCTGATGTTAAAAAGTCGTCAAGTCTGCCAGACAGTAGTCCATATGGGACCTTTTGATCTTTTTTTCTTCTCAGAGGGTCCCCAGAAGGTCTAAAAGCTACATGACGTCCTCAGATACTCTTTCTGATGTTAAAAAGTCGTCAAGTCGGCCAGACAATAGTCCATATGGGACTTTTTGAACTTTTTTTCTGCTCAGAGGGTCCCCAGAAGGTCTAAACGCTACATGATGTACTCGTAGACTCTTTCTGATGTTAAAATGTCAAGTCAAGTCCACCAGACAGTAGTCCGTATGGGACCTTTTGAACTTTTTTCTGCTCAGAGGGTTCACAGAAGGTCTAAAAGCTACATGATGTCCTCATAGACTCTTTCTGATGTTAAAATGTTAAGTCAAGTCCGCCAGACAGTAGTCCATATGGGACCTTTTGAACTTTTTTTCTGCTCAGATGGTCCCCAGAAGCTCTCAAAGCTACATGATGTCCTCATAGATTCTTTCTGATGTTAAAAAGTCGTCAAGTCTGCCAGACAGTAGTCCATATGGGACCTTTTAAACTTTTTTTCTACTCATAGGGTCCCCAGAAGGTATAAAAGCTACATGATATACTCAGAGACTCATTCTGATGTGAAAAAAGTCAAGTCCGCCAGACAGTAGTCCATATGGGAGCTTTTGAAACTTTTTTCTGCTCACAGGGTTCCCAGAAGGTCTAAAAGCTACATGATGTCCTCAGACACTCTTTCTGATGTTAAAAAGTCGTCAAGTCGGCAAGACAATAGTCCATATGGGTCATTTTGAACTTTTTTTCTGCTCAGAGGGTCCCCAGAAGGTCTAAAAGCTACATGATGTCCTCGTAGACTCTTTCTGATGTTAAAAATCAAGTCTAGTCCACCAGACAGTAGTCCATATGGGACCTTTTGAACTTTGTTCTGCTCAGAGGGTTCACAGAAGGTCTAAAAGCTACATGATGTCCTCATAGACTCTTTCTGATGTTAAAATGTCAAGTCAAGTCCACCAGACAGTAGTCCATATGGGACCTTTTGAACTTTTTTTCTGCTCAGAGGGTCCCCAGAAGCTCTAAAAGCTATATGATGTCCTCATAGACTATTTCTGATGTTAAAAAGTCAAGTCAAGTCCGCCAGACAGTAGTCCATATGGGACTTTTTGAACTTTTTTTCTCCTAAGAGGGTCCCCAGATGGTCTAAAAGCTACATGATGTCCTCATAAACTCTTTCTGATGTTAAAAAGTCGTCAAGTCTGCCAGACAGTAGCTAATATGGGACCTTTTGATCTTTTTTTCTTCTCAGAAGGTCCCCAGAAGGTCTAAAAGCTACATGATGTCCTGAGATACTCTTTCTGATGTTAAAAAGTCGTCAAGTCGGCCAGACAGTAGTTCATATGGGACCATTTGAACTTTTTTTCTCCTCAGAGGTTCCCCAGAAGGTCTAAAAGCTACATGATGTCCTCAGAGACTCTTTCTGATGTTAAAAATCAAGTCAAGTCCACCAGACAGTAGTCCGTATGGGACCTTTTGAACTTTTTTCTGCTCAGAGGGTTCACAGAAGGTCTAAAAGCTACATGATGTCCTCATAGACTCTTTCTGATGTTAAAAAGTCGTCAAGTCTGCCAGACAGTAGTCCATATGGGACCTTTTGATCTTTTTTTCTTCTCAGAGGGTCCCCAGAAGGTCTAAAAGCTACATGACGTCCTCAGATACTCTTTCTGATGTTAAAAAGTCGTCAAGTCGGCCAGACAATAGTCCATATGGGACTTTTTGAACTTTTTTTCTGCTCAGAGGGTCCCCAGAAGGTCTAAACGCTACATGATGTACTCGTAGACTCTTTCTGATGTTAAAATGTCAAGTCAAGTCCACCAGACAGTAGTCCGTATGGGACCTTTTGAACTTTTTTCTGCTCAGAGGGTTCACAGAAGGTCTAAAAGCTACATGATGTCCTCATAGACTCTTTCTGATGTTAAAATGTTAAGTCAAGTCCGCCAGACAGTAGTCCATATGGGACCTTTTGAACTTTTTTTCTGCTCAGATGGTCCCCAGAAGCTCTCAAAGCTACATGATGTCCTCATAGATTCTTTCTGATGTTAAAAAGTCGTCAAGTCTGCCAGACAGTAGTCCATATGGGACCTTTTAAACTTTTTTTCTACTCATAGGGTCCCCAGAAGGTATAAAAGCTACATGATATACTCAGAGACTCATTCTGATGTGAAAAAAGTCAAGTCCGCCAGACAGTAGTCCATATGGGAGCTTTTGAAACTTTTTTCTGCTCACAGGGTTCCCAGAAGGTCTAAAAGCTACATGATGTCCTCAGACACTCTTTCTGATGTTAAAAAGTCGTCAAGTCGGCAAGACAATAGTCCATATGGGTCATTTTGAACTTTTTTTCTGCTCAGAGGGTCCCCAGAAGGTCTAAAAGCTACATGATGTCCTCGTAGACTCTTTCTGATGTTAAAAATCAAGTCTAGTCCACCAGACAGTAGTCCATATGGGACCTTTTGAACTTTTTTTCTCCTAAGAGGGTCCCCAGATGGTCTAAAAGCTACATGATGTCCTCATAAACTCTTTCTGATGTTAAAAAGTCGTCAAGTCTGCCAGACAGTAGTCCATATGGGACCTTTTGATCTTTTTTTCTTCTCAGAAGGTCCCCAGAAGGTCTAAAAGCTACATGATGTCCTCAGATACTCTTTCTGATGTTAAAAAGTCGTCAAGTCGGCCAGACAGTAGTTCATATGGGACCATTTGAACTTTTTTTCTCCTAGGAGGTTCCCCAGAAGGTCTAAAAGCTACATGATGTCCTCATAGACTCTTTCTGATGTTAAAAATCAAGTCAAGTCCACCACACAGTAGTCCGTATGGGACCTTTTGAACTTTTTTCTGCTCAGAGGGTTCACAGAAAGTCTAAAAGCTACATGATGTCCTCATAGACTCTTTCTGATGTTAAAAAGTCGTCAAGTCTGCCAGACAATAGTCCATATGGGACTTTTTGAACTTTTTTTCTGCTAAGAGGGTCCCCAGAAGGTCTAAAAGCTACATGATGTACTCGTAGACTCTTTCTGATGTTAAAATGTCAAGTCAAGTCCACCAGACAGTAGTCCGTATGGGACCTTTTGAACTTTTTTCTGCTCAGAGGGTTCACAGAAGGTCTAAAAGCTACATGATGTCCTCATAGACTCTTTCTGATGTTAAAATGTTAAGTCAAGTCCGCCAGACAGTAGTCCATATGGGACCTTTTGAACTTTTTTCTGCTCAGATGGTCCCCAGAAGCTCTAAAAGCTACATGATGTCCTCATAGACTCTTTCTGATGTTAAAAAGTCGTCAAGTCTGCCAGACAGTAGTCCATATGGGACCTTTTAAACTTTTTTTCTACTCATAGGGTCCCCAGAAGGTATAAAAGCTACATGGTATACTCAGAGACTCATTCTGATGTGAAAAAAGTCAAGTCCGCCAGACAGTAGTCCATATGGGAGCTTTTGAAACTTTTTTCTGCTCAGAGGGTTCCCAGAAGGTCTAAAAGCTACATGATGTCCTCATACACTCTTTCTGATGTTAAAAAGTCAAGTCAAGTCCGCAAGACAGTAGTCCATATGGGATCTTTTGATCTTTTTTTCTGCTCAGAGGGTCCCCAGAAGGTCTAAAAGCTACATGATGTCCTCATTGACTATTTCTGATGTTAAAAAGTCAAGTCAAGTCCGCCAGACAGTAGTCCATATGGGACCTTTTGAACTTTTTTTCTCCTAAGAGAGTCCCCAGATGGTCTAAAAGCTACATGATGTCCTCATAAACTCTTTCTGATGTTAAAAAGTCGTCAAGTCTGCCAGACAGTAGTCCATATGGGACCTGTTGATCTTTTTTTCTTCTCAGAGGGTCCCCAGAAGGTCTAAAAGCTACATGATGTCCTCAGATACTCTGTCTGATGTTAAAAAGTCGTCAAGTCTGCCAGACAGTAGTCCATATTGGACCTTTTGATCTTTTTTTCTTCTCAGAAGGTCCCCAGAAGGTCTAAAAGCTACATGATGTCCTCAGATACTCTTTCTGATGTTAAAAAGTCGTCAAGTCGGCCATACAGTAGTTCATGTGGGACCATTTGAACTTTTTTTCTCCTCAGAGGTTCCCCAGAAGGTCTAAAAGCTACATGATGTCCTCATAGACTCTTTCTGATGTTAAAAAGTCGTCAAGTCTGCCAGACAGTAGTCCATATGGGACCTTTTGATCTTTTTTTCTTCTCAGAGGGTCCCCAGAAGGTCTAAAAGCTACATGATGTCCTCAGATACTCTTTCTGATGTTAAAAAGTCGTCAAGTCGGCCAGACAATAGTCCATATGGGACTTTTTGAACTTTTTTTCTGCTCAGAGGGTCCCCAGAAGGTCTAAAAGCTACATGATGTCCTCATACACTCTTTCTGATGTTAAAAAGTCAAGTCAAGTCCGCAAGACAGTAGTCCATATGGGATCTTTTGATCTTTTTTTCTGCTCAGAGGGTCCCAAGAAGGTCTAAAAGCTACATGATGTCCTCATTGACTATTTCTGATGTTAAAAAGTCAAGTCAAGTCCACAAGACAGTAGTCCATATGGGATGTTTTGATCTTTTTTTCTGCTCAGAGGGTCCCCAGAAGCTCTAAAAGCTATATGATGTCCTCATAGACTATTTCTGATGTTAAAAAGTCAAGTCAAGTCCGCCAGACAGTAGTCCATATGGGACCTTTTGAACTTTTTTTCTGCTCAGAGGGTCCCCAGAAGCTCTAAAAGCTATATGATGTCCTCATAGACTATTTCTGATGTTAAAAAGTCAAGTCAAGTCCGCCAGACAGTAGTCCATATGGGACCTTTTGAACTTTTTTTTCCTAAGAGGGTCCCCAGATGGTCTAAAAGCTACATGATGTCCTCAGATACTCTTTCTGATGTTAAAAAGTCATCAAGTTTGACAGACAGTAGTCCATATGGGACCTTTTGATCTTTTTTACTTCTAAGAGGGTCCCCAGAAGGTCTAAAAGCTACATGATGTCCTCAGATACTCTTTCTGATGTTAAAAAGTCAAGTCAAGTCGGCAAGACAATAGTCCATATGGGTCATTTTGAACTTTTTTTCTGCTCAGAGGGTCCCCAGAAGGTCTAAAAGCTACATGATGTCCTCGTAGACTCTTTCTGATGTTAAAAATCAAGTCAAGTCCACCAGACAGTAGTCCATATGGGACCTTTTGAACTTTGTTCTGCTCAGAGGGTTCACAGAAGGTCTAAAAGCTACATGATGTCCTCATAGACTCTTTCTGATGTTAAAATGTCAAGTCAAGTCCACCAGACAGTAGTCCATATGGGACCTTTTGAACTTTTTTTCTGCTCAGAGGGTCCCCAGAAGCTCTAAAAGCTATATGATGTCCTCATAGACTATTTCTGATGTTAAAAAGTCAAGTCAAGTCCGCCAGACAGTAGTCCATATGGGACCTTTTGAACTTTTTTTCTCCTAAGAGGGTCCCCAGATGGTCTAAAAGCTACATGATGTCCTCATAAACTCTTTCTGATGTTAAAAAGTCGTCAAGTCTGCCAGACAGTAGTCCATATGGGACCTTTTGATCTTTTTTTCTTCTCAGAAGGTCCCCAGAAGGTCTAAAAGCTACATGATGTCCTCAGATACTCTTTCTGATGTTAAAAAGTCGTCAAGTCGGCCAGACAGTAGTTCATATGGGACCATTTGAACTTTTTTTCTCCTCAGAGGTTCCCCAGAAGGTCTAAAAGCTACATGATGTCCTCATAGACTCTTTCTGATGTTAAAAATCAAGTCAAGTCCACCACACAGTAGTCCGTATGGGACCTTTTGAACTTTTTTCTGCTCAGAGGGTTCACAGAAGGTCTAAAAGCTACATGATGTCCTCAGATACTCTTTCTGATGTTAAAAAGTCGTCAAGTTTGCCAGACAGTAGTCCATATGGGACATTTTGAACTTTTTTTCTCCTCAGAGGGTCCCCAGAAAAAAGCAGCATGATTTCCTCATACACTCTTTTTGATGTTAAAAATTCAAGTCAGGTCCTCCAGGAAGTAGTCCTTAAGGGATCTTTTGAACTTTTTTTCTGCTCAGAGGGTCCCCAGAAGGTCTAAAAGCTACATGATGTCCGCATAGACTCTTTCTGATGTTAAAAAGTCAAGTCAATTCTGCCAGACAGTAGTTCATGTCGGAGCTTTTGATATTTTTTCTGCTCAGAAGGTCTGAAAGCTACATGATGTCCTCATAGACTCTATCTGATGTTAAAAAGTCAAGTCAAGTCTGCTAGACAGTAGTTCATATGGGAGCTTTTGATCTTTTTTTCTGCTCAAGGGTTCCCCAGAAGGTCTAAAAGCTATATGATGTCCTCATAGACTCTTTCTGATGTTAAAAATCAAGTCAAGTCCACCAGACAGTAGTCCGTATGGGACCTTTTGAACTTTTTTTCTGCTCAGAGGGTTCACAGAAGGTCTAAAAGCTACATGATGTCCTCATAGACTCTTTTTGATGTTAAAATGTTGTCAAGTCCGCCAGACAGTAGTCCATATGGGACCTTTTGAACTTTTTTTCTGCTCAGAGGGTCCCCAGAAGCTCTAAATGCTACATGATGTCCTCATAGACTCTTTCTGATGTTAAAAAGTCGTCAAGTCTGCCAGACAGTAGTCCATATGGGACCTTTTAAACTTTTTTTCTACTCATAGGGTCCCCAGAAGGTCTAAAAGCTACATGATATACTCAGACACTCATTCTGATGTGAAAAAAGTCAAGTCCGCCAGACAGTAGTCCATATGGGAGCTTTTGAAACTTTTTTCTGCTCAGAGGGTTCCCAGAAGGTCTAAAAGCTACATAATGTCCTCATACACTCTTTCTGATGTTAAAAAGTCAAGTCAAAGTCCGCAAGACAGTAGTCCATATGGGATCTTTTGATCTTTTTTTCTGCTCAGAGGGTCCCCAGAAGCTCTAAAAGCTACATGATGTCCTCATAGACTCTTTCTGATGTTAAAAAGTCGTCAAGTCTGCCAGACAGTAGTCCATATGGGACCTTTTAAACTTTTTTTCTACTCATAGGGTCCCCAGAAGGTCTAAAAGCTACATGATATACTCAGACACTCATTCTGATGTGAAAAAAGTCAAGTCCGCCAGACAGAAGTCCATATGGGACCTTTTGAAACTTTTTTCTGCTCAGAGGGTTCCCAGAAGGTCTAAAAGCTACATGATGTCCTCATACACTCTTTCTGATGTTAAAAAGTCGTCAAAGTCCTCAAGACAGTAGTCCATATGGGATCTTTTGATCTTTTTTTCTGCTCAGAGGGTCCCCAGAAGGTCTAAAAGCTACATGATGTCCTCATTGACTATTTCTGATGTTAAAAAGTCAAGTCAAGTCCGCCAGACAGTAGTCCATATGGGACCTTTTGAACTTTTTTTCTCCTAAGAGAGTCCCCAGATGGTCTAAAAGCTACATGATGTCCTCATAAACTCTTTCTGATGTTAAAAAGTCGTCAAGTCTGCCAGACAGTAGTCCATTAGGGACCTGTTGATCTTTTTTTCTTCTCAGAGGGTCCCCAGAAGGTCTAAAAGCTACATGATGTCCTCAGATACTCTTTCTGATGTTAAAAAGTCGTCAAGTCTGCCAGACAGTAGTCCATATTGGACCTTTTGATCTTTTTTTCTTCTCAGAAGGTCCCCAGAAAGTCTAAAAGCTACATGATGTCCTCAGATACTCTTTCTGATGTTAAAAAGTCGTCAAGTCGGCCATACAGTAGTTCATGTGGGACCATTTGAACTTTTTTTCTCCTCAGAGGTTCCCCAGAAGGTCTAAAAGCTACATGATGTCCTCATAGACTCTTTCTGATGTTAAAAAGTCGTCAAGTCTGCCAGACAGTAGTCCATATGGGACCTTTTGATCTTTTTTTCTTCTCAGAGGGTCCCCAGAAGGTCTAAAAGCTACATGATGTCCTCAGATACTCTTTCTGATGTTAAAAAGTCGTCAAGTCGGCCAGACAATAGTCCATATGGGACTTTTTGAACTTTTTTTCTGCTCAGAGGGTCCCCAGAAGGTCTAAAAGCTACATGATGTCCTCATACACTCTTTCTGATGTTAAAAAGTCAAGTCAAGTCCGCAAGACAGTAGTCCATATGGGATCTTTTGATCTTTTTTTCTGCTCAGAGGGTCCCCAGAAGGTCTAAAAGCTACATGATGTCCTCATTGACTATTTCTGATGTTAAAAAGTCAAGTCAAGTCCGCAAGACAGTAGTCCATATGGGATGTTTTGATCTTTTTTTCTGCTCAGAGGTTCCCCAGAAGGTCTAAAAGCTACATGATGTCCTCATTGACTATTTCTGATGTGAAAAAAGTCAAGTCAAGTCCGCCAGACAGTAGTCCATATGGGACCTTTTGAACTTTTTTTCTCCTAAGAGAGTCCCCAGATGGTCTAAAAGCTACATGATGTCCTCATAAACTCTTTCTGATGTTAAAAAGCCGTCAAGTTTGACAGACAGTAGTCCATATGGGACCTTTTGATCTTTTTTACTTCTCAGAGGGTCCCCAGAAGGTCTAAAAGCTACATGATGTCCTCAGATACTCTTTCTGATGTTAAAAAGTCGTCAAGTCGGCAAGACAATAGTCCATATGGGTCATTTTGAACTTTTTTTCTGCTCAGAGGGTCCCCAGAAGGTCTAAAAGCTACATGATGTCCTCGTAGACTCTTTCTGATGTTAAAATGTCAAGTCAAGTCCACCAGACAGTAGTCCATATGGGACCTTTTGAACTTTTTTTCTGCTCAGAGGGTCCCCAGAAGCTCTAAAAGCTATATGATGTCCTCATAGACTATTTCTGATGTTAAAAAGTCAAGTCAAGTCCGCCAGACAGTAGTCCATATGGGACTTTTTGAACTTTTTTTCTCCTAAGAGGGTCCCCAGATGGTCTAAAAGCTACATGATGTCCTCATAAACTCTTTCTGATGTTAAAAAGTCGTCAAGTCTGCCAGACAGTAGTCCATATGGGACCTTTTGATCTTTTTTTCTTCTCAGAAGGTCCCCAGAAGGTCTAAAAGCTACATGATGTCCTGAGATACTCTTTCTGATGTTAAAAAGTCGTCAAGTCGGCCAGACAGTAGTTCATATGGGACCATTTGAACTTTTTTTCTCCTCAGAGGTTCCCCAGAAGGTCTAAAAGCTACATGATGTCCTCATAGACTCTTTCTGATATTAAAAATCAAGTCAAGTCCACCAGACAGTAGTCCGTATGGGACCTTTTGAACTTTTTTCTGCTCAGAGGGTTCACAGAAGGTCTAAAAGCTACATGATGTCCTCATAGACTCTTTCTGATGTTAAAAAGTCGTCAAGTCTGCCAGACAGTAGTCCATATGGGACCTTTTGATCTTTTTTTCTTCTCAGAGGGTCCCCAGAAGGTCTAAAAGCTACATGATGTCCTCAGATACTCTTTCTGATGTTAAAAAGTCGTCAAGTCGGCCAGACAATAGTCCATATGGGACTTTTTGAACTTTTTTTCTGCTCAGAGGGTCCCCAGAAGGTCTAAAAGCTACATGATGTACTCGTAGACTCTTTCTGATGTTAAAATGTCAAGTCAAGTCCACCAGACAGTAGTCCGTATGGGACCTTTTGAACTTTTTTCTGCTCAGAGGGTTCACAGAAGGTCTAAAAGCTACATGATGTCCTCATAGACTCTTTCTGATGTTAAAATGTTAAGTCAAGTCCGCCAGACAGTAGTCCATATGGGACCTTTTGAACTTTTTTTCTGCTCAGATGGTCCCCAGAAGCTCTAAAAGCTACATGATGTCCTCATAGATTCTTTCTGATGTTAAAAAGTCGTCAAGTCTGCCAGACAGTAGTCCATATGGGACCTTTTAAACTTTTTTTCTACTCATAGGGTCCCCAGAAGGTATAAAAGCTACATGATATACTCAGAGACTCATTCTGATGTGAAAAAAGTCAAGTCCGCCAGACAGTAGTCCATATGGGAGCTTTTGAAACTTTTTTCTGCTCAGAGGGTTCCCAGAAGGTCTAAAAGCTACATGATGTCCTCAGATACTCTTTCTGATGTTAAAAAGTCGTCAAGTCGGCAAGACAATAGTCCATATGGGTCATTTTGAACTTTTTTTCTGCTCAGAGGGTCCCCAGAAGGTCTAAAAGCTACATGATGTCCTCGTAGACTCTTTCTGATGTTAAAAATCAAGTCAAGTCCACCAGACAGTAGTCCATATGGGACCTTTTGAACTTTTTTTCTCCTAAGAGGGTCCCCAGATGGTCTAAAAGCTACATGATGTCCTCATAAACTCTTTCTGATGTTAAAAAGTCGTCAAGTCTGCCAGACAGTAGTCCATATGGGACCTTTTGATCTTTTTTTCTTCTCAGAAGGTCCCCAGAAGGTCTAAAAGCTACATGATGTCCTCAGATACTCTTTCTGATGTTAAAAAGTCGTCAAGTCGGCCAGACAGTAGTTCATATGGGACCATTTGAACTTTTTTTCTCCTAGGAGGTTCCCCAGAAGGTCTAAAAGCTACATGATGTCCTCATAGACTCTTTCTGATGTTAAAAATCAAGTCAAGTCCACCACACAGTAGTCCGTATGGGACCTTTTGAACTTTTTTCTGCTCAGAGGGTTCACAGAAAGTCTAAAAGCTACATGATGTCCTCATAGACTCTTTCTGATGTTAAAAAGTCGTCAAGTCTGCCAGACAATAGTCCATATGGGACTTTTTGAACTTTTTTTCTGCTAAGAGGGTCCCCAGAAGGTCTAAAAGCTACATGATGTACTCGTAGACTCTTTCTGATGTTAAAATGTCAAGTCAAGTCCACCAGACAGTAGTCCGTATGGGACCTTTTGAACTTTTTTCTGCTCAGAGGGTTCACAGAAGGTCTAAAAGCTACATGATGTCCTCATAGACTCTTTCTGATGTTAAAATGTTAAGTCAAGTCCGCCAGACAGTAGTCCATATGGGACCTTTTGAACTTTTTTCTGCTCAGATGGTCCCCAGAAGCTCTAAAAGCTACATGATGTCCTCATAGACTCTTTCTGATGTTAAAAAGTCGTCAAGTCTGCCAGACAGTAGTCCATATGGGACCTTTTAAACTTTTTTTCTACTCATAGGGTCCCCAGAAGGTATAAAAGCTACATGGTATACTCAGAGACTCATTCTGATGTGAAAAAAGTCAAGTCCGCCAGACAGTAGTCCATATGGGAGCTTTTGAGACTTTTTTCTGCTCAGAGGGTTCCCAGAAGGTCTAAAAGCTACATGATGTCCTCATACACTCTTTCTGATGTTAAAAAGTCAAGTCAAGTCCGCAAGACAGTAGTCCATATGGGATCTTTTGATCTTTTTTTCTGCTCAGAGGGTCCCCAGAAGGTCTAAAAGCTACATGATGTCCTCATTGACTATTTCTGATGTTAAAAAGTCACGTCAAGTCCGCCAGACAGTAGTCCATATGGGACCTTTTGAACTTTTTTTCTCCTAAGTGAGTCCCCAGATGTTCTAAAAGCTCCATGATGTCCTCATAAACTCTTTCTGATGTTAAAAAGTCGTCAAGTTTGACAGACAGTAGTCCATATGGGACCTTTTGATCTTTTTTACTTCTAAGAGGGTCCCCAGAAGGTCTAAAAGCTACATGATGTCCTCAGATACTCTTTCTGATGTTAAAAAGTCAAGTCAAGTCGGCAAGACAATAGTCCATATGGGTCATTTTGAACTTTTTTTCTGCTCAGAGGGTCCCCAGAAGGTCTAAAAGCTACATGATGTCCTCGTAGACTCTTTCTGATGTTAAAAATCAAGTCAAGTCCACCAGACAGTAGTCCATATGGGACCTTTTGAACTTTGTTCTGCTCAGAGGGTTCACAGAAGGTCTAAAAGCTACATGATGTCCTCATAGACTCTTTCTGATGTTAAAATGTCAAGTCAAGTCCACCAGACAGTAGTCCATATGGGACCTTTTGAACTTTTTTTCTGCTCAGAGGGTCCCCAGAAGCTCTAAAAGCTATATGATGTCCTCATAGACTATTTCTGATGTTAAAAAGTCAAGTCAAGTCCGCCAGACAGTAGTCCATATGGGACCTTTTGAACTTTTTTTCTCCTAAGAGGGTCCCCAGATGGTCTAAAAGCTACATGATGTCCTCATAAACTCTTTCTGATGTTAAAAAGTCGTCAAGTCTGCCAGACAGTAGTCCATATGGGACCTTTTGATCTTTTTTTCTTCTCAGAAGGTCCCCAGAAGGTCTAAAAGCTACATGATGTCCTCAGATACTCTTTCTGATGTTAAAAAGTCGTCAAGTCGGCCAGACAGTAGTTCATATGGGACCATTTGAACTTTTTTTCTCCTCAGAGGTTCCCCAGAAGGTCTAAAAGCTACATGATGTCCTCATAGACTCTTTCTGATGTTAAAAATCAAGTCAAGTCCACCAGACAGTAGTCCGTATGGGACCTTTTGAACTTTTTTCTGCTCAGAGGGTTCACAGAAGGTCTAAAAGCTACATGATGTCCTCATAGACTCTTTCTGATGTTAAAAAGTCGTCAAGTCTGCCAGACAGTAGTCCATATGGGACCTTTTGATCTTTTTTTCTTCTCAGAGGGTCCCCAGAAGGTCTAAAAGCTACATGATGTCCTCAGATACTCTTTCTGATGTTAAAAAGTCATCAAGTCTGCCAGACAGTAGTCCATATGGGACCTTTTAAACTTTTTTTCTACTCATAGGGTCCCCAGAAGGTATAAAAGCTACATGATATACTCAGAGACTCATTCTGATGTGAAAAAAGTCAAGTCCGCCAGACAGTAGTCCATATGGGAGCTTTTGAAATTTTTTTCTACTCAGAGGGTTCCCAGAAGGTCTAAAAGCTACATGATGTCCTCATACACTCTTTCTGATATTAAAAAGTCAAGTCAAGTCCGCAAGACAGTAGTCCATATGGGATCTTTTGATCTTTTTTTCTGCTCAGAGGGTCCCCAGAAGGTCTAAAAGCTACATGATGTCCTCATTGACTATTTCTGATGTTAAAAAGTCAAGTCAGGTCCTCCAGAAAGTAGTCAAAATGGGATCTTTTGAACTTTTTTCTGCTCAGAGGGTCCCCAGAAGGTCTAAAAGCTACATGATGTCTTCATAGACTCTTTCTGATGTTAAAAAGTCAAGTCACGTCCGCCAGACAGTAGTCCGTACGGGACCTTTTGAACTTTCTTTCTCCTAAGAGGGTCCCCAGATGCTCTAAAAGCTACATGATGTCCTATTAAACTCTTTCTGATGTTAAAAAGTCGTCAAGTCTGCCAGACAGTAGTCCATATGGGACCTTTTGATCTTTTTTTCTTCTCAGAGGGTCCCCAGAAGGTCTAAAAGCTACATGATGTCCTCAGATACTCTTTCTGATGTTAAAAAGTCGTCAAGTCGGCCAGACAGTAGTTCTTATGGGACCATTTGAACTTTTTTTCTCCTCAGAGGTTCCCCAGAAGGTCTAAAAGCTACATGATGTCCTTATAGACTCTTTCTGATGTTAAAAATCAAGTCAAGTCCACCAGACAGTAGTCCGTATGGGACCTTTTGAACTTTTTTCTGCTCAGAGGGTTCACAGATGGTCTAAAAGCTACATGATGTCCTCATAGACTCTTTCTGATGTTAAAAAGTCAAGTCAAGTCCTCCAGACAGTAGTCCATTTGGGACCTTTTAATTTTTTTTCTACTCAGAGGGTCCCCAGAAGGTCTAAAAGCTACATGATATAGTCTGAGACTCATTATGATGTGAAAAAAGTCAAGTCAAGTCCGCCAGACAGTAGTCCATACGGGACCTTTTGAACTTTTTTTCTCCTAAGAGGGTCCCCAGATGGTTTAAAAGCTACATGATGTCCTCATAAACTTTTTCTGATGTTAAAAAGTCGTCAAGTCTGCCAGACAGTAGTCCATATGGGACCTTTTGATCTTTTTTTCTTCTCAGAGGGTCCCCAGAAGGTCTAAAAGCTACATGATGTCCTCAGATACTCTTTCTGATGTTAAAAAGTCGTCAAGTCGGCCAGACAGTAGTTATTTTGGGACCATTTAAACTTTTTTTCTCCTCAGAGGTTCCCCAGAAGGTCTAAAAGCTACATGATGTCCTCATAGACTCTTTCTGATGTTAAAAATCAAGTCAAGTCCACCAGACAGTAGTCCGTATGGGACCTTTTGAACTTTTTTCTGCTCAGAGGGTTCACAGAAGGTCTAAAAGCTACATGATGTCCTCATAGACGCTTTCTGATGTTAAAAAGTCGTCAAGTCTGCCAGACAGTAGTCCATATGGGACCTTTTGATCTTTTTTTCTTCTCAGAGGGTCCCCAGAAGGTCTAAAAGCTACATGATGTCCTCAGATACTCTTTCTGATGTTAAAAAGTCGTCAAGTCGGCCAGACAATAGTCCATATGGGACTTTTTGAACTTTTTTTCTGCTCAGAGGGTCCCCAGAAGGTCTAAAAGCTACATGATGTCCTCATAGACTCTTTCTGATGTTAAAAATCAAGTCAAGTCCACCAGACAGTAGTCCGTATGGGACCTTTTGAACTTTTTTCTGCTCAGATGGTTCACAGAAGGTCTAAAAGCTACATGATGTCCTCATAGACTCTTTCTGATGTTAAAATTTCAAGTCAAGTCCGCCAGACAGTAGTCCATATGGGACCTTTTGAACTTTTTTTCTGCTCAGAGGGTCCCCAGAAGGTCTAAAAGCTACATGATGTCCTCATAGACTCTTTCTGATGTTAAAAAGTCGTCAAGTCTGCCAGACAGTAGTCCATATGGGACCTTTTAAACTTTTTTTCTACTCATAGGGTCCCCAGAAGGTATAAAAGCTACATGATGTCCTCAAAGACTCTATCTGATGTTAAAAAGTCAAGTCAAGTCTGCCAGACAGTAGTTCATATGGGAGCTTTTGAACTATTTTTCTCCTCAGAGGGTCCCCAGAAGGTCTAAAGCTTACATGATGTCCTCATAGACTCTTTCTGATGTTAAAAAGTAAAGTCAAATCCACCAGAGAGTAGTCCATATGGGACCTTTTTAACTTTTTTCTGCTCAGAGGGTCCCAAGAAGGTCTAAAAGCTACATGATGTCCTCATAGCCTCTTTCTGACGTTAAAAAGTCAAGTCAAGTCTGTCAGACAGTAGTTCATGTTGGAGCTTTTGATATTTTTTCTGCTCAGAGGGTCCCCAGAAGGTCTAAAAGCTACATGATGTCCTCATACACTCTTTTTGATGTTAAAAAGTCAAGTCAGGTCCTCCAGATAGTAGTCCATATGGGACTCTTAAAGTCAAGTCAGGTCCTCCAGGTAAAAAGTCAAGTCAGGTCCTCCAGATAGTAGTCCATATGGGACGTTAAAAAGTCAAGTCAAGTCTGTCAGACAGTAGTTCATGTTGGAGCTTTTGATATTTTTTCTGCTCAGAGGGTCCCCAGAAGGTCTAAAAGCTACATGATGTCCTCATACACTCTTTCTGATGTTAAAAAGTCAAGTCCGCCAGACATTAGTCAATATGGGAGCTTTTGATCTTTTTTATGCTCAGAGGGTCCCCAGAAGGTCTAAAAGCTACATGATGTCCTCATAGACTCTTTCTGATGTTAAAAATCAAGTCAAGTCCACCAGACAGTAGTCCGTATGGGACCTTTTGAACTTTTTTCTGCTCAGAGGGTTCACAGAAGGTCTAAAAGCTACATGATGTCCTCATAGACTCTTTCTGATGTTAAAATTTCAAGTCAAGTCCGCCAGACAGTAGTCCATATGGGACCTTTTGAACTTTTTTTCTGCTCAGAGGGTCCCCAGAAGGTCTAAAAGCTACATGATGTCCTCATAGACTCTTTCTGATGTTAAAAAGTCGTCAAGTCTGCCAGACAGTAGTCCATATGGGACCTTTTAAACTTTTTTTCTACTCATAGGGTCCCCAGAAGGTATAAAAGCTACATGATGTCCTCAAAGACTCTATCTGATGTTAAAAAGTCAAGTCAAGTCTGCCAGACAGTAGTTCATATGGGAGCTTTTGATCTATTTTTCTCCTCAGAGGGTCCCCAGAAGGTCTAAAGCTTACATGATGTCCTCATAGACTCTTTCTGATGTTAAAAAGTAAAGTCAAATCCACCAGAGAGTAGTCCATATGGGACCTTTTTAACTTTTTTCTGCTCAGAGGGTCCCAAGAAGGTCTAAAAGCTACATGATGTCCTCATAGACTCTTTCTGATGTTAAAAATCAAGTCAAGTCCACCAGACAGTAGTCCGTATGGGACCTTTTGAACTTTTTTCTGCTCAGAGGGTTCCCAGAAGGTCTAAAAGCTACATGATGTCCTCATACACTCTTTCTGATGTTAAAAAGTCAAGTGAAGTCCGCAAGACAGTAGTCCATATGGGATCTTTTGATCTTTTTTTCTGCTCAGAGGGTCCCCAGAAGGTCTAAAAGCTACATGATGTCCTCATTGACTATTTCTGATGTTAAAAAGTCAAGTCAAGTCCGCCAGACAGTAGTCCATATGGGACCTTTTGAACTTTTTTTCTCCTAAGAGAGTCCCCAGATGTTCTAAAAGCTACATGATGTCCTCATAAACTCTTTCTGATGTTAAAAAGTCGTCAAGTTTGACAGACAGTAGTCCATATGGGACCTTTTGATCTTTTTTACTTCTAAGAGGGTCCCCAGAAGGTCTAAAAGCTACATGATGTCCTCAGATACTCTTTCTGATGTTAAAAAGTCAAGTCAAGTCGGCAAGACAATAGTCCATATGGGTCATTTTGAACTTTTTTTCTGCTCAGAGGGTCCCCAGAAGGTCTAAAAGCTACATGATGTCCTCGTAGACTCTTTCTGATGTTAAAAATCAAGTCAAGTCCACCAGACAGTAGTCCATATGGGACCTTTTGAACTTTGTTCTGCTCAGAGGGTTCACAGAAGGTCTAAAAGCTACATGATGTCCTCATAGACTCTTTCTGATGTTAAAATGTCAAGTCAAGTCCACCAGACCGTAGTCCATATGGGACCTTTTGAACTTTTTTTCTGCTCAGAGGGTCCCCAGAAGCTCTAAAAGCTATATGATGTCCTCATAGACTATTTCTGATGTTAAAAAGTCAAGTCAAGTCCGCCAGACAGTAGTCCATATGGGACCTTTTGAACTTTTTTTCTCCTAAGAGGGTCCCCAGATGGTCTAAAAGCTACATGATGTCCTCATAAACTCTTTCTGATGTTAAAAAGTCGTCAAGTCTGCCAGACAGTAGTCCATATGGGACCTTTTGATCTTTTTTTCTTCTCAGAAGGTCCCCAGAAGGTCTAAAAGCTACATGATGTCCTCAGATACTCTTTCTGATGTTAAAAAGTCGTCAAGCTGGCCAGACAGTAGTTCATATGGGACCATTTGAATTTTTTTTCTCCTCAGAGGTTCCCCAGAAGGTCTAAAAGATACATGATGTCCTCATAGACTCTTTCTGATGTTAAAAATCAAGTCAAGTCCACCAGACAGTAGTCCGTATGGGACCTTTTGAACTTTTTTCTGCTCAGAGGGTTCACAGAAGGTCTAAAAGCTACATGATGTCCTCATAGACTCTTTATGATGTTAAAAAGTCGTCAAGTCTGCCAGACAGTAGTCCATATGGGACCTTTTGATCTTTTTTTCTTCTCAGAGGGTCCCCAGAAGGTCTAAAAGCTACATGATGTCCTCAGATACTCTTTCTGATGTTAAAAAGTCGTCAAGTCGGCCAGACAATAGTCCATATGGGACTTTTTGAACTTTTTTTCTGCTCAGAGGGTCCCCAGAAGGTCTAAAAGCTACATGATGTACTCGTAGACTCTTTCTGATGTTAAAATGTCAAGTCAAGTCCACCAGACAGTAGTCCATATGGGACCTTTTGAACTTTTTTCTGCTCAGAGGGTTCACAGAAGGTCTAAAAGCTATATGATGTCCTCATAGACTCTTTCTGATGTTAAAAAGTCGTCAAGTCTGCCAGACAGTAGTCCATATGGGACCTTTTGATCTTTTTTTCTTCTCAGAGGGTCCCCAGAAGGTCTAAAAGCGACACGATGTCCTCAGATACTCTTTCTGATGTTAAAAAGTCATCAAGTCTGCCAGACAGTAGTCCATATGGGACCTTTTAAACTTTTTTTCTACTCATAGGGTCCCCAGAAGGTATAAAAGCTACATGATATACTCAGAGACTCATTCTGATGTGAAAAAAGTCAAGTCCGCCAGACAGTAGTCCATATGGGAGCTTTTGAAATTTTTTTCTACTCAGAGGGTTCCCAGAAGGTCTAAAAGCTACATGATGTCCTCATACACTCTTTCTGATATTGAAAAGTCAAGTCAAGTCCGCAAGACAGTAGTCCATATGGGATCTTTTGATCTTTTTTTCTCCTCAGAGGGTCCCCAGAAGGTCTAAAAGCTACATGATGTCCTCATTGACTATTTCTGATGTTAAAAAGTCAAGTCAGGTCCTCCAGAAAGTAGTCAAAATGGGATCTTTTGAACTTTTTTCTGCTCAGAGGGTCCCCAGAAGGTCTAAAAGCTACATGATGTCTTCATAGACTCTTTCTGATGTTAAAAAGTCAAGTCACGTCCGCCAGACAGTAGTCCGTACGGGACCTTTTGAACTTTCTTTCTCCTAAGAGGGTCCCCAGATGCTCTAAAAGCTACATGATGTCCTCATAAACTCTTTCTGATGTTAAAAAGTCGTCAAGTCTGCCAGACAGTAGTCCATATGGGACCTTTTGATCTTTTTTTCTTCTCAGAGGGTCCCCAGAAGGTCTAAAAGCTACATGATGTCCTCAGATACTCTTTCTGATGTTAAAAAGTCGTCAAGTCGGCCAGACAGTAGTTCTTATGGGACCATTTGAACTTTTTTTCTCCTCAGAGGTTCCCCAGAAGGTCTAAAAGCTACATGATGTCCTTATAGACTCTTTCTGATGTTAAAAATCAAGTCAAGTCCACCAGACAGTAGTCCGTATGGGACCTTTTGAACTTTTTTCTGCTCAGAGGGTTCACAGATGGTCTAAAAGCTACATGATGTCCTCATAGACTCTTTCTGATGTTAAAAAGTCAAGTCAAGTCCTCCAGACAGTAGTCCATTTGGGACCTTTTAATTTTTTTTCTACTCAGAGGGTCCCCAGAAGGTCTAAAAGCTACATGATATAGTCTGAGACTCATTATGATGTGAAAAAAGTCAAGTCAAGTCCGCCAGACAGTAGTCCATATGGGACCTTTTGAACTTTTTTTCTCCTAAGAGGGTCCCCAGATGGTTTAAAAGCTACATGATGTCCTCATAAACTTTTTCTGATGTTAAAAAGTCGTCAAGTCTGCCAGACAGTAGTCCATATGGGACCTTTTGATCTTTTTTTCTTCTCGGAGGGTCCCCAGAAGGTCTAAAAGCTACATGATGTCCTCAGATACTCTTTCTGATGTTAAAAAGTCGTCAAGTCGGCCAGACAGTAGTTATTTTGGGACCATTTAAACACTTTTTCTCCTCAGAGGTTCCCCAGAAGGTCTAAAAGCTACATGATGTCTTCATAGACTCTTTCTGATGTTAAAAATCAAGTCAAGTCCACCAGACAGTAGTCCGTATGGGACCTTTTGAACTTTTTTCTGCTCAGAGGGTTCACAGAAGGTCTAAAAGCTACATGATGTCCTCATAGACGCTTTCTGATGTTAAAAAGTCGTCAAGTCTGCCAGACAGTAGTCCATATGGGACCTTTTGATCTTTTTTTCTTCTCAGAGGGTCCCCAGAAGGTCTAAAAGCTACATGATGTCCTCAGATACTCTTTCTGATGTTAAAAAGTCGTCAAGTCGGCCAGACAATAGTCCATATGGGACTTTTTGAACTTTTTTTCTGCTCAGAGGGTCCCCAGAAGGTCTAAAAGCTACATGATGTCCTCATAGACTCTTTCTGATGTTAAAAATCAAGTCAAGTCCACCACACAGTAGTCCGTATGGGACCTTTTGAACTTTTTTCTGCTCAGAGGGTTCACAGAAGGTCTAAAAGCTACATGATGTCCTCATAGACTCTTTCTGATGTTAAAATTTCAAGTCAAGTCCGCCAGACAGTAGTCCATATGGGACCTTTTGAACTTTTTTTCTGCTCAGAGGGTCCCCAGAAGGTCTAAAAGCTACATGATGTCCTCATAGACTCTTTCTGATGTTAAAAAGTCGTCAAGTCTGCCAGACAGTAGTCCATATGGGACCTTTTAAACTTTTTTTCTACTCATAGGGTCCCCAGAAGGTATAAAAGCTACATGATGTCCTCAAAGACTCTATCTGATGTTAAAAAGTCAAGTCAAGTCTGCCAGACAGTAGTTCATATGGGAGCTTTTGAACTATTTTTCTCCTCAGAGGGTCCCCAGAAGGTCTAAAGCTTACATGATGTCCTCATAGACTCTTTCTGATGTTAAAAAGTAAAGTCAAATCCACCAGAGAGTAGTCCATATGGGACCTTTTTAACTTTTTTCTGCTCAGAGGGTCCCAAGAAGGTCTAAAAGCTACATGATGTCCTCATAGCCTCTTTCTGACGTTAAAAAGTCAAGTCAAGTCTGTCAGACAGTAGTTCATGTTGGAGCTTTTGATATTTTTTCTGCTCAGAGGGTCCCCAGAAGGTCTAAAAGCTACATGATGTCCTCATACACTCTTTTTGATGTTAAAAAGTCAAGTCAGGTCCTCCAGATAGTAGTCCATATGGGACTCTTAAAGTCAAGTCAGGTCCTCCAGGTAAATAGTCAAGTCAGGTCCTCCAGATAGTAGTCCATATGGGACGTTAAAAAGTCAAGTCAAGTCTGTCAGACAGTAGTTCATGTTGGAGCTTTTGATATTTTTTCTGCTCAGAGGGTCCCCAGAAGGTCTAAAAGCTACATGATGTCCTCATACACTCTTTCTGATGTTAAAAAGTCAAGTCCGCCAGACATTAGTCAATATGGGAGCTTTTGATCTTTTTTATGCTCAGAGGGTCCCCAGAAGGTCTAAAAGCTACATGATGTCCTCATAGACTCTTTCTGATGTTAAAAATCAAGTCAAGTCCACCAGACAGTAGTCCGTATGGGACCTTTTGAACTTTTTTCTGCTCAGAGGGTTCACAGAAGGTCTAAAAGCTACATGATGTCCTCATAGACTCTTTCTGATGTTAAAATTTCAAGTCAAGTCCGCCAGACAGTAGTCCATATGGGACCTTTTGAACTTTTTTTCTGCTCAGAGGGTCCCCAGAAGGTCTAAAAGCTACATGATGTCCTCATAGACTCTTTCTGATGTTAAAAAGTCGTCAAGTCTGCCAGACAGTAGTCCATATGGGACCTTTTAAACTTTTTTTCTACTCATAGGGTCCCCAGAAGGTATAAAAGCTACATGATGTCCTCAAAGACTATATCTGATGTTAAAAAGTCAAGTCAAGTCTGCCAGACAGTAGTTCATATGGGAGCTTTTGAACTATTTTTCTCCTCAGAGGGTCCCCAGAAGGTCTAAAGCTTACATGATGTCCTCATAGACTCTTTCTGATGTTAAAAAGTAAAGTCAAATCCACCAGAGAGTAGTCCATATGGGACCTTTTTAACTTTTTTCTGCTCAGAGGGTCCCAAGAAGGTCTAAAAGCTACATGATGTCCTCATAGCCTCTTTCTGACGTTAAAAAGTCAAGTCAAGTCTGTCAGACAGTAGTTCATGTTGGAGCTTTTGATATTTTTTCTGCTCAGAGGGTCCCCAGAAGGTCTAAAAGCTACATGATGTCCTCATACACTCTTTTTGATGTTAAAAAGTCAAGTCAGGTCCTCCAGATAGTAGTCCATATGGGACTCTTAAAGTCAAGTCAGGTCTTCCAGGTAAAAAGTCAAGTCAGGTCCTCCAGATAGTAGTCCATATGGGACGTTAAAAAGTCAAGTCAAGTCTGTCAGACAGTAGTTCATGTTGGAGCTTTTGATATTTTTTCTGCTCAGAGGGTCCCCAGAAGGTCTAAAAGCTACATGATGTCCTCATACACTCTTTCTGATGTTAAAAAGTCAAGTCCGCCAGACATTAGTCAATATGGGAGCTTTTGATCTTTTTTATGCTCAGAGGGTCCCCAGAAGGTCTAAAAGCTATTTGATGTCCTCATTGACTCTTTCTGATGTTAAAAAGTCAAAAGGCATTGTTGAATTGCAATGCATTCAAGAACTAACTCATTTTGTATTGCATTAAAGAGATGGACAATGCAATATGTCGTTTTATCTGTTCATTTTTGTTCTTTCTTTCCATTGCATAAAAGGACTAAATTATTAATTTGTGCAATGAAAAAACTAACGCTTAAAAACTGCTTTTGCATTGCACATTTGATACAGCGATAGAATAACATATAAGCGATATGCAATTTTTTGCATTGCAAAGCATTCAAGAACTGATTCCGTAGTGCATTAAGAGATCTGCAATGCAATCTGCTGTGGCATTGCATTGCAAATACGATCAAGCGTAACGAAGAATACGAACGAAAAGCATGGAAGAATGCTATAAGCAATATGCACTTTATTTAAGAACTAATGCGTTTCATTACATTGCACAAGCGTGCTGTTGTATTGCACAAAAGCGTTTTGCATGGAATAACATTTAAAAGTAATATGCACTCTGTTGCATTAAAATGCATTCAAGAACTAATGGGTTTCATTTACATTGCACAAGCGTTTTGCATGTAAGAATAACATTTAAAAGTAATATGCACTCTGTTGCATTGCAATGCATTCAAGGACTGATGCGTTTCATTCCATTGCAACAGCGTGCTTTTGCATTGAACAAGCTTTTTGCATGGAAGAATGACATTTAAAAGTAATGTGCATTTTGTTGCATCGCATTGCATTCAAGATTGAAGAACTAAAACTCATTCCGTTTTTTATAATAAAACTAAAAACATTTTTTATGGATGTCCTACTATTAAACCGACATGATTTTAATTATTGCTATTGCCCTGCTAATTTAGTCAGTATTGATGTACGTTCACTGATTCTAGCTTCTCTCCTTTCTCCTTTCTTTTCATGTAAAATGAGTTGGCAGACATGGATAAATACATAAATATAAACTTTATTTCTATTAAATTTTCAAAACTATTTATACATATGTAACATGATGATGTTAACACCGCCAGACAATAGTCCATATGGGACCTTTTGAACTTTTTTTCTGGTCAGAGGGTCCCCAGAAGCTCTAAAAGCTAAATGATGTCCTTACAGACTCTCTCTCATGTTAAAAAATCAGGTCAGAGGGTCCCCACAAGGTCTAAAAGCTACATGATGATGTCCTTATAAACACATTCGGACGTTAAAAAGTCAAGTCCGCCCGACATCTACATGAAAAGTTACATGATGTCCTCATAAACTCTTTCTGATGTTAAGAAGTCAGGTCAAGTCTGCCAGACAGTAGTCCATATGGGACCTTTTGAACTTTTTTTCTCCTCAGAAGTTCCCCAAAAGGTCTAAAACCTACAGGATGTCCTCATAGACTCTTTCTGATGTTAAAAATCAAGTCAAGCCCACCAGACAGTAGTCCATATGGGACCTTTTGAACTTTTTTCTGCTCAGAGGGTTCACAGAAGGTCTAAAAGCTACGTGATGTCTTTATAGACACTTTCTGATGTTAAAAAGTCAAGTCAAGTCCGCCAGACAGTAGTCCGTATGGGACCTTTGGAACTATTTTTATCCTCAGAGGGTCCCCAGAAGGTCTAAAAGCTACATGATGTCCTCATAGACTCTTTCTGTTAAAGAGTCAAGTCCGCCAGACAGGAGTCCGTATGGGACCTTTTGAACTATTTTTCTCCTCGGAGGGTCCCCAGAAGGTCTAAAAGCTACATGATGTCCTCATTGACTCTTTCTGATGTAAAAGTCAAGTCAGGTCCTCCAGAGAGTAGTCCATATGGGATCGTTTGAACTTTTTTTCTGCTCAGAGGGTCCCCAGAAGGTCTAAAAGCTACATGATGTCCTCATAGACACTTTCTGATGTTAAAAAGTCAGGTCAGAGGGTGCCCAGAAGGTCTTAGAGCCTTGGATGATGTCCTTAAAGACTCTTTCTGATGTTAAAAAGTCATGTCGTCAAGTCCGCCAGACAATACTCCATATGGGACTTTTTGAACTTTTTTTCTGCTCAGAGGGTCCCCAGAAGTTCTAAAAGCTACATGATGTCCTCATAGACTCTTTCTGATGTCAAAAAGTCAAGTCAAGTCTGCCAGACAGTAGTCCATATGGGACTTTTTGAACTTTTTTTCTGTTCAGAGGGTCCCCAGAAGTTCTAAAAGCTACATGATGTCCTCATAGACTCTTTCTGATGTTAAAAAGTCAAGTCTGCCAGACAGTAGTCCATATGGGACCTTTTAAACTTTTTTTCTACTCAGAGGGTCCCCAGAAGGTCTAAAAGCTACATGATATACTCAGAGACTCATTCTGATGTCAAAAAGTCAAGTCAAGTCTGCCAGACAGTAGTCCATATGGGACCTTTTGAACTTTTTTTCTGTTCAGAGGGTCCCCAGAAGTTCTAAAAGCTACATGATGTCCTCATAGACTCTTTCTGATGTTAAAAAGTCAAGTCTGCCAGACAGTAGTCCATATGGGACCTTTTAAACTTTTTTTTTACTCAGAGTGTCCCCAGAAGGTCTAAAAGCTACATGATATACTCAGAGACTCATTCTGATGTGAAAAAAGTCAAGTCCGCCAGACAGTAGTCCATATGGGAGCTTTTGAAACTTTTTTCTGCTCAGAGGATCCCCGGAAGGTCTAAAAGCTACATGATATACTCAGAGACTCATTCTGATGTGAAAAAAGTCAAGTCCGCCAGACAGTAGTCCATATGGGAGCTTTTGAAACTTTTTTCTGCTCAGAGGGTCCCCAGAAGGTCTAAAAGCTACATGATGTCCTCATAGACTCCATCTGATGTTAAAAAGTCAAGTCATGTCTGCCAGACAGTAGGTCATATGGGAGCTTTTGATCTTTTTTTCTCCTAAGAGGGTCCCCAGAAGGTCTAAAAGCTAAAAGATGTCCTTAAAGACTCTTTCTGATGTTAAAAAGTCAAGTCAAGTCTGCCAGACAATAGTCCATATTGGACTTTTTGAACTTTTTTCTCCTCAGAGGGTCCACAGAAGGTCTGAAAGCTACATGATGTCCTCATAGACTCTTTCTGATGTTAAAAAGTCAGGTCAGAGGGTCCCAAGAATTTCTTAATGCCTTGGAGGATGTCCTTAAAGACACTTTCTGATGTTACAAAGTCAAGTCAAGTCCGCCAGACAGTAGTCCTTATGGGACCTTTTGAACTTTTTTTCTCCTCAGAGGGTCCACAGAAGGTCTAAAAGCTACATGATGTCCTCATAGACTCTTTCTGATGTTAAAAAGTCAAGTTAAATCCACCAGACAGTAGTCCATATGGGAGCTTTTGATCTTTTTTTCTGCTCAGAGGGACCCCAGAAGGTCTAAAAGCTACATAATGTCCTCACAGACGCTTTCTGATGTTAAAAAGTCAAGTCAAGTCTGCCAGACAGTAGTCCCTATGGGACCTTTTGAACTTTTTTCCTGCTCAGACGGTCCCCAGAAGGTCTAAAAGCTACATGATATCCTCATAGACTCTTTCTGATATTAAAAAGTGGTCAAGTCTGCCAGACATTAGTCCTTATGGGACCTTTTGAACTTTTTTTCTGCTCAGAGGGTCCACAGTAGGTCTAAAAGCTACACGATGTCCTTATAGACTCTTTCTGATGTTAAAAAGTCAAGTCAAGTCCGCCAGACAGTAATCCATATGGGAACCCTTTTAACAGAAATAAGATCAATATGTCAGAAATGGACTTCTATATGGCCTCTGAAGTATCAGAAGGATCATAAGAAGTCAATCTGAATGAAAAGTTAATTTTGCTCAAGAACTCTTTGTCCAGATATATGTTCAGTGGGTCAAACGGGGACCTCTCTGTGGCTGATTTAACATCAGAAGGAGTCTATTATAAGGAAATTAAGCAGAACAAAGTTCAAAAGGTCCGATATGGACTACTGTCTGGCGTACTTAACATCAGAAAAAGTTTTTACGGATAAATATACTTTGAGGACCTTTTAACAGAAAAAAGATCAATAGTCAGATATGGACTTCAATGTGGCCTCTGAAGCATCAGAAGGAGTCTATGAGTGTGTTATTGAAAGTTCAAGATGAAGTACTTTTGGAACAGAAATATGTTCAGTAGATCAAAAAGTATCTACTGTCTTGGCGGAGACTTAACATCTGAAAGAGTGTATACAGATATAAAGCTACTTTGAGGACCCTTTTAACAGAAAAAATATCAATAGGCCAGATATGGACTTCTATCTGTGGCTAATTTAACATCAGAAAGAGTGTATAAGGATGTATAGTTTTTAAACCTTTTGAGGACCCTTTGACTAGAAAAGAGTTTTCATCAAAAAAAGGTCCGATATGGACTACATTCTGGCGGAATTAAAAAAGGTCCGATTTGGACGGGCGGAATTAACATCAGAAAGTCTATAAGGATATCTAGTTTTTAAACCTTTTTAGGACCTTTTGACCAGATAAAAGATCAAAAAGTCCGATATGGACTACTGTCTTGGCGGACTTAACATCAGAAAGAGTGTATACAGATATAAAGCTACTTTGAGGACCCTTTTAACAGAAAAAATATCAATAGGCCAGATATGGACTTCTATAAGTATCAGAAGGATCATAAGAAGTCAATCTGAATGAAAAGTTAGTATTGTTCAAGTACTTTGTCTCCAGAAATATGTTCAGTAGGTCAAAAAGGAACCTCTCTGTGGCTGATTTAACATCAGAAGGACTCTATAAGTTTATATAGTTTTTAAACCTTTTGAGGACACTTTGACCCGAAAAAAGTTCAAAAGGTCCGATATAGACTACTGTCTGGCGGACTTAACATCAGCAAGAGTCTATAAGGATATAAAGCTATACTTTGAAGACCCTTTTAACAGAAAAAAAATCAATAGTTCAGATATGGACTTCAATATGGCTTCCGAAGCATCAGAAGAAGATCAAATATGATCTTATATTGATCAAAATATTTTCAGTAGATCAAATATCTTTCATTTTTCAGGTTTTATAACATCATAAGAAATTAATTTGTGTTTATAGTAATTTAATGTTCAAGGACTCTTTGGTCAGAAAAATGGTCAGTAGGTCAAAAAGGATCTATGTATGGCTGCTTTAAGATCAGAAGGTATATAAGTTTATATAGTTTTTAAACCTTTTGAGGACCCTTTGACGAGAAAAAAAGTTCAAAAGGTCCGATATGGATAATTTACATATTACTCTATGTCTGAAACATAGAGTAATATGTTGACTTAACATCATAAAGAGTCTGTAAGGATAGAAAGCTATACTTTGACGACCCTTTTAAAAGAAAAAAAAGATCAATATGTCAGATATGGACTTCTATATGGCCTATATGGAAGTATGAGAAGGATTATAAATTAATCTGTATGAAAAGTTAGTATTGTACTTAGTATTGACCTATTGATCTATTTTCTGTTAAAGGGTCCTGTTAGTATTGAACACTTTGTCCAGAAATAAGGAGGTTCAGTAGGTCAAAAAGTGACCTCTGTATGGCTGATTTAGCATCAGATAGAGTCTACAAGTTTGTATTGCTTAAAACGTTTTGAGGTCCCTTTGACCAAAAATAAGTTCAATAGGTCAGGTATGGACTTCTTATGTCCATTATGTGCTAATGAAGCATCAAAAGGAGTCTATATAGAAAGTTTCAGAGCAAGTACTCATGGGACAGAAATATGTTCAGTAGGTCAAAGAGGGGGTTTTCAATGGGTCAAATACAGGCTGGCTGTCGAAACATCAGAATAAGTTAATGAGAATGTGTTGAAAGTTAAATATGGAGTACTCTCTGGCCTGATATTAGGTTCATTAGGTTAGAAATGGACTATTGTATGGCTGATGTAACATCAAAAGGAGTCATTATGTATAGAATGTTCAAGATCAAGTACTTTTTGCCTAGAAATATATTCAGTATAGGTCAAAAAGGGAATACTTTCTGGCTGATTTAACATCAGAACGAGTCTTTGGTAAGTTGCCTTTTGGGGACCATTTGGCCAGACATAATTTCAATGTGCCAAATACAGGAAGAAACATCAGAATAAGTCAATGAGAATGTGTAGAAAGTTAAATGTAGAGTACTCTCTGGCCAGAATGCACTAGGTCAAATATGGACTACTGTCTGGCAGATGTAGCATCGGAAAGAGTCAATCAGCATGTTTTTTTTATAGGTCAAAAATGGACTATAGTTAAGGCTGAGGAGTCTATGAGTTTATATAGTAAATAATATGGGGACCCTTTGGCCAGAGATATGTTCAATAAATCAGATATGGACTACTGCATTGCCATGCAACAAAGTGCATATTACTTATATGATGTTATTCTTCAATGCACAACGCTTGATCGTATGTGCAATTTAATACAACAGCAGATTGCATTGCATATATACGAAAATGGACTACGAAATGAGTTAGTTCTTGACTGCATTGCAATGCAACAAAGTGCATATTGCTTATATGATGTTATTATTCAATGTACAACGCTTGATCGTATGTGCAATACATATTGCATCAACAGCAGATTGCATTTACACATCTCTTCAATGGACTACTAAAGGAGTTTATGGGTTAGTTCTTGAATGCATTACAATGCAACAAATTGCATATTGCATAAATTATGTTATTTTTCAATGCAGAACGCTTGATCATATGTGCAATGCTTTGCATCTACAGCAGATTGAATTGCACATCTCTTCAATGCACTACGAAATGAGTTAGTCTTGAATCTATTGCAATATACAACAAAGTTCATATTGCTTATATGATGTTATTTTTCAATGCAGAACGCTTGATCAAATGTGCAATGCTTTGCATCAACAGCAGATTGCATTGCACATCTCTTAAAAGCACTAAGAAATGAGTTATGAGTTAGTTGAATGCATTGAAATATTGAATGCTTATTTAATTTTTATTTATTTTAATTGCTTATATAATTCAATGCACAACGCTTGATCGTATGTGCAATGCAATGCAACAGCAGCTTGCATTGCGTGATCATCTCCTCAATGCATTACGAAACGAGTTCAGTTAAATCTTGAATGCATTGCAATGCAACAAAGTACATATTGCTTTTATGACGTCATTCTTCAATGCAACAACGCTTGATTGTATGTGCAATGCATTGCATCAACAGCAGATTGCATTGCACAGTCATCTCTTCAATCAAATGCACTACGAAATGAGTGTCTTGATTGCATTGCAATGCAACAAAGTGCATATTGCTTATATGATATTATTCTTCAATGCACAACGCCTGATCGTATGTGCAATGAATGCAACAACATAAGGTTGCATTGCACAATCTCTTCAACGAACTACGAAATGAGTTATGAGTTAGTTCTTGAATGCATTGCAATGCAACAAAGTGCATATTGCTTATATGACGTTACTCTTCAATGCATAATGCCTGATTGTATGTGCAATGCATTGTATCAACAGCATATTGCATTGCACATCTCTTCAATGCACTACGAAATTAGTAATTTCTTGAATGCATTGCAATGCAACAAAGTGCATATTGCTTATATGATGTTATTCTTCAATGCACAACGCTTGATCGTATGTGCAATGAATGCAACAACATAAGGTTGCATTGCACAATCTCTTCAATGAACTACGAAATTAGTTATGAATTAGTTCTTGAATGCATTGCATGGCAACAAAGTACATATTGCTTATATGACGTTATTCTTCAATGCACAACGCTTTATCGTATGTGCAATGAATGCAACAACAGCAGGTTGTATTGCACAATCTCTTCAATGAACTATGAAATGAGTGTCTTGATTGCATTGCAATGCAACAAAGTGCATATTGCTTATATGATATTATTCTTCAATGCACAACGCTTGATCGTTTGTGCAATGAATGCAACAGCAGGTTGCATTGCACATCTCTTCAATGAATTACGAAATTAGTTATGAGTTAGTTCTTGAATGCATTGCATGGCAACAAAGTGCATATTGCTTATATGATGCTATTCTTCAATGCACAACGCTTGATCGTACAATGAATGCAAAGACAGCAGGTTGCATTGCATAATCTCTTTAATGAACTACTAAATTAGTTATGAGTTAGTTCTTGAATGCATTGCAATGCAACAAAGTGCATATTCTTATATATGCTTATTCTTCAATGCACAACGCTTGATCGTATGTGCAATGAATGCAACAGCAGGTTGCATTGCACAATCTCTTCAATGAATTACGAAATTAGTTATGAGTTAGTTCTTGAATGCATTGCAATGCAACAAACAGCAGATTGCATTGCACATCTCTTAAAAGCACTAAGAAATGAGTTATGAGTTAGTTGAATGCATTGAAATAGCCTATTGCTTATTTAATTTATATTTATTTTAATTGCTTATATAATTCAATGCACAACGCTTGATCGTATGTGCAATGCAATGCAACAGCAGCTTGCATTGCGTGATCATCTCCTCAATGCATTACGAAACGAGTTCAGTTAAATCTTGAATGCATTGCAATGCAACAAAGTACATATTGCTTTTATGACGTCATTCTTCAATGCAACAACGCTTGATTGTATGTGCAATGCATTGCATCAACAGCAGATTGCATTGCACAGTCATCTCTTCAATCAAATGCACTACGAAATGAGTGTCTTGATTGCATTGCAATGCAACAAAGTGCATATTGCTTATATGATATTATTCTTCAATGCACAACGCTTGATCGTATGTGCAATGAATGCAACAACATAAGGTTGCATTGCACAATCTCTTCAACGAACTACGAAATGAGTTATGAGTTAGTTCTTGAATGCATTGCAATGCAACAAAGTGCATATTGCTTATATGACGTTACTCTTCAATGCATAATGCCTGATTGTATGTGCAATGCATTGTATCAACAGCATATTGCATTGCACATCTCTTCAATGCACTACGAAATTAGTAATTTCTTGAATGCATTGCAATGCAACAAAGTGCATATTGCTTATATGACGTTATTCTTCAATGCACAACGCTTTATCGTATGTGCAATGAATGCAACAACAGCAGGTTGTATTGCACAATCTCTTCAATGAACTACGAAATGAGTGTCTTGATTGCATTGCAATGCAACAAAGTGCATATTGCTTATATGATATTATTCTTCAATGCACAACGCTTGATCGTTTGTGCAATGAATGCAACAGCAGGTTGCATTGCACAATCTCTTCAATGAATTACGAAATTAGTTATGAGTTAGTTCTTGAATGCATTGCATGGCAACAAAGTGCATATTCCTTATATGATGCTATTCTTCAATGCACAACGCTTGATCGTACAATGAATGCAAAGACAGCAGGTTGCATTGCATAATCTCTTTAATGAACTACGAAATTAGTTATGAGTTAGTTCTTGAATGCATTGCAATGCAACAAAGTACATATTGCTTATATGACGTTATTCTTCAATGCACAACGCTTTATCGTATGTGCAATGAATGCAACAACAGCAGGTTGTATTGCACAATCTCTTCAATGAACTACGAAATGAGTGTCTTGATTGCATTGCAATGCAAAAAAGTGCATATTCTTATATATGCTTATTCTTCAATGCACAACGCTTGATCGTATGTGCCATGAATGCAACAGCAGGTTGCATTGCACAATCTCTTCAATGAATTACGAAATTAGTTATGAGTTAGTTCTTGAATGCATTGCAATGCAACAAAGTGCATAATGCTTATGTGATGCTATTCCTCAATGCACAACGCTTAATCGTATCTGCAATGGATTGCATCAACAGCAGATTGCATTGCACAATCTCTTCAACGAACTACGAAATGAGTTATGAGTTAGTTAGTTCTTGAATGCATTGCAATGCAACAAAGTGCATATTGCTTATATGACGTTACTCTTCAATGCACAATGCCTGATTGTATGTGCAATGCATTGTATCAACAGCATATTGCATTGCACATCTCTTCAATGCACTACGAAATTAGTAATTTCTTGAATGCATTGCAATGTAACAAAGTGCATATTGCTTATATGATGTTATTCTTCAATGCACAACGCTTGATCGTATGTGCAATGAATGCAACAGCAGGTTGCATTGCACAATCTCTTCAATGAATTACGAAATTAGTTATGAGTTAGTTCTTGAATGCATTGCATGGCAACAAAGTACATATTGCTTATATGACGTTATTCTTCAATGCACAACGCTTTATCGTATGTGCAATGAATGCAACAACAGCAGGTTTTGTATTGCACAATCTATTCAATGAACTACGAAATGAGTGTCTTGATTGCATTGCAATGCAACAAAGTGCATATTGCCTATATGATATTATTCTTCAATGCACAACGCTTGATCGTATGTGCAATGAATGCAACAGCAGGTTGCATTGCACAATCTCTTCAATGAATTACGAAACTAGTTATGAGTTAGTTCTTGAATGCATTGCATGGCAACAAAGTGCATATTGCTTATATGATGCTATTCTTCAATGCACAACCCTTGATCGTATGTACAATGAATGCAACAACAGCAGGTTGCATTTCACAATCTCTTTAATGAACTACGAAATTAGTTATGAGTTAGTTCTTGAATGCATTGCAATGCAACAAAGTACATATTGCTTATATGACGTTATTCTTCAATGCACAACGCTTTATCGTATGTGCAATAAATGCAACAACAGCAGGTTGTATTGCACAATCTCTTCAATGAACTACGAAATGAGTGTCTTGATTGCATTGCAATGCAACAAAGTGCATATTGCTTATATGATATTATTCTTCAATGCACAACGCTTGATCGTATGTGCAATGAATGCAACAGCAGGTTGCATTGCACAATCTCTTCAATGAATTACGAAATTAGTTATGAGTTAGTTCTTGAATGCATTGCAATGCAATGTGCAAAGTGCATAATGCTTATGTGATGCTATTCCTCAATGCACAACGCTTAATCGTATCTGCAATGGATTGCATCAACAGCAGATTGCATTGCACAATCTCTTCAATGAACTACGAAATGAGTTATGAGTTAGTTAGTTCTTGAATGCATTGCAATGCAACAAAGTACATATTGCTTATATGACGTTACTCTTCAATGCACAATGCCTGATTGTATGTGCAATGCATTGTATCAACAGCATAATGCATTGCACATCTCTTCAATGCACTACGAAATTAGTAATTTCTTGAATGCATTGCAATGCAACAAAGTGCATATTGCTTATATGATGTTATTCTTCAATGCACAACGCTTGATCGTATGTGCAATGAATGCAACAACATAAGGTTCCATTGCACAATCTCTTCAATGAACTACGAAATTAGTTATGAATTAGTTATTGAATGCATTGCATGGCAACAAAGTACATATTGCTTATATGGCGTTATTCTTCAATGCACAACGCTTGATCGTACAATGAATGCAAAGACAGCAGGTTGCATTGCATAATCTCTTTAATGAACTACGAAATTAGTTATGAGTTAGTTCTTGAATGCATTGCAATGCAACAAAGTACATATTGCTTATATGACGTTATTCTTCAATGCACAACGCTTTATCGTATGTGCAATAAATGCAACAACAGCAGGTTGTATTGCACAATCTCTTCAATGAACTACGAAATGAGTGTCTTGATTGCATTGCAATGCAACAAAGTGCATATTGCTTATATGATATTATTCTTCAATGCACAACGCTTGATCGTATGTGCAATGAATGCAACAGCAGGTTGCATTGCACAATCTCTTCAATGAATTACGAAATTAGTTATGAGTTAGTTCTTGAATGCATTGCAATGCAATGTGCAAAGTGCATAATGCTTATGTGATGCTATTCCTCAATGCACAACGCTTAATCGTATCTGCAATGGATTGCATCAACAGCAGATTGCATTGCACAATCTCTTCAATGAACTACGAAATGAGTTATGAGTTAGTTAGTTCTTGAATGCATTGCAATGCAACAAAGTACATATTGCTTATATGACGTTACTCTTCAATGCACAATGCCTGATTGTATGTGCAATGCATTGTATCAACAGCATAATGCATTGCACATCTCTTCAATGCACTACGAAATTAGTAATTTCTTGAATGCATTGCAATGCAACAAAGTGCATATTGCTTATATGATGTTATTCTTCAATGCACAACGCTTGATCGTATGTGCAATGAATGCAACAGCAGGTTGTATTGCACAATCTCTTCAATGAACTACGAAATGAGTGTCTTGATTGCATTGCAATGCAACAAAGTGCATATTGCTTATATGATATTATTCTTCAATGCACAACGCTTGATCGTATGTGCAATGAATGCAACAGCAGGTTGCATTGCACAATCTCTTCAATGAATTACGAAATTAGTTATGAGTTAGTTCTTGAATGCATTGCATGGCAACAAAGTGCATATTGCTTATATGATGCTATTTTTCAATGCACAACGCTTGATCGTATGTACAATGAATGCAACAACAGCAGGTTGCATTGCACAATCTTTAATGAACTACGAAATTAGTTATGAGTTAGTTCTTGAATGCATTGCAATGCAACAAAGTACATATTGCGTATATGACGTTATTCTTCAATGCACAACGCTTTATCGCATGTGCAATGAATGCAAAAACAGCAGGTTGTATTGCACAATCTCTTCAATGAACTACGAAATGAGTGTCTTGATTGCATTGCAATGCAACAAAGTGCATATTGCTTATATGATATTATTCTTCAATGCACAACGCTTGATCGTATGTGCAATGAATGCAACAGCAGGTTGCATTGCACAATCTCTTCAATGAACTACGAAATTAGTTATGAGTTAGTTCTTGAATGCATTGCAATGCAACAAAGTACATATTGCGTATATGACGTTATTCTTCAATGCACAACGCTTTATCGCATGTGCAATGAATGCAAAAACAGCAGGTTGTATTGCACAATCTCTTCAATGAACTACGAAATGAGTGTCTTGAATGCATTGCAATGCAACAAAGTGCATAATCAGATCAGCTGTCAATCAAAGTACAAAGATGTCCCTGTGGTTGTGATTACGATTAAAGTGACCAATCATAAGAGGGTCAGTGCCCTCCTTGGTTCCGCCCCCAAATTGTCAAAAGTCACGTAGACTCGAGGGAGCAGAAATCAGCTGAGCGAGCAGGAATCCACTGCGCGAGCAAAACAGCACTCCGCGAGCAGAAGCTCGCTGCGCGCGAGCAGGATTCCACTGTACAAGCAGAGTTAACCTATGAGAGTATGCCAGGCGCTCGCTCGCAGCTACCTGTACACCTCTCAGTTGTTGAATTTGTGCGCGAGTACTTTTATCATGCCAGCTGAAGGTTCATTTTTGCGCGTGTGAAATAACATAATGTGCTCGTGAGCATGTCTTACACGCTCATAACTTTTGACTAAAAAATAACGCCATAGCCTACTAGCAACCTACTAGTTTTACAAAGGAAAGAGTTAGTTATTGCATGCATTGGAAAGCGACAGCTCTGTGATGTTTTCTCGTGAGTACACAAATTAATGAGCTGTATCCAATGCGAAAACCAATCTGCTGTGTATTTTCTTTTCAACAGCTAATGCAATTATTTTCCTTCATACACAAATGATAATGGTTATTTTTTTCATTGCACAAAGGAATGGTTTTACTTTTATGCAATGGAATGAAACAACAAAAAATGTTATCTCCTCACAGCAACTCGGAATCAGTTAGTTATAGCATGGGAATTCAATGCGAAAGCACATATGTTATTTCATGTATTTTCTTTTCATTGCACAGAGGAATAAGTTAGACTTTGTATACAATGGAATGAAACAACATAAATCTATTCAATGCACTACGGAATTATTGGCTATATTTAGCCAATTGAAAAGTTATTGAAACACATCTTCAGATGCACCTCAACACATCATCAGTGATGTAACCTGGGGTCCTCTGGTGTTTCGGGTCTTTCAACATCAGACACCCTCGCCCAGGCGACCCAGCCACGGCTGATCAGACCGCGACTTGTGTTCAGGTAGCACTCGCTTGCCCCCATGGTGCTCCTTTACGGATCCAGAGCCATCTCGAGGCTCTCTCGGCTGCGTCGGTGGTGTTCTTGATGGCCCTGCTCCTTGTTGTTCCTGCAATGCCCAGCGCAGTAAAGGCTCTGTGGAGGGAGCGCCCCACAAAGCCTCTGCAGCCAACCTCAATAGGCATGCATTTCGCCTTCCAGCCCTGTGCTCGGCAGTCTGTGACCAGATGTTCATATTTGGTCATCTTTCTTTCATGGGCTTCTCCCAAGCAGTCCTCCCATGGCACGGTCAGCTCCATGATGATTATATTCTTGGTACTCTCTGAGACTAGAGTGATATCTGGCCTCATAGTTGTGCTGACGATGTGCTGGGGGAATTTCAGCTGCTTCTCCAAATCCACCGAGAGTTTCCAGTCCTTGGCTGATGCCAGAATTCCTGCTGGTGCCTTCCTCCCTGCCTGTGGCTGTTCTCCTGCCCTAACAAATACGATTGAGCGAGTGGTGTTTCTGCCTCGGCCGCCTTTGCTGATCTCTTTGCTGATGGTGTCTGCTGCAATAGCTTTCAGCACCTGGTTGTGACACCAAGTGTAACGACCCTGGCCGAGCGCTGTTGGGCAGGAGCTCAAAATGTGCTCCAGCGTTCCACGAGCTGGGCAAAATTGGCAAGTTGTCTGCTTTCCCCCACGTACAAAGGTTTGCTGGGCTAGGCAGGAGATCGTACACTGCCCGAATCAGGAAGGTTATGCGGTGCGGCTCGCTTTGCCAGAGCTCTGTCCAGGTGACCTTGCGGTCCATGGCCTGCTCCCACCTGGTCCAGGCCCCCTGTTGCCCCATTCCAGCAGCTCTGCTCGTCCTTCCTTCCTCCACAGTAGCTCTGACTTCTTCATAAATTCGGCTGCGCTTCTCCTTCCCCTTCAACTCTTTATGTCGAGGAGGTGTTGGGAACATCCCCTAGCCTGCTCTGCCTCGGGCCACCACTCCCACAAGCTCTTTGTGCCGCAGTCGAGCCTGTGCATCCAGCACAGCGGCTTGGGCGCTCCACTTCCTCCCTGTCTTCACCAGCACTCCTGCCTGGGCCACCTTTGGGTCGTTGGAGTCTCTATACATCAGAACCTCACGTGCCCGAGTCACTTTAAACTCCTCTTCCAGGGATTTCAGAGGCAACCGGAGCATTGTGGTGTTTCCATAGAGGGCAATGTTGCTGAGACTCCTGGGCAACCCTAACCATCTCCTGAGACAGCTGCTGACCTTTCTTTCCAGGGTCTCCACCGTGGAAATGGGAACCTCATACACATGTAACGGCCAGAGTATTCTTGGCAGTATACCATGTTGGTAAATCCACGCTTTAAACTTGTCGGGGAGGCCAGAACGGTCTGTTGCTCTTAACCAACTGTCCAGCTCCCGACCGGTCAACTGGACTGATGCGAAGTCTCTGAGGCTACTGTCAAAAACCTTGCCCAAGCTTTTCACCGGCTGTTCTGACAGTGATGGTATCTCTGCTCCTTTGATGCTGAAATGGAACCTGTCCGTGACCTTGCCCTTCTTCAGCACTAGCGAACGGGACTTGGCTGGTTTGAACTCCATCCGAGCCCACCGGATGAGCTTTTCCAGCCCTTGGAGTATCCACCTGCCTCCTGGCACTGACTCTGTGGTGACTGTCAGGTCATCCCTAAATGCTCTGATTGGCGGTTGGCGGACCCCACCTCTACTTTGGGGCCCCCGACACTCAGGCTCTGCCGATTTGACAATCATGTTCATAGCCACCGCGAATAGGATCACAGAGATGGTGCAGCCTGTGATTATTCCCACCTCCAGTTTGTGCCAATCTGATGTCACACCTCCTGCGGAGACTCTCATCCTGAAATGGTTGTAATAATCCAAGATGAGATCTGCAATATGCTGTGGCACATGGTGCTTGGTCATGGTGGTCTGGACCAGCTTGTGGGGGATAGAGCCATATGCATTGGCTAGGTCTAACCACAGTACCGTAAGGTCTCCCTTGTGTTCACGAGCTTCCCGGATGAGCTGAGTCACCACTCCCGTATGTTCTAAGCACCCTGGGACTCCAGCAATTCCTCCCTTTTGCACAGATGTGTCTATGTAGTTGTTAGTTAAGAGGAAGTTGGTCAGACGCCTTGCTACTATGCTGAAGAAGATCTTGCCTTCCACGCTCAGCAATGATATTATTCTGAACTGATTGATCTTCTTGGAATCTTTCTCCTTGGGGATCCAGACTCCTTCAGCAAATCTCCACTGTTGTGCCACCTTTCCTCTTCTCCGAATGACTCGAATGATCTTCCAGAGTCGCCTGAGTAGCAAGGGGCAGTTCTTGTAGACCTTGTATGGGATTCCACTTGGTCCAGGGGCAGAGCTAGATCGTGCCTTACGCACAACCTCCTGGACCTCTTTCATCAGTGGCTCCCTGCTGTCAAACTCCTTGGTGGGGAGGTGGATCTACAAGGATGTTGCACTGGCCCAACTCTTCCTCCCGGAGAGGGTCACTGTAAGTGCTGTGCAGATGCTGGTCAATTTCCTCTTTTTAACAGAGCTACTTGCCTACTTGCCTTCTGTCCCAGGAGCTGTTTAGTGAAGCCGAAAGGGGTTGGCAATAAACAAAGCTCTCTTTCTGGATCTCTCCTTTCGACGCCTTCTGTGCCATTCTGCTCTGCGCAAGGTCATCAGCCTTTTCCTCAAGACAGCTCTCAACTCCTCCGGGGGGGGGGGGGGCGTTGCTCCTCACTGGCTTCCTTGTACCGCTTCTTGAGGGACTTCAACTCCTGCCGGATTTTGTGGATCTTCGCTGCTCTGTGGTTCATGGAATAGGTGGTTGGAGTTGATCGCTTCTCCTCGGCACCGAACCTCTCCTGTGCTAGGCTGGAGATGATGGTCGTCATTGCCTGCAGCCTTCGATCCACATCTCCCTTCTCTGTTGCTTCAAGCACCTTGTCATCGAACTGCCTCCAGACTGCTGTCTTACAGGCCTGTGGCCACTTGATTCGCACCTTTGCTTGGGGCAGAAGACTTGGGGGGACACGGAGGCTCTGAGCGCTATGGGGTTCTTCCTGGCTCGGCTCCTCCTGCGTCTCATCAGATGTAGCATCTGTGCGCTGTGACACATGTTCGTTCTCCAAACACTTCATCCTGGCTTGGTGGATCTTTAGACCACGGCTGTTTTTGCAGGTTTTTCCGCACCTGCATACTGCGGTTGTTGTCGTTTCTCCATTGCCTTTAGTCAGTAACCTTGGGTCTGTCAGATTGGGGTTCTCATTCTCCCCCCCTCTCGGGCTCCCCTGGGGGTATACTTCCATTAGTCGATCTGTAGCTTCAAAAAGGGTTCCTCCTCTCGGAGAATGTGGTTTGGGCTGCCAACCCTTCCCACCCCTAGTGCTGTCTTCCCAAGCTGCCAACTGTCTCTCCAGTAGTCACCAGCCTCTTCCTGGTTGCCAACCAGTCTATTCCTGGGAGTCACTGGCCTTGCCAGAAGAGGTAGTTCTTGAAACACATCTTCAGATGCACCTGAACACATCATCAGTGATGTAACCTATCACTGAAAATAATTAATATAAAATAAATAATAAAAGGCAACTTACTATATATTTTCATAGACTCTTTCTGATGTTAAATCCACCAGACAGGAGTCCATATTTGACCTAGTGAACATATTTCTGGGCAGACAGTACTCTATATTTAACTTTCTACACATTCTCATTGACTTATTCTGATGTTTCGGCAGCAAGCCTGTGCATTGAAAATATTTCTGGCAAAATGGTCCCCAAAAGGCAACTTACCAAATACTCTAAATAAGCCAGAAAGTAGGCTTTTCCCTCTTTGACCTATACTGAATATATTTCTGGGCAAAAAGTACTTGATCTTGAACATTCTATACATCATGACTCCCCAAAAGGTAACGTACAAAAGACTCTTTCTGATGTTAAATCCGCTAGAAAGTAGTCCCTTATTGACCTACTGAATATATTTCTGGGCAAAAAGTAGTTAATCTTGAACCTTCTGTACAAATGACTTCTTTTGATTTTACCTCAGACATACAGTAGTCCATTTCTAACCTATTGAACCTCTAACCTCTTTATTTCTTGCTAAAGAGTCCTCAAACTTGAACTTTCTACACATACTGATTGACTTCTGAAGTTACATCAGCCAAACAAAAGTCCATATCTGATCTATTGAATATATCTCTGGCCAAAGGGTCCTCAAAATGTTTTTTTACTATATAAAACAAAATTTTTTGCCCAAAAGTCCTCGAGCATGAACTTATTATACTTTCTCATTGACTCATTCTTATCCTTTTGCCATATAGTAGTCCAAATTTGACCTACTGAACCTATATCTGGCCAAAGGGTTGTCAAAAGGCAACATACTTTAGAGTATTAAAGACCTTTTCTGATGTTAAATCAGCCAGAAAACAGTGAATATTTGAGCTACTGTACATATTCCTGGGCCAAGAGTACTCAATCTTGAACAACCTATACATAATTAATGCATACTTCTGATGTTACGTCAGCCATATAGCAGTCGATATTTGTCCAAATTAACATATTTCTGGATATGACTTTTATTTCATTCTTCAATGCACAACGCTTGGTCGTATGTGCAATGCAATGCAACAGCAGATTGAGTAGACTACCCATTCATAAATACAGTCGTTTGCTGGGTTAAACGAATTAGAATTTTTGAACGACTCGTTTGAATGAAGGATTCAACTTCCTCATTAAGATGGAGACTTACTGGCGGTGTTAAAAATCATTTTTTTCAATAATTTCATATTTCTACATTTTTTTTTTTTACATTTAAAACATTAATCTCTTAACATAATTTATGCAATTATAATTTGCTGTGTAAATCCACAACAAGCCTTTGTCAAACCGAAAATTAATTTTATTGATACCGACTTCCTTTTATTTGGTCATAATAGCCATAATGCAATAGTCTTTGCATTCTGATTGAATTTGTTGACTAAATGTAAGAATCTGACATAAAAGAGGACATATAGCTATGACAATGAATTTAAAAATACAGTTGGCTTTATTATTAGAGTTTTGATCTTCTCTCAACTGAGTGAGCACATCCTGCATTATATTGTATTATAATGAGGATGTAATATTAGCCTACCACTAAACTTTGAGTAGGCTATAGGCATGTTGCATATTACTTGTGCTAGGAACCTCAAAGCATATTTACATTTTTGTGTAATTTGTGCTACTCCATCATGTTTGTAGCATAAGTAGGGCCAAAACATAAACTCAAGTCCTGTGCATACAGGCCATAAATAACAAATAGACATTATATTATTCATAAGAATTTAAGTTAATAAAAACATCTAAAACAAAGAATAAATGTATTATTTAAATTTGTATAATGGCAACTGTCAATGCGTGAACATGTTTACATGGGTCCGTGTACGTTTCTTCCACTTCTGCAGTCATCATTCTTCTTAGTTGCATACGCTCATTTTCCAGTCTTGTTGAATGTTATTGTCAATACAACTAAACATTTTGGGAGAACGTCACATAAGTTGACTTCATAAAGTCATGTTGATTTCCTAAAATCAACCTAAAATTCCTCACCATTATTGTGATTAGTGCTCCATTTGGTTGGGCACTTGGAACTTAATTCATATCATTCTGATTCTCTTCCAATTGATGCAGTGATGCAACATGATATCACAGTTATTTGATTTCAAAGGAAGTGAAGTTATAAATATTATACTTAAATTAAAATATACTTAAATTAGTTCCATATTCTTAATGAATGTATTTATGATGTATAACATGATTATCATGTTAAATAATGATCTTTTTACATTTTAATTGCAAACACTTATGGCATTAATTTTTTATTGGGTTGATATAATCCCTCTATATTTGTGACTATATCTTGCAATTTTGCTTGAGTCACACACAGACTTTAAACATTCAGCATGCAAACCACAACAATGGTAACAAGTTTTATTAAAATTACATTAATTAATTAGACCATTGCAATTTTATTTGCTGTCTCTTGTCAGTATAACCCCAATAACGATAGCAAATACAATTTTAATAGTTAAATAAAGCCAAAAATGGTAAAACAAAGCAATTAATTTATTCATGCCGCAATGCACTCTGGGAGTACACTTCCTCAGATCACAGATAGAATTAAGTTGACAAAACTTAAATAGATTAAGTAAGAAGAACTTGATGTAATTAAGTTATGCTTACTTACTTAAATTAAGGCAACGAGTTTGCACAATTTAATTAAGTAAACTGAACTAATTCGTTTTTACGGTGTAGATATTAAAATGCATACTCTTCTGAGTTTTATGACGTAGGCCTTGTGTTTCATTAAAATGTATTAGCCTATAATCTAAAGGATGCACGCTTGTGCGTGGGGCACCGGGTCATGCTAAGAGTAAAAAACACGCGCGCGTCACGTTGTAAAAAACGCATTTTATTATTAGCTTATTCAGAAATAGTGTAAAAGAACGGTAAATAAAATACTAAATTAACATTATAAAAACTATGAATAACAAGCTATGCATATTTTACTTCCTCTTAGCCTAGCCTATGTCAAATCTTTAAATGAATGGTAGCCTATCCTATTAAGAAAACAACAAGAATAAAAAAAAATGTAGCCACGTATAATAAAAGATATACATAGTAGCCTATCAAAATATTGTGCCCTTTATTACAAACAACATTTAGCCTATATTTTAAATATGAAGCCTAAACATATTTATTTTAATCAAAACTGAAACTGTAGCCTACCGACGTTGGGTTCGCACATCTCTCATTCGGCCCAACGTTTCCATATTTGCAATGTAACATTTGGATTCTAACTATTAATGTAAAGAAGGCTTTGTACTTCAGTCGAGTCCTAATATAGACGAAGGCTAAATCCGCACTTCAAGGGAAATGAGTTTGGAAGAACAGCAAGTTATGACTGACCAGCACAGTCTTTATATTGTACAAAAGACGAATAAAATTAGGCAGAATAACTTTTTATATGTTTGGTTGTCTGTTTTATTTTAATAATGAACAGGCTGCGTGTCAATTTTGTAATGCCAGAAGTGAACTGATAATATGTTGTGTAAGCGCGATGCTCTGGCGCCATCACTTGGATTTGTTCCTCGGCTGGGGAAATAACTTAATACTCTGTCGTTTAATACTTTGTCATTCCAAACTGTAAAATGTATATTTTAATTTGTGTACATTCAAAATGACTACAAAATGTCATGCCTATGAAAAATAAAGAAAACAACACGATGTGCTGCTTAAGCGCGTCTCTGTCTCATTGAACATCTTTCTGGCGCACACCATAAAATAAACCAAAATACAGCGATCAGCCTTTTTGGCGCGCCTACTTTTGAAAGTCAACATTTAGATTATCTGAAGTAAAATGCATTATATAAGCCTAAATCCGTGGCATTATATTAGGCAAAAAAAATTTAGGCATTATATATTAATATATTATATATATTAATTTTAATAAAAAACCGTGACTTTACAGTCCGGAAAATAGCTAATTATTTCACGGACTGCCTGGCACTTGAGCACTGCTGTTGTACACAGAAGAAAGCCCTGCTGTAGGCTCTTCCCCGGTACGGGTTGTGTCGAGCCATTCGTTAGTCTGGTTGTTTGATGAGAAAAAGATGAAATGTAGTTGCAATAAACGAGTTAAGAATCCGCATATCATCAGCAGCGGAGGACTCTTATTCTGCTGTGCGCTACCGAGGAAGGACTGATGACTTCGGCTGACAAATCAGAGGTAAGGGGCGTTTCATTCCCGCCCACGTGTTGAGATTGAGGAGTCTGAGCCGGTCCGCCATGATGGTAGGAGACGCTAACGGTTGCCAGGGGCAACGCCATCAGAACTTCACAGAAGCGCGACTAAACATTCAAGAGCTCTTTCATTTTTGCGCATTTATTATTTCGGTGGGACAGAGACGGATCTACCAATACGAGAAAAAAAGGAAGAAAGTAAAGAAATGCAAAAAGATAAGGCGAAAGAAAAGGGACCTTACAGGAACAAGCTCACACCAAGCGCAAAACAGCGGTATTTGGAGAAGCAGCATCAAGATATTTGTTCTTTTGCACTAAGAACAGTATTGTTATTTTATTATTATTACTTATGTTGTCCATGAAACTTATTTTGTCCGAAAAAAATACATATATATTCAGTCCTCGATAAATATTGTTAAGCCATATCAAGTTGTTTCAAGCATTTATTTCAAGAAATAAAAAAGTAATGAACAAGGCACTCAAACAACACTTTTGCACATGTTCGTTAAGGCACAGCAAACAGTGACAACTTATCAAAGGCATCAGCCAACCAAGCAATCCGGCGTCTCCTCGTCAGGTCAGAGACTTGCTCTCCCTGATGCTGTGTCCATTTCGGTAACCTAAAAAACTGTATTCCATTCTTCCTATGTTTTCCAAATGTATCGTGTGAGGTACTGGAGCAGTTTTTAACGCAGCAGTGACCTCCAGGCATGGTAAAACAGTGTGGAATTGCGAGAACCTCCTCTACTACCGAGTTAACAACACATGTAAACAATCTTGTTTTGCCGCCGGAATCCTGCCAACATGGCGGAGAGGGTGAGAATCCCGCGAGATCCCGTGATATCGAGGGGAGGGGCTCTGTACCATGACGACAACTCCTCACTCTCAGTAGAAATCGAATATTCAAGCTGTTTATTCATTTTTCTACATCAGAACGAAAAACGAAAATCAAGCTGAATTCTTGTTTTTCGTTTCTTTGGAAAAAAATGAAAAAACAAAAAAGGAACTGTTTTCTCATTTTTCTACTTTCAATATTAAATCAAAACACGACTGAACGAATGATACACGGATTTTTAACTTCAGTCAATTCGCAGGTGAAGTTCTGCACACCCTTCAAACTCAGTGATTAGCTTCGGTTGGTAGCAGTGCTTGCCTTCTCTTTGATATAAACCGTTTTTGGTTTATAAAAGAAAAACGAATTGACTGAAGTTAAAAATCGGTCAGGGGATCTCTGGATAATCCGTAATTCGTTTGTAATTATAAAACGAAAATACCGTTTTTCTGTTTTTTGTTTCAAAACGAAAAACCAAATAACCGTTTTTGGTGTAGGAATCAAAAAACGAAAAACCAATTAAAAACGGCCCGTTTTTCGTTTTTGGTGATCATTTTATCGTTATTCCTCTTTGAACAAAGAATGAAGAGAGTCTTTGAACTTCAGTCAATTTGTTTTTCGTTTATAAACCAAAACGGAGGTCACGTGGTCTATTCCTTTTTTGAAAAAAAAAAACACTTTAGTTAACTGAAATAAAAATTTAAACTAATAAAATAATAACTCTGGCTGTTAGGGAGAATTAAACATTTGTAAGACCATTGGTGACCTGCAACTTCAGATTAGGACAAGTGAACTCATTTTATATGTAGCTTAGGATAGCAGGTAGCCTATTTATTTATAAGTTTATATTATTTAATTCACATTTTAGTTTTGTAACATATTTATAGCCCTTCTTGCTATGTGGAAGCTCAACCAGCAGAGGTCACTCTACCCCCTTCTGTGCACCGACTCTTTCTGTGGGACAACAGGCAACAAGCGTTTGACCTTTTGACTTGTGTTTATATCAAGAGAAGAGAAGGCAAGCACTGCTACCAACAGAAGCTAATCACTGAGTTTGAAGGGTGTGCAGAACTTCACCTGCCTTCCAGCTCCTCTTTCTATGCTACTATAGCTGCTAAACACTCAGCTTCCACCATCTACTGTTACCCCTTCTGTGTCAAAACAAACCTCTTCCAAAACAAGTCTATAAAGTTGTATACTTTTTCTTTTGCATTTTTCTCAAGTGTAATATAGCCTACTTATTATGGGTCAGGGGATCTCTGGATAATCCGTAATTCGTTTGTAATTATAAAACGAAAATACCGTTTTTCTGTTTTTTGTTTCAAAACGAAAAACCAAATAACCGTTTTTGGTGTAGGAATCAAAAAACGAAAAACCAATTAAAAACGGCCCGTTTTTCGTTTTTGTCGATCATTTTATCGTTATTCCTTTTTGAACAAAGAATGAAGAGAGTCTTTGAACTTCAGTCAATTTGTTTTTCGTTTATAAACCAAAAACGGAAGTCACGTGGTATATTCCTTTTTTGGAAGCGAAAGTAACTGGTAACACTTTCAAAATAAAAGTAGGCTAACTATAGTTAGCGAGGTGATTGTAGACTAAAACTGAACTAATATAACGTTTTTTAGTAAAACTAAAGTAGCACTGGGTGTGAAAAAAACACTTTAGTTAACTGAAATAAAAATGTAAACTAATAAAATAATAACTCTGGCTGTTAGGGAGAATTAAACATTTGTAAGACCATTGGTGACCTGCAACTTCAGATTAAGACAAGTGAACTCATTTTATATGTAGCTTAGGATAGCAGGTAGCCTATTTATTTAAGTTTCTATTATTTAATTCACATTTTAGTTTTGTAACATATTTATAGCCCTTCTTAATATGTGGAAGCTCAACCAGCATAGGTCACTCTACCCCCTTCTGTGCACCGACTCTTTCTGTGGGACAACAGGCAACAAGCGTTTGACCTTTTGACTTGTGTTTATATCAAGAGAAGAGAAGGCAAGCACTGCTACCAACAGAAGCTAATCGCTGAGTTTGAAGGGTGTGCAGAACTTCACCTGCCTTCCAGCTCCTCTTTCTATGGCACTATAGCTGCTAAACACTCTCAGCTTCCACCATCTACTGTTACCCCTTCTGTGTCAAAACAAAACTCTTCCAAAACAAATCTATAAAGTTGTATACTTTTTCTTTTTCTTTTGCATTTTTCTCCAGTGTAATATAGCCTACTTATTATGTTAGTTAAGTAGATGAAATATTTGTTATGCAGCTTAAGGGTTCTGGTTAGTTATGTAGACCTATTGTGTGTGAAACCTAGCATTACTCAGTCAAAAATGGTCTCTAGCTCTGGGACTTTCAGATCTTTTAGTGCTTTTTTGGGGTTTAATTCTGTTTGATGAACCACCAGGGAAAGGCAGTGCTCTGTACTCTTGGTACTTGTGTAAAGTAAAATAAAATTGTAGTTAAATCATTTAGTTTTTCTCCCTGGTACTCATCTCAGGACCTTCCAGATTTGACCCAATACCTGGAGGATGTGATCCTGTGCACTGTGTGTAGGGTTTAAGGACTGATGATAGTATTAAGACTGGCCCCAGTCACATACCATCACTCTCTCTTCAAATAAATGCTGGACTGGCAGGACAAAGCAGCACACCACTCCTTCTTCCGGCACCATAAAAGGGCCTTGTTGTCACTTTCAGATATTTACATCATGGTTTATGGTAAGCCACATCTTTGAATTGTGGCACTACTTTTGTGGAATTGGATATTGAAATAAGTGTGTACTAAGACTAATTGTGACTTTGGTGCTACAAGTGTGGCACCTAGTGTCACTAGCAATGCTTCTGTTGGAAATAGTGGGACACAAGTGCCACTAAATGGAGTGCAATGGAAACTGTTAAAAGGAGTGACCAGGGCACAAATTAGTGGTTGATTTTCCTTTATCACCAGCCCAACAAACAATACTACTATTATGTTTATGGTTAAAATTGAACATTCACCCAAACTAATTTCGTTTTTTTTAGTTGTCACAGGTAGAACTATTCTGTATGCTTTTCATTAAGTTATTTATTTAAAAGTATTGTTGTTATTCTAGTTCTCATGGCTGTGCTGTGTTTATTTAATTTGCTTGACTGTTTCTTCTTTTGACTCTCCCTCAGTTGTTTTCGTTAGTTGTTTATTGCTGTTATTTGGCTGGTTGTCTAGGTTAAAACTAAATGATTTAACTACACTTTTATTTTACTTTACACAAGTACCAAGAGTACAGAGCACTGCCTTTCCCTGGTGGTTCATCAAACAGAATTAAACCCCAAAAAAGCACTAAAAGATCTGAAAGTCCCAGAGCTAGAGACCATTTTTTACTGAGTAATGCTAGGTTTCACACACAAGTAGGTCTACATAACTAATGAGAACTACAAGCTGCATAACACATATTTAATCTACTTAACTAACATAATAAGTAGGCTATATTACACTGGAGAAAAATGCAAAAGAAAAAGAAAAAGTATACAACTTTATAGATTTGTTTTGGAAGAGTTTTGTTTTGACACAGTAACAGTAGATGGTGGAAGCTGAGAGTGTTTAGCAGCTATAGTGCCATAGAAAGAGGAGCTGGAAGGCAGGTGAAGTAAACACAAGTCAAAACACAAGTCATAAACACAGGTCAAAAGGTCAAACGCTTGTTGCCTGTTGTCCCACAGAAAGAGTCGGTGCACAGAAGGGGGTAGAGTGACCTCTGCTGGTTGAGCTTCCACATAGCAAGAAGGGCTATAAATATGTTACAAAACTAAAATGTGAATTAAAGAATAGAAACTTAAATAAATATAAAATGAGTTCACTTGTCTTAATCTGAAGTTGCAGGTCACCAATGGTCTTACAAATGTTTAATTCTCCCTAACAGCCAGAGTTATTATTTTATTAGTTTACATTTTTATTTCAGTTAACTAAAGTGTTTTTTCACACCCAGTGCTACTTTAGTTTTACTAAAAAACGTTATATTAGTTCAGTTTTAGTCTACAATCACCTCGCTAACTATAGTTAGCCTACTTTTATTTTGAAAGTGTTACCAGTTACTTTCGCTTCCAAAAAAGGAATATACCACGTGACTTCCGTTTTTGGTTTATAAACGAAAAACAAATTGACTGAAGTTCAAAGACTCTCTTCATTCTTTGTTCAAAAAGGAATAACGATAAAATGATCGCCAAAAACGAAAAACGGGCCGTTTTTAATTGGTTTTGCGTTTTTTGATTTTGACACCAAAAACGGTTATTTGGTTTTTCGTTTCGAAACAAAAAACAGAAAAACGGTATTTTCGTTTTATAATTACAAACGAATTACGGATTATCCAGAGATCCCCTGACCGTTAGCCTACTTTTATTTTGAAAGTGTTACCGATTACTTTCGCTTCCAAAAAAGGAATAGACCACGTGACTTCCGTTTTTGGTTTATAAACGAAAAACAAATTGACTGAAGTTCAAAGACTCTCTTCATTCTTTGTTCAAAGAGGAATAACGATAAAATGATCGCCAAAAACGAAAAACGGGCCGTTTTTAATTGGTTTTTCGTTTTTTGATTCCTACACCAAAAACGGTTATTTGGTTTTTCGTTTTGAAACAAAAAACAGCCGAAGATCAAACTGTGTCGTCATCAATCCTCCCTCGGTAGCGCACAGCAGAATAAGAGTCCTGATGATGATGTGCGGATTCTTAACTCGTTTATTGCAACTACATTTCATCTTTTTCTCATCAAACAACCAGACTAACGAATGGCTCTACACAACCCGTACCGGGGAAGAGCCTACAGGGCTTTCTTCTGTGTACAACAACAGTGCTCAAGTGCTAGGGGGTCCGTGAAATAATTAGCTATTTCCCTATTTTCCGGACTGTAAAGTCACGTTTTTTATCATAAGCACGCTGTGATTTATTCCTAAATAATTTAGGCTTATATAATGCATTTTACTTCAGATAATCTAAATGCTGACTTTCAAAAGTAGGGGCGCCAAAAAGGCTGATCGCTGTATTTTGGTTTATTTTATGGTGTGCGCCAGAAAGATGTTCAATGAGACAGAGACGCGCTTAAGCAGCTCATCGGGTTGTTTTCTTTACTTTTCAAAGGCATACCATTTTGTTGTCATTTTGAATGTACACAAATTCAAATATACATTTTACTGTTTGTAATGACACAGTATTAAACGACAGAGTATTAAGTTATTTCCCCAGCCGAGGAACAAATCCAATTGATGGCGCCAGCGCATCACACTTACACAACATATGATCAGTTCACTTCTGGCATTACAAACTTGACACGCAGCCTGTTCATTATTAAAATAAGGCAAGGCAAGGCAAGTTTATTTATATAGCACATTTCATACACAATGGTAATTCAAAGTGCTTTACATAGAAGAAATTAAAATAATCAAAAGAAATCAGAATAATTAAAACAGTTTAGAATAAAAGATAAAATACAGAAATAATCACATGAAATCAGAGTAATTAAAACATAAAATAAAATACAGTGCAAACAGTCGGACGAACAGTGGCACAGTGCTCATTCAGTAAATGCACACCTAAACAGATGTGTTTTGAGTCTGGATTTGAATGTGACTACTGTAGGAGCACATCTGATCTCTTCTGGAAGCTGGTTCCAGCCGCGGCTGGCATAGTAGCTAAAAGCAGACTCGCCATGCTTAGAGTGAACCCTTGGTATTTCTAGCCGATGTGATCCTAATGATCTGAGTGATCGGTTGGGTTTATATTCAGTGAGGATATCTGCAATGTATTGAGGTCCTAGGCCATTGAATGATTTATATACCAGTAATAATACTTTAAAATCAATCCTAAATGTAACTGGCAGCCAGTGTAAAGACCTGAGGACTGGTGTGATGTGTTTATATTTTCTGGTTCTGCTCAGAATCCTAACAGCAGCGTTCTGTATGAGCTGCAACTGTCTTATGGTCTTTTTGGGAAGGCCAGTGAGAAGTCCATTACAATAATCCACCCTACTGGTGATGAAAGCATGCACAAGTTTTTCTAAGTCTTGACTAGAAACAAAGCATCTAATTCTTGCAATATTTTTCAGGTGATAGTATGCTGATTTAGTAATTGCTTTGACATGACTACTGAAACTAAGGTCTGACTCTAGAGACACACCAAGATTCCTGACTTGATTTTTAGTTGTTTGACCCCTAGACTGAAGGTATGCGTTCACCTTGAGAACTTCATCTTTGTTTCCAAACGCAATGACTTCAGTTTTGTCTTTGTTTAACTGAAGAAAGTTTTGGCACATCCAATTGTTTACTTCATCAATGCATTGGCAAAGGGAGTCAATGGGGCTGTAATCGTTAGGCGATAGGGATAACTAGAGCTGTGTGTCGTCTGCATAGCTGTGGTAAGCGATTTGGTTCCTTCTCATTATTTGGCTCATTGGGAGCATGTACAGGTTGAATAGGAGTGGCGCAAGAATTGAGGCTTGAGGGACTCCGCATGTCATGGATGTCCACTCAGACTTATGGTCTCCTATACTCACATAATAACCTCTGCCTCCTAAGTATGACCTGAACCATTTTAGAACTATCCCAGAAAGCCCGACCCAGTTTTCCAGCCTGTCAAGAAGTATTTTGTGATCGACAGTGTCAAATACAGCACTGAGGTCGAGTAGTACCAGCACTGATAATTTGGCTGTATCAGTATTTAAAGTTGCAGTAGGGAGTTTTGAGAATGTGATTTCCCTTACTGATAAGTAAATCTAGAGTGTGTCCACGATTATGTGTGGGTCCATGTACATGCTGAGTCAGATCAAAAGTTTTTAAAACTGTTTTGATTTCTTTTGCCATATTGTTTTCTGCATTATCTATGTGAATGTTAAAATCTCCAGCAATGGCAAAGCAGTCAAACTCTGAGGAAATTGTTGATAACAGTTCTGTTAAGTTCTCAGCAAAAGCTGGAGAGTATTTTGGAGGCCTGTAAACAATGATAAGTAAAATGCGTGGAGCACCTTTTAACACAATACCCAGATATTCGAAAGACGGGTAATTCCCAAATGATATTTGCTTACATTGATAGACATCTTTATAAAGAGCAGCTAAACCTCCACCTCTTCTGACAGCTCTGCAGACACTCATAAAAATAAAATTAGGAGGGGCTGTTTCATTGAGGACTGTTGCACTGCAACTTTCTTCTAGCCAAGTTTCATTTAGCAACATTAAATCCAGGTTGTATGTGGTTATTAAGTCGTTGACTAAAAGTGATTTATTTTTAAGTGAGCGGATGTTTAAAAGTGCTAACTTAACAGTCTTACTTTTTGTCCCCACAGCAATCTTAGTATGTCGTGTAATAGGCACCAGATTAGATGGGTTTGCTGTACGGCTTTTGAAGGCCTTAGACTTTCTATCATGTAATCGAACAGCAATAGAAAAAAAGACAGGCACACTGGGTTCCCGCTTGTTCTGTAAACATTTGAGAAAGTTATTGTTATCATAGCGGGGACCCGACACATATCACTGAGAGCTGGTATCAGTTGTTTTTGGTTCACCTCGAGCCGCTGGAGGAGGGTGTGGGCCCTGGCGCTGTGGCAGAGGCCGAAGAGCTCTCACAGGAGGAGGGGGAGGGCGAGCTGGGCCCGCAGGCTTTGGTGGTTGTGGGGCCTGGAGTTTTTTGGTTGGTATCTGGGGGCTCGCAGCAAAAGAGTGGGATAGTCTAGTTCCAGCATGCACCAGTTGTTCCATTTTCTCTGAGAAGCACAGAAGTGGAGAGGGACGTGTGTGTACTATTGTATTGCAGAATTCACTGTTGTTAACACTGTTTTTATTAGATTAATGCATTTTACATAAAGTAACTAAACATAAGTAATCTATTTCATTTATCCATTAGTACTGTTGAAAAATTGTTGAACATTTATGATGGATAAAAAGCTATTTATTAGCAACAACCTCAACATGTAAATGTAGTATTGAGCTCATAAATCACAGAGGTAACATGAGTCTTGTCTGGATGTTACAGGGACGGATGAGCACACGCGGCTGCTTATCCGGTGGAGAGTGGCTCATGAAGCGCTCTTCACCGGAAAGCGTAATGCTGCCATCAAAGGCTTTGAGTGAGTATACAGAAATATTTAAAAATCAATTGAATACTTTATTTGCAGTACATTTCAATTATTGTATTTTCAAACAGAGATATAACTTTTTCATTCTTGATTTCTCTCTTGCTGCAGATCTTTTGTGGAGGAGCAGAGCCTGCAAGGCAGGGTGACGGCGGCGTTTGTTAAAAAAAAAAGGGAAAACCTGAAACAAAAATACAAAGTAAGATCATTTTGTTACTTCTAATACATAAATTAAATGATTAAATATTGTGCTGTTAAAATGACTGCTTTTGTATCATGCTTGTGCATTTTTGCAGGATCTGAAATGTCCGCAGACGGGGGTGAGCACTGAGGATGGAGAGCCCACAGCAGCATCCTGGAAGTGGTACACTGCCATGGATGAGGCAATTGGGGGCAGACCCTCCATCTCTCCTCCTGCCCTCGTTGCCTCATGTGGGCCGGATGCTGCTGTGGTCTCTTCATCCTCAGTGAGGCCAGAGCCAGCAAGAGCTAGGAAAAGGGCTATAGATGTGGAGGAGCTGATCCGGGACATGGAGGAGCGAGAAGAGGAGAGAGAGCGGAAGGCAGCTGAGAGGGAGGAGAGGCTGTGGAGAGAAATGGAGGAGAAGGAGGACAGAAGAGAACGGGAGAGACGAGAGAGAGGAAAGACAAGAAAGAGAAGTAAGAGAAAGAGAAGAGAGATGGCACCGGGAGGCAGTCGAGAGAGAGGAAAGGAGAGAAAGAGAAACCAACGAAAGGGATGAAAGGTTCCTTTCTGTTCTTCAGATGCTCGCCAAAAAATAAATTATTTGACAAAAAACATCTTCTGATCTTTTGCACATTTGGGTTGATGTGAATTAAATTTGTGAATAAAAATGGGAATCTATATATAGATACGGTACTGATATATATATACACACAGTACTGTGCAACAACTACAAATGGTGGCCTAAGAATTTTGTACAATAATATGTATATAAAACAAACTATTTCTAGGCATTCACAGTACATTTACACTAGAAATTTAGTGATACTTTAAGATTGTAATCAAATTCATAAATTAAATATTTATGAAACGTTGATTAATAATTAGTGAATGTATGGTGTACTGTAAGAAGAAAAAACACTTTAAAACACTGGTTTTACTGGAGTGTATTATATGACTTTTAAAGGTTTACAGAGTTCATGCAAGGATCTTAAGTCATGGAGGGTTAAGTTCCAGCACACCTGTCAGTAAATTTCAAGTAGTCAGTTATTAATTGGTTTAAATTGATTCAGGGGTGTATAATTAGGGTTGGAAAAACTCTGCTGGATAATAGCCCTCCATGACCAAAGCTGAACTTGAGACTGTTTACACAAATTACACACAGTAAAATAGTGACTAAAGGGTTACATAACCCAAGCAAATAAATCATAATAGTAATAATTCAATAGTCATTATTTACTCGCCTTGATGTTGTTTGATCCCTCTGTTTTTTGTTTTCCTGAACACAAAAGGTGATTTTGGTCAGGTTTGTACTGTTTGGTTTAATACAATATCAGTCAATGGACTTTCAGAAGCGTCATTAAATAATGCCAGGAAGCTTCTGAAAGTTGGGCTCCATTGACTGATATTGTATGAAACCAGCAGAACAAACTTGACAAAAATTCCCTTTTGTATTTAAACAATAAAAAACATTAAATAAGTAAATAGTAAACCGTAAACAATTGCTGTATTTATATGTTGAGGTGAACTAACCCTTTAACCCACCAAATATAATTTGTAGTAAATTTATGTATGCATTTTGCATTATAGTAATTCCTTGACAAACTAAGCAGCTTTGACCGTTTATGCCCATGACTGGTTCAAAAAATGCTTTACAAATATCAATCACATTTATGCATTTGACATATTTTTTATCGAAAGTGATTAACTCCATTTATTTACAGGGACAATGACCCTGGACAAACCTGGAGTAAAGAGCCTTGCTGATTGACCAGCAATCTTCTTCTAACCAGTTCATTGGTTTATCCCTCTACACTACAAAAGGTTTTAAAGCTCTAACAAATATTTGCATGTAATTGTAAACCTATAAAATGACATTTGTCAAGAAACTGAATGCTGACAACATGAATTTTAAAACATTTTTATCTTTCTTAATGTTTTAAAGGTAGTCATGCTCATGGAGAGCCGGCACAGGGATGTTTGGAACAGACACTGCAGCAGCCAGATTGTCCCGCACTTGTTCTCCCACTCTTGCTTCAAGGTTGTGGGGATCAGGGGGGCCGTCATCATGGTCTTCCTCATCCTCTGGCTCAACGATGTCCCCATTGGCTAGAGCGAGATTGTGAAGCACAGCGCAGCACGCAACAATCTCAGGCACGAAGGCAGGGCTCACCTCCAAGGCCTTGAAGAAAATGCAGCGCCAGCGTGTCTTCAGCATCCCAAAAGCTCTCTCCACGATGTTGCGGGCACGGGAGTGCTTGCTGTTGAGACGCGCCTGCACAGGGTTCTGCACCGGCTCTCTGTACGGGGTGATGAGGCAGATGGGTGCACTCAGGCAAGGATAGCCTCCATCCCCGAGGATGCACTTGCCTGCAGGTGGATAAAGGCCGCCAGCATACACTGGACTGTTCCTCAGCACCCTGGCATAGTGCACAGACCCAGGATACCCCACAAACACATCAAGGAATTTCCCCCGGTGATCAGTGATGGCCTGGAGTTGGATGGAGTGAAACAGCTTTCTGTTGAAGTAGCAGTGGGAGTTATTTGCTGGAGGTTTGATACGGATATGACAGCCGTCTATTGCACCAACTGCTCTGCTGAAAGCTGGTGAGCCAGACAGCTGTGCAAATCCTGCTCCCACTGCCTCCAGGTCATCTCCGGTCGGAAAGCAGATCACCCTCCTCAAAATTCCCATGATGGCCTTGCTCACTCTGTGCACAATGTTATACACAGAGGTCTTTGGGATGTCGAAGGCCTGCGACACCACCCTGTAGGATGCTGCATGGGCCAGCCAGTGCAGGAACACAAGGACCTCAATCTCCCGTTCCCATCCATGGTCCGATTCCAGTCTGACTGCAGCAATCAGGGACCTGATGGACGGCAGAGACAGGCGAAGGTGGGCACGGTGGTCAGCTGCTTCATCAAGATAAAGCCGCAGAATGGGAACCGCTCTATTGAGATGGCAGTATGATGTGGGGTTCACCGCCTGTAAATACATCATAGTTTGTTAGAACACAAAGCTTGAATTAAGCAATGTTTCATATGGTATTGACTTGTATATGTATTTCTTTATAGTGATATGATATCTTTTATTCATTCATTTATTTTTATTCATGTTTCATATTAAATATTTATTCATGTTTCAATAAAATATTCATTTCATTAATTCTTGCATTAATCATTGCTTGAAGGAAATTGTATGTATTCACATCAGCTGCATTTGTCTAGTGTGTATTCATACATCTATGTCATATGACAATACAACAGTTTGCTTGTTTTACCAAAATATATCATTTTAATTAAGAAAATGTTAAATAATTAAGTTGGTCAGCATTTGTCATTATAGTGCATAAGTGTTGGGGTGGGCTAGTAATGCAATTCATTCTGGGGTAATCTTAATTTTTTAAGTAGTAATACTTGCTTTGTTTGAGTATAAAATCATCAGTCTTCTCCAAAGGCGAGATCTCCGAGCAGCAGCCCGACGTCTCCTTTGTCCACACATTCGTCTAGCTATTGCAGACATGCCAACCATTTCAGACGCTGATGAACACAGTTCTAATTAGGTTGTACTGATGCAGTGAGATGTCGGTGCACCTGTTGCTCATAACTTTTAAATTGTTGCGCTTGTGATAACGTCATAGGTCACATGATAACGTCAACATGGCGTATGATGTCCGGATCGCATTCATACTCAACGAGATTTGGCTATGAAGTACCTACTCTTTTCGCGCTCGTTGAGTAAGTACTCATTGAAATTAAGTACCTACTCATTGAGTATACGGTTTGGAACGCAGCCATGGTATTAGATGTTTATGTTTAATTTGTTTAATGGATTGAAAACTTCAATTTAAGTTCAAGTAAACAAAAACATTCACAGCAGACAAGTTCTGTAAAAACAACTAGCATACTGAAAAAAATATACTGTATTTTCTTATATACTATTTTAGGATGGATAGTGTTCACATTGGGATGCAGGCTTATTCCTCTCACTGCAAAAAAAAAAAGAAAGAAAGAAAGACATATGGGTAACAATGCAAACATATGCAAATATAACTGTAAGTGAAAATCTTGGGGGTGTGACTCATAAGACTTCTATATAATTACTCTCATAATTAGATTTTTTTTTTTTTTGCAGTTAGGGGAACAAGCCTGCATCCCAATGTGCACACTATCTATTCTAAAATAGTATATAAGAAAATACAGTATATTTTTTTTAGTATGATAGTTGTTTTACAGAACCCCCTGCTGTGAATGTTTTTGTTTAAATAATTCCAAGGATATCAAGTTGATTATTATTTTAACGTTATTACATTGCATTTCTATGTTTATTTGATGGCTTTTTTATTCTAACGTCAGTGATGTACCGTTTTTACACACTTATTTCATTAAAAGGGGAAAAGTCTGTCCATCGTCATTTCTGAAAATGTGTAAAATTTGAGACCCCAGCTCGGTCACATTCATATTTCACTAATGTTAATTACATAACTTGCAGTTCAGAAAGAAGTTAGAACTACCACTTGAGGGGTAGCAAACACTGGGACATGCCATTATGTACAGTAATAGTACGATTTGATTTGGATTAAAAATAAGCAAAAAAAAAAAAAAAATAGCTTAAAAATAAACTGTGGTCGTCGAGTGGTAGACATTTGAACTTAAATCAAGCCATTAAACTAATTAAACATAAATATCTTCCACCATGTATTTTCCTCTTCCACAGTCGGTGATGCAGGGAGTCTTGTGATTTGTTGACAAGCTAGCCAATCAGAATTTAGCAGCTGGGTTGTGTTGAGCAAGCCAGCTGTCTGCGCTTAGAGGCTGGTATGAAAGGAGCAAGAAAGTGAAACTTTGCACACGCGAAAGAGAACGTCTGCGCACATCCAAATACTTATTCTAAAAGCAAAATTGATTTTCGTTCGCTCAAATTATTTTCTAATCTGCGAGATGAACATTTCTCCGCAAAACTCAGTTCACGCGCGTGCGAAATGCCCCTTTGCGCGCTCAAAATGTGATTTTGCGCGCGCAGAATTGTGACCGAAATCTAATCCCATAGAGAGATGGGTACCAATGATCTTCTGAGCAGTTTTAATCACCCTGGGCCGTGCACATCTGGGATGGCCGACAACGTGGCCACACGGCAAAGCGGTAACTAACCCATGCAAAATCTTGCATCTTTTCCTTTTGTTTGTTTATGTGCTATTTTGGTTATCCTTTAATACATTGCGTCATTCAATATTTTGCTACAGATCACCTTATATACATTTCATAATAACGACAGACACAGATTTGGTTCATTACCAAATGAAATGATTGATTATATGTTAGTTTTGTTTATTATTCTATTTACATTTTGTTTATTATAATTATTAGTTATTTTATTACCTCTTTATTGATAAATTTGAAGTTTATTACTTAATTTAGTGTAATTGTGTTAAGTGATGATTGTGGTGTCCCCTGTGTGTGTGTTTAATGGACTAGTCCTTTGTATATACAAGTTCCCCATGTGTTATTAGGAAGGTCATGTTGGTTTGGTTAGTTTGATTTGATTTCTGTTAGGTTTGGTTCTGTTTAGTTGACCCCTTTTCTTAATGGGCCCAGACCTGGCTTTATTTTTATTCAGTTTTTCAATTATTTTGATTTTGTAACTTTATTTTTTGTATTTAAATAAATAATTTTTGTTTACAAATCCTGTGTCCTTTGCCCTTTACTCCTCGGTCCCTCACAGCATTCCATGCCAGTTTTGTGTGTGTAGACCTACTACAACAGCTAAATCCTGACTGGGTTTCCCCACTAAAGCATCCTGACTGGAAACATCACAAACTGGCATGGGATGTGGACGGCCCAGGGTGATTTAAAACTGCTCAGAAGATCATTGGTACCCATCTCCCGAGCATCAGTGATGTCGGTGAGGTGAGGTGCCTACGCAGAAAGGATACTAAAGTAACACTGGCCTTTTACGACATGGAAAATACCTCTAATTTTGTTTTCTTCCAGTTGCATTCAAATTTTTACATCCACATCAACTCCTTCAATTCAGTCAATTTCTTTTTTGTATATTACAATTTCAAGTGACAAAACTGACAAGATATTGTACCACCCTGATTAACTAAATTTTGAAAAAATTAAAATGAATTTCAGGTCAAAATGACCCGAGGAGAGGATGAATGTGTGCTTTATATTTAAGTGCTTCAAAGTAAATAAACCTACGAGGCTTGCCCTACTACCAAATCTACATGTTGTTTAATGTGTTTGAGATGCGTTTTCCTCAGCACACAACTTACATCTTATATTTATAAAGAGGTGCAAACTAAACCATAATTTTTGTGTACATTTGGACCCATACATTTTTACATATTTATATTCAATGAGTGATTTTTGCAGCTTGTTTTCAAATAAGGCTCCTTTTGGACTGAAAAAAAGTAGTAATGAAGTTATGAAGTAAAGACATTACATTTAATTAAACAAAACTGTTTTATTGCATTCCTAATTCAAATCAAACCAGTTAAGTCAAGAAAATAACATACAAAGTTTAAGATGTTTTTAACAGTGTCATATCAAGAACTAGAACTGGCACACATCAAATCATTGACGGAGTTAATACGTTTTCCATACATTGTTAGAATGTGACAAACAAGTACACGCCACCAAAAAACTTCATTTTCATCTACATCACTCATACGAAGTAAACATCCGAAAGTAAATTCTGAGTGGCGTTTAACGGGCCGTAAGTCTATGTCTGCTGCTCTGATCCACCAGTCTGTGATATTCTGATAGTTTATCTTTCAGATTCTTGTACATCTGTAGACAGAGAAGCCAGAGAACATAAGGAGCCATACATGCAGAATGTCATCATACTTTGAGATTTCAAATGAATTACATGCAGTACTCAGCAAATTTTCATCAAATTGCTTACTCCTCTTTAGTTGAATTCCATTATTTTAATAATAATAATAAATTTTATTTGTAAGCACTTTTCTGAATACTCAGACACTTTGCATAGAATCATAAAAGCAACAAAAACATAAAATATTAAAAACACTAAAAACACACCGGACAGAAGACACACCAGACTAAGCTAAATGTTAAATGCAATTTAAAAAAATATATTTTATGTTGTTATATATATTTTTTGTACAGACAAATCTCATTTGCAACCAATAAGCCAGATTGCTGAAATATTTTATTTGTATAGGATCCCAAAGAGAGTATTTATTCTAAATAGAGATGATTTTATGACAAATCTGTTGGGCTGGACATATTGTATTCTCAAAACAATGTAAATGTCAGACCACAAGTGCATGGGTGACACTAGGACTGGCTTCTGAGGTTTAAGACCCGAATGTTTTTAGTAAAGCCTTGAATGTTTTTTAAGTTCCCAACAAGGTTTAAGCCTAGAGTATTTCCCAGTGAAACCACTCAGAGCTACAATTTAATCATCACTCTTTACTTTAAGAGTGTGGTTGGACAAGCGCAGGCCTCTGTGGAGAACCTAGCGTTAATTACTCTAGCATGATTTTTGTTGCGATTTCCTGGGAAATGCGAAATGGTGCAACTGACCCAAATGTCAACAAATAGGTTACTCTAAGTCTGCTGTAATTTAAATGAGCTTTAATTATGTTGCAGAATATCTACATAATGTGTTACACTAAGCCTAATTTATAAATCAGGGATGAAAAATGAATGTTTAATATAATTGACCGTTCGCCGGCCCCTCCCCCAAAACGGCCATTGTCCAATCACACATCATAGCAATTGTTACTATGTGAGAAGATCCGTCAAACATTGACTTCAAGTAAGATGGTGAAGCCACGATGGTGATGGTGAAGCCCACGGCGTTTTTAAATCGGACACTGCTTTTAAATCGGACACTGAACAACCTGCTTGTTAAAGCGAATGTATAATCCTGTATCTGAGGCAAAATTACTAAATATGCAGTGGGAGTTATACATTTCTAACTCCAAACAATTAACGTTAGCCACTGAACCAGCTTATGAAATCTTCAAGGCTGTGCTGGTTGCATTTGAGGTACAGGTCATGGGGTTTCTCAGATTTCGCTTGAGACCGGTATAAGCATTAGCCTCGATAGTAGTCGTGTCTCCTTCATTGCGTATTTTTATATTCTTAATATATCCCTCAACTGCATACTGTAACCCCTTTTGCCTCAATCTGGAGGATATCGCGGAGGTATTGCTCGAAAAAAAGGTCACTGACACGCACGGGTATACCTCTTCCCGTCATGGCAATCTGTGGCGCTGGTCGTGTTTGACCATTTGTTTGACGGGCGTAGTAACAATAACTAGGGGGCGTGGCTTTTGTGAACGGTCAATTGTAACAAATTACATTCTAACAATTTTACTCCTCTGAAATTAACGCTTTACAGATCATTAATTTAATAAATACACTTTAATGCTTAAAAACATAATTCAGATGATCTCCCTGCATATGGGCACATGAACTACTAATATTTGATGATATGGTTGGAAAATGATTTGCATTTGTCAATTGCAGTGCAGGGATCAATGGCTTGGACGGACTACAGATCAAATAGCTAAGGATATATATATATATTTTTTAAAATGTCAAATAATGTTTATTGCATATATTATTTTATTTACACCTTTGTTGTTTTTAAAACTTAAGTAACCTTCATCTCTGATTATGGCGCATATAATAAAACTCCATCCATTTTGTCTACCTGATGGGGACACTTAATATTCAACAATATATTATTGATCTGACTGTAGTACATCACTGTACTACATTACTGTACTGACGCTGTTCAGTTACCGGTTCACTGTTCAGTACGAGAACCGAACTGGACGATTTTCTGCAGAACTGCTTTATAGATGAAATGAACTAGTTTAATAATTAATGATCTTTACAACAGAACTGAATCAACACTGAACTGACTTTAGCTGAACAACAGCCCAAATGCATCATTATCACAGTACAGCTGCTTGGAAATAATAATCTGTATTGTATAAAGGTGACTTGACTTGTTCTTAAATTTTGTTAATGCAGGTTTAGATCGCAGTCTTTATGTTAAACGGGACAAGCACAGAATTAAAGTGCTGCTGTCAGATAACGAGTCAGGGGTTCTGTGTGTGCGGGTTTAACAGAACCGCACAGAACTTTGCCCTACACTCTGACAACATATATATACAAATAATAAAATATAATTTATATATATATATATATTTTTTGTATATTAGGGGTGTAACGGTACATAAAACTAACGGTTCGGTGGTACCTTGGTTTTGACGTAACTTGTGCATCCGTCTTTAAATTAATTCAGCTTTAAATTAAAAGTTTCTTTAGAATAATAAAGGTAAACAACAGGGCCCAAACTATTAGCCTAAATTCAGTTATTTTCAGATATAATAATCAACTCAAATTTTTTTATGCAAACATGTAAACTGCACATAAGGTAGTTTTTGCATTAACTTCTAAAATTAATTATATGTTTTTACTCCAATTTGTTGTTGAAATATAATCATTTACACACTGGCTGTCATTTTCATGACAGATTTTTAAATAATCAAGACATCAGTAACAGGTTAAGTAAAATATAATTAATATATAGGCTAATATAGTGACTAACAAGCTGTGGACACTGAATTGCCTGAGACTCTATGTGGGATATTGTTACAAGCTGTTTTACTGATATCTTTCCACCGTTGAAACTGAGCGATTACACGAGATCTATCATGTTTCAGTAAGTTGTACTGTATCTTTCAACATACAGTAAGATGTTCATTCATGTTTATAAGGAAGAGATGATCGCGTTCATGCGGGCTGCTGTTTAAAAACTGAGGCGCCAATATAGTGATCTGTCACGCCACATCAAAGACCGTCAAAACTGCATTTATTGTTTGAATTTCGTGACAAAATGGACATAATTTGAAAAATGACACCGTTTCTTATTGAAAATAACAAAACAGAGTTATTGTGATTATTGGTGGTTAATAGGGATGGGTATCGTTAGGGTTTTAACGGTATTACTACTCTTACCGATATTGCTTATCAATCCGGTACTTTAACTGTATTCTTATCGGTTCTTTTTTTTCTTTTCTTTTTTTAAACATTTGCTTTATATTCTGAAATGTAAAACATCTATAGCAAAAGAAAAAGCAATGCTTCAACAAAATAAATATCTATTTGTTATGCAGCAGTGTGCAGGCTTTTTTGTTTTATAAACATGAGATTGGATACGATAAGCAAAAACAAGTACAAACACATGGTCAAAAAAAAAGAATACAATTAAACAAAGATACAAATTATAAACACAGTGCTTTAATTTCAGGAAGGTCTAATAACATTACTTTTCAGGTAAGCGTTTCTGTCTGAAAAGAAATCTAATAATTAAATGTAAAAATAACACTGCATAGTTTATCATAGATAGATTAATGCTTATTAAAGTTTAAGTTATTAATTCAAGAGCTGTGAGTGATTTTCTCTGCCTTTTGTTGTTTGATTCGCATTAATGGCTCAATCGTCAGCAGGTTTATTAGACTCCTGCCCCTTTAAGACCGAGTGCAGATCTAATAGGTGACTGATGCACCACAATTTTCTCCCAACTATTTACGTCCATTTAAGACATAAACTCTGTTTAAGTGAATAAACTGTGTTTCAGTGAATCTCAGAGCTGGTCATTTTGAAAATTTTCATGGATATTTGATTGTTTACATGCGCACACGAAGTTAAATATAATTTTCTTTTCTCCTTGCAGTCCATTTCGGAGCGCGGTATTATTTCCAAGCAGCTGTACAGCTGTACGTCGCCTTGTGAACAGCGTCTCTGATCATAAAAAGAGCTATTAAAAGCTCTTGCGCAAACGCATCCGCAATTTAGCAACAGCAGAGACTGCATTTTACAACAACCAGCGATCGTGCTGATTCTGACAGTACGTTTGGGTTTTAGGAAGAAATGACAGCCGAAAGCCTTTGAAAGCCGAAATCTAAAATAAAATTAGAAGAATATCCCAGATCTAAAGTGTAACCACGTTTGAATGTTTAGTTCTGTCCTCATTGTCACTCATTAAGCAGGGCTGTCGTGTCGTGCCCGCTGTGGCTCGGCGTGAGAGATCGCTTTCTCTCTCTTTTGGACTGCGAATAGTAAAATTGCATCACAGACAAATGGTTTAATATTATTATATATAGAAATGGCTGGCTAGATAAACATGTTCAAGATTATGTCTTTACAGCAATAATAAATAGTATGTGTATTTTTTAAATTTCTCCACAGCGGTCTTTCAAAATTCAGCCCGGGGGCCCGTTTAATACCGGGTTTCGGTACCCATTCCTAGTGGTCAATGGTGGTGGTTCGGCTACAACGCTGTATTCGTCTTGTACACACAAGACACGAAAATTTGCGGGACCAATACGTTTATGGTTACACCCTTAATTACTATTAAAAGTCCCTGTAAAGTCAAAATGAAGTATGTGTTCTGAGTTTGTCATATCACAGAAAAATGTGTTATTAGACACCCAGCCAAATTTGAATGATAAAAAAAGCCGGCAAGTACATAAAATAAGCTATCAAAATCTTGAAAAAAATGCTCTCAAACGCAGGGGGTGTGTTCGCTGGCTGCGCTGAAACCACGCCTACTCGTAGTAAAGCGGCCGTTGACACACTCAACTGTCACCCGCTACAGCCGGAATGGATGCTCCTAGCAGCTTATTAGATTAATTATAACATAAGCGCACAAGGCAACTTACACTCATTGGTGGGCACGCACTGCCGATGATGTCACCAGTTGTCTGCACGATGGGAGGATGAACGACCCGTGGCGGGAGATAGTCGTTCGGCCCCATTCACCAGTAACAGCGGATTATCAGTTTGTCTCCGACGAAAGTTTATAAAACTATCCCGTGTAAAATGATCACTACAGAGGCGGGTTTTGGTGGTGATCCTCAGCTCTCCATCAAGGTGGCTCTTCACAAAATTAATCCACCTCTTCTTGATGTGATCGTGTTTAGTATATTTAAATAAGGACACCGATCTGTTTTGTACGTGATCGCATCCAGGTAGTACACATTTCCGTGACGAAGACATAACTAGCAAACTGTAAGCTGTAGTAACTAATAATACTGACAGTAACTCGCGATTGAGCGGCAAACTGATGCGAATGTGCTCTATTTATATTGTTAGGGGAGCGGCCAGCCTCAGGGGCTCCAGTGCGTCATCAGGTAGGGGCGGGGCCAGGAGCTCAGGCACTCCAGTGCGTCATCGAGTACCCCTTTAGCCCCGCCCAAAAAATCCGTAAAATATCAATGGTGAAAAACTGTTTAACGGTCTAACTCCACAATTCAGTACTTCACAGTTCACAGTCTTTGTAATGTGTTTTAGCAATACATTTATAATGCGTTTAGATTTTTTTTTTAAATTGCCTTTACAGGGACTTTAATCAAATGTCAAGGACGAAAAATTAGTTTTGTGACATAAGGTAAAGTAAGGTGAACCTCAACAATGGGCCAGGGCTCGGCAGGACAGTTCGGTACAACATGAGAGTATTGCGATACATAATGTGGGTGGTATATCACGGTTTAATACCGTTACACCCCTATTGTATATTAAAATTTTGTGATAAACAGTTTCTATACCTATAAATCAACAACTTTTCATAAATAGTTTTATATTTATTCAATCATTTCTGAATAACTTACTAACCCATCTAAATAGATGAGAACACCAGTTTCTAAACTTAAACAAGAAATGTACATCTCAGACATGATAAATGTAATTGAACAATGTTTCACCTTTTCATTGATCTGACTTTCACTGAGGTTTCTTAAGAGCTGGTCAATAGATGTATAAGGCAGCCACACCAGAGATGCTGTAGCTGAAAGCGGCCGCTGTAAGGAAATAATAAATACAATATAAACATTACTGTGGTAAAGTTAATCACATAGAGATGTTTGACAAATTTGCAAACATTCCTTTTGCAAAGAATGCAATAATCCAGTGAGATATATATATACACATGAGAATTGCATTTCACAAATTTTTGCTGGTCTCCATTAATGCAGGGTTTATCAAACCATTCCTAAAAGCCCCAAACACAGTACAATCCGCTCGGGATGTAACAAAACAGTTTCTGTGTCCGATCCTCTGGTGGTCCCCTTAAGAGCTAAGCTTTTAGTATCCCATACATCAATATTTGAATGATTCATAAAAGACAATCGCTGTCTGATCATCTGAGATCATGATTAGTATTACAGGAGACAGTGAATGTATTGTTTGCACCATTTATTGTTTGCTTTTGAGATCTGAGAGCATTTGGAACCAGAAACTGGTAAACTCATTCACTTGTTAGCCAATTTTTTTTTATGAACTGCACTGCGTGTGACAGGTTAGTACAAAACCTAAAAACGGAGATCGCCCTGCACACACTCACAGGGTTTTTCCATTACAGATTTGGGCAAAACTTTTGCTATATTTTCTTCGATAAAAAACTATTGCGAAATGACCAGGAGATCTGATCTCATCATCATCGAGCAATCTGGGATTAAATGAAGAAACAAAACTGAGACAGATTAAATCCAGAAGAGTTGCTGCAAATTCTCCAAATATTTTTCTTCAAGCGTCTTGGAGACTTTGCCACAGTTCTTCTAGATTTAGTCTGTCTCAATTTTTTGTTTCATTTAATCACAGACGGACTCGATGGTGATGAGATCAGATCATACCGGCTGTTGTCAGACAGAAAATTCTCACAGGATTATTCCAATTAATGGCAAAAGGAATGTTTGGAAAAGTAAAGTGATATTTCCTACTGACACACTACAGCAAAATATATAAATAACTGGCTTAAAATCATTTTTAATTGGGTGAAAATACTAACATGGCTTAACCTTTTGCATAGTAGTACATATACTAAAGGTATGTACCAATAGCACTTTTTCTGGAACTGATACTTTTATTTTTATTATTGCCGAAAAAGAGTATCGATACCCATATTTTCATTGAATTTTTTTTATTTTTTAATATTGGGCAAAGAAACCAAAATAATATGAATTCAATTAGTTGTCTTATTAAACATATATTTCCTTAAGTTATTTACATGCCTAATTATGCCTGTTAAACTGTATTGTAGGGGCTATTGCTCTATCATATTTTATCTTTAATTTAATAGCACAGTGAATATTTAGAGCTGCTCCAGCAGGGCTCCACCAGTCAAGAGCAGTGAGTGATTTTCTCTTTGTCAATGTTAATCGAACAACAAAAGACAGCAATAGGTTTATTAGGCTGCTGTCACTTCAAGAGATGCACGTATCCAACATACTGTTACACACGCATTTTCTTCTCTACCGTTTACGCTCACTTAAGACATAACCAACTGTGTTTCACAAGGATGCCTGCCTATATGGGAATTTTGACATAATTTTGAGTGAAATTCTCCATTAAAGTGCAAGAAAACATGAAAGAGAACTCGACTTAATAGGCTATCTGCACGCTGTCTTTCTGGGCACGCGCTTATGATGTTTTGCGCACAGAAAACTTCCTGTCATGTAATTACTTGTCATGTAATTACTACTGCATAACAGTTCATGTTTTTACTTGCACATACGATTTATTTTTAATTCAAATGACGCTTGTGTGCTGAGTGGATGATCAGCAATCAGGAGCATGCAACCGAAGTGCGCACTCTCTCTCTTTACAGTCAGTTAACGTTAGTAATATGCTCCTAATTTAACTTTCTTTGCTTTTGCCATATCCAACCGAACTAAAACTTTTCAGCGATGTCTGTGCAAAAGGGATGTGTGCTCGACAAGCTCACGCTCAATCCTCTCCACGTTACGTTTATCTTCTTGCGCACAGCAGCTAAATAGTAAAATAAATAAATAACAAATATAATAGAGATGCACCGATTACAATTTTCTAGGCCGATTCCGATTTCTGATTTTTCATGAGTTTGGCCTGCCGTTACCGATTTTGGCCGATTCCGATTTCATTTTTTCTAACCAATTTACAGCAAACACAAATATTTATTTTCTATCTTTTCTTTAAAGGGACATTGTGTAGGAATTTCTCCCATCTAGCGGTGAAATTGTATTTTGCATATAAATGAATTATGCTCTCCAGCGCCTCGCTTTTTCAAATGTGTGTTGCATCTATGGTAGCTGTTATGTACCAAAAAGCTATGACAGGATGTCTTAAAATAGCACTTCTTCGAGTTTTCCTTTGGGTGAACAGGTTTGATATTTCAAACAAACTGCAACTTGACACAACGAAGAAACGGATGTTACAGTATGAATTACTGACTGATTTGCCGGGGCAGTGACAAGCGCCTCTCACTGCTCTGCTCTTTCGTTTCTGCTGCTTTCATTCACGTGACGCTGGCTCTGAATGAAAACGCGTTGTGGAAACGCATTGGCCAAGTACCCTCTCTGCTATTATAGTTTTCAAGATGGCGGAACGACATGGAAGCCTCCGTGGACCTACCCGTCACATGTATATAAAGATAATAAATTCTTAATTTTAATAAGTCAGATCATTGGCAGAGGTATTTGTACACCATTGAGGACATATTTATGAATAAAAATATTGATTTTAGATAATAAAATACCTAAAAAACTACACATTGTACACACTACACTTTAATAGAACATTTTACATAGAATTTTTTTTGAACATATTAAATAAAATATCTAAGTGCAGTTATGGTATGGAAGAACCATTTTCACTTCCAATATTCAACAAAAAAAGTGATATATTTAATTATTTAGGAAACTAAATTTCTGTATGAAAACAGGTAATGGCAATAAAATAATATATAAATAGCAAATACAAATAAAATAAATATAGCAAATACAAATAAAATAAATATAGCACTGCATGTAAAGATATTTCTCAAAACACACACGCACAGTTCTTCTCTCATCTGCCACATGTCCAGCCAGGCTAAACAAGCACTAAGCTCGGGCAAGTGGAACTAGTGCAAGGAAACAATTGGGAAATAATAAAAACAAGTTTAAATGGGTAGATTTTTATATAAATATTTTTGAGTCCTTCATTTTCTTTACTGACATAGCCTACTCCAGTTCTTGTTAAAACACACCAGACATGCAAATTCTGTGCATTTTGGGCACTAATAGGGTGAAATCATATTTATTTTGTCCAACAAAAGTGTGCTTTCACTTGAGCGCGAGCAGTGCAGCAAAAATAGACTCTGCGCCGAAACCCCGCTTCACTGCTGCTCACGCTCTGCTCCTGCTCGATGCTCACGCTCTGCTCCTGCTCTCGGTGTGAATCCACTCATTGATTAACATGCACACCGAAAAAAAAAAACACGCTGCTCACGTTTGCGGTGTGAAACGGCCGGCCATAATTCACAAGGTTTCCTACATGTGGGTTCCGTGTGCATATGTGATGCTGATGGTGTTGCGCATTTGACCGGCATAAAATCGGATTATGTCAGACTGACCGGCCGGTCGCCGGTCATGGATTTTCAAGTGAAAATCGGCCAATTCCGGTCACCAGCCGATCAATCGGTGCATCTCTAAAATATAATATAGGTGTTAATATCAAATTTGTTAAACATTCTATTAATTCAATACATTTACTTCATAGACATCCTTCTCTGTAATATTCAACAATATTATTGATCTGCCTGCTTTGACACCATTATATGAGAACCGAACTTAGCTGGACGATGACATCACTGTTTTCTCCAGAGTGGCTGTATGGATAAATTAACTAAACTAATTAACATTTTTAAAACAGAAATGAATCAACTCTAGGGCTGCATGATTAATCGCTATTTCCATGTAATCGCACTTAAGTTGAGCTCATCCTTCTGTGAGGTGATGTGGATTCTTACACAGAATAAGGCAGTCGTGTGTTTATTAGTTCAGGGTATCTGCACATTTTTTAAAGTCAAATTTAAGGCTTTTTAAGACCTTTTTAAGACCTGAAGAAATCAAAATTAATACATTACATTAGGGGTGCGCAATATTGACAAAAATATGTCAATATTTTCAAAGTTTTGTTGATGATAATTAGATGATATTGTACTGATTGTGTTTTTGTACTGGTACCATGGCTGGTTTAGGCCTGTTGTTGACAGCTGACTCACGAAGATATCCATATTTTTCATATTCTATGCAGTGGTCAGTTCACAGCAGTGACAGAAATTAACATTTTTTATTTAAGGCCAATATTTACAACCTTAAATTGAGTTCCAGGGGCATTTTCACCCATGCATGGACTTTTTAACTTAGTGGTATTGTATTATTATTCTAATATAATTTAAATTGAATGTTAGAATTTGACATAAAAGGTGATGCATACCTCTATTACCAGCTAAATTAAATCATTAAATCAAAATCCATCTTTGCAGTGCAGAGGAGACACAGAAGCAGCATCAGAACTGGCATTCATATATTTACACTCCATTTACAATTGCATAAATAAAGCTATGAGATATTCAATTCTTTCAATTCTTAATTCAATATTTAAATATGAACTGATTTCTACTTGTAACATTTTAATTACAGGGTACTTTCAATGTGAAACTAAACCAGCCAGTAGGCGGCAGCAAATCACTGTCTCAGGGAGTCATTCATTCAACCTATTTGTTCAAATGGCTGATTCATTTAGGAAGTGCAAGTGATTGTTCATTGAATCGTTAAAATGATTCGTTCAAAACGTGGATTTCAGTCAAGAAATCACAGCTGTCTTTTGCATTGAGACTCTGCTACGGTTTCATTTTGAAATTCTCGTCAGCGAAATAAAGGGAAAACAAACAACATTGACAATAATGTTTATAAAATGTATCTCACAATGTTCATTTAACTGTTATATAAAATTAATATCATATTTGCTATTGTGCACGGGAAAACAGCCCTCTTGCTGATGTAATATTGTATGATAACATATGATATATAACATACAAAAATTTTACATCTGTGCACTGACACATCACGCAGTGAAAGCAAGCATTAGAGACAAATGCGATGTCAGCTCGCAGTGCGCCCTCGTACATAGTTAAACTAAAACAATGATTACAATATCATAATAGACAATACACATCGCACACCACTACGCACATAAAGAATGAACTTAAAATTGAACTGAAATTAACCAGCTTTCTTCTCCTCTCCTGCTGTTTCGCGTGAGGGAGACAGACGTAATGCTGACGCGAATGTGACGCGAAATGTCACGTGAACTAGCAAATCCACAAAGACCGAATAGTAAATAAAAAAGTACGCTAATTAGAAAGTTTTAATTTGGAAAACATTTAGATATGTCGAAGTCAAATTGCCATCGAAAATTTAAGACCTTTCATAAGTAAAAATAAGACTTTAAGACTTTTTATGGCCTTACATTTTTAAAATCTAATTTAAGACTTTTTAAGGACCCGCGGACACCCTGTAGTCATGTTTAATCAAAGCGTTTCAATCTTCTGTTTATTCCGCTACAGCGATAGAGATTTCCTGATATGATGTGCGTTATTGTACTTCTGCGTCGGGGTATATTTAGCGTGTCTGCGTGAGACGCCCTCTGGCCTTCAGATAGAGCAGCATTTATTACCGATCAGCCGCACTGCACTGACAAACTGCACATTAAATAATCGCAGCCTTTGCCAAATCACGTGCGGGTTCATTGTGATTAATTTTGCAGCCCTAATCAACTCTGAACTTACTTAAGCTGGACTATAAGATTATTTTCTTCTAGATCTGCTGTACAGCCAAAAACTTTGTTGCAAAATGTTCCTGTTATCACTGTATAGCTGCTTTGAAACAATCTGTATAGTAAAAAGTGCTATATAAATAAAGTTCACTTGACTGATATCCAATAATGACTAACAGCTAGGAAATATACAGAAATTGAATTAAGTAATCAAACAGTCTGCACTGGATAAATGGTATTTGTCTACTACAGACTATTTTTTTGGAGAATAATTTTACACATCTAAAATTAACTATTGTTGAGAATAGTTGTGATAGTATGCAGGACTCCATACCTCTATTCCAAAATACTGATGTCCCTTTCCAAGCAAAGCATCCACATACTCCAGCACAAGCTCAGCTGCACACTCCAGGTGATCATAGTTCAGATAGAGACGCAGCAGCGCTGCAGCATCCACTTCCTGAAAGAGAACCACAAACATCCTTTACATGTTATACTAAGAGAGAGGAGGGATAGTGTGGAAATCACATCTGTAAACTTACAAAAGGTAAAGTAAAGAAAGTAAGTTAAAAAAAAAACCCCAATGCAGTCTTGATCTAGATTGATGAGGTAAAATATATGAAATGGTACTCTTGGATTTCAATGAATCATTCAATACTGTTAGATAACTTAAGTGTCATGGGTTTTTCCAAGTATGGCGATTGCCTGGTTGAACTGTTATTTAACTGGGAGAGTTCAAGGGTATAAAATTGATGGGATTCTCTACGAGGAAAAAATTAATAATGGAGTTCCCCAGAGAAGTGTCTTAGGCCCTCTTTTATTCCTCCTGTAAGACTGGAAAACTAGTTGAGGAATGAAATTAACATATTGAATTCCCCCTCGTGCACTATCGAGACGAAGGCCTCACCTCCCTCATCCTAATCTACATTTCTCCCCCTCATTCTTCAGAGATTACCCAAACTCACCCAAGAAAATGGTTTAATGTGAACGATTATCATCGAGTATTATACATGTTTAGTATCAGTACAAACGTCTCATTTCCAAATAAGTAAAACAAAAGGTAATAAAGTTTTTAAGAGTTTAGAGATAACATGCACACAGGAGGGTGTGTCTTCCAGACAAATTGCCCTCTGCTCTCAGAAGGTGTAACAGTGTCCCACTGTTAGCAAATGGTTACCCCCAGTAAGCCTGGGAAAGCAAGGTAAATTTCCACTGTGAACCCATATTTACATTTGAAATGAGGTCTGTCTATATAATGAAATGCAACGAGAGCTCATGGTTTTTTTTTGTATCTGAGATCAGCCCGTGAGGTCGAGAGCCGAGTCTCTCGGCCTCACGCATTTCTAATGTCGGGTAAACATTTTCCTCTTTGTTCTAGAGCATTTGATGTTTGCATTGATTATCTTTGAATCGATTATGAAATTGTAATGATACATTTACCTGACATATTAAATTGTTATATTTGAATATTCTAATTGACTTTGACATTTTCATTCAAGAGTTTAAAAGAATTGTAAAACATTCACTCACATTTAATGATGCACAGATATCATTAAAACCTGTATTGAATTTAACCAAAAATACTTTGCCGCGAGAAAAGACAGTAACACGCAGAGACCTTCCGTGCTGATCAGACGACCCCCATTGGCCTGATCGAGCGCGACCTTACACTTCTATACATAAATAATATTAGAGCAGTTTGTGATTGTAATTTGTTTTAATATGTCGAAGACTCCGCTTTACTGGTTTCTGACAAGGATGTCGGCAAAATACAAGTGATATTAGGTGAGGAGCTACAGTATGTAAGACTGGCTTCTCTGAAAATAAACTCTTGTGATATTAGGTGAGGAGCTACAGTATGTAAGACTGGCTCTCTGAAAATAAACTCTTGTGATATGAGGTGAGGAGCTACATTATGTAAGACTGGCTCTCTGAAAATAAACTCTTAGTCCATTTAGGTAAAACAGAATCCATAATTTTTGGGTTTAAAAGTAAACTGAACAAGGTTCCTAACATGTCTATCAATGTAGGGGGATTGTGTAGTATCAAACAGAACTAGTGATAATTATCTCTGTTGTGTCCCCGGATAATGATTTAAATGGTATGGTATGGCCAAATATGGCTATGAAAGCTTTAGGTAACGTTAATGCTAGGACAAAATGTCTTGCTAGATATGCAGTTAGTTTTTATGGATAAACAATTTAAAATGACTGGCATCATGTCTAGTGCAGTGCCATTTTGAGTACCAATGCATTTCTTGGCTGTCTGATCCATCTCGTTTATGGTTGGATAAGTTCTCTCAAAATAATTTGCTATGGTTTGTTTTAGGCTTTAGTAGTTTTACAAATGTTGATGTATACTGACAAGCTTTCGCGCCTGGCACGTCTATTACAGTGCGTATGCACCGGTGTCAGACATTCCCAGTGAGATAATTAGTAATTTTGGGCGAACATGTGAAATATCTGAGAGAGCAAGACAAAAGGGACTGCAGTGTGCATTCGAGGGATATATCCACGACATAATATGCAACCGATTAGAGAATAATTTCATAAAAAATTTAAGCTAAAGCTTACAGTCCCAGCGCAAGCAGCAGCCGCCCGCTGACCATTCAAATGGGAAACGCACAAATTGAGGAACAGTTATGTTCGTGGACAGCAGGGTAAGTGAAATGTGAAAATATTCTAATAATTATAAATCAAACAGCTTATCCATAAATCTTGTGGAATAACACTAACACCGGGAGAGCCGCGATCGGATTGGGTTAAAGTTACTCAATCAGGGGTAATGTTAGGCCGTCGATTAACAAAATGCTGAAATATATTTTTAAGTATGTCAGTGAGCCTCCGTCTTGTCTTTAATCGTCTTATTTTACATTAAAATATATGCATTATGAACAAAGAACCGTCATTATTTCCAAGCAATAGGTGTTTTTGTTAATCCTGTCGACATTTAGTTGTGAATGCGGTCTCCCACACTGCTTGATCCACACCCATCATTTCTCCCCTTGGCTTTTAGATTTTCGGAAAGGAAAGAAATTCCACTCCCCCGTCCAAACTTTTAGAATACCGGGTATCAGATTTGCACAATCCATACGCAAAACGCTTCAGCATGTTTCCCTTGCTCGAAAGCTTGCCAGACCTCCCGTGCCTAGTTACAGTTGCTAAGACACGATTGGCCAGTGGCGGATTTCGGGCGTGGCTTAGCGAAGGGTCAATTGGTATTGTGAAAAAGAAAAAAGGTGTCATAATATTCTGACGCATATTTTGTGATTTAAAGAGGAGTGCATAAGCCATACTGTATGTGTCTGCGCAATACCTCACGAGTCTGATTACCTTATTTTATTGCAGAACTGCAATACAACAATACAAACACCACATCACATTAAAGAGCATTAGAATTAGACAAATTGTCGTCGACAAGTTATCATGAAATTAAAATTGACCCTATTTACTTTGTTAGCGCACATTATTAGTCTTCTGGTGAACAATTTATCCATGCAAGTTAATACACAGAAAAAATATTTGGCAATCTTTCATCAAAATCTGAAAATATGCTTTCACTCTGGATTGGTGTTCCTTCTCTGATGACATCAGTAGGGCTGTCGCGATAACCGCAATATCGCAGTACCGCGCTACTGACAGGCCAACCGCAGAGGAACGCAAGTAACCGCAGCAACCGCGAACCGCGTTTTCTTTTTTCATAAGGCCACCCTTCGTAGTTCGTACCATGTGTATTGAATGTTAAATAAGTTAATAATGATAACCAGACTGTTTATCATGGTGATTTGTACAGAGGATTCGTGGATTTGAACAGACAGTGAATGTGTTCGACTGAGCGCGTGCGATTACCTGCGTCTGTCTTTGAAGTCAAGTCATGTATATTCGTGAAAAGGTTGACGTTTCCAAGGAAAGCGAAATATTTGTCGTAGGCTATCATCCTTTTAACGTGTAAGGGTATTTACCATGAATGGCGTCAGCGCTAGTCAGCATTACACAGCGCGAGGAGGCCGTGGGGGAAAGCAGCGAGTCACGCATTGAATCAATGCCATTGGTCTCTATTAAGTGAAGCATTGCTTCAGCTTTGCCCAAAAGTGAAGCATTGCTGGCCAGCTGAGCCTTGAAAAGTGGAGCTCAAAGTTAAAAAATAATTAACACCTTGTTTCATTACATCTATCATTTAAGGAATCAGCTATTTTGAACGTTTTTGTTGAATGAACGGTTTAATGACTCACTCAAAGACAGTCCGTTGGCATAACAACTGCGCGCCGAGTGACAGTCTTTCAATGCGCAGAGACGCTGTTTAGTTTCAGTTACATTGGTTACATTGTTTTTGTGTATGCTGACCACATCATAACACATATTTATATAGCAACAAATAAATATAAATAAATAAATGGCGGCAAAACCGCATATCGCGCTATAGAGCCACTCAAAATTACCGCAAGGGAAATTCCTTCACCGCGACAGCCCTAGACATCAGTTTGACGGCTTGGATTGAATCCTCAACTCCTCTTCAGGAATTTGTCCAGGAATATGTCCAGCCCATAGAGGATAATTCAAAAATAACTGGTTTGATCAGCGTAAAGTAAGTCTAAATAAACAGTATTAAATATTGACAATAACGCAGGTGGAAATTCCTTTACGCTAATAATCGGAGAAGGATATGACGCCATGCAGACTGTGACAAAAGCCTATCGCATACTAGAAACCAAGAAGTCCAAACCGAGTCGTTTTGGAAGCTTGGTTTCAATAAAAGCTTGTTTTAAGATCAACAAGTAAGTTTTGAGGTTCTAAAACTTATAGAATGTTTCTATAGTACAATGAACTCTTCTGTCAAAAGATGAGGGACATTTTTATTTCTTGAATCATAACCCTCTTGAAAGAAATAGACAAAGACAGAGAAAATTAAGCAACGGTAATGGCTTTTCTCTGTCGTCTGTTGGATGTAATGCTAAAAAAACAACAACCATCACCTTGTAGGCATTGATCAGCCAATCAGGCACTGGCACCCCATGTGACAGCAGCTTGTTGATAACACAGCGGTGATATTGAGCATTCTGTGAGGGATACTTCTCCAAATAATGAGCTAAAAGCCGCCAAGCTTCATCTGTTGCGCTGTGTGGAGAGAAATTCAGTTTAAGAAGACATGCAGCAGAGTTCATCGTAATGATCAAGGTCAGAGAGTATTTTGACAAACCTGGACTCTTTAGTAGTAATGATAGTTGGAAGCTGATTGGCTGCAAGCCAGTTCCACACCTCTGTCTGGTCCTGATCACCTTTATATTGCAGTTTGATACACCTACCCAGAGAGACAAATCTGCACTTCAGAAATCTGAGGAAATTGATTTAAAATGGCCAGATACTGGATAGATCATAACGTACTTGAATGTTAGTCCCTCAAAGACGGGTGTAAGGGATAAGTTAAAGGTCTGACACAGCGTCAGGGATGTGTCAAAAAGTCCTGTTTGGACAAGCAGAGCAACCATCTCTTGTGAAGATGCACCTCCTGTAAGAGAAGTAACACCAGGATTAAATTAACCTTTCAAAATGCTCTAGTTGACACACTTGGGCAAAATGTTCAGTTTGTGTGTGCAAGATAAAAAATAAAAAGCAGCAAGTAGTCATAGTCATATGCTATAGTGAAACAACCTGATGGCACATAAAAAATGAAAAAGCATACTCTGGGAAAAATTCATAAATGAGGGCATATTCATAACGGATTTTCATTTGAACAGTATTTAGAAGTATTGTCTGCTTTGGAAAAAATAACCTCTTTTTAAAACTAAGTTTAAGAAAATCTTTCCCCACTTCAATCGTCTCAGGCCACATTTCCACTTATTCATTATGACAAAAATAATACTACATTTTATTTTAAAACAAAATGACAATAATAATAATAAAGGCTGTCTGAATTTCTTTGCTTTCAACAAACTCAGCGCTTGCGGAAAGAGATGGAGTTTGTGAGGAGCAGCATGTTCTCCGCAACGAGATCACGAGCTGCTCGCATGCAAATCAACACAGTCCTGCTTCATTCTGGAAAAGCAATTGCGACTAAAATGGTCACAAAGTAAAGCCCGGATGTAGTTATGAAATTGTGTTTATAGTTAGTAAATATTTAATCGTTTCATAAAATGTGCTAGAAAAACTAAACTGTACAAATGACAGAATGTAAGTTTGACATCTATTAAATTATATTGTCTTTAATAAATATTTCTTAAATGACAATCTAAAAGTATTAAATATTTAATTGTTTCATAAAATGTGCTAGAAAAACTAAACTGTACAAATGACAGAATGTACGTTTGACATCTATTAAATTATATTGTCTTTAATAAATATTTCTGAAATGACAATCTAAAAGTATTGATATGATGAAAAACACAACAATAAAACAAACACCACACAAAGATCATGTGTGTAAGATGAAGATGGAATACACAGATAAGTGTGATTACCTGCGATAGCTGCCGAGGTGGGGTCCTGTTGAGCTAACGTTAGACGACTCCGGGCAAGAACATATTCTTTCTCCAAGTCTTTCAGCTCAAGAATGTCAATCTGTTGATTTACTGTGATCACATGACAAACAACTATAAAACGAGCAGCTTTTAAAAAATAAGATAGAACACTAGACTTTGCTGATAGCGATAAATTATTTAAAAAAAAATTACTGCTTATCAGATTAATATTTTATGATCTCTCTTTATATTTAGATCTCTAAAACCTCATTTCATAATGTGGTCCACAGAGAGTCAAGTACACATTAAATTGGTAACAGCTCTCCGTTTGGGAGAAATTTATGAAATCTCCGTTTCATAAATTGAAAGACTTTTGGACCAATTCATTAAGAGAAATCATAAAATAAAGACACGTGAGTTTTGAATGACCAATCTGACCAATCATATGATCATATTTAGGTTTTAAATGGGGGAAACAAGAGTATAGTCCACATAATCTTAGAGGGTGTTTTTGGGAAGAATTACCTGGACTTGCAGCAAATTCACCATCATAGTTCCTTTTTGGTGATGTGCCTGGTCGTTCATACTAGTCAAATCATAACATATATTAAAATACATTATGATAAAATACATTTTACAATTTTATATTATAGATGTATACACATACAGTACTGTGCAAAAGTGTCTAAAAAAAGCCTAAATGATTCACAAAACAACTTTTTAATATATTTTACTTTTAAATAAAATTACTTATTTTAGAACATCAATTTAGATTTCCAGACATTCCTTTTGTAAATACTGTAATCATGCATCTCAATAGATGTTTCTATAATCAATAGATGTTTCTGTAATCATGCATCTCAATAGATGTCATAGAACATCTCAATAGATGTTTCTATAATCATGCATCTCAATAGATGTTTCTATAGATGAACCGTACAATAGTTGTATGACCACACAGAGACCTGATTGCACCAATTTAATATAGGATTACCTAGAGAGAAAAAAAAGTAGTAATTGAGACAGACTAAATCGAGGAACAGTACCAACTCTCCTAAATGCCTGGAACATTTTAAAAACTGGACAAATTTATCTAGGAAAATTGGTGCTTTTTTAAAGGCACAGGGTGGTTATACAAATTATTGATTTGATTTAGGTAACTGCTAGAAAAGTATTGATGGTATTCTTTTATAATTATTTTTTTCAAACATCCTTAATAAAAAAAAAAAGTTTAACGCATGCCTAAAATGTTTGCTCTGTGTGTTTACAAGTGTATACAATGATGTGTATACAAAGGGTCCAAAAACTACATGTGTACAAACACTATTTATTTCCATTTAAAACAAAGAAAAAAAAGATAGAATCACTGCGCTCAACCATTTCTTTTGGCTGCGTGGATCCATAGAAATAAATACTTTTAAATGAAAAAACAAAAGATCAGCACTCGCTTGTCTTCTTCAAAGTTCAAGACATTCAAAAGTTGAATGATCCAGATAAATTATTTAAAATATATATATTTTAATAATTTAAAAAAGCCGACAACCGAGTATCGATCTTTTTTATTTTTTTATTTAAAACAAATAGAAAACTCTTACTGAGCTATTCTAAGCACTCCACCCAAAGAACGTAAAAAGGTTTCAGATGCCTACCGCTGCTCCAGAAGAGGGCTGCACAATCCAAGCATAGTCCGGATGAACAAGACGCAGGCAGTTGAGGGCAGCTAGGTAACAGTTCACCTGTTTCTGGAGACCACAGAGAGTCCGTACCTCACGGCCCAGACGCATGCCGTACTCAAACATCACTGTACCGGCTTAAACACAAACATTTATTGTTAGCTTAATGACCAATTTCTGGCTGAATCCTTTAATAATATCTCTGTACCATCAGTTTTACCTTTCCTATAGTTGTGACGATTAATATGAAAAGCATATAGAAGCTCATAATAGTTGTGAGTCATGAGGTCCACAGCTCTTGCGCGAGACTCAATAATGCTGACCACCTGAAGAACAAACACACAAAAAACGGCTTGCTAAAAATACAAGTAATAATGAAGTATGTAGTTTCTGCAACACTAGTGGCATCCAGCAGATGAACAAAAATACAGCATATTTCATTGAGACATCAGTTGTATTAAGTATTACTGACCTTCATTCATAAAAAAGATGCCATTAAACAAGCATTTAAAATATATTTTCTTGATGTTTCTACACTAATTTGGAGATGAACTGTGAAATTACTACATTATAAAATATATTAAAAACTCAAGTATATTTAATTGCGATTAATCACAGAAAAAAATATGATTAATCTAGTTAATTTTTTTAATCGATTGACAGCACTTATATACACACTTTTGTTTATGAAAATGTATATTTATTATAGTGGCAACCTGAATGAACATTTCAGCTGTGCTGCCATTCTGGATATAGCAGGAAGCAGGAACAAAAAAAGAGAAAGAAACAGATGTGATGTTTAACTGAAGTCATTTGTATGGTTAAAATGTTGATCATCGGAGGTCAGCAGAATAGACTTTGGTAAATTAAGTGAGATTAAATCTATGAAGTACGTTTGTATCATTTAACCATCGCAGATTTTAATAAAATTTGCCGTTTGTCTTTCCCTGTGCATTTATTTCTTTTCTTTTGAGGAATACTGAATCTATTTTTGTGGGAGTAAGACAAGTAAAGAGCATTTTTAGCAGAAATCAGGAACTGTCTAAATATAAGCAGAACATACCGCTTCACATACATTCATACTATGAGTGCAATCTAAACAAACCCAGCTTTTTCAAATCTCTATTTTAATCTTCTGACTGTTTTAATTCAATAAAAAAGTGATCTAATGCAATGAGAATAAGATGTAAATGTAAAATCTGTGGCTCAGGTTCACTTGGTCACCACAGAAATGACAGGCAGGTTTCAGTGCAATGATGAGTGTTTTTCAGTAAGGCTGTCAATCAGAGTATGTGAGCAGAGTGGAGTGGGACAGGAGTGAAGAGATGAGCGCGTGATTTTGAATGTGAGAAGTGAGAAGTCGATTTAAAAAAATTTGCTCCAAGAGTGCTCCACTCTACCTCTCTATTACAAGTACCATTAATGCCAACGGCCCAAATTATAACTGCATTTTTAGCAAGAATTCACGGTATCACTATTTCGATAGTCCATATTCTACTAACTATAAGTAACTTTCCAACTACACGTCAACTAACTCTCATTGGAGTATTGGTAGTCTGTCTGCTTAATATCTGCTAACACTTTATTTTGATGGTCCCCCAACAGATATTCTACTGACTATAAGTAACTTGGCAACTACAAGTCTACTTATTCTACTAACCCGAACTGAAGGGGGTGGATTGGAATCCACTGCTGCTTCAATGTATATGTAATGATTGATTATAATTAAGGTATTAATCAATATTTTTCCTTCTAAATATCAAATGAGTTGAATGACTTCTCTGGAGATTTTACAATATTTATATAAGTTACCAGTGTGATTACTGAAATGTTCTTTTCATGTATTCTTTAATGTCTGTATTTGATATCTGAATGCAGTGCTTGCTTATTTAACCCAGCTTCCAGAAATGAAATAGGGACTTGTTTTGTGTTTGAGAAAGGTCTTCAATGTGTTAAAACATATAGGGGTCATTGAAGCCAATAGTTTAAGAGGCCATTTCTTTGTTAAAGCCTTTCTTTCCAGTTAGACTAAAGTTTAGCTATCCTTGAGAGAAAGAACGCATTATCTTGATGTTTTGAGAGGACTCTCCTGTTTATAGTGAGAGCCTGGCCAAATCCAACCTTGGAAAAGCTGTGTGTCGGTGTGCGTGTTAGTCTTCTTGGTTACAGGTTAAGGAACCACTGGCGTTATTGGAGATTGACTGAGTTGTTGTTCTGGACATGCTGACGCCCAGCAACCCAAATCTGCGACCTGGAAGGTCATGACGTGCCTAACTTCAGCTGCATAATCGATGGAGATATGCTTCAGTCTATCTGTATATGTGTGGAAAATTACTGTGTTTATCTATTTCATAGCCAATGAGAATCATTCATCCTGTAAGCAATGACGTAGCTTAGACCTTGGAAATCGTATAACTGCTGTGATCTTTGTAACTGTAAGCGGGGCGGCCTACGAACTCCTGTGCGAGTATTGAAGCTGACTTCTGCTGATGAAACTGCAAACTATCTTCAGTAAATATTTTCTTTAATTTTTTATAATTCTGACTCTGGGTCTTCATTCTTCATATCTGGTTCTGGGTCTTTAACTGTACACCCCTTACAGAACGCTAACACCTAACCATAACCTAACAGTCTACTAATACTCTAATGAGAGTTTAATAAGAGTTAGTTGACATGTAGTTGTAAAGTTACTTATAGTTCGTAGAAGGTCTAAAGTGGACCATCAAAATAAAGTGGAATCGAATTCACACGTTGAACACATTTAGCTATCTTGATACAGATGGATCACTCATATCAGAAAGAATGTGAAGGTTATGATGATGGCGATGGACATGAGCGGGAGGTTATAGTTCAAGGAATTTGTTTGTACCTTCTAGATAGGCAACTGAATATGATCGGGTGAAAGCTAATTTTAATCAGGTAGCATTTACAAACGCAATCGCTCTCACTAATGCATTCAAACAAACGTAATGCGACCTGGGAAAACCCATCACATGGTGAAATTTCACCTATTACAGGTTTCAAGCCCTTTCCAACTTTTTTTGTTATTATTTCTTTCATCGTTTGTCGGTAACAAAATGTATGGTTATCTGAAGTCGGCTGATCGTTATGATTTTCAGAAACAGAATTTTGAGAAAAACAGGTTTAATTAACTGTCACGTCCTGCTAGCAGGACGATTGGCGCTCTTTCTTTTGTTTTTTTTTCATATCACACATTTTAGTAATCATAGCGTGGTTATCATTCGAAAGCTTACGAACTCAAAATTCATCCTGTGAAAACCGTTTGGAAATTGGACCATTGAGAGGCGAACAAGATCTTTTAAGTGAGCAGCTGCTTCAGACTCCGTTGTTCTCGTGCCTCACGATAACGCTGGATAAAAAAAACAAAAAAACCTTCCGTGCCGTTGTATGATCTTTCTGAGCTATATCTATATTTACTTTTATCTAGAGCCATAAGTGCTTCATTCAAGCTCACCTCTCCACTCAATGCGCGCTGCTTTCTCCTGACAAAAACGTAAAGCGCCACATTAAGAGCTGCATGACACGATACTTTAAAAACAGTAGCAGAAACACGGTGGGCAGCAAAATAGATACTTTCTCTAAAACACTGCAGAAAACGAGAATGCAGCAAATACAATTATTTTTATCTATCATACAGATGACTCTGACCATTCAGCTAAACCAGGTTTGAGACAAGCTAACGTGTGACGTCTTCAGACATTTTCCCATACATTTAGCATTATTAATCAGCATATAAAGAGCATTTCAAAATAAACAATGTTAGAATTTGGAAAATGATTTAGAGATAGAAAAAAATCTTTTAAATTACTAGTTAACTTTGTTTTGTGCTCATAATGAGAGTTTTGATTATTAGATTATGTACATTGTTTGTTTTTAGTAGTTTATTACTTTGAGCAAAATATAGAAATGGTCCATACTTTTCTTGAGATAAAACTGCACCCCCCAGTATGTTTCTCAGTCACAAGGCCTTCTATGTGCCATACACAAAGGTGTCTAAATGTAAAATTAAAAATAGCCTGTTAAAACATCTGATCTTTGTCCAGACCTCCGCTGGGATGGAAATAGAGACCGGACCTCTTGGAACTTTAATTGAATACCTCTGATCTAGACGAAGTCTGAGCATTGAGACATACGCAACTAAGATTATTCAATAAACTCTACTCTTTTATTATCATCACTTCGTCTCCTGCTTCTGCTCTTCTCAGTCAAACTCTCAGGCTGATAGAAGGCTGTTCATAGAGTCTTGAGTACCAGACAAAACTTTCTGTTGACAGGTTTGCACACATCATCTGACAAGATCCGGCATCCGGGGCTGGATTTGATATTTCTGATGTGGAGATTTCATCCGATCTAACAGTCAGCTGTCAATACATTCATCTCCTTTAATCGCGATCAATCGCACACTTATGACATCAAGCATACATCCAATTGTTTTGTTTAAAGCATTCATTTTGTCATAATTTGCTATATCCAGCAAAGTCAAGCATGAGATTGAAGGTTGATTCTCATAAAACTGGATTTACTGCAAGCTTTTTTCAAGGTAGATTTAGGTGTCTTTACCAAATAACCAAACGATATAAGGATTCCATATAATTCATACATTTATGCACATGAGAAAGGACCCATGAGAAATAAGAATGAAAAATTATTTTCAGAATTCAGTCTGTAACAGCAAAGAGCTTAAGTTAATTTGCGCTTCCGAACAGAATCACATGTAGATAAACTCCCGACTCCCAAGATCATCTAACTGGTGACGCAATTAAACGTGCTTCAGTTTATAATTCATTTAGAATTTTTAATTAATTGCATGTTTTGATGTCAACAGCCCTATTTTTTTAGTGAATTTTATTTCGATGTCTGTTTCAATAACTTGTCTAACAAGGCCAATGCAGTTTTAAATGCCTAGAAGGCACATGTGTAAGTAAGTATTCGACCTACCTCATCATGTAAATTAACAAACGAGAACTGGATAAGATCCCTGAGTTGAGCTCGCTCGCAGAGAACCACCACCAGCTGTCGGAGACAGTCCAGCTGCCTGCGCACACACACACACACACACACACAGCTCAAGTATTTTACATTGAACTGTGGATAAGAAAATGATGTCATTGCATAGTACCTGCTAGGATCAGGGTTTTGTGTCAGGGCCTCATACGCCTGAATGTTGTGTCCAAGATCCAGATGATGCTTGAATATACGAGTCCACAGAGCAGCCTACAATACAGGTCAGTTTCTTATTAATATTAAATGGAGATAGAAATTTTCAAAACGATGTTTGAACTATACCACAAACCTGACATATTCATTATATATTTTTATGATTTAACCTTTTAACAAATTTTAGGATAAAATGGATTAAATCTTAAAGGAAAATGTGTATTTTAGGTACTGTGACTGGTAAGTTCTTCTTGATAAGATAAAATAAAATTCTGCATCAAAATTTATAGACAAGACAAGTAGTTTGTTTAGGCATGGTTTGTAAGGAATTACAAACCTGCGCACATATATTCAAACGCACATAACTATAGAATCAATTCTTAATGCGCATGTGAACGCCATCAGCGTCTATCACAGGTTCACGTTTAAAGTCTGTTTAGAGAAAACGGTGTCGACTTAGCGGCCCCTAATTTAATATCAAATGATCATTTAGACGGAAGTGAATCAATCAAAACTAACTTTAGCTGAATCAATCAAAACTAACTTTAGCTGGAAAAAACATTTTTCCAGAACCACTATAAAACCAAACCAATCTCTGTTACCTTAAATTATATGTTTATCTCTGTAAAGCTGCTTTGAAACAATCTACATTGTTAAAAGCGCTATATAAATGAGGATGACTTGACTTGACTTCTACTAGTTCATTTTCAAAGGCTCTATATACTGCGAAAAAAGGTTTTTATTTAAATGTACAAATTTTCCACGCTCTATCCTGCATCCTATCGCACATGAAATGTTTTAAAAGCATTTGAGTGTGTGACAGTGGCGGATGCAGAACGTGACAGATGGGTGGAACTGGATTAAGTCGAGGTGGGCCTGAATCTAGAGTTTAGTAGGCTATATTTATGGAGATGAGAAATAAAAACCGCACTGTACAGCTATGATCAGCTGTTCGGCCGAGCTTTCGAAGTTGTTAATACGGAAAGACCGAAGCTGACCGGTTGGTTTTAGTCAAATGACCTTGCGGCACTCTCTGAAAAGTTGAGATGTTTTTCATCTCGCCGCGGCATATAGGCACGCCTGGAAAAACGAGCGCGCTGCAGCCTGCACCACATGCGTATGGCAAGCAGTGTTGCCAGATTGGAAATGTCCAATTATCGTACCAGAAGTTCAAAATGATCGTATTTGGAAGAACTTTATCGTACACGACGTAAACGTGCAGAATACAGCTATTTTATCCCAACATGTAGGATGGATTAGATGGAGTAGTGTTGACGTGCGGGCCGGGCGACACGTGTGGTGCCTGTGTGTGTGTGTGTGTGTGTATACGTGCTTGCGTGCAGGCAGGTGAGCCTGCAAAATGATTCTGGGTCAGAGAGAGAAGCGGTAGGATGTGTGTTTGGACGAACGACTGAAAACTCTGAAATTATCGTACATTATGGGATTTTTTTCATTATTGATCTTACATCGTACAGAGGTCAAAATTATCGTACAAATACGATAATTATCGTACATCTGGCAACACTGATGGCAAGCTAAAGTATTCATAAGGCATGCGGGACGCGCGATTTGCCATAAAAGCGCGCATTCTTAACGTGCACTTTGTGGTCACGGAAAACGCGCGCCAGAAATTTGTGGTTTTTGCATAAAAAAAAAAATTTTTTTGAAACTTTATTGTAAAGTGTTACCGGAATTACAACTGGAAAATTTGCGAGATGTGTCTCGAACGAAGGGATTAAGGGACTGTCCGAGGTGCTGAAATAAAAAACAGTGAACTTGAAACCGAGAGTTGTTTTTCTTTTCTTGTTACAAAAACACTTCAGAGGCATAAAACACCTGCAGACAGAAACAATATCATTTAAATAGCAGATCACACGTCGAGGACGCACGTTTTGTATGGATGAAAAAAAACGCGCGTTTCTGACGCGCTTTTTCCGTGACCACAAAGCGCACGTTAAGAACGCGCGCTTTTATGACAAATCGCGAGTCCCTTGGCAGTCGAAACGCATGCGTTTGACGAGTCAATCAGATGCCTGACCACGTCTTTCACGACCGCGTCGCTTCCATTATGAGCGCGAACATCTGAAATAACAAACTTGAGCGCGCAAAAAACGCGATATGTGAACGGGCCGTCTTTGTTTTTCCAAGACAAGGTGTTCATGTGAACAATGAGCCTCGTCCCCTCTCCTTGCAAGGGTGTCAAAGTCTGGACAAAATATGTACAGTGACATGACATAACTGCCAGATTCAAACTATGAGTTCGCGCGTTGTCTGGCGCTGAGCCAGAGATGGACGCGCTCAGGCTTTTCATATATCATATAAAGTGTTCGGCGGGCCGTATATGGCCAAACTTAATTCATTATTATTATTATTATTAAAATTAAAAATTTAAATTTCGTTTTTATTAATCTGATTGGATGGGCCACCTGTCAATCTGGGTGGGCACGTGCCCACCCAGGCCCGCCCATAAATCCGCGCCTGGTGTGTGATCATATAATGAAACACTAGTCAAAGGATGCCAGGAAAAAAATGAATGCTGCGTTAAATATTTGTAATGCATTAAACAAAACAAAAAAAATGTATCGCAAAATGAACGTTAATTTTGATAGCCCTAATCAAATTTTTAGCATTTTTGAAACCACATAATGATAATCACATAATGAAAAGATAGCTATGCATTTTAGGTTTATCCTAACAATCCATCAGACAAAAAACAACAACAAATAAACAAAACAAAAAATCAATAAGAGAGGAATACACTATTTAATTTTACATTACTTAAATTAGTCACTCTCAAAACACAAAGTTGTTACCTGGCTTCTCTCATCATTGGCAGCTTCAGATATGGCCAGCGTTGCCAAATTGATCACAAGCTCAGGCAAACAAATATCCTCCAATAACCGTAAAACCTAAACAAGTAAACAATTATAAAATTATTAGATGCCCATTCAAATGCTGAATAATAATTTTAACCTGTTCTGTGCATCTAGCAGACACTTTCCTTGTTGTAATAAAGTAATCGTGGGGTGGTCACGGCTGTCTCCTCATCTGAACCCGTGAGTTTCATTAAAAACTCTTCTTTATCCACCTCAGTGGCTGCTTCCTGGAAACACTGCAATGCCTAAAACCACAAAACGCATATCCACACATGACAAAAAACATCTGCAAATAGGCATCATTTCACAACACCTCTTTTGCATCTCGAACAATTTTATGGACTGAAAAGACAAAGTGTTCTTTTTTTCCTCCCATTCATGTATTTATGTGTGGAGTGGACAGTTTATGCCTGTAGTGTCTGGAGTAAATTGCAGGAAAAAATAAACAATTGGTAAAAGAGCCAAAAGGCTGTTTGCCTACGCTTGCATGCATTCCAGAGAATGCAAACAGCCATTTGTCTCTTTTAACAAGTGTTTCACAATTGTAGCTTCAGAAGCATCTGCTTTCATTACAGATTAAAAATGTTACTGAAATTTGGGGTGTACTCCCACTAGGCGATCTGAACCGTGCCCGAGCACATTTGATCCCCAAAGTCTGGTTCGTTTGAATAGTGCGATCACGGTTCGCTTAACCGTCCCTGGCCCGCTTGGAAGAGGTGAGCCAGAGCATGGTTCAGTTGGGCTCAGGGGCGGTACACATGTAGTGTGATCGCTAACCACACCAGAGCACAGAACAGTGAGTTACTGTCATCATTACGACAGCAGACATCTTCTATTACTACTTGGATACTACATTTTTCAATACATTTTTATTAAATCATGTATATTTAAGCTTACAACACGTCTGGTTCTCACCTTATTGATAAACAGAAATTGTAATTTGCGAGTAAAACTGCAAATTCAGCTGCCTCCGTAATAATCTTCTGATACGTGCAGCACAATCAAGTGAAAATCATTGCGCGGCATAAATAATACATCTAATAGGCTGATTATTTTAGCGAAATCGCTTTTCCTCCTGGATTCTTCAAAACAAAAAGTTGCATCGTAAATGACCCAAACGTGCTCCGGCCCGGAACGTTGACTGCAGCCCAGTGGGAAGTGTGTGCTTGTGTGTGTGTGGAGGTTGTGGTGGTGGTGGTGGTGGGCAACTGTGCCCAGTGCGAGTACACCCTTAATTTCAACAAAAAGTTTTGGAGAGACCCTGGAGAGTCAAGAATATGGCAACTAAGAGAAATTACTTGCATTTACATTTAGCAGACTTAATTTCAAGCTACACATTTATTAAGTTCATACATTCCCTGGAAATCGAATCCATGATCATAGTGTTGTCAAATTATGCTTGGTACCTAGAGGTATCCAAATATAGTGATTTCCTAACAGAGGAAATTCATGGATTTTCTTACCTTTTGCCCCTCACCACTGGACAGATAGCATTGACCCAAAACAAAACGATAGGACCCCACATTCACCTGGCACCAGGACCCAACCAATCGAACATATTCCTGTAGAGAGGCAGGATATAGACACAGTGAAGTGTTACAACATTTTTTAAATGATAATAAATTCATTTTTTTTGGTAGAGCAAACGCATTCCATATTCTGTTCGTAGGCTACACATCCAAATCAAGCTGTGTTCATCTATTAGTTATCAGTGAATAAACACTAAACAGCCCCATCAGTACAGTCACAGTTTTGCCCTAATTGAGGTTTGATTAATTGTACTTTACCGGTCAAACAAGTTCTGGTTGGTAAATTGGTAGAGTGATGGATAGAGTGAAAGACAGACAGAGACTGTCTGTGTATAGTTAAGTGGCAAGTTACAGAGCTCAACGCTAATGATTTTTTCTACTGGCCTGGCCGGCCAGTGCTTTAGATGTTTACTTGCCCTGTCAAAATTGCCACAAAAAATGTATTGTTTTAGTTGTGTTGAGCAATGCAACCTTGTATTTTAATAATGTTGTTACAACACAAACTTGAAATTTCACAATTCTTGATTCCAATTACAATACCTACTAAAATACCTTCCAAAAACTACTAGACCAAATAATATAGTTTAAACATTACATTAACACTCAGGATTGATTCAAGTAGGGGTGCATCAGGCCAGATACTACGCCCATGTACTCGTACTCAAATGCTCTGATACCAACAAACGATACCACACAGCATGTCTACAGTACAGTGGTTGCGTCCAAACAAAGAGACTACAGAACAGAACAAACATGGATATGGTGATAACAGAGATTTAAGATGTCTATGAAGTAAATGTATTCAATTAATTGAACATTCAGTATAAATTCAATATTTACGCCTGTGCTGTGCAAGAGCCGAGAAGAGAAGAACACTAAGTGAATTGAGTGTGCAGTGGCACATCCTTTTCTTACAGACATCGCTGAAAAGTTTGTAGTGTGGTTAGCAACATCAATAGCAAAGAAAGTAAAATGATGCACCTATTACTTACACTACTTGACAGTAGAGAGAGAGAGAGAGAGAGAGAGCTCAGCACAGAAGTGTCCGTTGGATTTGTGTGTAACATGTGGTTCCCTATATTGACATCATGTGATTGCATTTATATGCTGCAATTGATAATTTATTTATTTGTTTTTTTTTAATTACGGAGTGTTTTATGTGTCTTTAATAATGCTTGAAATAATATTAGTCTAGTTGTTTTTGCAATGGTATTTTTAAACCACAGGCAAAAGTTCATTGAGTAACTGTTCTTTAGCCTGTGGATTTGTGTTCTGTTCTTTAGCCTGTGGATTTGTGTTCATGTTATTCAGCTACAATGAAATGTTTTGGAATAAGACTTAAATGTAAATGACAGCTACATTTTTTTTTACCTTATTGGAATCGATAAGTAGAATCGATTGAATGTGGCTATGGAAGAGTTATATTATCTTACAGAAAGATTGTTTCTCTAAAACTAATAAGGTGAAGTACCTTACTATGCATCAAACAAATAAATGAAAGATTATTTGTTGATCATTTCATACTGGTTCCTCACCTGCAGTTGTGCATATTGGCAGTTTCCCATCAGGCATTCAGGAAAGAGGAAACTGGGATTGCTGGGCCAGCTAGTACAATGATGCAAGGCAAATACTGAACTCGTGAACAAACATCACACAGAAACTTTACAAACAAGAACTAGCTGAATATATCAAGTGTCCAGTAGTGACATCAAAAGTGCTGATGTACCAAGTCGATAATAATAAACAAAAAAAAAAAGTGTCTCTTCTGAAGGGAACTTGACGGTGTTAGACTCGGTCCTTGTATGAAACAACATTTATTTAAACAATCATATCTTAAGGGAATGTAAAGTGTCAAGACAAAACATTTTAATTGAATGTTCTGAATTATGTTTTGAAGTTGAATATATAGTTAGTTGAAAATTACTTAATTACATTTACAACAATTGGTTAAAATTCAAAATGCTAAAAAGTAAATAATTAAAAATTAAGAATGAAGAATAAATTTCCCATTTGGGTAACACTTTATAATAACTGCACGTTATTAATCATTAGTTAAGCATTAGTAAACGGTTAATAATTTATAAAGCATTAATAGACATTAACCAGCAGTTTATAAATGCAGCTATAAATGATTTATTCTTGATTTATAAGCATATCTATGTGTTTAATAATTGCATTTTCAAACTTTATTAATGATCATTTATCATTTCTAAATGAAGTATTGCATTATTTACAAACCAGTTATTTAGGAGTTGTCATTGGTTCATAAGATCACTTAGAATGTGTAAGTAAATGATTAATAAACTATTTAAATGTACATTCATAATTTTTTTATTCAGACATATAGTAAGTTACTTAGTGTGTTAATAAATGCTTTATTAACATGTATTTCTACTGTAATTCATGGTTAATTCAGGTAGTTATAAAGCATTTAGTTAACTATTTTTGTGAGCATCTAAAAGTGAGGAATATTTATGCCTTGTAAAGCTTTTACAAAAGGAGATTTAAAGGCTCAGTTATCTTTTAAACAGAAAAAGGAAACAAACACAACGATACAGAATTTAGAAATATTTAAGATCTATGAATGTACATTTAAATAGTTAGTAATCATTTACTTAAACTTTCTAAGTGATCTTATGAATCACTGACAACTCAAAAATAACTGGTTTGACCAATATTTAATTTAGAAATGATAAATTGATCATTAAAGTATTAACATACAATTATTAAACATTATAGATATGCTTATAAATCAAGAATAACGCATTTGTAACTGGATTTATAAACTGCTTAATGTCTATTAATGCTTTATAAATTATTAATTAACTGATTATTAATGCTTAGCTAATGATTAATAGCGTGCCGTTATTATAAAGTGTTACACTTGGGTAGTAGATGAAAAGTTTTGTATCTTGTAGATATTTTGGACTATCGCCTCAATCGCCGTTACTCTCACTGTTGCTGAGCTATATGATCAAGAAAGCTTATTGTTTGCATGCGTTTAAGCCTTGAGGTTTAAAAACAGGCGATTTTAAACTGTTGAACTGCAATTAACAGCAAAAGAACTCATTTCAGTATATTCAGTGAAGGTTCCTTGCCACTGTTGCCCTTTTCACCTTTTTTCCCATATATATATACATACAATCACCTAAAGGATTATTAGGAGCACCATACTAATACTGTGTTTGACCCTCTTTCGCCTTCAGAACTGCCTTAATTCTACGTGGCATTGATTCAACAAGGTGCTGAAAGCATTCTTTAGAAATGTTGGCCCATATTGATAAGATAGCATCTTGCAGTTGATGGAGATTTGTGGGATGCACATCCAGGGCACAAAGCTCCCGTTCCACCACATCCCAAAGATGCTCTATTGGGTTAGATCTGGTGACTGTGGGGGCCATTTTAGTACAGTGAACTCATTGTCATGTTCAAGAAACCAATTTGAAATGATTCGAGCTTTGTGACATGGTTAATTATCCTGCAGGAAGTAGCCATCAGAGGATGGGTACATGGTGGCCATAAAGGGATGGACATGGTCAAAAACAATGCTCATGTAGGCCGTGGCATTTAAACGATGCCCAATTGGCACTAAGGGGCCTAAAGTGTGCCAAGAAAACATCCCCCACGACATAACACCAGTACCACCAGCCTGCACAGTGGTAACAAGGCATGATGGATCCATGTTCTCATTCTGTTTACGCCAAATTCTGACTCTACCATCTGAATGTCTCAACAGAAATCGAGACTCATCAGACCAGGCAACATTTTTCCAGTCTTCAACTGTCCAATTTTGGTGAGCTCTTGCAAATTGTAGCCTCTTTTTCCTATTTGTAGTGGAGATGAGTGGTACCCGGTAGGGGCTTCTGCTGTTGTAGTCCATCCGCCTCAAGGTTGTGCGTGTTGTGGCTTCACAAATGCTTTGCTGCATACCTCAGTTGTAACGAGTAGTTATTTCAGTCAAAGTTGCTCTTCTATCAGCTTGAATCAGACGGCCCATTCTCCTCTGACCTCTAGCATCAACAAGGCATTTTCGCCCACAGGACTGCCGCATACTGGATGTTTTTTTCCCTTTTCACACCATTCTTTGTAAACCCTAGAAATGGTTGTGCGTGAAAATCCCAGTAACTGAGCAGATTGTGAAATACTCAGACTGGCCCGTCTGGCACCAACAACCATGCCACGCTCAAAATTGCTTGATTCACCTTTCTTTCCTATTCTGACATTCAGTTTGGAGTTCAGGAGATTGTCTTGACCAGGACCACACCCCTAAATGCATTGAAGCAACTGCCATGTGATTGGTTGATTAGATAATTGCATTACTGAAAAATTGAACAGGTGTTCCTAATAATCCTTTAGGTGAGTGTGTATATGTATATGTACGTACACACACACACACACACACACACACACACACACACACACACACACACACACACACACACACACACACACACACACACACACGTAACTAAATTAATAACACTGTGACACAATTTTCTTCTGGAAACAAACTTTGTATTATTTTCCTGTTATCTCTGTAAAGCTGCTTTGAAACAATTTGTATTGTAAAAAGCGCTATATAAATAAATGTGACTTGACATGTCCACGTTCTCTGAGAGACTGTTTCTCAGTGCTGTCTGAGAGACGTTCGATGAAGAAAACAACACATACCGCTGCTCAGAGCATGTGTGAACTGAATGGAGTGCTTTTTGCCGCCTAATTGGCCTTGAACAGTTAAATATACATACTTGTGTCAAAGTGAGCATGTATTTGCAAGTAAACAGTCATTTATGCCTTCAGTTGAGAAAGAAAACACACAGATACAATGGATCTGTGCAGGCTGGTCTTAAAGTGACAGCATCCAAATTTACCTGCTGTCATTATTAAAGTTTATCAAACAATTACAAAAAAAGAGAAAATCTCTTACTGCTCTTGACTGAATCACTTTTGTAATTTTAATAAGAATAAATTTATATTTAATTTAACAGTAAAGACAATGCAGTGTTTTAAATTGTACAAATTTGATTATTCAATTTATGTAAATTTCTTATTTTTAGAGCTTGAAGTTTTTCAGGTAGGGCTATTTCATGTGTCTTTGTTCGATTGTAGCTTCTATTGTAAATGGTGATTAGTATGAAATTGTAAAAGTATCATAGGGCTGCACAATTAATCGAATTTCTAATTGCGATTACGATTACGGATGCCACGGTTACGTAATCGTTCAAAGCCTCGATTACAAAAGAAAATCCACTCTGCGTGTGTGTTTAGAGCATAATTATGTTATGAGAGGCGAATCACGACTACTTCAGAAAACCCAGCACAATATGACATACCAGGCAGTGACGTAAGTGTACGCTGAAATAAAAAGTCTTTCACCTCAGAAAAACGGACTCTACTGTCCTGTCAGCCGTTATACTGTGCTCGTAGCGCGCACTCTTCAATTGCACGCGCAAATACGGCGGTGCGCGCTGTGTAGCCTATAGCTTCACTGTATAATGTGCAAAAGGAACTACGAGAATGCAACGTCGTTACAATGTAAATTAGTAAGTCACGAAATAAAAGTAAAATACCAATAAATCACGTGTTAGCTGAGAAGGATTTGCATGCAGGTATGATTTTCAGTCTATTCACCAGGAGCTGTTTCATTAACAGTTCTTGTTAGTATTGTGTATTTACCATGGTAACTGTCGTTTCCATAACCCCAAAAATGCCACTTAATTTTCACTTTGTGTTATTTTTTATATTTTTAAATGACTGTGGTGGCTCATATCAACATTGTATTAACAAAAACTAGTTTGGGACTGCTATTTAATTGCTTTAGCATAGTCCTAGTGTTTTTCTAGTCTTTACTATGAGTCATTCTTACAATTGATGTTTATGTTAAGTAAAGTGGGACAGTACTTGTGTGTGTTAACAATTTTTTTGTAAACGTATTATAATATGCCTATATATATTCAATGTAAATTGTGATAATCGTAATTAATAATCGCAATTACAATTTCAAGGGAATAATCGGCAATTATGATTTTTGTCATAATCGTGCAGCTCTAAGGTATCAATAATTATAATAAAAAAAGAAATAACGATATATATCATTATTGTGAAACAAAATTACTCTCATCATGATAATAGTAAGATTTTGGTCATTTCACCCACCCAAAGTACAGACTATTGAAATGTTGGTCTCAACACTAGCGTCCAGCATACTACACATCAAGAGGATACAGAAACTGACAGAGTAGTGTCAGGACACTGGAGATCATCTGTGGCCAGTGCAACATGTTCTGGTTGCCCTCCACATCCTGCTGGGAGAATATCTGAGACATGATGGCTTTTCGGGCCACATTCTGGTAGAACAACTCCACAACAGTTTGAGGATTCAACACTAAAGAGAGAAAAAACAGCGTTAATCAGCCTTCTCTTCATCAGCCATAACCTGTGTTTCTGTATTGTGGTGATTCATTTTACCTGATCTGTTAGAAGTAGGAGTCGTTGAGTCAGACAGCTCCAGAACAGACAGATGCTGAAGATCAGCATTTCTAAAGAAAAACAGATAATGCATGAACTAATGAACTCATTTTATAACAATCAAAGACAAACTAAAAGAAATGACCAGCATATGTAGTTACTATAAAATAGTATTATAACGTACAGAGGCAGAAGGTCAAGACATTATTGAATTCCTTGATTCACTGAACCTATCATTCATCAGGAAAACAAAACTGTGTGAAAGCATAGATATATCTATCCATCTGTAGATTAAGATCTATGGTTTTGCATAAAATTACTATTTTGCTGTAGTTTATTGCTGTATCTTGATCATGTAATTTTCTCCCGGGTGTTTGTTAGATCACAGCACTGGAGTAGAGAGCACTTTGAATTATTCTTCACGTGCACAGTAACTGAAATTTAAAACTGTTAAAAGAAAGGTTCAATAAACTATTGCATAAATATAATACACTACGCATCACCTCTCCCCTTTGTGCTTTGAACATTTCAATGTGAAGTGCTGTGACTCCATGTTGCTTCAAGCGCATCATTCTGCGCACGGGATGAGCATAAACGCTTTGTGCTGCTCTTTATTGAGCCTTTCATATTATAATACTTTCACGCAATGAAAGATTATTAATAGCTTTTCTTCTGTCCTATCAATCATATGTCGCTCATTAAAAAGCTTTACTATAAATTTAAAATAAATGTCTTTTAATTATATAGTATATATTTCCTTGTTTTTCAAGAATGAAGGAGCGTGACACCTGTTTATTTTGAATGTCTGCCAAGCTAGTGAAACACTTGGTTTATTTACAGTTGTTGTACTGGTACACAATTATTTAATAAATAATTCACTACATTGGTGTCTTTGTTATTTATGTTTTACAAAGTGAGGAAAGTAATGTTTAAGTCAAGCCTTATGCCTTGAACAAAAGAATGATCCCAGTCTCTTTCACAAAGCGATGCCTAGAGTTTATTAGTTAATTCAGCACTGTTTAAAAATTATTATTTTAGTATTGAATCGGTACTCTGTATCGACCAATACTGAATCCTAGGTATTGGAGGCAAAAAAAGTGGATTGGAGCATCTCTAATGTTTATATATATTTATTTCAAACTGTATAGACCAAACCAGTTTTTACACTCCAGCCTTTTGCAATCTTGCAATCGCAGGAATCAATGCTGATCCAATCGATCCTTATTTACAACAGCTAACATCTGTCTTAAGCAGTTTTACTAGCATGAAACACACCATTGGCAGGGCTCAATCCGAGGGGCGGGATAAACAGTTGTCTTTCAAAGTCCCTCTGCACGCAATAGGATAGCGCTACAACCAACCAGAGCAATGAAGGTGACGTAGTCAGAGCGACGGACTTCAGTGCCGTTCTTTGTTCTTTTCTCAAAGAAAAGCTTAACTCCAAGTCTTCCAGAGTCGCGGCCAAAGCCGATTCGAAAGACCGCTGTTCGCCAGCAGCAGCGGCCATCTTTGTTTTCAAGTAGCTAGGGCTGTCGCGATAACCGCAATATTGCAGTACCGCGCTACTGACAGGCCAACCGCAGAGGAATGCAAGTAACCGCAGCAACCACGAACTGCGTTTTCTTTTTTCATAAGGCCACCCTTCGTGGTTCGTACCATGTGTATTGAATGTTAAATAAGTTAATAATGATAACAAGACTGTTTATCATGGTGATTTGTACAGAGGATTCGTGGATTTGGACTTAAGCCTAAACAGACAGTGAATGTGATCGACTGAGCGCGTGCGATTACCTGCGTCTGTCTTTGAAGTCAAGTCATGTATATTCGTGAAAAGGTTGCCGTTTCCAAGGAACGCGAAATATTTGTCGTAGGCTATTATCCTTTTAACGTTTAAGGGTATTTATCATGAATGGCGTCAGCGCTGGTCAGCATTACACAGCGCGAGGAAGCCGTGGGGGGAAAGCAGCGAGTCACGCATTGAATCAATGCCATTGGTCTCTATTAAATGAAGCATTGCTTCAGTTTTGCCCAAAAGTGAAGCATTGCTGGCCAGCTGAGCCTTGAAAAGTGAAGCTCAAAGTTAAACAAACATCATTTAAGGAATCAGCTTTTTTGAACGTTTTCATTGAATGAACGGTTTAATGACTCACTCAAAGACAGTCCGTTGGCGTAACAACTGCGCGCTGAGTGACAGTCTTTCAATGCGCAGAGACGCTGTTTAGTTTCGGTTACATTGGTTACATTGTTTTTGTGTATGCTGACCACATCATAACACGTATTTATATAGCAACAAATAAATATAAATAAATAAATGGTGGTAAAACCGCATATCGCGCTATTGAGCAACTCAAAATTACCGCAAGGGAAATTCCTTCACCGCGACAGCCCTACAAGTAGCAGGGAATTCACGCGGAACCGTCGCAACTCTGCAGTCAATATGTTAAGCCCGCCCACTGACTCTATACACGATGTGATTGGCCTGACTAGAGTTTGGTTTATCCAGCTCGCAAGCCAATGAAGAGTTGCTAGATGACACTGGCTGCAAAATAAAATTTACTGTCGCTAGGGTGCGTCTAGATTTCTAGGCTACAGTTTTACAGCAAAAACCCCAAAACAAAACAGTGTCTGAGTGGAGGGTAGTATTTAAGTCTTCGTTTTCACTGAAACAAATTATACCCGCTTCAGCAATTAGGTTATCGTGTGTAATTAGGCAGCCATATTTACAGATTTGCAATATGAATCATAGTTTAAATAAAAAAAGATGGATCTTATTTTTCTGGAATGGGCTATGTGGCGTGTGGACTCACAGTAAGTCCAGTGGGACGGATGAGGAAAGCGTCAGGCTCATCTGTTTGAGCAGATGATACGTGCAAAGCAGATTCGAGCATCGAGGAATCAAGTCTTGCTGCAGCTGCAGTAACTGATTACCGCCCGCAAGAAACACCTGCACACACAAACAGGCAAAGAGTACTTTAAAACTGAAACTCAATTAGAAACAGAATTTTTTTCTGTTAGGGGAAAAGATCAGTGAACACCAGATTTTTAAGTTATCAATCAACAAGGGAAGAAATACATGTAAACAGCACTGTTACATTCTCAATCCTGTTTGAGTCCAAAAATCCTCTACATTTAGTCAATATTTCATCATGTCATTCATTTTAATCAATTTTACTCTCCTGAAAAAATAACATTACAATACTGTATATTATTTACACCATAATGTGACAGGAAGCTTGTGCTCAAGTCTGCCACGAATACGCTCAGGACCGTCAGCTGAGGATGTGAATTACAGGTTATAATTAGGGGTGTGACGAGATCTCGTGACAAGATCTCGCATTGTTAAAACATGACGATATTTCTTGTCGAGGTGAAAGCTGTGTCACAATATCAGCATGTAGGAGTTGAGTTTGTGGCAATACCTTTTACATTGCTTGCATTATGGTGTTTGGTCTCATACTCAGAAAGTAGAACTGAAGAGACATTCGTTACAAGATAGGGCTGTCAGGATTCCTCAATTTAATTTGTGTGCTCGATAAAAAAATAAAAAATCTTTTATTGCAATTTACCCATTCTGTTTGACGGCAAAATACCAGAAGTGGCGCATTCCACAGATGAGAATCAATGGTTTGCATTATTCGACCATTTTCTAACAACAGTGTTATCGCAAAGGCTGCAATTCAATTAAATAAATATATGCTGGTTTCGGAGTGATTTGTTGTTCATCGCAATTTCAAAATAAAAGTTTAAAACCTCGTTCGGAGTTTGCATATTTTGAAGTCCACATATTCTTGTGTCAAGAAATAACATTGGCTGTAGCATTTCAAACGTACAGAAGTGACCAAATATTAAAGATTAAAGGGTTAGCTCACCCAAAAATTTAAATTAGCCCATGATTTGCTCACCCTGAAGCCATCCTCAGTGTATATGACATTCTTCTTTCAGACGAGTACAATAAATTATATTATATAAAAAAATGTCCTGGCTCTTCCAAGCTTTATAATGGGAGTGAATGGCTGTATGACTTTGGAGGTCTATCAAAGTGCATCTATCCATGATAAAAATGCTCCACGCGGCTTTGCGGGGGTTAATAAAGGCCTTCTAAAGTGAAGCGATGCATTTGTGTAAGAAAAATATCCATATTTAAAACTGTATCGACTAAAAAAACTAGCTTCCGGCAGACGGCCGTACGCCAAGATGATTTACGCCAAAAGAGTAACACTTGAACTTGGCACAACGTAATGATGAACGCGATTGCCCAGTCCTGTTGGTTTGAACCGTGAGAGGCGTCAATTGGTTACAATTACAACAACTTAATAAATACGGTAAGTGTCTTTCTACCGGCTCTGTTCCTGATAATCTCAAAATGGCTACTGTTACTCCCTTGCTCAAGAAGCCTTCTCTGGATTACGGCTGCCCCCAAATAGTCGACTAAATGTTAGTCGATATGAGGAGGGCTTGGTCGAATACATTTTCATTAGTCGGTTAGTCGCAAAAAAACAACCACGTGAAAAAATTACGCAATCAGGGGCTGCGCAGTCAGTGTATGACATGAAATCAAAGCAACGAGAGATCAACGAGATCTCGTGCCTCGCGGTATACCAAAGCGCACTTGTGGGAGAGGTGTCTGGCTGATGCTAATAATTGTGTCAGGAAAAAAGTCCAAAGTGTGGGATCATTTTGAAAAGTCGAAGGACGACCCTAAAAAGGCTGTTTGCAAACTCTGCAGGCAAACATTTGCCTATCACTCGTCAACATCGAATATGTCTTATTTAAAACATGTAAGTAGTAAAGTTAACCACCACATGGCCCCTCATTTTAACAATAAGGATATAAACACATTTGCGCTGTTTAGTTAAAATCATATTCATGGTTTTTGACATGCATTTGTCTCTAGGCTCATCCACAATATTAGCAGCGATGATGTGGCGTCATGTGCTTCGACTTCGCAGTCTACAATGATGCAGCAGAGATTAGTTTTAAGAGATTAGTTTCTAAGTGAGAAAAGAAAGCGAGAAATCACAGAGAAAATTGTCGATTTCATTGCGTTTGATATGAGACCAATCAACGTTGTCCGTGGTGACGGGTTCAAAGAAATGTTTGAATTCCTCTAACCAGGCTACACCATTCCCAAACGCGACACAATAATGCATGGCTTAACAAGCAAATTCAACACGACTAAAGAAATTCTTGTTAAGAAAATACAAAGTTGTACAGCAGTCAGCTTTACAACAGACACATGGACCTCTATCAAGATTAAGGGTTACATGACCGTTACTGCACACTTCATGTCTGAAGATTGGCAACTACATTCTTTTGTGTTGGAAACAAAAGTGCTAGAGGAGAGCCACACAGCTACCAACATAAAAGAGCGACTCGGTGAAGTGATGGAAGAATTTAAAATACCTGGAGAAAAGAGGTTAGCAGTCGTACATGACAATGCCGCTAATACGGTGTTGTGCACAGAACTGATTTCTAATGATCCATCCTGGGGTAATGCGAAAGGCGTCCGTTGTGCGGGGCACACGTTACAGTTATGCATAAACGCGGCTCTTAAAACTGACTCCATATGTCGATGCATCGCTGCTGCTAGACGCCTTGTGGGGCATTTCAAGAAAAGTACCAAGGCTAAACACAGCTCTGACTTATAAACAGAAGCAGCAGAATGTTGCAGAACACAAACTTATCCAAGATGTCTCCACAAGATGGAACTCCACGTACTTCATGCTGGAGAGACTCTTGGAACAGAGATGGCCGGTTACAGCTGTGCTGTCAGACCCTGAAATTACCAAACGGTCTGAACGAGGTCTAGATCTCACAACAGCACATTGGCTGACAGCGGAGGACACGGTTGCAGTGCTAAAGCCTATGATCACTCTCACTGAGCTGCTTTCTCAGGATTTTAACGCATCCCTATCTGCCACACCGCCCATGTTAATAAACATGAAGAGACGCCATTTGGTGCTGCTCAACGAAGGCAGTCCCACCACAAAAGCACTAAAGACAGAACTAGCAAAAGAAATTGACACGAGATGGCAACTGACGGAAAATATTGCGAGCATTTATATACAAGCTGCTGTCTTAGACCCACGTTTTAAGAGCTTGTCATTCTTTGACCAACACGATCGAGAAGATGCGTACTCCACAGTGTCGGATCTGACAGAAAGTTTATCTACAGAAGCTGCGCCAGAAAGTGATCATGACAGCATTAGCCCTGCAGAGGAGGGTGAGCCCGAACCGAAAAAGGAAAAGCAGGCCGAGATATCCATGCTGATGGCCATTGATGAGGAGGAGCATGCAGAAGAGAAGGATGAACTAAAAATGTACTTGGCAGATAAAACAAAGGTTGATTCGGGACCATTGGCATGGTAGCAAAAAATGAACATCGATATCCAAAGCTCGCTAAAGCAGCTAAACGCCTCCACTGTATCCCTTCCACATCCACTCCATCAGAGCGCATCTTTTCAAAGGCCGGTTTCATTGTGAACAAGTTCGAGAAGCTCCCTTCTTCCCAACAATGTGGACAAGCTGGTGTTCCTCTCACATAATATGAAAAAAATAAAATCGAATTGAAAGCTTAGGTAAGAATGCTTAATTCCCTTTTTGTAGTGTTTCTGTTTGCTATCCGTTAGGCTATATTAAAAAAAAAAAACGGGTATTTTTATAACGGGTAGGCTATACAAATAAAAAAATATTATTTTTATTTATTCGTTTTTATAAAATGCAGAAGTTGTTTTTTATTCTGTAAGAAAAATTAGTCTGATGTTTGCAATTTGTTGTTTCAGGTCAAGACTCATCCGTCGTCTTAATGGCAGTTTGCGGCTTTGCTCTGATATTTTTGATTTGTATAAGTGTTCTTTAAATTAGCCTATTTTTTCCACATTTTGTCTTAAATATAGCCTAGTTGTTCTAAACAAATTAATCAAATACTTAGGCTGTTGATTTGTTTGCCGCCTTCTTTTTTATTCTAAGTTTTGGCGTTGTGCGATGTGCCATGTGCATTTATTAAATTGTTCATTTTTGTTAATTTTCCTTTTGAACAATATAAAAATTATATTAATTTAATTTTCCACTGTATTTTTATACCAAACAGTGTTTTTACTACAGTATTTATTTATGCCTTGTTTTGTACTAGGCCTAAGTTACTAATAAGTTTATTTAATTTATTTTAAAGAACGAATTTTATTTTATTTTATTCAAAACTGTTTTTTTTACATGTAACTGTTACAGTTTGTATTTTTGATAATAAATTATTAAAATGCAGAGGCAGTTGGATTGCTGTTTTTATGTTATAATTAGCCTATAATGTGTCGTAAGCGCTGTAATTTTCATTTTGAACGTGCTAATATCATGCATTAGCATTTTCTGTCATATGGAAGTGTTAAACTTCAACTTGGGCTGTACCTTTCCTTTGTACATACGCAAGTTTTTATATTAATATCATAAATGAACGATTATTCGACTAATCGCTAAAATGCGATTAAAATGCGTGTTAGTCGACTAGAAATATCTTTAGTCGGGGGCAGCCCTACGCTGGATCCTTCTGTGTTTAACAATTTTCGCCCAATCTCTGTTTTACCATTTATCTCTAAGGTTTTGGAAAAAATTGTGTTTAAACTTTGAGTAAATTGTGTAAAGAACCTTGTTCTTTTAGATTTAACTGCAGCATTTGATACTGTTGACCACTCCACACTAATTTTTAGGTTTTTATGCTGACAACAACCAAATATATACAGGTCCTTCTCATAAAATTAGCATATTGTGATAAAGTTCATTATTTTCCATAATGTAATGATAAAAATTAAACTTTTTTTTTAGATTCATTGCACTTCACCTGAAATATTTCAGGTCTTTTATTGTTTTAATACTGATGATTTTGGCATATAGCTCAATGAAACCCATCTCACAAAATTAGCATATGATGAAAAGTGTCTCTAAACGAGCTATTAACCTAATCATTAGATTTAATCATTAGTTTAGAGACCCTTTTCATGATATGCAAATATCTTGAGACAGGAATTTTGGGTTTTCATGAGCTGTATGCCAAAATCATTAGTATTAAAACAATAAAAGACCTGAAATATTTCAGTTGGTGTGCAATGAATCTAAAATATATGAAAGTCTAATTTTTATCATTACATTATGGAAAATAATGAACTTTATCACAATATGCTAATTTTATGAGAAGGACCTGTATACCTATATATATATGGAAGAGCAATTGGGACTTGATTTAGAGGGCTGCAATTTAAGCCCTCTAAATCAAGCAGCATCTCGATAGTTAAAGGAAAGGTAGTAGATAAAACATTCTTCATTAATGGTGAGGCAATACCAACAGTTTCTGAGAAGCCAGTAAAGAGTCTTGGGAGATGGTACGATGGGGATCTAAAGGACACAGTTCGAGTGGGAGAAGTTAGACGACAAGCAGTGGAAGGGTTGAAGAGCATAAACAGCTGTGCTCTACCAGGCAAACTAAAACTCTGGTGCTTTCAGTTTGGTCTATTGCCAAGGTTGCTGTGGCCACTGACTGTGTACGAGGTTTCTTTGACAACAGTGAATAAGCTGGAAGCGTTAATAAGTTGATACATCAGGAAATGGTTGGGAGTTCCACGCTGCCTCAGCACAGTTGGGGCTTTATAGTAAAGGAGTATTGCAGCTGCCAGTCTCTGCTTTAAACGAGGAGTTTAAGTGTGCCAAGGTCAGACTGGAAATTACTTTAGCAGAGTCACGCGACAAATGTGTAAGGGAGGCAGCCCCTGTGGTAAAACCTGGTAGAAAGTGGTCAGCAAAGAAATCTGTAGTAGAGGCAAAGGCTGACCTTCAAATTGGGGATATCGTGGGACAGGTACAGCATGGAAGAGGGGGTTTTGGGCTCAGTTTAGCTGCTCCTAAATGGCACAAGGCAGGCCCAGCTCAAAGGAGGAAGCTGGTAGTCAACGAGGTGCGAAAGCAGGAGGAGAGGCTGAGATGTATAAAGGCCATTTCCCAGGCCAAGCAGGGAGAGTGGATGAGATGGGAGAGTGTGGAACAACGCAAAATGGGCTGGCAAGACCTTTGGTCAATGGAAGAGAGTAGGATCAGGAGTAGGATCAGGATCTGGCCACTGAAGCAGAACAGCGAGGATGGAGAGTCCAGGTTTATCCAGTGGAAGTGGGTTGTCGAGGTTTTGTGGCACACTCTACAACCCGGTTCCTCAGAGACGTCGGATTCAGTGGCCAAGAGTTGCGTCGCACAGTAAAGAACTTATCTGAAACAGCAGAAAGGAGCAGCAACTGGCTGTGGTTGAGACGGAAAGATTCTAGCTGGCTGTGTACAGGCCGCCATGTTACGTATAATTTTTCGTAGAATTCTTGAAAACTTGAGTCTGTTGGTTTATTTGTATAGGTTGTATAGTATTTACAGTCATTACGTTCCTGTGTATATGCGTGAATGACGGGTGGTTGGGCAGATATTGTGTTTTGCGGTAGGTGGTATGCCATACGGAACCGTTGCCACTGAAACTGCGTATTAACGCACCAGTGGGGCTTGACAGCCTTAGTCAAACGGGTTGGCGCGTATGGCTGGGTTGCGGAGAGATTGTGGTTAGGTCTCAGCAGCAGGAGGGATGTAGAGGTCAGTAAGCTGGGCTGAGTTGAGTGGGGGACGGAGGGGGGTGACTCTGGGATGCCAGAGTCACTGTCGAGCCCTCTTGAGGTGTCGTGGGCTAGTCGACGAAACACTGAGGACGGAAGGTGCCCACTTGAAGACCCTACTCAGCTCAATCCAGACGGTTGTCATGGGGGGACCGCACTGTGGTTGCAGCCGTTGTGTGCTGACGCATGTTAACACTAGACAGAAGGAGATTTACATCATCATATGGAAAGAAGCGTAAATGGATGGAGAAGCATAGGTTACTGTAAAGCTATGTCTTAGTTGGTGCTTATCTTGGCGAAAGCAGAGTACAAATCAGCATGAAGTTTTAACATCTAATCTTGTGTAATGGAAATCATTACCTATCAAGAGAAATGATCCATCTGCATTAACTTATCTTCTATTATGCTTAGAAAAGGTTAAAACTATGCTTGCTCAAACTTTTTATCTTTAAATTAAGCTAAACTAAGGTGATAGTTTTCGGCCCCACAGATCATTTTAAGACCACCAGCATCAATTTGAGGAGCTTATCTGTCTTTAGATCTACGCATGGGCGGAAATTGGGTGTCCTTTCAGATGAGCCTTTAAAACTTGACAAACAAATATCAATCGGTAATTGGATCTAGTTTTTATCAACTCCGTCTTTTGTCTAAAACTAAACACTTACAAAACACAGATTGCGGTTCATGCTTTAATTACTTCCCGTTTAGACTACTGCAACTCACTGTAATGCTGTATTTCCCAGTCACAAATGCTCGCCTTCAACTGGTTCAAAATCACATTACTCCAATCCTAAGAGATCTTCACTGGCTCCCTATTTAGTATAGAATTGACTTTAAGATTATTTTAAATGTCTGCATAACCATGCTCCTATCCATCTTATCAGAATTGCTGCATTCCTATACCCCTTCCAGAATCTTAAAATCAAGGGGCCAAAACCACCTAGTCCCACACTCACGACTCAAACGTAGAGGGGATCGAGCATTTTCTGTGGTTGGGCCAGGGATATGGAACAACAAGCCCTTTGAGATGTGGCACCTTCTCTGACAATCTTAAGTCTCTTTTAAAAATGTATTTGCTTTCTCTGGGGGATTGATTGTTTTTTTTGTTTTGTTAACCCTCTGGGGTCGACAAACGCGCCGGCGCTTTTTGCTTGATTTTTTTCACATAGCAGCAAAATAGACCTAAAATAGACAATTTTTGGTCATACAGACGTAAGAAATATGAAAAAATAAACTGTTAAATGTCTACTTTTTTATGTGTCCAATTACAATCTAAATAAAACATTGTGCTTCTGTAAAATAAAGAAAATAAACGGTGTGCTTTCTGGCTCTCCGTCACAGTGGGCTTTTTTTTGAGCACGTCTCTAAACTTGAACAAAACTCAGCGACTACTATTCAACCAGGCAAGAGCAATATATCTTTATAATCGTTTAAGTTTGTAGTTTTAAATGATCTAATTCATAACAAAAACAAATATTCTCTGTTTATGTAATCTATATGAAAAGAGAGAGATATCAGTCGTTCTCATTTAATCTCATTATCTTTTAATTTGACACGCCCACGGAGAGCGAGCGCTATTCCAACGCAAATGATCTGAGGCAACACATGCAAACGTGTAAACTCCCATCAGATGAGATCAGCACACCAAATTAGATCAGATTACAGTACTTTACGTTGTCTTGTGAGACTGTGAGGAATAATCCTGGGAAATTTACCTCATAATGGCTGGTTTAAATTCATTTCGAGGAGCAACGGATCCATCTGAGATGTTTTTTTATTTTTATTATTGTTCTAATCGCAATATCCTAGTGCAGTGGTTCCCAAACCTGTCCTGAAGTACCACCAACACTGCATGTCTTCTTTGTCTCCCTAATGAAACACACATGATTCAACCCATCAGCTCATTAACCCATGTGATAATGAGCTGATGAGTTGAATCAGGTGTGTTTGATTAGGGAGACAAAGAAAACATGCAGTGTTGGGGGTACTCCAGGATAGGTTTGGGAAATACTGTCCTAGTGTATGTAAACCGCAAAAAGACTGTTTAAATATGAATCGCGTCTGTGTGTGAATGAATGAATTGAACAGCTTTTACCAAACTATATTGCTATACTGAGATGAGTTAAGATTGACTGAAATATGTTGAAATAAAATGTCTTTTATATGCCCTAATATATCATAAAAACAACAAACAATATGCCTATGTTAAAGACGAAATATGAAAGACAACATTTTGTTGACTAGTTTTGGATAGATTATAAAGTTTTTACTGTAAAATAGACTACTGCCACATCAAATAAGCTTTTGTTCACCAATTTCTGCTCAAATATTAAATATGTTAGGCTATGTTTGTTTTGTTAAAAATAAAGTCATCAACTAAGATGTTGTTATAGTGTTTGTTCCAATGTAGGCTTTATACAAACTAATGAATCCTTAAAGGTACAATATGTAAGAATTTTGCAGTAAAATATCCAAAAACCACTAGGCCAATGTTATATATTTTGTTTAGTTGATTACTTACAATATCCCAAATATTTCCAACTATTTGTAAATCGTGAGAAAATTGCGATTTTAACCAAGGAAACGGGACGTGTGAGCAGGGGTGAGTCGTCGCCAGTCAATGACGTCATATCCGCTTTACCCTCGGTTTCCGCCAGGTTTGACCTCGCACTGCCATAGTAACCATGGCGACAGACGTGGACAACTGGGTTATGCCTGTTATGCCTAGCAGGACGCTCACGCTGGAGTTGTTTTGTTCAAACATTATGGACCATGGCAAGCAGACTTTGAGACAAAAAAAGGACTAAAACGAAGATCAGCATCTTTCGAGATGCCGAGAGCTCCACGTCCGCGACTAACTTCGACTTGACAGAGATGCGAGTGTTGCATGTACTTTATTAGACAGGTGAGCAAATGTACATAAAACTATCAATGTTATTTAGTTCAACATGATGAAATGTTAGAATATGATCTGTATGTTATTCTAATGTTGATCTAGCTTAGTTAGTCTCATACAGCCAACACACAACCTAACTAGCAACATTCAACACACTCAAATGCAGTTTAGTGTGATAGTGTAACTGTTAGAGCAAGTGAAACAGCGCTGCGTTACCTCAAGTTTGATTCGTCTAATAAACTAACCTGTGTGAGTATTAATTCAGCACTTGCGTGTATAGTTCGGTAGAATGAAATGTCCTTATTCCTTTATATCCGTGGGACTCGCGTTGTGTGTGGAGCTGGTATACGTCTAGCAATTGCGCCCTGCTTTATACCACAGTCATGTTAAAAACATCAATGTATTCACTCATCTATAAAAGATCCATCAGCTTGATGACAAGATCCATAATTCAACTTAATGTGGAATATACATCATCAATATGCGCCTTTGTTATTGTAAGAGGTTAGCGACCCCTGGTGGCGAAAAAATCCTGCATATTGTACCTTTAACTTTGAAATACATATGATAAAATGTATACTTTAGTTTTTACAAAGAAATATTGTTATTTTAATTGTTGCTGTAATTGTAACCTTTTTAATAAAATAGCAAAGAATATATTTACAAGCTAGATGTAAACAAAATCTTAAAAGGTCAATATAAGCCTTCTCTTCAAAATATTTTTATTGTGTTTTATTAGTGGCAAATTTGGGGAGAGGATACATATCCAAAACTCTCTGAAAATACTGTATGAGAATTAACTACACAATTACTACAAATATTCACCTTGGATATTATACAATTTGCAAGCAAAAATACAAGTGGAAAAATACTATTTTTTTGAGATGTTTATAACTGTGAAACAATTTTGTAGTATATATATATATATATATATATATATATATATTTTTTTTTTCTTTTGTCCTTGTATTCTTTCTTGTGGCTCAGTGACACACCTGTGTGAAAGGCTCATTATGCAGGTCTTTTGTCTTCTCAGGTGTGAATCAGAGCATTATTCCTGATCCACATATTCGCATATTGCCTTTCCAAACAAAAAGTGTTTTACAAAATTTAAATCAATCTATTGTTTTATGTGAAGGATTAGGCAGGATGATTTTCAGATCATTTTGAAGCAAAAATTAAGGGTGCTCCTATTGATCGGTCGCCGATCATAATCGGCCGCTAATTGCTTTGGGATGTGTGATCGGCGGTCTCTATAAAGGCCGATCAAGAAAAGCCGATCAGATGACGCAAAACTCGCGAGAAAAAAATTCATTAGCAATCAATCTGCAATGTGTGTTTCATGCCGCTACCCGCTTGTCAAACTGTGCAGCCTCTCTGTTCCACCCGTAAATAAATCCATCGATCCGCAAACTGTGTTTGAGTTCTTAAATGGTCTAGTGGTAGATCTTTTGCCAAGCGTGTCAGAGGTTACGGGTTCTAATCCGCACTCGGATAGTTTTTTTCTCTCTCATCAAAACTGAATATGTTCATCAGTGGTTACAGTATATCAAGCAGGGACATGTTTATGTGCATTTTATTTTGTGTGTGATTTCACCGGAATGAATAGAGTCTACACAACGGCGATAGATTGAAGCGCACGTCTGAGTGAAGATTGCGACAACAAGCGCAACAAGAAGCGGCAACAAGCGCTCACTCAGATCGAGTAAAAAACAACAACACATTTTAGCACTAGATTTCTTATTTAATAGCGAACTAAATGAATGCTCTGCTAGTTAACTGGAGATGTTCTATTTATTTGTATTAGGTACAACCATGCTTGCCTCAATGTTACAAAAATTGGTGGGAGACAATATCGATCCTTAGAAACAGTGGTTGGACACTTCACTGGATCTAAACAAATCAATCTAACCATTGATGTGACCAGTAGAGGTGGCTTTCTTAATCTGTTTAAAATAATTTTGCAAGGGTTCTTGCAAAAAATTTTTTTTTAATCAAAATATTGATGCTTAACCCTCTGAGGTCGCGCGATAGTCTCGCTTTTTTTCTTATCAGTGCAAAAGAAACTCAAAATACTCTCTTGATTTTGATCTTACATATTAAGTGTTGTACATCATTAGATCCTGATAAGTGTCTTTTTTTTTTGTGGATACTCACAATAAAAATAAAGTGTTGTGCTTGTCGCCAAATAAAGGAAAAAGAAACATGATGCGCGTTCTGCCTTCTCTCTGTCAGTTCAGTCCATTCTGGAACGCATCCGAAAATTAACTGTAATTCCGCGAATACTTGTCATACAGGCACGAGTGTTTTTCCATAATGAAGCTTGAACTCTCTTCTTTTAAATGAATTAATTTATATAAAAAAACAAATATTCTCAGTTTATATAATCTGTATGAAAAGAGAAAGATGTCAGTCTTTTTCTTTCCAGCTCATTATACCTGATTACGCGTTAATGTGCCACGCCCACGGAGAGCGCGCGGTATTCAAACGCAAATGATCTGAGGCAAGCCATTCAAACATGCCAACGCCCACCAACTGGATTATAAAACACATCATGTTTAGTCAGTATCTCACTACAGCTGTGTACACAGCGTATCCCCACGCTGTGAGCAATAATACTATCTAATAACCCTGGAAAATGGACCAGAAGTGCTGGTAGTTTAATTTCGAGGAGCAACGGATCCAGCTGATGTTGTAAGTCATTTATTCTTAAGTGCTTTGTTCTAATCGCGATATTGAATAGTGTCTGACTGTAAACCGCAAAAAGACTGTTTAAATATGAATTGCGTGTCTGTGTGTAGGCTAAATGATGAATGAACGGCACAGACGCGTGCGCGCTTTGTTTACTACAGTTATACAGCGCGTGTCTGTGCCGTTCATTCACTCTCGCACCTAAATTAGTAAACGTTATCTTTACATGAACACATCCAAACTATATTGCTATAGCCTACTAAGATGAGTAAAAATAGACTGAAATATGTTGAAATAAAATGTCTGTATAAGCAACAAACTGCAAATTCACATGTCTATGCTAATATATCATACACAATACGTTACAAATATACTTATTGTACATTGATGTTAAATATAGTTTAATAAATAATGCTACATGATAAATAGAAGGCTTCAAATAGACCCTGTAATCGACGATCGGTATCGGGTGATATAGCTTCCAGTGATCGGTGATCGGCCCCAAAAATCCCGATCGGAGCACCCCTAGCAAAAATTCTAGGCGAGAACATCCATTAGTCAAAAGTCTTGTGGACACAAAATTTAGTAGGTGTTTTGTGGCCTTATTTTAGAAACTTTAAGTTTTAGTTTTTTCAATAACCATGCATAAACAATATTCTCTCAAAAATACAAACATGTACATACATGTTGCTCAAATATTATGGTAGCCCTGTTTGTGCTAAATAGAGTGTAATGACAACTTTGCCATTAATATGTTTATAAGCAACTGAAAAAAGGACAAATGTCAGAGCATGTCAGAACACCTCCAGGTCCCAGAAAACACCTTAGACCCCAGAGGGTTAATTAACAGAATTTTTGGGGGGTGAACCATCCATTTAAATGACAAATTCAGGTTTGACTGAGACACATGCTAAGTGTGTACTCACATTGTCTCCAATCCGCAGGTAGAGTTGCTGCAGGATGAGCAGATCTCTGCAGAGGAGAGTTCGGGTCATGGCAGTCTGGCACACAGCTTGACAGATCAGACTAGCGGCCACACTGCTGCCGTACAGCTGAGAGAGACTAATACGCACTCTCAGAGACTGACCTGCAACAAACATCACATCAGTGCTGGTTAGAGGAATAGTTAAGACAAACATTAAAAGATATAATCATCATTTAAATCACCCCATAGTCATTTTGAGGGTTAGTTCACCCAAAAATGAAAATTACCCCATTTACTCACCCTAGGTTCATCCTATGACATTCTTCTTTCAGACAAATACAATCGGAGTTATATAAAAAATGTTCTGGCTCCTCCAAGCTTTATAATGTCAGTGAATTGCTGTTTCTGTTTTGAAGTCGATCAAAGTGCATCTATCCATGATAAAAGTGCTCAAAACTGCTCAGGCGGGTTAAATAAAGGCCTTCTGAAGTGAAGCGATGTGTTAGTGTAAGAAAAATATCCATATTTAAAACTTTATCAACTAAAAAAACTAGCTTCCGGTAGACGGCCGTTCAAAGCGATTTACGGCGAAAGAGTAAAACTTAACGCATGACGAACGCGGAAGAGCAGAGGATAGAGCAAAACAAAACACAAGTCCTGAATAAAAAGTCTAAAATTTAAATTTTTAAAGAGAAATGTGGGAGGAGCTTGATTTTGTTGCCAAGCGCTGTTTGTTTGAACTGTGAGAGGCGTCTAAGCTTACGCTACTCCTACATCATACATGGATCACGGGTTACTCTTGTGGCGCAAATGTAAATATTGATATCTTTCTTACACGAACACATCACTTCAGAAGGCCTTTATTAACCTCCTGGAGCCGTGTGGAGCACTTTTATCATGAATGGATGCACTTTTATGGACTTCAAAACAGAAACAGCAATTCACTGCCATTATAAAGGTTGGAAGAGCCAGGAAATTTTTTAATATGACTCCGATTGTGTTCGTCTGAAAGAAGAATGTCATACATACACCTAGGATGAACTGAGGGTGAGTAAATCATGGGGTGAATTTCATTTTTGGGTGAACTAACCATTTAATCCACGAAAGAAAAAAGAACAAATGCACAAAACAATAATAATATTCAGTTGTTTGCCCCTCAACAAAAGCAGATTGTGACCACAAAAACTAAAGATGTATGCTAGAATTTAGAGCTGCACCATTATGATTTTATCTACAAGCCATTCAATTCCTAAGCAAATGAAACACCAACTTCCCATTTTCTTCACTGACTGATACCTTGATTGTTGCACAATGCATATTTGCACTTTTTTTGTCTGTATTTATATAGTATATGTTGTGTAACAGAGACATGCAAAGTAAGAATTTCACTGTGTCGTCAAAACCATGGTGTTTTTACTCTGCATATGACAATAAATATCTTGAATATTTAATGTATTACAACCAAGGTTTGAAATGAACACCCGTCAATCCGCCAAATGCGGGCAAAAATCAACTGTGGCGGGTAACGCTGTCAAATAACTAGACAATTTGGCGTGTTACTTATTGTTTACTCTCTTTGCTGGGTAAGTTCTTGTAAGACAAATCTGTGCAGATTTAGCACAAATAAATTTTGAATAGCATTTATTTCAAACATTCTTTTATTCATATTTGTTTTCTCTTTTTAGTTGATAGAGTATTTTCTTTAGTTCTAACTGCATGGGACACGGTAAACACAGATCTATGCTTTGCATTGGAAAGATTAACTGGTACAGTTGAAAAGAAGCTGGATAAATTTGGGGACATCATTTACGCATATGGAAGTGAGAGGTTTGGTGTGGAAAAAAGGAAGGAAAAAGTACAAAATACTCCTGCTGTATCTAGACGGCAGCAGAAAATTGAAGGGTTAGTTAGAGAAAGGAGACAGCTGAGGAAGCAATGGAAAAAGCAGAACAAAGTCAGGAGGAGGAACTCAATCTCTTACAAAGGGCCATAAAAGGTAAGCTTGCAACATTACGCAGAGCTGAGCGCCTACGGAAACGCTACAAAAAGAGCGAGGGCTAATTTCTATAAAGACCCATTCAAATTCGTAAAGAAGTTATTCACCAGTGAGAAGAATGGCACTTTAAAAGCATCTAGGGTTGAGCTAGAGAGATATTTGGAGGAAACGCATACAGATGCAAAAAGGCATGAGCCTATGTCTATTCCGTCAGATATCCCACCTATCAATCCACCAGAATAACAAATGGAGGTCTGTGCACCTAAGTGGAAAGAGATAGAGCAGGTTGTGAGAAAGGCAAGGGCTTCATCATCTCCAGGGCCTAATGGAGTTCCGTACAGAGTGTACAAGTGTGCTTCAGGAGTTCTACAAATTCTGTGGAAATTGATAAAAGTGGCATGGGAAAAGCAGGTTGTACCTAGAGCATGCTGCCGAGCAGGTGGAGTCTTTATACCTAAAGAAAAAGATGCTACAAGCATCAGTCAGTTTCGTCCTATTTCACTATTCTACTACTACTCCTATCTCACTATTCTCCTACTACACTATCACAATCCAGACGGTTGTCATGTGGGAACCGCACTGTGGTTGCAGCAGTTGTGTGTACTGACGCGTGTTAACACTAGACAGAAGGAGATTTACATAACCATATGGAAAGAAGCGTAAATGGATGGAGAAGCATAGGTTACTGTAAAGCTATGTCTTAGTTGGTGCTTATCTTGGCGAAAGCCGAGTAAAAATCAGCATGAAGTTTTAACATCTACTCTCGTGTAATGGAAATCTACATACCACTTCCATATAAACTTGATTTCATAAAAAAGATTATATGTAGTATGTATTAAAAAAAATTTATTAACTATTTAATTTAGCTTATTTTTTTTATGGTCATGAACAATTTTCCACAAAAAAAACATTTTTTTTTTAAACAAACTTGTCTTTTGGGATTAAACTTTTAAAACCTTCCTTCACTAAGTTTTCTCTAACTTTCACACATTAATTTTGATTATGAATTTAAAAGGATAGTTCAACCAAAAAAACATTGTCTTCATTTAATTTCCCTCATGTTGATCCAGAACTATATGACTTTCTTTCATCCGTGGAATCCAAAATATCTATTTTTCCATTCTTTTGTGTTCCACAGAAGAAATAAATCCATACAGTTTGGAAAGACATGACAGTAGGTAAATAATGATAATATTTTCACTTTTTGTGTGAACAATCCCTTTAAGTCTTCGTAGTGATGGCATGCTAATTGTTTGTCTGAAGTTGATAAACACCCCTCTTAGATAACTGCTACAATTAAGTGCCACAGAGAAGTACAAATTCAGAATAATGTGGAACGCTGCCTACTGGTGGTGCAGCGTGTTGGGTTGTTAGATACAAATAGCTGTTGCTATTTGTAACATACAGATAGCTGTTGCTATTTGTATGGTCAATACCATACAAATAGCAAAAGCCACTGAATAAAGGGACTTCAACAGGCGCTGGGGGGAAAAATTTGTCATTGTGAGAAGGTAGTTATTGTTCCTTGCCCATAAATCACCAAAATGAACAGATTTCAACAGCTAATCCGGCTTCTGTCATTTTGTGACTTGTCAATTAATTAATGCAACCAAGGTTTGCGCTAAAGATGTACTGCCAAACTCAATATGTTTTTGTAAAGGATTTTTCTCAATTCCAGTACACCCAGGTAGCCAGAACTGGTTTGCAAGGTTTTTATGGATTACCTTTGTGTAGCTTGGATATTATGCTATCACTGTGTCAGTGTATAACTCAGGGTATCTGCACACTTTTTAAAGTCAAATTTAAGGCTTTTTAAGACCTGAAGAAATAAAAATTAATACCTTACATTAGGGGTGCGCAATATTGACAAAAATATGTCTCAAAATTTTGAAAGTTTTGTTGATAATTAGATGATATTTATATTGTGTTTGTGTACTGGTACCATGGCTGGTTTAGGCCTGTTGTTGACAGCTGACTCACGAACATATATATATTTTTGATATTCTATGCAGTGGTCAGTTCACAGCAGTGAAAGAAATTAACATTTTTTATTAAAGGACAATATTTGCAACCTAAAATTGAGTTCCAGGGGCATTTTCACCCATATATGGACTTTTTTTTTTACTTAGAGGTATGCATTACCTTTTATGTCAAATTCTAACATTCAAATTAAATTATATTAGAATAATAACACAATACCACTGTTACCAGTTAAAATAAATCATTAAATCAAAATACATCTTTGCAGTGCAGAGGAGACACAGAAGCAGCATCAGAACTGGCATTAATATATTTAGACTGCGTTTACAATTGCATCAATTCTTAATTAAATATTTAAATATGAACTGATTTCTAATTGTAACATTTTAATTACAGGGTACTTTAAATGTGAAACTAAACCCGCCAGTAGGCGGCGGCAAGTCTCAGGGAGTCATTCATTCAACCGATTTGTTAAAATGGCTGATTCATTCAGGAAGTGCAAGTGATTGTTCATTGAATCGTTAAAATGATTCATTCAAAACGCGGATTTCAGTCAAGAAATCACAGCTGTCTTTTGCATTAAGACTCTGCTACGGTTTCATTTTGAAATTCTCGTCAGCGAAATAAAGGGAAAACAAACAATATTGACAATATTGTTTATGAAATGTAACTCACAATGTTAATTTAAGTTAACTGTTATATAAAATAAATATCATATTTGCTATTGTGCACGGGAAAACAGCCCTCTTGCTGATGTAATATTGTATGATAACAACATATGATAAAATAGAAAAACTTTATACGTCTATTAGGGAAAATACCTATAACTGCACTGACACATCACGCAGTGAAAGCAAGCATGAGAGACAATGCGATGTCAGCTCGCAGTGCGCGCTCGTACATAGTTAACGTTACAATAAAACAATGATTACAATATCATAATAGACAATACACATCGCACACCCCTACACACATAAAGGAGGAACTTACAATTGAACTGAAATTAACCAGCTTTATTCTTCTCTCCTGCTGTTTCGCGTGCAGGATACAGACGTAATGCTGGCGCGAATGTGACGCGAAATGTCACGTGAACAAGCAAATCCACAAAGAACGAATGATAAATAAAAAAGTACGCTAATTAGATAGTTTTAATTTGGAAAACATTTAGATATGTCTAAGTCAAATTGCCATCGAAAATTTAAGAACTTTCATAGGTAAAAATAAGACCTTTTAAGACTTTTTATGGCCTTAAATTTTTTTAATCTAATTTAAGACTTTTTAAGGACCCGCGGACACCCTGATACCTTGTGTCCCACAAGAAAGTAAGTTATACATGTTTGCAATGACACAAAGTCAAGTAAATGGCAGAATTAGAAATATGTCCTTCAATGACAATGTTTTTTTTTTTTGGGCAAAGTATTCCTTTAAAAATCTCAGACAAGAAGATATTTATCACAGAACCCTTAAAAAGGTGTATTTAATGGTACCAGTAGGTCTGGTGTCCGTCTCTGCATCAGCTTCAAGGTCCAGTTCTCGGAGCAGTGTGTTCATGGCAACAATGGGGTTAAAGATGTCTTGCAGTTTGCTTGCAATATCCTGAATCACATTCACCCTGAAGAGAACATTTCACTTTAGACATCAAATTGATCAATTACTAATGTGATTGCATTAAATCAGTGATACAAGCATACTGACTCGCTGGCCAAAAGACCGTCCAGTATTTTCTCTGACACTTTCTCTGGAGACAGAAGGTCATCAAGGGCTTTCTCCATCTCATAGGCCAGGTCCTCTGGAAGAGACTCGTTCACCAGGCGCAGACACTGAACCAGCTGCAGAACGTCACGGCTCACATCTAAGTCTAATAAAAGGCATGTGATCAGATGAAGACAAAAAAAAGAACAGAAACCCTGACAGCCAAAATGCCACATTTGAATTTAACAGTTGATCATGTGATGCACTGAATGTTCTAATTACACCGGTGTGATTGTATGCATCAAAGGGATAAGTGGCAACAAAATGAGGCACCGAAATCTGCGTTCTGATTCGGTCCGGTACATACTGGTCATATAGGTACTCTGTACCCAACCCTAATTTTAGGCGACTCAAACACACATACAGTACTTCTAGAGTAGCATTGACTGTGATTTGAAACTGCTGTGCTTTACTCTGAAAAATGCAGCGCGTCAGACTATATATTTATATAATTACATCACAACCGTTGCGGTTTGATGATGGCACTGAGCCATCTCACATTCTCGCAACCATGCATTGTTAAAATTAATAAGTTACCGGTCAATGCTGCTTTTTAAAAGCATTTAGCACTTTGAACCCTAGCTAACATGCTTAGGGTGTCCCCCAGATAGCGCAGCACTATCAGAAGCAATCCGTGCATGAAATGCACTGCCCTCTTACCCTCAGCAATTGGAGTCTCCTCTTCAGAAATCAGGTATTCATCTGAGGAAAGATAAAGATGGTCGACTGCAAAGCAGGGTAACAGGAAAGACACAAAGCCCTGGAAAAGAAGAGTGAAAAGATTAGCGATCAACCAATATATATCAGCAATGCCGGTGACATTTTTTAATTATTGGCATCAACCTGTAGGTTTTTGGTCTGTTTGACAGGTAAAGGCCCCAATATACTCACAGAGAAGTTCTTTTTCGTTTAGAGGTAAAACGAAGTTCGAAATGCATGATCAGCGATATACTGTTAGCGAACATCCGATGCCGCCCACACTGCTGAGAGTGGCATCAGGATGAATATTTAAATGTGCTGCACGCTTTCCTCTCAATAAGAAAATAAACAAAAAATTGATATAAAGCATTTTTAATAAAGAATCTGATTATAGCAACGTGGATATCTTTGCACAAGCTCTGCAATTCGGCACTCTAGTAAAGTCACGTCACATTTATTTATATAGCACTATATACAATAGATTGCTTAAAATCAATCAGCTTTGCCGCATTAAACACGAAAAACCATCAGTTTCTCGTTTCATCAGAAGTATAACTTAATTTTATACTATAAGGCAGCTCTCCAGTGTTTTCATGTTTTCACGCACGGACGTCTGACCTCTACAGAATCAACAGAAGAAACGAGCCAGAAAAGATTTCCGCTTGAAAGAAGGCGCACACCTACCTATTATTTAATGATTTCATGCACGAAATTACGTCACATAAGATCATTCTTTGGTTTTGTTTTAAGTATATTTGGGTCTTAAGTGTTAGTAAAACTGGATTTTTATTTTGATGGCACTGAGAACTACAGTGGAGCACAGATGCACACAAGCTCATGATGTATAATTTTGAGCTCCCATTATTTTTTTACTGTCCAGTCTAATAAGTCACACAGCAAAAATTGATTTATTGCATTTAAGCAAGTCTATAAATATCTAAAAGATCTAATTTCATATTCCAGCTATTAGAGCTTTTGAATTGTACATTGTCTAAGCCCGTATAAAAACGTGTTTATTCTGCATGTCTCTGGACTTACGAATGTTGTGCTCATCATTCAGGAGATTTTTTATGTCACTTGAGGCAACTTTTAATCCTAGAAACTTGATGTACTATATACAATTAGTAACTCAAATTAATGTCATTGAATGCGTACTGTAGCATAGTACTGTGCTGGTTGCAGTGCTTAATTAGTTAAGTTTCGATATGTTCTAAGATTAGTGGAATTATTAGTAAGTGTAGAGGTAAACAGAACAGTTCCCAAAAAACAAAAATAAAAGTAATATTTCTGCATCATAATGTCAGACAGAGCATTAAAAATAATTGAAGTAAGTTTAGTAAGCACCAGTCAGGGAGTGTCCTGCACAGGCTGGAGATTCTCATGAAATCCATATTCAAATACAAATTATTGCTTTAAATAAACGATTAGGTTACATTTGATTTATGAATCTCATAATTTTACAATTCTGATCAATATTCAGCCAGAGTATTGTGTATAGAGTAAAGTAATTGTGAGCATGGCATGAAGGAGGCTTCAGAAAAAAAGTCGCTGTTGGTTGAGGCAATGTTTCTATATCAGGCTGATCAGAAAATCAAACAGCTATCTATAAATGAAGCATTCAAATTAAGAAAAGCGACGTGTGCTAAAGCAGCAAATAGGGACAATTTTGATTTATTTGACCCACATACACACATTCTTACTTTACTTCAACAAAAAGTAGTGAGGCTGAGATCTGGTACCTTCTTGAGGACGCAGACCATGGCTGTGGAAGGGCTCACATGCAGGGCGAGTGGCGTGGACAAAACGTCCTGGTACTGTACGCAACATGCGTAAAACTTCGACCAGAACTCCACCTGCAGCAAGCGGTAGTCTTCCTGACAGAACTCGTACTCGGTCACACTGGACTGAAGCTGAACACAATTTTTAATTAAAATTTTGGTGGTAACACAATAAATGAACAAAGGGGAAAACAGCAGAGCCTTACCTCATTTTCCACTGCGACAGTGACCTCTTTCTTCAGCTCCTCCCATGATAAGTCAGAATATCGCTCTGTACTTCGTTTGTAAATCTGGCAGAAAAGAATAAACTCTTAATAAATACAAGTATAAACGTTTGTATCAGCATGTAAGTTGCTGCTTGTTGTGGAGTGATCAGATGAAAATGAGGCTCAGGCACCAACATTTGAGTGAGCTGTGCTTTCTGATGTGTCGGTTGTGGTTAAAAACTGTACATAACTTTTCCTGTAATGCAAACTGCTTATTTATTCATTTAACTCCCAAAATAGTATTTGGGGACCTTGATTTTTCTGATATTTGCCATTTAAAGGAGATGGCCTCAGGGAACTTTAATTGAATACCCCTTGCTCTACAACCCATTAAGTGTGAATGAAAGTAAATTGAGATTTGTACCTGTAGAGCTTTAATGATGGCTGAGGCTGTGAAGCGCAGTGGTGAAAAAAGTACATCAAGATAGATTTCCTGTTTAAAAACAACGTGTTAGGGAACTCAAAAAAGGTACAATGTATGACACACCAGTTTCAGCGTTCACATTGGAACCAGATACACTTACCCGTGGGTCTTGGTCTTCACCAATCTGAACTTCCTCCTCTGGTGATGGCTGGACAAACACCTGGTTCCACATGCGCGTTGTGTTACTACATTTGAAAACATAAGTTGCAAAGTCAGACAAAAGCAGCAAATATTTATTTATATACAGGAGAAACTTGAAAAATTAGAATATCGTGCAAAAGTTATAATTTTGATGATTATGGCTTACAGCTTATGAAAACCCCAAATTCAAAATCTCAGAAAATTAGAATATAACATGAAATCAATAAAAAAAAAAGGTTTTTAAATATAGAAATGTCGGCCCTCTGATAAGTGTATTAATCATGCATATGTATATAGTTATATATACTAAATATATTAGTTTCACCTTTTAATTTGAATTACTGAAATACACAAACTTTTGCACGATATTCAAATTTTTCGAGTTTCACCTGAATATTGTGGGGGACTTGCATTTTTTCCCTTAAAAAGACTTAATTGAAGTAGTTTCATCTCTAAGAAACAAACCACTAATGAAATATTGTATAAAACTTGGCAAAGATAACAAGGTTTTGTGATTTTTTGCAAATTGCCTTTATGAATGTGCTTGTTAGCACATTGTACATTTAATGTGGTTAAAGTTACAATTGTCTCTGACTGCATTTACGGACCAGAGCTGAGCCATTATTTTTAACCTGAAAATGCTCACCATCTGTATAATTCATAAACGCATATTTATTATGCACACTACAGTCAAGTTATTGGTCATTTCACTGTCCAATGGTAATGCCTTAACTGCAATTTCTAGTATTGCATCCTTCTCATGGGCATTTAATAATTTTGACTTTCTTAGTCGGAGTTAAATCTCTTGTTTGGCTTATTTTATCTGTGAAAGAAAACGTGCCTAATAATTATGCACACCTGAATATAAGGCGTTTTTAATTTCCAACCTTCATGAACAATTATATATCACTTACAAATTATTAAATACAAAATGCAAAGTAGTTTTTAAGATTAATGTGGTTTGGAATTGGTAAAATGTGCCTGGAGAAAAATTAGATCAGAAAATCAACGTGCCTAATAATTCTGCACGCAGTGTAATGTGACTGGGTGCGACCTGGACTTATCAGTGAATCGTGAGATATTTTGCTAAATAAAATGATCCTTCCGTCTGCATCATCTCAGTGAGCTTTTATGAGGGTTTACGCATGTGCAGTAAGGTCAATTTAGCGTTTTCCAAAATTTCAGTATGGATGAGAAACTTTCGGAAAACGCTAGTAGACGGGGAGCTTTTTGAAGTGAAAGCGTGGTCTTCAACTCAGAGCCTGGCCAATTTATCGGTGTGCCGATTTTATCAGCCGATATGAGCCTGTCGCAGATATTTCAGTAGCGGCGTATACGACACAGATATGCCACCAAATTTTTTTTTTTTCACAGAACATTTAACGCAGATAAAATGCTTAGTGTAACAACTGTGGTGGAATTTTCCATTGAAAAATCGATAAGTAAACTGTCTTTTAGATTGAGTCATGTTTCTGACCCTAAGAATCTGACCTTTTGGTTATCTAGCCTTAGGATAAACTTTTACCTGACTTCCCCTTTGGTTCTAATATTATGACTAACTTTTACCTGACTTCACATTTCTTGTCTAACAATATAACAATCTAAAATCTTATTTCTTTTTCTTCCATCTAACCTTCTGACAAACTTTTGACAAGGTAACCTTGGACAATGTACCAGAACGTACTGTTTTTGTCCGTATTGTGTTATGATCAACTGAACTAATTAACCCTTTACAATGTTTATTTGAAGATTCGAGATATTTTTTTGATGTCACTAGCAGAGGGTAAAGCATGGGGGGGGGGGGCTTATTTTATAAATTTATCCAATCATATTCATACAAAGTGACATGTTTGTCATGCTGATGCCATTTTGATATGTCTGTCTTTTTCCTATAAAACCTGATGTTTACTTTTAAAAATTTTTTTTTTTAGTATACTATAATTTTGTGAGATGCTCTGGAGAACTTCTCTGAGATCTCCAAGTCGTGATTAAAAGCATTTAAAGGTTTAGGTCGATTATTCCTGCGCAGGAGCAAGTTAGTTTAGAAGAACAAGTTACAGGTTAGACACTAAAGATTCTTTTTCCTAAGTGATCGTGTCAATAGGGGACAAGACGTCGTTCGACTCTTTGTGAGACTCTTAGGCGGGGTAGGATTGCGGCTTAGGCGACAACCCGTGCGTTCAGAGGTAACTCAACTGAGTATAATATTTTCAGGTGTCAGAGACACCCGATCTGAATCAGGTGCGTGGGGGAAAAATCTACGACACAACGTAGTTTGCGCGCTCCATTGTTTTCTATTTGCGACCCATGTGACTGTAGTGACACCAACCAACCCTTTCACTTCAGTAAAAGGAGGTCTCTTCAGACACGGTGTAAGATACACACACATTAGCTTCCACTCCACTGACAAGGTATGAAACCTGTTTAGCTAGCTGATGTAGCAAATGAGTATGATAAGCTCCTTGTGAGAGAAAAAGACGGGGACATTGTTGATTTATGTTATAGCATTGCGTCTCACCAGGTGACAACATAGCGTTAAAGGTGCTCTAAGCGATGTCACGAGTTTTTTTAGGCCATAACATTTTTTGTCACATACAGCAAACATCTCCTCACTATCCGCTAGCTGCCTGTCCCCTGAACACACTGTAAAAAAAAGCGGTCTCTGCAGACACCCCAGGCTCCACAAACAGCAACAAAAACAAACTGGGCTTACCCGCAGCACTAAACATAACAAACTGTTCCAGCCAATAACCGACAAGAAGGATTTGGGGGGTTAGTGTGCGGATGAGGAGGAGGGAGGGTCTATCTAGCCTCCGTTTTGTTTGACAATAGTTCGAAAGTCAACAAGAAGTGACATCACCAAGGATCGCTTAGAGAACCTTTAAAATGCCATTCAACACTCATGCCACCACCGCACCGGTAACTAGTTAGCAACTTACTGTTAAGACACCGCTTGACTGCTTCAGCCTGAACAAGATACCGGTAGTTGAACCCAATATAATCAGTGATGTTGTCTACACTGGATGTGGCGCGAGCAACAAATCTCCGACAGTTAACTGATGCCCCGTTCTGCTTTGTAACGGGCACTTTGCAGCGTCCAGGGTAAACAGCTGTTGCGACGCGAGCAACAACGGCTGCATCCGGTGTAGAGACAGTGTTAAAGCCCATTCTGCCTATAACGCTACGTTACAACATCAAGCAATTTTCCAATAATTTATATTGGGCCATTTTGCATAAACAGTAGTTTCACGTATATTACATATTGCTGACTTCTTATGTACAATACTTTTATACTATTTTAAATATGTAATTAAACATGTTTTTCATTATGTTATTATTACTTTAACTTTGGTAAAAAGATTTGAGTTCCTTCTCCACTGGTAGAGACTAGAGGAATTAAGACTAATAATAGAAGATAACAAGGTTTTTACCAGTGAAACTTTTGATATATTTATTGATTGATGGAAGTTATTTTTTATATAGCATGACTAAATAAAAAGACAGTCATTAGTAATGATTATGCAACAGTATTAAGAATATAATATAGAATAGAACATGCAATATAAAACTAGTTTGGTTACAGTTAAAACACACACACACACACACACACACACACACACACACACACACACACACACACACACACACACACACACACACACACACACACACACACACACACACACACACACACACACACATATATTATACTTTAAACATATATATATATTCTGTTTATGTATACTGTGTATTCAGTACCAGTCAAAAGTTTGTAGACACGAATGGGAAAGTGTCCAAACTTTTGACTCTTTTGTCCTTTGCTTTAATAATGTCAAATTTATTTTTACATCCAGGAGCAATGCAATAGTGGCCTCCCTTTTGTCTTCTGATGCCCTGTGGATTTCCAGTTCACATCTTTCACTGTCTCGTCTTTATCCTTTACTATCAGTCCTCCTTTATCTTTAACTGTCTCTATTTATCTCACATTTATTGTGTTTTTTTTTAAATATAATTTGATTACATTGGAAATCCATTTACTAAATGTTAACTTGACTGCTTTATTTCAACTTTAGTTCATAGATTAAGTGGGCTATTTCAAATGGATTGTTTATTCCATTTTTTGCCCGTCCTCTGGGGGTGTGTTAGTTGCAGCGCATATCCCAAGTGAAAATACAAACTCCACATTACTCACTGCTCAAAACTGATGTACTTCACCACAGTCTGGTTGTCATTATCCAGCCAAACAGCCCAAATATCAGTTGCCGTCAAGACAAAATCCACTACTGTCTCCTGTTTCACACAAACACATATAATACAAACACATAAAAGTACAATTCCATCAGTAATCATATAAATGATTCAATGTTACTGTACTGAACTCTACCTGTGTTGAGAATAGTGTTGAGATGTGATCCAGGCTGTAGCGATTGTTTTCACTGGCCACCAGCTGCAGCACACAGAACTGACTGCGATTGGGAACTGCGAGGTAGACCGCGAGACACAGACCGATGGATGAGGAGAAGAAGAGTCGGAGCTTATGAGCTTGTGCTGGAGAAACCTTCACATCGCCACGACCCACGGGCATATATTCCAGCATATCAGTCACCAACAGACACATCTGATGCTGAGAGACAAACAAGTAATACATCAATGTGATTGGCATGAAACTAGATAAAGGAGTTAAATGCACACAGATGAGGTGCTACACATAGTTGCTGACATTTACAGACACAGTAATTATATCTTGATACGAGAATGAAGTTGGATGTATGGATAATCAGGAGCTAAACTAACCTTAAATGACCACATCCGCAGCTTATGATCTTGACACAGCGCGAATACAAACGTGTCGTCCTCTAGCTGGTGGACAGCCAGACTGATGGCTACATCAGACGTGTTCTGATCGCCCCTGTGAATGGGATCATTACTTTAAACCGTTTCTGCTCTGTTCTGTGTGATTCAAATAACATTTGAATTGTATGCAAAAGACAATGTACCTGATAGCAGTAGGCATCCAGCCGGCCAACCGCTGCATCATTGAGCTCTGTTTAAGCTCCAGAATTGACACGGCCCCTTTTTGTAACAGAAAAAGGAATCATGATTTAGTAAAACACAGGTATCTGCACATTGTTAACTCATAAGACTTCTGTTCATCTCTAGAACACAAATGAAAATATATATTTAATAATTTTTTTGTAAAAATGTAAAAACGTAATATCGTATTAGACAGGACTGTTAGACAGATCGTAAACTAATGAACACTGAGAATGTGAGCAATGTTTGTTTGCTCAGGCTCTGGCGTTCTCAGCGCTGTCAAAATAAAGGTCCGCTGCGTCGTCAACATAAATGTCACAACAACGAGCGCGGCTTACGTCACTTCAAAGTTCCTCCCTGGTGGCTAGTTCCTCGAACTAAGTTCCTTGAACTATCCGGTGCGAAAGCCCCTATGGTGCTCCATTATGCTGGAAAAAGCATGGATCTTCAGAATCAGAATCATCAGAATCAGAATCAGAAAGAGCTTTATTGCCAAGTGTGCTTGCACACACAAGGAATTTGTTTTGGTACTGAGGCTTCCAGTGGACATATACAAATACAACATGAAACATAATACTACAAATTATAAGAATAAAAAATAAAAATATAAATATATGAGAATAAAACTATCACAGTTGGGTTTAGTCAGAATAGACATTTTCAGATTTACAGATTATGAACCTATTTACAGTGTTTTGAATATTATAAATAAATAAATCTACATGTAAGTATCACCTGAGTTGTGGGATATTGCACTAAACAGTGGGAGTATTGCACTTACAGGCATATGCCTTGGGAGGAGTGTTAACTGTTCAGGAGGGAAATGGCCTGTGGGAAGAAACTGTTCCTGTGCCGAGATGTTCTTGTGGCCAGTGATCTGAGTCTCCGTCTTGACGGTAACAGTTCAAACAGGTGGTGTCCAGGGTGAGTGGAGTCTGTGATGATTTTACCTGCTCTCTTCCTCACTCTGGAAGAGTACAGGTCCTGGAGGTTTGGCAGGGGGGCACCAATAATCCTCTCCGCAGTCCGGACTGTCTGTTGTAGTCTCCTGATGTCTGATTTGGTAGCTGAACCAAACCAGACAGTGATGGAAGCGCACAAGACAGACTCAATGACGGCTGAGTAGAACTGAATCAGCAGATCCTGTGGCAGGTTGAACTTCCTCAGCTGGCGAAGGAAGTACAGTCTCTGCTGGGCCTTTTTCACAGTGGAGTCAATGTGATTGTCCCACTTCAGGTCCTGAGAGATGATAGTGCCCAGGAACCTGAATGACTCCACTGCTTCCACAGTGCTGTTCATGATGGTGAGTGGGGGGAGTGCTGAGCTGTTCCTCCTGAAGTCCACGATCATCTCCACTGTTTTGAGCGTGTTCAGCTCAAGGTTGTTATAACTGCACCAGGCAGCCAGCTGTTCAACCTCCAGTCTGTAAGCAGACTCGTCACCGTTTCGGATGAGACCGATGACAGTGGTGTCGTCTGCAAATTTCAGGAGCTTGACAGTGGGGTCTTTAGAAGTGCAGTCATTAGTGTACAGGGAGAAGAGCAGTGGGGAGAGAACGCACCCTTGGGGAGCACCAGTGCTGATTGTGAGTGTCTTGGATGTGTGTTTCCCCAGTCTCACTCGCTGCTGCCGGTCCGTCAGGAAGCTGGTGATCCACTGACAGATCGAGGATGGTATGGAGAGCTGGGTCAGTTTGGCTGTGAGAAGACCAGGCATGATGGTATTGAAGGCCGAACTGAAGTCCACAAAGAGGATCCTTGCATAAGTCCCTGGTCTGTCGAGATGTTGCAGGATATAATGCAGTCCCATGTTGACTGCATCATCCACAGACCTGTTTGCTCTGTAAGCAAACTGAAAGGGATCCAGCAGGGGTCCAGTGATGTCCTTCAGGTGGGCCAGCACCAGTCTTTCAAACGACTTCATGACCACAGACGTGAGAGCGACAGGTCTGTAGTCATTAAGTCCAGTGATTTTGGGTTTTTTGGGGACAGGAATGATAGTGGAGCGTTTGAAGCAGCAGGGAACTTCACACTGCTCCAATGATCTGTTGAAGATCTGCGTGAAGACCGGGGCCAGTTGGTCAGCGCAGGCTTTTAAACAAGCAGATGAGATGCCGTCTGGGCCTGAGGCTTTCCTAGTCTTCTGTTTTTTGAAGACTCGGCTCACGTCCTCCACACAGACCTTAAGCTCAGGTTGGATGGCAGGAGGGGGGAGTGATAATTGGAGAACAGGAGGTGATGCTGAATGTGTGAAGTGCAGATCAGACCGGGTGTGTGGTGTGAATGAGGGCTTTTCAAACCGGCAGTAAAATGAATTTAAATCGTCAGCCAGGTGTTGATTGTCCACAGATCGAGGGGATGGTGACTTGTAGTTGGTAATGTTCCTCATGCCATTCCAGACTGATGATGGGTCGTTGGATGAAAACTGCTTTTTCAGTTTATCAGAGTAGTTCCTTTTAGCAACTCTGATCTCCTTTGTCAATCTGTTTCTGGCCTGGTTATACAAGATTTTATCCCCACTTCTGTAAGCATACTCTTTGGCATGACGAAGGTGTTTGAGTTTCCCAGTAAACCATGGTTTATCATTAGTGAATGATAAGAATGTCCTGGTAGGAATGCATGTATCCTCACAGAAACTTATATATGATGTTACAGTATCTGTGAGCTCATCCAGATCATTGGTAGCAGCTTCAAAAACAGTCCAATCAGTGCAATCAAAGCAGGCCTGTAGATTCTGCTCTGCTTCATTAGTCCATCTTTTTACAGTCCTTATTCCAGGTTTAGCTGATTTCAGTTTCTGCCTGTAGGTCGGTATGAGATGAACCAAACAGTGATCAGAGAGCCCCAAAGCTGCCCGTGGGACGGAGTGATATGCATTTCTTATTGTGGTGTAACAGTGGTCCAGTATATTACTGTCTCTGGTGGGACATGTAACGTGCTGTCTGTATTTTGGTAGTTCACGGGAAAGATTTGCTTTGTTAAAATCCCCAAGAATGATTAAAAGAGAGTCTGGGTACCTTTGTTCCGTTTCAGATATTTGTTCAGCCAGCTGTTGTAGCGCCGCGCTCACGCACGCGTCTGGAGGGATGTAAACATTCACGAGAATGAAAGAGGAAAATTCCCGAGGCGAGTAGAAGGGTTTACAGTTTATGAAATGTGCCTCTAAATTAGGAGAGCACATCTTCTTCAGTGTTGTTACATCTGAACACCAACTTTCGTTAATGTAGAAACACAATCCACCACCTCTCGTTTTCCCCGTTAGCTCCGCGATGCGATCCGCTCGGAACAGCTGGAAGCCCGGCAGATGTATTGCGTTGTCCGGTATGGCTTCACTCAGCCAGGTTTCAGTGAAGCACAAAGCAGCAGAGTTTAAAAAATCCTTGTTAGTGTGGATGAGGAGAAGAAGTTCATCCGTTTTGTTAGGAAGGGATCGGAGATTCGCGAGATGAATGCTGGGGAGTGCAGTGCGCAGGCCGCGCTCGCGGAGTTTAACCAGCGCGCCGGCTCGCTTCCCGCGTTTGCGTCTGAACGCGCGTTTGAACAACAACGCTGCCCCTCCGACGAGAATGTCCAGCAAAACGTCCGAATAATCAAAAACTGTAGAAAAGGTTTCTGGTGTGTGTTTCCTAATGTCCAGTAGTTCGTCTTTGGTGAAACTGATAGGAAAAGAATGACTAAACGCAGAACAAACGAACAAAAACAACACAATAGCTGGAGAGCTCCACACCGAGGCAGCCATCCGCGGCGCCATCTTGGATCTAATGATGGTGACTTCTTCCAAATCTTCACCAAATTGCTCCTGGATCGTTGGGAGAAGTTTCTCTTGCAGGACGTTTGTTACCATTCTTTAATCCTGGCAGTGTTTTTGAACCTCTCTTAGAAGATCTGGTAAATGCATCTTTCAGGTGCAATATTCTTTGCAGCAATTTCCTTGCACATGAGATCTTGACGCAAATTGATGATGGCTGCACATCTTTCTTTGGAGGTAGTTCATTTAGGAAGTTCATTTTTTGGCAAATTAAGCTTTTTGCAATTATTTAAAATGCATCTTGTCACTCTGCACATTAATCCAGAAACAATGTGAATCAGCACCAAGACAACTGAAGCAGAAAACTTTGTGAAACAAAATTTATGTCAATGCCAATTATTTTGGCCATTGCTGTACTATGTTAGCAATAAAACAGGGCATCCATTTTCTGTCAATGATCCAGCTCTATGCTGCATCCAGTGTACACCGCATTGATTAGAATTAGTTCTATTTGCTTCCGATGTGCTGTGCAGCAGACAGCCTGTGTATATTTTAGGGGTGACCCCGAATAGTCGAAGATTCGATGCAGCGATAGGAGGAGCCTGATTCGACTACCAATCTCACAGTCGAATCTTCGCAGAGGTTATAAGGGTGCTCAATGTCTGATTTCACATAGAACTACTGGTTTTCTGTCAATACGTTAATATAGGAGCCTATTATGATAATGCTGTAAGTTCAAATGTGCAAAGGAAGAAGCTTTAAATAAATATTTATTATCGTGCATGAATAAATCCAAACACCCCGTGACAGATTTAAGTTTCACTTTCGATACGTGACCGATAGAGGACCGTTTTGGCGGCAGGGATTTAAATCTTTAAAAATGTCTGGGATAAGAAAATCTAAAGTGTGGATGCACACCATCAGAAAGGATATTTTCCCAGACTGGATTTAGCATCAGAAAAACCATGATTGAAAACCTAATAACGCTTCTGCAGGCCAACGTTAACAAGTTGGTTTTCCTCGGGACATTCTAAAACGCTTAACTTGAAAAAAGATTTTAAAACGCTAGGGCACTTTTACATGGCTTAATTAATGTATAGTAGGCTACCTCATTAAGAAACCATACAATGTGCAGATAAGCAGATGAACCCAGAATATGAACGCAACGTGTTCCTCCTAGTGATCGACCGATGTATCGGTTTACCGATATTTTTCCCGATATTTAAGCATTTTCCCATAATCGGGAATCGGTTTTGTAATATCGGATTTTCCGATAAACGGCGCCATCTTGGGGCCGTTTTGAGAATTCCGCCATTGCAGCCCGCGTCTGAGGAGATCAGTCAATAACAACTCTGTGCACAGGTAAAGTATATGTTCTACTTGCTTTGCTTTAATTATTCAACTTTATTTAACATAACAGACATGCATGCAGAAATGAGATTTGAGACATAAATGCCTGATATAGTTTATTTATGCAGCTTGGTTCTAAAAAATTGAGACGAACTCATTGAGCCACGTAGCGTAATCCGTCATGTCCTTCCCCAATAAAGACGTAACTTTACATTAATTAAATAAAACAGACATGAATGAGTGCATGTTGAAAATAAAAGCGCTGAATTTAATTCTCTATCTGTTGTATTTGCTCACCATTAGTCTCGAAAAAAAAGTTCGTTCATATTGCTGAGCACTCACTGCGTTGATGATCAGGAATGCTCAAGCACGGCCACTGAATGAAACTTTTGACAAGATTATCTTGTTTAAACACCCTAGATTATATTATCATTTACTACATAGCAATTATTTCGCTAATACACATCTAAATATACCGCTTTGTGGAAATTAATTATTTATTATCTGCACGCGCGATCGCGGTTGAGTAACGTATAGCCTAATGTTATAGTTATGTGTAAATGCATAGATAAACAGCACTTTGTCATAAAGCATTTCATGATCTAGACCGACAAAAATATTAATAATAATTAATAACATACTAGTTGGAAAATGCAATGATGTATATGCTGTTTTGTTTGTTACTTTCCTGATGTTATAGGCTATTCCAGCTAATATTATGCAGTGAATTAATATTACCCATGAATTATTCCTCACTCTTAGTTTAAACCTATTAAACGGCACATAAACCTTCTAAAACTGTTTAAAATGAATTACATTTCTGCAAAGGTGATATGACTCCCCTGTCAATTATTTTTTCCATATGAAAACATTAGACTTTTAACAGTTATTTTGCCTATTGTTAACATTGTTGCTGTTGATGCTTATAAATGATATGTATAATTTAGATATAAATTATATAATGTAATAATATAAATGTTTTTATTGTAATTTGATTAGTTTACCATTTATGAAAACAAATAAACATATCCAAATATGTTAGAATAGTTTTTGTGCTTTATTTTTTACCTCATCAAAGCTTTTATTTTTAAAAAAAGACACTTAGTAACAGTGCACTTTATTTTTTGGACTCAGACCCCTCTATTTATTTGTGTATAAATATAAAGGTTTTTTTTTCGTATGCAAGGAGGGAGTGATTGTTATAAATAAAATGGTTTGTTCAGTTCATTTGTGTTGTAATAATTGTGCCAAAAACAGAAGTATAACAGTAAATAAATATCTGTTCTGCATATCGGTTATCGGGCACATACACATGCAAATAATCTGTATCGGTTATAAAAAATCAATATCGGTCGATCACTAGTTCCTCCTATAGAAAGTCACGTAAAGCGTTTTCTTTATAATAATGGTTTTCAATGGGAGGAAAATTAGCGTTTAATTAAACGCGTTGCGTTCATATTCTGGGCTCATCTGCTTTTCTGTAGGCTATACAGTATGCTTTATTAATAAGGTGTGTATAGCATTTGATCTTTTAATATAACTGTCTTAGGACATTAAGCCGTTAAACGTTTTTCATGTTAAGCGTTTTAGAATGTATTTTATCCGTGCACACAATTTGAAAAGACTCAAACGGACACAGAGACACAGACAGAGTGAAAGTCTAGATTTTTTTCTCTCTCGATCAGGTAGGGTACAAGTGATTTCAAAAAATTTCAGCCGGTTCTAATTTGATTTTTGTATGCTCTGAACATGTTTAGATAAACTGTCACTCGAGTTCAGCGTTTATTGTTGTATCTGCAGTTAAAAAGACAAAGTGGACCATTCTGGCTATACTTTCGATATTTTAATAATATCTTTATTTTTTTTAAATTTATTGATCACTCAGGGTAATCTAATTTAACTATTTGTGGCTTGTGTTTTGAATATATGTTCCCCTGCACTTTAGGCACTTTGCACATTTGTTCTGCATCTTGTGACTTGATTCAGACTTATTTATTTTTTATTTTTTGAAAGGTATATTCTGTTGTAATTTAATTCTGTAAATGAATTGTTGATTATTTTTCGGTGCATAGATGTTGCGCCCTGTAGGTACTTAGAGCCTGCTCGCACAGGCAATTTAGCTGATTTAATTTGATTTGCATGTGAAATGCAAATCCTGTCTGCAGTGTGGCCTTTCTGCAGTTATTTATGTTATTTCTTCCACAAACTATGTATCAATGTATACAGGATAAAGCTGCGTTCACACTGCCAGCGACTTTGCTAGTGGGTGTTCCCACTACTGGTTGCCTAATAACGCTTATGAATGACATTCACAACTTCACTCCTATTTGTTGTTGCTCATGAAAGTCGCTCTTCATTTGCACAAAGTTAAATTTCAACTGTGTCGCTGGACACGCCTACTTCCTGTCGCAAGCGGTCACAGGAAATCGCCAGCTCTCCGTTGTAATGAATGGGATCATGTCGCTTTGTCACTGCGTGTCGCTGGAAGTGTGAAAGCAGCTTTAGACAGATAAAGATCACTGTAGATAGATACAAACCATCTTGATCGTGAGGAGGTAACGTGACTATAATAATGCTGCCTGACGGTGAGGCAAGAGCAAAGAGAGCTTCCCCTTGATGACTGATCCAGGCGGCAGATGTGGACGGAGAGGTCGACTGCGTTCCCTGTGCAAAAGGGAGCACATAACTGTGGGCTGGCTCATTTAAATTCAGCTTCCCAATGTCTGTGAAAATGGACTGCATCTGGAGTTCAGTGACCAGATCCTATAAGAGAAAATGTCATACAAATTATAGATCATATCCATAAGTAATATTACATTACATTCATATTTCTTATATGCACAAAAAACAAAAAACTTCAGGACATCAGCACTGAAATGACAGTTGCAAGATGGTGTTTTTATGCCCATAAAAACTTGAAACACACTTGCTCCGTTCTGGATATGAACTGTGATCTGTGTTGCGAGTGTTGATAAACCGCTCTCATACGCACTCCGCATGTTGTTGTTAGGCTACATATTAAATATTGTTAAAGTCATATTTTCCATGCGTTGGTAGTCAAACTCCAGCTCTGACCACATCACGTGGAAAAATCAAACATCATTTTTGTGCTATTGTACTGATACACTTATGACGTGTTTGAATGCAAAGCTGAACCATTAAAGGTGAATGAACAACACTGTAAATAGGGATGCAAACGATTAATCGATGATCTATTAATTATCTATAATAATTTAATCGATAAAACTTCATGCGCGTGCGTGCATGCTGCTCACGTCAGTTTGAGAAGATATAATTTTTTAATATGTTTATTTACTATATTTCCGATTAATCTCATATTAGATGCGTTTTCACTAGGGATGCTCCGATCGATCGGCCGGAGATCGTACCGGCCGATAATCACATTTTATGACTCGATCGGAACTCGCTAAACTTGGCCGATCTCACAAACCGATCACAATTGGATTACGTCAAAACGTGCATGATGCGTGGGGACTAAAATGATTTGGCAGTCATGTCATCGCCAGTGTGTAATTTCTATGATGTGTCGAGAAACAATAAAAAAAGTATGTTTCAAAGGCATCTCATGTGGAGGAGAATTGTCAATGTTGACGCCAACTTCGCAGTAGTGAACGCGCCTATAGAGAGAAAGCACACTTCATACGGATTAGCCTACATAAGCAGAGAGTAGGCCTACCCCATTTATTATCGATTTTAATTATTATTTTTTTTAAAGTAGACATTTCAAGCTTGATACGTTCTCAGGTCTGTGAGGCAAGTCGTTTAAACGCTTATAGTTTCGGTTCATTTATGAGACGCGCTCCAGTTCACGCGCCTGCGCCTCCGTATTATATTATATACTATATTTCGCTTCTTATTTATTAAATCCAGCCAATTGGTTGATGAAACATTGATTGAAATTAAAATACAATTTTTACAAAACGAAATTCACTTTAAAGAACGTCTTTCTACGAAACAAAACATAAGTGTCTGACCCACTCCAAATGTCTCCTGATATATTGCACATCTTATGATCCTATCTTACCTTATCTCATGCGGTTCCTTTGTCATATAATCAACATAGATGAAATTAAAAAAATAACATTATATTATATAAAACCAATATGAAATGTATATTTACGTGTTTAAGATATGTTTAAACGTCAGACCAATCCGCTTTTCTCACTTGTGTGGCCTATGCATGTGTGCATGCATATGGGGAGGGGTGCGATTTTCGAATAATACCAAGCCATCTTCGAATATTATTTTTGCCAGAAATGCCCATCCCTTCTAATGAGTAGCATCAAACTACTCCAATTTGTTCTTTTAGACGTTTAAATAATTTATTTATTTAATTTTTGTCCTGCTCAGACTTGTACTGGACAGGGTTTAAGTTACATTAGACTTCTCTATTTTAGGTGAAAATAAAATTTTACTATAGGACAGTGTTTAATTAAACCTTGTGGGCTGCATCAGACTGCACCATTTTGTTTGTATTTATCTTTGACTTATATTAAGTATATTAAGCATGGGTATCGGCTGATCACCATGACAACCCGCTCCATGACAACCCGCAAACCGCTCTTAACCCATTATAGTCCTTCACGTCTATTGCGATCTCAAAATTCTGGCCAGTTGATAATACATAGAATATCAAAATCAACTGCTGGCGGTAGATCCTTTTCCTACTTGGCACCAAAACTTTGGAACAATCTTCCTAACATTGTCCGGGAAGCAGACACAGTCTGTCAGTTCAAATCTAGACTAAAAACACATCTCTTTGGCTGAGCATACACATAACACATTATAGATTGCTATAATTCAATGTTAGGCTGCATAGTTTAGATCAGCCGGAACCGGGAACACTTCCCATAAATCCTGATGTACTTTGTACATCATAAGAAGGATGGCGTCTACGCTAATATTAGTCTCTCTGTTTATCCCGAGGTTTACCGCAAACCGCCGGATCCAGGCCATATCTAGATCTGAGGAAGGACCATCACATGGACACGATGTGGACACAAAATAAAGGTGACTTGACTTGACAAGAAATCGGCTATCGGTATCGGCTGAAAAAATCCTGATCGGAGCATCCCTAGATTTCACTGAGTTAACCTGCTAGCAAAGGGTTTCAGTTTACCCGTGTTCATTCACCGCTTCAGCTTGCGCAGCTCAAACAGCAATGCTATACTTATAATAACTATGATTGGGACTGTCATGTTACATAACATTATAATGAGAAAACTATTTTAATAAATCGTTATGAATTCATTGGGTTTAGTTGCCATTTTTCAGCGCATCTACATCAGGAGTTAGACATTATGACAAGCAGGCACAACTGAGGCGGCGTCATATTTGATTATTAAATAAGTAATTTAATTAAATGATCAATCACATCGACTCATTTTATAATACTGCTAGCCCTTTATTTAGACTAAAAACCACTCGCATTCATTTCGAGAGGAACAGCGTTTTGAGCAGCACTTGCACACCGTCATGCTGTTGGATATATGCCACTGCAGCAGACACATATTGCAGTATTAAGGCTAACTTAACGATTAATCGACCGTTTATTTAAATGACGATCGATCATGGGAATTTGTGTAAATTGACATCCCTAACTGTAACTGTCTTGTGTGACATTTGCAATCTCCGCTGTAACGCGATCTCAAGCATAATACATCGCAGTGATTGCATTAAATTAAGTTTATTCTCATGAATAACACAGAGAATCAACTTTGATTTTTAAACCGGAAGAATGAAATGGCACAGAAAAAGAAGCCACTTTTCTCTAAATAATACACATGAGTGTTTTTGTTGTTGTTATTGATGTGCATCTTGTACATATCTGTTAACATCTCAAGAAATGTTTTAGGGTTTCATGACCCATTAATATGTAGCTCTGTTGGACAATTCGTATCCGGATCTCTGCTCCATGTCTCTATCGGCTGCTCCAATAGTTCACATATTGTGTATAAAAATGCGTGGAAAGCGGATCAGCGCCACTTTCTCCTTTCCGCAAGCGCTTGCGCTCCCGTGGCATCTGTCGTTGCTATGAAACCATGAATGACGTTGATGACGAGGAAGTATTAGCAAAGGATTAATTGATTCCTGGCCTTTGCATTAGCTTTACTACTAGATATATTTATGGACATGAGAAATAAAAACCCGCCCAGCACAGCTATGATCAGCTGTTCGGCCGAGCTTTAGATGTTGTTACGGAAAGGCCGAAGCTGATCGGTTGGTTTTTGTCACATGACCTGCGGTGCGCTCGTAGCATTCTGAAAAGTTGAGAGGTTTTCATCTCGCCGTGGCATAGGCAGGCCTGGAAAAAGAATGCGCCGCGTGCCTACATTTTAAATAACGAACTTGAGCGTACAAAAGACACGATATGTGAACGGCCCCTGAGGGGTCCTTGCCCTGAAAAACATTGAAGACCCCTGACTTATTCTATGGCTGGAAAACTGCACTGCACAATTACAAGTTGTCCAGGACTTGTTGGAACGCTGATCATTACGAATTGTATCCTCATAAATTAAAAAAGGAACAGCGATAACAGCGATACTGGACATGCTGGACAAGCTAAGCTCAAAATTTAGCTGCATCTGCAGGGGAAAAAAACATGTTGATTTAGTAGCAGTCAGAAAGGTCTATGAAAGCAGAGTAAAGATCCTGTCACTTACACTGTGGTACATGCGAGTGGGGTGCGGCAGAACCAGGCGATGGACTGATTGGCTGGTGACGATCAGAATAAGGACGCTGTTAAGAGTCTCTTGTATATGTACTCCTCCAGGCAGCAAGAGGCAGTGTGGGATATGCAAGCGGACAGCATTATTCAGAAGATTAGTGTCCAGCGACTGCTCAACAAACTGAACAGTGTCACCTGAAGTGGACCTGGAATAAACAAACAAATAAACAAATGTATTTATTTTAGAGGAAATCAGTGATATTGGGACTGTAAAAAATATATATATATACTGTACATCCCCCCGTAGAGATAATTTCAATTTCATAAACGTGCACCAATTCATTTAACAATGTAACATCGGTACATCAGGTTAGAAAACATGCATATTGTATAATAGCCTTTACATCATTACAATATAGGGCTGCACAATCAGTTGAAAAATATCAGAATACCCTTATTTTATTATGTCCTATTAACAGTTGAATATTGTAATAAAACAAAGATTGGGCATTGACACATTTCACAAATCAAATTGATTCCAATTCACAAGCTCTTGATTTGATTCGCCCACAGGCATTCAGTCATTTAGCGGCTGACATTTGCCTACACTGAATGCGAGCATCATGTTGTGTTAAAAGCATATAGAGGCCATTATAAACACTGACGCTGTCTACACTGGATACCTTATACAGATGCGTACTCCACGCACTCGAGTCTGTCGACAACAGGACAAATGGAAGAACGTTCCCTTTGACACATCCAGTTCAAACAGCTCATTTAACAATAGTAATTTGAATCTCTGTACAGACTTCAGAAAGATACCAGTGTCGGAAACAAGTTTATGGTTTATTTTAATGGTATCCCAGATCATGTTGGAGGATTATATGTTTGTTCGGAACATTTCGTTTTGTACGGTAATCGAGGCAAGGTGCAATGGAGAGTTAGCAAAGAAACTTTTGTTTAGAGATGCAGTGATTGGAATTTTCTTGGCTGATTCGAAAATTTTTAAGTATGAATTTCGCCATCTTTGGATGATAACTTGAGGTTAGTTTCACTTTTACTTTCGTCCCCGCTTCCACTCATTTATCTCCTCCTAGTGTAGAGTTCTTTGCCAATAACTTACAATGTGCACTAGGAAATGGCTGTGTACTTTGACATGAAAAACTAAAAGCTGCACGCTGACAGGCGGTCACGTTTATTTCTGCTGTGTGATTGGCTGTTAAATTAATACAGAGTAATAAATATCGAGAACTTATCGTTATCGACATCGCGATTCAACATGACATCGTTTATCAGCCCAGCCCTATGCCTTATCATTATAAAGTAATTTATTTGTTGACTAGATGCTGCACTAGCAGAGAAAGAACAGCAGAAGTTTGTTTGCCATCAAGGCTGAGAGGACGCAATCATTAGTGGTACCTCAAGCGGAAAAAAAAAAAAAGTGACCAAAAAAAAACATCCACAAATTCCAACCCAAATGTTTAATGTCACGATTGTTACCATTTATTTGCAGTAGTTTATTTCCAGCTGGTCAATTTTCTGCATTCATTAGCCAGTAAAGTTGCATATTTAAAGCTATTGACGTAAGAAAGCAAATTGATGTTCATGCAGCTGACAAAAATAAATAAATAATAATAATCTTTTTTATCATCACTGCAATACATATTTTTTTATTTTGATTAGCTTATCAAGGTGTTCTATAATAATAGAAACAAATAAAGTGCAAGACTATATATATATATATCATATACATTTATGTAATTTCAATGCTCTGGTCTTTGTGTAGATATTTAAAGAAGGCCATCTTTAAGCAGGACTGTTTAAGTATTGTTCATTGTTATTTCAACAATTACTAATACATTTTGTAATTAAATTTTGATGTTTATTTTATGTGTTAACCTTAGTTAATCCACTATGAACTAACATGAATGATCAAGGTACAATTGTTTTGCTCAAATATTAAATACTGTAACTATATGCATTATGCAATATAACATTTTAATGTAAGCTAGCTAATACATCCTTGTTTACAAATGGGATTTGCAAAGCGTTACCTATGTAAATTTGCATAATAGTTTCTAGGTTATAGCTAAAACACGATTGAATTGGAGAGTCAAACATTAGACATGAGTCATGTGATATGCAAGAACTGCAAAACAAAAGTTAAGTACTCCGGCAACCCAATCGTATGTTACAATAACCTGCCACCAGGGTCGGAGTGGGACCCATCTTCAGCCCGGGATTTTAATGACTAAGACCCCCCTAAGAATTATTTTAAAACAATATTTACCTTTTTTGAAATAACCCAATAAACCTGCTGAGAAACGAGAAGTGAACCTCTGAGTGAACTAAACTGAGCAGTTCCATGCGCATGCCAGGGAAACTCATGAATATTCATGTAGGCACAAGTCACTTTTGCTCTACATTTCACGAGATATATGGTGCAAATCAGAGAGCGCGTGAAACTTGTCACTTGAAAGTAGGAATGCTCCGATCAGGATTTTTGCAGCCGATACCGATAGCCGATTTCTTGTCATGGTGATCAGCCGATACCGATCCCGATGCTTAAAATACTTAATATAAGACAAAGATAAATACAAACAAAATGGAGCAGTCTGATGCAGCCCACAAGGTTAAATTAAACATTGTCCAATAGACTTTCTGGCGCCGCTCGAGTGGCTGCCTGTTGCCGCAGCTCTAGCCACGTGTGTGTGTTTTAGATTTTTTATTGTCTGTAAATAACTATCTAAGTAACCTAACATAGTGGTATGGATATTTTGTGGAGTTACCATCTTCTCTGGTTTTTCCTGGCACTTATAACTTTTCTTTTGCCGGGTTATTTTGCTAAAGGGCTTGGAGATAGACCTATTGTTTACCTTCGCGATCAGCTGATTGCGCTCTCCAGGCCCACACTACTACAGCCCGAAGCGAAACTCCGGATCCCTGTCGAACTGAAAAGGAGACGAAGGGGATGCAGGGCCGGCGCCTTACGGAGAACAAGGAGGAGAAAATACAAACCTTTTCTCCCCTCTATTGTGATGGGGAATGTGAGGTCTCTCGCAAATAAAATGGATGAGCTGAGCGTGCTGACGAGACACAGCGGGAGTTTCGTGAGTGCAGTGTGATGTGTTTCACAGAGACGTGGCTGCAGGAACATATTCCCGATTCCAACGCCACTGTCCCCGGCTTCCAGACGGTACGCACGGACAGAGATCGATGTCTGAGCGGTAAGAAGAAAGGAGGGGGGATTGCAGTGCTTGTAAACAATAGATGGTGTAATCCCGGACATATTACTGTGAAGGAGCGTTCCTGTAGCCCAGATATCGAACTGTTAGCTGTGAGTCTGCGTCCATACTATCTGCCGAGGGAGTTCACGTGCGCTATTATTGTGGCTGTTTACATCCCACCATCAGCTGATGCCGACGCGGCGTGTGACGTTATCCATTCGGTTACTGCCGGACTTCAAACAAAACACCTGAATGCTTTTATTGCAATTTCTGGAGATTTTAATCACACGTCTCTTTCTGCTACTCTCCCAACATTTCAGCAGTATGTTAACTGCCCCACTAGAGATAATAAAACCTTGGATTTACTCTATGCAAATGTTTAGGCTCCTCAGCTCTTCCCCCTCTTGGCAGATCAGACCACAATCTGGTACTTCTCACCTCCACATATACACCTATTGTTCAGAAGCAATTGGTGACCACTAGGATTGAGAGGAAATGGACAGCGGAAGTGGATGAGGTTCTGCAGGGGTGCTTTGAATCAACAGACTGGGATGTACTCTGTGATTCCCATGGAGATGACATTAACTCCTTTACAGACTGCATCACAGGATACATCAATTTCTGTGTGGACACTGTTATACCCACTAGGAGAGTGCAATGCTTTCCCAACAACAAACCATGGATAACCAGCGACCTGAACGAGCTGTTAAACAGGAAAAAAAAGAGCTTTTAGGGATGGGGACAGAGAATCACTGAAGACTGTACAGAGGGAGCTGAAAGTAAGGCTGGGGGAGAGCAAGGCGGCATACAGGAAGAAGCTGGAGAACAAGCTTCAGCAAAAAAATGCAAGGGACGTGTGGTCAGGAAGGAAGACCATCACAGGGTTCAAGGTGAACGGAAATCAGAAATGAGCTGAATGGAAATCTAATGAACTGAATGAGTGCTTTCCCCCATCACTCAACATCAACATCCTTCTTCCCAGCAGAAATCACTGTACCCCCCGCCCCCACCTACCTCCCCCATCCCCCTGTCGGTCTCAAGTTGTCAGGTTAGGAGGCAGCTGGAGAAACTGCACCAGAACAACGCTCCAGGTCCGGATGGTATCAGTCCCAGAGTCCTGAAGGCCTGTGCAAACCAGCTATGTGGGATTTTACAGCGCCTCTTCAACCTCAGTCTGAGCATGGAGAAGGTCCTACTGTTGTGGAAAACATCATGCCTTGTTGCGGTGCCAAAGAAGTCTTCTCCATCTGCCCTCAATGACTACAGACCGGTTGCCTTAACATCTCACATCATGAAGGTTCTGGAGAGATTGGTTCTAGCCCACCTGAGACCACAGGTGACCACCTCCTTGACCCACTGCAGTTTGCCTACCGCCCTGGGGTTGGTGTGGAGGATTCTATCATCTGCCTGCTTCAGCGAGCTCACTGACACCTGGATAAAGCTGGCAGCATTGTAAGGATCACATTCTTTGATATCTCCAGTGCTTTTAACACGATCCAGCCTTTACTGCTGCGAGAGAAGCTTCTGAAGATGCAGGCGGACACTTCCACAGTTTCCTGGATTACAGACTACCTGACAGACAGACCACAGTTTGTGCGAATAAGGGGTGGTGTGTCGGAACGAGTGGTCAGCAGCACAGGAGCACCACAGGGGACTGTTCTCTCACCATTTCTCTTCACGCTATACACTTCAGATTTCCAGCACAACTCAGAGTCCTGTCATCTCCAAAAATACTCTGATGACTCTAGAGTTGTTGGGTGTATTAGGGGTGGAGACGAGTCAGAGTACAGGAATCTGGTTGACCGCTTTGTGTTGTGCTGTGGGGAAAACCACCTCTTCCTTAATGTGACAAAGACGAAGGAGATGGTGGTGGACTTTAGGAGGACCAGGATAACAATACTAAACACCATTCACCTTCAGGGAGAGGAGGTGGTTGAGAATTTTAAATATCTGGGTGTGTACCTTGACCACAGATTGGAAGTGCAACACTGAGGCCATTTTCAAGAAGGGTCAGAGTAGACTCTACTTCTTGAGGAAGCTTAGGTCTTTTAATGTATGCAGCAGGATGATGTATATGTTCTCTCAGTCTGTTGTCGAAAGCGAAATTCTCTTTGCTGCCATCTGCTGGGGCAGTAGTATCAGAGTCAGTGACAGCAAGAGACTGAACAAGTTAATAAAGGCTGGCTGGCTCTGCGCTGGGGTTTGCTGTGGAGCCCCTGGAGTTGGTTGTGGAGAGAAGAATGTTACACAAATTATACAATATCATGGACAACACTTCACATCCGCTGCACAACCTGCTGGTCGGGCAGCAGAGTGTATTCAGCTGGAGATTTCTACAACTCCGCAATAGCAAGGACCGTTACAGGAAGTCATTTCTACCCACTGCCATTACAATCCACAACAACTCTCTGGGCAGGGAGAGGAGACTGAGGAGACTGAATGACACGTGAATGATAAAGGACATTATATTATTTTTCACATTTTATTTAACAACCAATATTCACATGTGATACTAACTTCACATCTTTGTGCACTGTTGCACTTGTGTATACATTTTATACTTGTTAAGATACATTGTAATATTTTTATCTATTTTTTATTTATTAAAATCCTGCTGCAACACTGCAATTTCCCCTTGGGGATTAATAAAGTTTTTCTATTCTATTCTATTCTAGTAAACTTTGGAGGACGACATAAATATTTAATCACCTAAAATATAGAAGTCTGATGTAACTTAAACCTTGTCCAATACAAGTCTGAGCAGGACAAAAATTAAATAAATAAACAATTTTAACTCCTAAAAGAACAAATTGGAGTAGTTTGATGCTACTCCTTAGAAGGGATGGGTCAACATCGCCAACTGTATCTTTGCAGCCAGAAAACACTAGTTTATTAATAAACAATTCAAATGTACCATGCTGCTTAAACATAACTTTTGCCGGTTATTTGTGGCAAGCTTTATGCATGCGCTTGATATGCGGAATACGCAATATTACCATAATGCTCATTATGGTTTAGTATTTTCTCCCATATATATTTAAGTAATTAAATTAATATAAATATGCAATGAGACTAATGGCTTAAATGAACTACTACTAATCAACTAGAAAAAAACTTTAGTCGTGCACGGGCAGCCCAATTTATTTCACATATTTCCTAACCAGTGCGTCACTGGCGTTCTGAGCGAGCGGCGCTGTGTGGACTGAGCGAGCAAAGCGCCTACTCATCAGAAAGGCGATCTCTCTGGAGGACAATGCTGCTCCACATGAGATTCCTTTGAAACATACATGGCAAATAGCAATTTTTTTTCATTGTTTCTCGACACATCATAGTAGTTCCACACAGGCGATGACATGACTGCCAAATCATTTAAGTCCCCACCGCGCATCATAAACCTTCTCACGTAGACGTAATCAAATTGTGATCGGTTTGTGAGATCGGCCAAGTTTAGTGAGTACCGATCCAGTCATAAAATGTGAATATCGGCCGATACCGATCTCCGGCCGATCGATCGGAGCATCCCTACTTGAAAGCGAAAAACAGTGTTTGAGATTCATCGCAGCAGATTCAAGCAGCTGTAGATAGTACTTGTGTTTGTGCTAGAAAAATATACAAGATATTTGTGAGAAAATATTCTACAAGTGTGCAACTCTCATTGGATGAATTCACATACTGATTTGCGGGTGAGCAAAATTTCTCCGTGAGTTCACATTTTTTGATGCGGGTGTTTAAATGCGCTTAGCACCATATTCACTGCAGCAATTGTAGCAAAAATGTGAGAGCACAAATTTATTAATTTGTGATTTGTAGAATAGGATTTGTGCACCTGCAATGAAGAATTTGAGAAGGTGTAACTGTTGTGTTGTGTTTGTGGGAGAGAAAAAAAAGTCTTCAAGTTTGCAACTCTTAAAACATTTCTCTCTGTGACTTCAAATTTACTGATACACGTGTGGCTATTCTCTACAACTAAAAATGTCACTGTCACAGGCGTTCAGTTGTTTTACACCAAAAATACCTTCATAATACAGAGACATATACCTCTTACAGAGGATCCACTAATCTGGTGGAAGGAGCACCAGTCTGTTTTTCCTTTACTATCAAACTAGGCAGGATGTACTCTCTGCATCCCTGGCACAAGTGAAGCAGGAGAGAGGGTGTTGTCCACTGCTGGAGATATAACTACAGCAGAGAGGAGCGCACTTAACTCTGAGCATGTAGATCAATTGTTGTTTCTGCATAAAAAATATAAATTATTTCAACATAATGTGATGAAATGACTTTGTTTAGTGCACATTCCAACACTTAAGACCAAATTGTTAAATACTAGGTGTTTAAAAGAGTTTGAGAAAGTCATTACAGTTTTTGCTTTTATGGAATATGTTTTAAGTTTTGTTTAGTCATTGAGCATTGTTGACACGCTTCAGTGTCACTATAATTGACACTATAATTGTCATTTCAGTTATTGAGGCAGAGACTTTAAAAGCAGAAGGAAGAGCCATTCTAAGCTTTTTGTGACATTTTTTTATTTCATTTACATATTTTATATATATATATTATTTTATATTTTTTAATGACAAAACTAAAGTTTTTCAGTTATCACAACTGTTACAACACTGTTTCCCAAAACACAGTTTCCCAGTGCTCATTCTCTTCAACACGCGCGCTCAAACACCAATGCAAAACATTAAAAGCTATGATTTGGACTGTCATACACATATCATAATAATTGTATACACTATTGTAATTAAAAAGTTGTAAATTCTTTAGGTTTAGTTGCATTCTTTAGCAACCGTTGAGTTCATTATATTCATATAAGATGTTTTGTTGCAGGGCTCGCAAAATCGCTAGCCCGACGTCCCGGGGCTATTTTGTTTTCAAGTCGGGCTACCAAAATGCATAACCGGTCTACCCGACGGGCTATCTGAAATAGTGTATTCAAATTCCCCTAAACTTCTGCCTCGCCCCCCTAAAAATGTGTGATTAAGTGTAAGCTACACAAATTCGTGTTCGCTTCAGTCTTGTTATAATCAGATTCAGCACGTTCATCTTCAATCCGCAGCGGCGTGCGAGCAGAGTGCACGTCACAAAAAGAGGACAGGGCAGGGCTCGCAAAATTTAAAAATCGCTGGTAGCCCTTCGGGCAGGCACTCTTCAGATTTTGGTAGCCTGAAATGAATTTTACTAGCCCAAATAAAAAGACAATTTTTAATCTAGAAAATTGGTTAGGAGTCAAAACATCAATCAAAAACTTTTTAAAAACACAAATATCAACAATTGGATATAAAATAATCAAATTAGAATCATCAATACAAATATGCACATGCTCACTATTAACTAGTTTCATTAACATGCAGATGGCAGGGTTTTATAATTTTTGAGGTCCCGGATGTGAGGTAGGCTAGTTAGGGGGGTTCGAGGGAATTTTTATTTCTCTGATCTACATATCCCAAAAAATTGGATAACAATAACTTTAAAAACATGTCATTCAGCTGATTATTTTTCTCTCCTTATGCCAGTGAATTAAGTAAACATAGGGTCAACTGATAGGTTGATGTATGAACAAGCGGCAACCTCCCTGTCTCCCTCTTGAAACCAACACGGAAGTGAATTAAACTGCAATTCATCGACTGGCCGCTTGAGGCTGACTGCAAAAGTGAGCCAAATCTGTATCTCCCCCATGTTAAAATGCCCAACTTTACAGCCGAAAAAATTATGTTTACAGCCTGGTGCCTTAAGTTGTTTTGGTCTATACAGCTAATTTTGCCCTTCATGACAACTGTGAGGGGGGTGAATTTTTTTATAACTCATCCGTTTAAATTATATTAAGCATTAAATTCCTGCATAATCAAGGGCGTGGCCACTTGAGTGACAGGTGGATTGCCGCTGCTGTTATTACTAGCCGTTTGTCTGCTCTCTGTTAGCCATCATGTCACCTCAGCTGATTCCAGCTGCTGAACTTGTCATCTCTGCCGTGTTTGTACTCTTTTCGGGATTATTTCATACAGTTTATTACACGCCGCCCTTATACCTTCGCCCACGCCGTTGGATTCCGTCGTTGTCGAGTATCGAGAGAACAACCAGCGCTGTTCTTCAGTTGTTTTCCTCTGTGAACATGCACTCATGGATGTCTGACAATATCGTTGCTTTTTGGAGTTCAGATTTAAAAACGTCTAAGGTATAGAGGCCACACTCGTTCTGCTGTAACTTACCGTTGATCTTACGGAGCAGATAGACTATGTTATAATATGCTTTTAGTGTTCAATAAAAAGTAACGTTACCGTCAGATTAAATCCTGCAGGTGTCAGTGCTTTCTTTTCGTCCCTTAAATGAGCGCGGATTTCTAGTGCATTACTTGAACTTCTTAGGTAATATCTATCAGAATTTAAAATGGACTGAATAAAGCTCTCTACGAACTTGACGTGCATTGCCGCGCTGACTGACATGTATGCGCATTTATCACTGTCACACACACACACACACACTCAGAGCAAATATTGTAAGTTACTGCATGAGAATAATAATGCATCACAATACACGTTAGTCTCATGGTTAGTTATGTCTTTTAACTATTATAGTATTTCCAAGGGCAAAAACATAAACTTTAACTATTGGCTTTAGGTCTACTTCAAGTCAGCTGTCACTTTAGCGCGAGGCCAGTAGCACATTAGCTTAGCCTGAGCAAACTCGATCACGTCGAGCTAGGCGGGCGTAGTTTCAGCATCCAGGCACCTCAACACCACCCACGTCCCGCCTTTTTGCCCATTTTCGCTTATCCGGGAGTGACGCGCTTCCAAGATGGCGACGAGTGACTCCGCCCACTTTAGGCTTCAAAAACGCTCTTCAGAAACCTACGGGTGACGTCATGGATACTACGTCCATATTTTTTTACAGTCTATGTGTATGAATCATTTTCTGAGATGCGTTAATTTACTGAAAGCTACTAGGAAAGCTAGGTAGCCTGACTAAGTTTATTAAATGCATTCACAATATATACACATTCATTATTGATATTATTCCTAACACAGGGCCGTAGACAGGGCTTTATTATCAAAGAGGTCCTAAATTTAAGGTTGTCAGGGGGTTCGAATTCTTTATTTCTCTGATATGTGCATTTCAAGACATTTGAAGGCCAAAAAAGGATAAGAAATAGCTTTAAAACCATGTCAGTGGCAGTAGATTATTTGTCAATACCTGCTCTCTCCTCACCTCCATCACTCTTTATTTTTCTCTGTCTCCTCATTTTGCCCTGGTCTCTTCCCCTCCTAAAAATGAACTTTTTTAATTTACTGAAGGCTACAAATTGTATTATATTAATTCTCAACATGTACACATTCATTATTAATCTTGTGCCTAACATGATGCAAACGGCTTTAATGTTTCTTGTCACCTCACAATGACAGTAAACTAATTATTACATTAGGCCAACATGAATCACGTTACATAAGCCTATTTTCAGTATATTAGTTTGCCTGATTATTTTTGTAATTCGTTTAACATTTATGACCTAAAAAAACTTTGAAATGTTTAGTTCAGCTACTTACATCTTATCTCGCACTTGACCATAAACTGAAGCGTCAGTCACTCTGATTGGTCTTCTAAAATATTCTGACATTGACGAGCAGTGACAGACCAATGAGGCTAACATGAACACACACACACCCTGTCCTCTTTTTCTGACGTGCACTCTGCTCGCGCGCCGCTGCGGATTGAAGATGAACGCGCTGAATCTGATTATAACAAGACTGAAGCGAACACGAATTTGTGTAGCTTACACTTAATCACACATTTTTAGTCGGGCGAGGCAGAAGTTTAGGGGAATTTGATTACACTATTTCAGATAGCCCGTCGGGCAGGCCGGTTATGCATTTTGGTAGCCCGACTTGAAAACACAATAGGCCCGGGACGTCGGGCTAGCGATTTTGCGAGCCCTGCAGGGGGTGTGTGAGTGTGTGTTCATCTTAGCCTCATTGGTCTGTCACTGCTAGTCAATGTCAGAATATTTTAGAAGACCAATCAAATAGGCGGGCTTTATGTCACAGAAGCTGCTGAGCACGAATTTTAGCAGAGTGACTGACGCTTCAGTTTATGGTCAAGTGCGAGATAAGATGCAAGTAGCTAAACTAAACATTTCATATTTGACATTTTTTTTAGTTCATAAATGTTAAACGAATGACAAAAATAATCAGGCAAACTAATAGGCTTATGTAACGTGATTCATATAATGTAATAATTAGTTTACTGTCATTGTGAGGTGACAAGAAACATTAACAAAGCCGTTTGCATCATGTTGGGCACAAGATCAATAATGAATGTGTACATGTTGAGAATTAATATAATACAATTTGTAGCCTTCAGTAAATTTCAAAAGTTCATTTTTCGGAGGGGAAGAGACCAGGGCAAAATGAAGAGACTGAGAGAAAAAGAAAGAGTGATGGAGATGAGAGAGCAAGTATTGACGATCTATTGCCACTGACATGGTTTTAAAGCTATTTCATATCCTTTTTTTGGCCTTCAAATGTCTTGAAATGCACACATCAGAGACATAAAAAATTTGAACCCCCTGACAACCTTAAATTTAGGACCTCTTTGATGACAAAGCCCTGTCTACGGCCCTGTGTTAGGAATAAGATCAATAATGAATGTGTATATTGTGAATGAATTTAATAAACTTAGTTAGGCTACCCAGCTTTCCTAGTAGCTTTCAGTAAATGAACGCTTCTGAGAAAATTATTCATAAATCAACCTATCAGTTGACCCTATGTTTACTTTCTTCACTGACATAAGGAAAATAATCCGCTGCATGACATGTTTTTAAAGTTATTGTAATCCAATTTTTTGGGATATGTAGATCAGAGAAATAAAAATTTCCTCGTTCCCCTAACTAGTCTACCTCACATCCGGGACCTCAGTAATTATAAAACCCTGCGATCTGCATGTTAATGAAACTAGTTAATAGTGAGCATTAGACCCTAAACTAAAGTGTTAACTTTTTTAGTCATAACCTCATTGGGGGCTGAGCCACAGACTGATTCATGTTCCACACTGGTCACACAAATTTCAGTTCAGTTAGAACCAGATGCATATTCGTATTGATGATTCTAATTTGATTATTTTATATCCAATTGTTGATATTTGTGTTTTGAAAAAGTTTTTGATTGATGTTTGACTCCTAACCAATTTTCTACATTAAAAATTATCTTTTTATTTGGGCTAGTAAAATCCATTTCGGGCTACCAAAATCTGAAGAGCGCCTGCCCGAAGGGCTACCAGCGATTTTCAAATTTTGCAAGCCCTGTGTTGGGTTAAATAACCCACAAGCAAGGATCTTCAGTTTACCAGTTTTGATTGGGTTGATTCATGTACTCACCCTCATGTCATTTCAAACCTATAAGATTCAATTTCATTCAACTTCCAAACACAAATGAAGAAATTTTTTAATGAAACTTAAGAGATTTCTGTCCCTCCATTTAAAGTCTATTCCTCTAAAACTTAAAAGATTCAAAAAATGTCATAAAGGCGTCATAAAAATAATCAATCGAGTGGTAATCCAAATCCAAGTCTTTTGAAGAGAGAAGATGGCTTTATATGATGATAAGATTAGGGATGCAGAGATTAACCACGGTTAAAAACGTCACGGTTAATTAATTGAAAAAGTTCCGCTATACAGAGTATGGCTATTGCAGAAATTTTGAGTGGCTCAATAGGGCGATATGCAGGATAATCGCCACTCATTTATTTATTTATTGTTAGGCTATATAAATAAGTGTTGCGCTGTGGTCATTAGGCATGAAAACGAGGACATATTCAGTAACCAATGAAACCGAAACTAAACAGAGCATTGAAACAGGAAGTGAAGTAAACAAGAGAATGTCAAAATAAGGGTCCAAATAACAGAACATAAACCTGACAATAAGCTTGTTAGGCTATTGTTATATAACAGTCAGGTCTGATCTGACTGGACAAGGCTAGACAGGCTGTCAGTCAGTGCAGTTAACCCTCTGAGGTCTAAGTAGTTTTTGGGGTCCTTGAGGTGTTCTGACATGCTCTGACATTTGTGCTTTTTTCAGTTATTTATAAACATGTTAATGGCAAAGGTGTAAATTCACTCTATATAGCACAAACGGGGCTACCGTAATATGTTAGCAACATGTATGTACATTTTTGTATTTTTTAGAGAATAATGTTTATGCATGGTTATTGAAAAAACTAAAACTGTAAGTGTCTGAAATAAGGCCACAAAACACATACTAAATATGTGTCCACAAGACTTTTGACTAATGAGTGTTGTTACCTAGAATTTTTGCTTCAAAATGATCTGAAAATCATCCTGCCTAATCATTTACACAAAACAATACATTGACAAAATGATCTGAAATACACAATGAGCTGCATATTAATTAGCTTTCACACAGCTGTGTCACAGGATCCCAAAGAATGCAAGGACAAAAGAAATTATCTATATATACATATTTTACAATTAGAAATTGTAACCAATTACAAATAGGTTACAATTACAACAACAATTACAATTTTAACAATATTTCAAGTGTATTTCTTTGTAAAAAGTATACATTTTATCATACGTATTAAAAGGGTAAGGATTCATTAGTTTGAATTTTGGAACAAACACTATAATAACATCTTAGTTGATAATTCAATATACCTACTTTATTTTTAAGACAAAACATCATACTATAGTATATTTAACTATGAGCAGAAATTGGTGAACAAAAGCGTACATATTTAATGTGACAGTAGTCTTTTTTTACAGTCAAAACTTTATAATCTATCCAAAACTAATCACAAAATCTTGTCTAAACATTCATATTTAGTCTGAAACATATTGTGTATGATATATTAGCATATACATTTGAATTTGCAGTTTGTTGCTTATACAGACATTTTATTTCAACATATTTCAGTCTATTTTTACTCATCTTAGTAGGCTATAGCAATATAGTCTGGATGTATTCATGTAAACATAACGTTTACTAATGTAGGTGCGAGAGTGAATGAACAAAGCGCGCGCGCGCCTGTGCCGTTCATTCATCATTTAGCCTACACACAGACACGCAATTCATATTTAAACAGTCTTTTTGCGGTTTACAGTCAGACACTATTCAATATCGCGATTAGAACAAAGCACTTAAGAATAAATGACTTACTACATCAGCTGGATCCGTTGCTCCTCGAAATTAAACTACCAGCACTTCTGGTCCATTTTCCAGGGTTATTAGATAGTATTATTCCTCACAGCGTATGATACGCTGTGTACACAGCTGTAGTAAGATACTTACTAAACACGATGTGTTTTATAATCCAGCTGGTGGGCGTTGGCATGTTTGAATGGCTTGCCTCAGATCATTTGCGTTTGAATACCGCGCGCTCTCCGTGGGCGTGGCACATTAACGCGTAATTATGTATAACGAGCTGGAAAGAAAAAGACTGACATCTCTCTCTTTTCATACAGATTACATAAACTGAGAATATTTGTTTTTTTATATAAATTAATTCATTTAAAAGAAGAGAGTTCAAACTTCATTATGGAAAAACACTCGTGCCTGTATGACAAGTATTCGCGGTATTACAGTTAATTTTCGGATGCGTTTCAGAATGGACTTATCTGACAGAGAGAAGGCAGAACGCGCATCATGTTTGTATTTCTTTATTTGGCGAAAAGCACAACACTTTGTTTTTATTGTGAGTATCCACAAAAAAATAGACACTTATTAGGATCTAATGATGTACAACACTTAATATGTAAGATCAAAATCAACAGAGTATTTTGAGTTTCTTTTGCACTGATAAGAAAAAAAGCGCGCCCCGCGCGATAGTCGACCTCAGAGGTTTAAGCCACTAGGTGGCTGCAAGGGACTGTCTTTGAGTCATTAAACTGTTCATTAAAACGAACATGTTAAAAAATGCGGATTCATTCAAAGATAGATGTCATGAAACAAGGAGTTCATTATTTTAATATTTAATTTTAATTTTGAGCTCCACTTTACAAGACTCAGCTGATCAGCAATGAGTCACATGGGGAACGCTGAAGCTGATTTTGTAAGGGTGGGACTAACATTTTTCCTAGGTCGCACAGGTGCACCTAACGTCCTCGGATCCGCTGCCTTTCCACGAACGAACGTTTGTTCTCCTTTAACGGAATTCGTACTCATGGTTGGAGATTGAATCAAAACGCTGAAAAAGCACAATATAAAAAAAAAACCACGCACTGATGGATAAGTGTGTGACTAAAGTGGCCCCTCTCCCAAACTTATTCTCTCTGAGTGCTGTTTGCCCATTTTCTACAATGCTAATAAAAAGACCAGTGGCAGTGGCACGTGTAGTCACGTCGTGACGCGCGGAGAACAGGTGAAGATGATGAAAAGTATGATGAATGCATGACGGTGAAAGCACAGATTAGTTGAGAAACAGCAGAACAAAAAGCACAATTACAGATGAAAAGTCTTCACAGAGATATAAAGAAATCACAGACTCCATAACGCACTGCTTGGCAGGAGACATGATGCCCATATACACCGTTAGCAAAGGGGGATTTCAGAAAATGATCCACACACTGGACAAGAGGTACCAGCTGCCCTAGCGACACTATTTTTTTTTACAAATGCCGTTTAAATGCCGTTGAAGATCTCTTCAACCACTACCGACCTGTGGTCAGGCAGGACAACTGAACCCTATATTAGCCTAACTGCGCACTTTGTCGACGAGGAGTTGAACTCAAAAGCCGCTGCCTGCAAACATCCTATTTCCCCGACGACCACACGGGAGAGAACATAGCCTTGGGCTTGAAAAGCACAGGCCACATGCGTCAGGCACACAACAGACAGCGGCACGAACGTTGTCAAAGCGGTGGAGCTTAATCAGAGGACTGGTTTTGGGGTAGTTGTACCGTCAATTTAACCCCCTGGGGTCGGCGGTATCGCCAGCGATACCAGCTCACTTTTTTTCTTATCAGTGCAAAAGAGACTCAAATAACTCTGTTGATTTTTGTGATACAGGCAAGTGTTATACATCATTCAAAACTGTTAAATGTTTACTTTTATTTGTGTACACTAATAATAAAAACAAAATGTTGTGTTTTTCATAAAAAATAAAGAAAATAAACGTGATGCGCGTTCTGTCGTCTCCCTCAATGTGAAGTTCATTCTGAAACGCAACATAAAATGATTTGTAACTCAGCAAATACTTGGCACCCACACGTGAGAGTTATGTCTTTACAAAGCTTTAAGTCTCCGTTTTTAAATGATGTAAATCATACCAAAAACAAATATTCTCTGTATAAGTAATTCGTATGAAAGCCCGAGCCCGAGCTCATTGACTCTAATGTGACCCCGCCCACACGCGCGCGAGCTGTTCAAATTCAAATGATCCACACGGAGGAACGCAGAGCTGTTACCGCCCCCATCACCTCTAAACAAAGAATCGCGACTTATTCACATAGCTTATTCAGCCCTGCTCTGCTTTTCGTCGAGTTTGGAAGTGTTTGGTCTGTGCACCTTGGATTTGCCACAGAAGAATTAGAAGAACACGATTTGATTATGAGAACGATTTTTAAGGTAAGACACATAATATACGTCTTATGGTTGTATATACTTTATATTGTAGCTACTAGTTAAACTGGTGCTAGACTAAAATGTTATGAAATGAGATTGGAGTGCATGAAGCCTAATGCTAAAGGAATATACATGTACACAGAAGAATGTTTTTATCTTCGATAATTAAACAGCATGATATAAAGTAGGCTTATTCTTCAATGGTGAATAGGGATGGGACGATTACCGGTTTCACTGTAAACCACGATAAAATGTACTGACGGTTAGTATTATCGTTTAAAATTCAATTATCATTAAAACCGTGTTTGATTATCGCGATTTTAATAACTCACTATAAATCTTGTCCAGCCAGCAGTCTGACGCAGGCGCGCAGTGTTGTTGTTGTTTTTTTTATTCGAGAAGGAATGGCGGAAGGCAGTGACCGTGTTCGGGAGATTTTTCAGCCTTTTAAGAGGACCAAATCTGAGGTGTGGTCATATTTTGGCATTTACAAAAATCCTGAGAGAAACTTAATCGAGGATGGTCACTGTCGGCAGAACATGAACAAAAAAAGTCGCTGTGATAGAGGTAAACACTTCAAATCTGCTGAGTCGTCCTGTGTGACCATCATCCACAGTTGTAGCGAACACAAGGCAAGTTAACTTTGATCTCAATACTAAAACTACGTCTGGGAAATAATTGGGCACAAAATGTTGTTTTGAGTTGAAATATTTTATCTCACACACTTGAAATAAACTTGAAGCTTCCGCGAAGAAAACTTTGCAGAAATAAGTGTCTTTGAGCCAAAGACGAACAAACAAGTTCAAACAAGACTACTAAGAGTGACATTTAAGAGATGATAATGTATATTAATATATTAAAACCGATTTTTTTTTACCACATAATTACGGGGACATATTGAATAGAGATTAATGTCTCTATCTTACCTGTTAAATCCATTTTGTACAGCGTACAAAACTCGTCCAGACAAGATTTTCACAACAATATTATCAAATTCTGTAAACGATAAATCAACTCTGATTTAATTTTCAATAGAATCAAAAACGGAGACGCAGGATGACACGTTGTATTTGAATGAAATGAGAGCGCGCGTCCGTTGTGATGCATGGATGTGCGCTGTGTTATAATGCGTTGCTATTGACGACGGTGATTATAAGGAAGGAAATGCCACAGAATAGAATCTTGCTTTAGAAAGTGCACAGAGCTGCTCCTTTTATTTGTTGTTTGTTGATTCTCAAATATAAAACTTGTTGAAATGTTTTCAGTGTGAGCATCAGTTCTTTTTTAACACTTTAATTTTGTTTTAACAAAACCGTGATAATATTGATAATCACGATAATTTCGGTCACTATAATTGTGATATGAAATTTTCATACCATCCCATCCCTACATATTATAATGTTTAGACCCATGTTTACTGTTAAATACTGTGTTTGTGAATATCTGCTCACACGTAGATATGTATAATATGATAAGAATAATGTTTCATAATATGGTAAGAATAATGTTTCATAGTTTGGAGCGGCTCGATCGCAGTAAACGTTCTCTGCACGCGCTGTGGTTTTGAAAAGCAAAACACGCCAAACATTAGGCTTAATGTTTTTCTCCAATCTCATTTCATAACGAATGGAAATGCTTGAAGTAACATGATAATCCATATATTTTTGTCTAGTGTAGTGTTACTGAAGTGTACTTTTTAACGATACATAGGCTGCCTGCTCTCTATCTGTTATTATTTTATGCAGCCCTACACATAGGCTATAACAATGCACAGCAAACTTGGTGTTTTTATATATATTTAATAATAATTTGAACCAGAAAAATCTAAAATGTATTCCCAAAAGCATGCAGCCCTATAGTTTCTCTTGATATCAGCATGTTCACAGGTGTTTATTTTTTTTTATTTTTTTTTACAGGGACCAGATGCCCCACTGATGAGTCCTGCTGACTTCAACATTCACAGGAGACTCTGTACATGAACATGGTTAAGTGAAAAATCTTTGTTGTGTATCTTTGGATTACGTTGTGTTGTAAATAAATCCAAACAGTCTAAAAGCCATTCTTTTTTAAATCTCATTCTTTGTGCAAGGCTCCTAATGATAGGGCCTGACAGCACCTAATAGGGCCATTAGGGGAGGTTCTTTGTCTTTCTCAGGTGTCAAACCCATTAATATTAATGGTTGGTTAACGCCTCCCCGCATAAAGCTTTCTTACACAAAACACGTCATACAAAGTCATACAAGACTTTATTGACTTATCTGAATGCGTAATCAGGATGATTTTCACATAATTTTGAAGCAAATATTCTAGGGTATGTGATACAATTTTCAAAAGTCTTGTGAACAAATACTTAGTATGGGTTTCATGACCTTATTTCAGTGACAATTTTTTTTTAGTTTTTTCACAAACCATGCATAAACGTCATTATCTCAAAACTAAAAACTTTTACATACATGCTGCTGACATATTATTGTAGCAGAGTTTGTGCTGAATACAGTGTAATCAGACTTTAGCCATGAAAATGGCACAAGTATCAGAAAAAAGCATAAATGTCAGAGCATGTCAGAACACCTCCAGGGCCCAGAAAACACCTTAGACCCCAGAGGGTTAAGAATAACTATTTTAAATACAGTGTGGAATTATGTGTCCCACAAATCATACTAAGAGTGGCCTATTTTATTTAGGGCTAATTATTACAATGAAATAGGGCTGGACGATATGGCCAAATTTTATATCACAATATATTTCTTAATTTCGGTCGATACGATATAATTCCGATATCGATATGAACAATATAAAAGCCTCAGAAAAACTGCCAAGAACACCCACAACAGATGTCTGTACAATCTTCTGAAAAATTAATTTGTCAAGTCTATGAAACCTGCTGGAGTCGGTACTGCACCATAACAAACTACATGAAGCAATGAAATAACCCATCATAACAATAATATTCTCTTCTCAATACCTGCTACAAGACTAGTAATATTCAATTTGAAATGTAATATGCAAAATGACAATGCAATATGTAAAATGGCAATGCATTTCTGTTTTTAAATTTATATTTGCCATTACATTTTTGCAATGTTTGGTGCAAAATTAAAATTCAATTATATAATTTACATTTGCCATTTCATACACTAGTTTTAATATGTAAATTGAATACATATTTTAAAGTTTTATAAGTTGCAAAATTAAAATGTATTACAGATATGATTAGATATGTTTAACATGTTCAAGCAAAAACTACAGCAAAATGATCATTTAAATGTAATTTTTCTTAATTGCATTTACACTCACAGTTAAGACACTTGCAATTGCATTTTCATTAAATGTCCCGCAATGAATGTAGCAAAATTCAATGTGCAAATTGAAAATGCATTCCAAGCCGATCATGCCCCCTCCCGCCCTGTCAATCACTGCGTGAAGTTTCAGTTTCTTAGATATTAAACTCATATATATTGGTCATTCTGAGATCACTCAGCATCCCCACATGCTCCAAATTCACGCAAAAAGTCTCATTTGTTTGTGCTTCGTTTGTGCCGGTTAAAGTTGTGTTTGTGCTGCTTCTATCGGGTGGAACTGATTCAAATGCTGGAACAGGTTTGATGTGTTCCCGCTGCTAGTCGGCAGTCACTCTCCGGCACATTTTAAAGCACGCTGAAACACCGAAACACCACTGAATTTATACCACTGAATTAGTCTCTATATTGTGATGTATTGATATTGAATTATTGTCCAGCCCTACCATGAAATATAATTCTATAAGAGATGGTTGTGTATAAATGACATCTGCCACAGCTATTTGCCTTCTACTGCACTATCATTCATTAGGCTTAGAGTGGTGACATATGAATATTAACTGTGTGTTTGTTGTAATTTTTGTATTACTGTTTTTATGCTATTAGTTTGGAACTGAGCATGTAATAAGAGTGTGAATATTAAATGTTTTGCAATGTCACTGTAGTAAGTACATCTCATCATTCACAGTAAATGCTCTGAAAGAATGCACAATGCATTAACAGGGCTACTGGGATATGCAGGAAGATTGTGGGTCACTTCTCTCATAGCTGGAAGAAGACTTGCCTTGGGGGAAGCACAAAGAGAGCTTAAAGGGATAGTTCACCCAAAAATGAAAATTCTGTCATAGGGCTGGACAATAATTCAATATCAATATATATCGAGATTTTTTTTTCCCGACAACGGTGATATGATTTTTAAACACATTTTCAATACACAGCATTTGTCACTGACTGACGTTAGGCGCGCAGCCGTCAGAAAGAGCAGAACACAATTGCCTACTTTCGTGATGACGTTCAACACAGACACGCGAACGCAGCCAGTGCTCAGCACTACTAGGCTGATCTCCAACGCAGCAAGTTTCAGCTACAGAATGAGCGCCCCTGACCGCAATACAAATGTGACTTAACGAGCTTCCACAAGTGAGGAGAAAGCAGACGAAATAGTTGATAAGAGTTGATAAAGACTAATTCAGTGGTATAAATTCAGTGGTGTTTTGGCAGAGATTTCAAAACTTCAGGTTTCAGCGCGCTGCAAAATGAGACGGAGAGTGGTGCCGACTAGCAGCGGGAACACATCAAACCTGTTCCAACCGATAGAAGCACCACAAACAACACTTTAACCGGCACCAACAAACGAGACTTTTTTGCGTTAATTTGGAGCATGTGGGGATGGTGAGTGACCTCAGAATGACCAATACATAGGATTTTAATATCTAAGAAACTGAAACTTCACGCAGTGATTGACAGGGCGGGAGGGGGCGTGATCGGCTCGGAATGTATTTTCAATTTGCACATTGAATTTTGCTACATTCATTGCGGGACATTTAATGAAAATGCAATTGCAAGTGTCTAACTGTGAGTTTAAATGCAATTAAGAAAAATAACATTTAAATGATCATTTTGCTATAGTTTTTGCTTGAAAATAAATGTTAAACATATCTAATCATATCTGTAATACATTTTAATTTTGCAACTTATAAAGCGTTAAAATATGTATTCAATTTACATATTAAAACTAGTGTATGAAATGGCAAATGTAAATTAGATTATTGAATTTTAATTTTGCATAAATGTAATGGCAAATGTAAATTTAAAAACAGAAATGCATTGCCATTTTACATATTGCATTGTCATTTTGCATATTACATTTCAAATTGAATATTGCTACCCAAATGCTTTCATAGTCTTGTAGCAGGTATTGAGAAGAGAATAACATTATTGTTATGATGGGTTATTTCATTGGTTCGTGTAGTTTGTTATGGTGCAGTACCAAAAGACTCCAGCAGGTTTCATAGACTTGGCCAATTCATTTTTCAAAAGATTGTAGGTACAGACATCTGTTGTGGGCGTTCTTGGCAGTTTTTCTGAGGCTTTTATATTGTTCATATCAATATCGGAATTATATCGTATCGACCGAAATTAAGAAATATATCGTAATATAAAATTTGGCCATATCGTCGAGCCCTATTCTGTCAGTATTGACTCACCCTCATGTTGTTCCAACCCCGTAAGACCTTCGTTCATCCTCGGAACACGAATTAAGATATTTTTTAGCTGGATCACTCCTCCATAGGCTTCTTCAGGGATTGAAACTTGCCAGCCCTGAAAAGTCATTAAAGACATTGTTAAAATAGTCCAAGTGACTACTTTGGCTCAATCTTAAGTTTATCAATTGACGAGAATACTTTTTGTGCGCAAATACAACGTCACAGGTATGCTCACTATTGGCCGACGCTGTTCATGTGGGTGATGCGTGTGACGTACAACAACAGAAGCTTACGCTATTACACAAAGTTAACTGACTCGAGGCCCAGAGAGAAGGAAATGAATAGTTGAAATAAAGTCATTATTTTTGTTTGTTTTTGCGCACAAAAAGTATTCTCGTCGCTTGATAAACTTAAGATTGAGCCACTGTAGTCACTTGGACTATTTTAACGATGTCTTTAATGACTTTTCAGGGCTGGCAAGTTTCAATCCCTGAAGAAGCCTATGGAGGAGTGATCCAGCTCTCAGATTTCATCAAAAATATCTTAATTCGCGTTCAGAAGATGAACGAAGGTCTTACGGGGTTGGAACAACATGAGGGTGAGTAAATACAGAATTTTCATTTTTGGGTGAACTAACCGTTTAACTCAGTTCCACTCAGAAAATGATTGCAAGAATCCTGGAACAGCAAAATGCTTTGTCCAAAGTTCTCTCTGCAGACCGCAAAGTGCAACACCTCCTGCCCTCATGGCAGCACCTGGAGGTGCTGGAATCTGTGAACAAAGCACTCTGCCCACTCCGACTTCACGGATCCCCTGTCAGGTGAACACTGAGCATATCTTGCATGAAGCCTGTTCTACATCTTTTGAACACCTCAGTTCTGGCTGAAGAGGAAGAGAACACTGGCCTGACCAAATCACCAAATTCAAAAATTCTGAACTACCTCAATGATTATAAACAGAGCAATTCCAAGAGGGTCCTCACACTATCGGTGCTCGGGCCCTAAATATGGAGTCACGCAGGACCTGCTAAACATGTCACATTCCTACACTCAAGGTTACGAACACAATTCATCGCCTTAACGATGTCCCAACCTTAACGAACGAGTAATCAGTGTTTACTTAACTGGCAAGAATTCCATGTAACAGATTTCTAAAACATGAGCATTTTTTATTTGTTTCAGGAAATTCACCAGCAGCAGCCTGTAGTTTGAGTTGAGAAATACACATTTCAGTATTATCAGTAATATGTGTGCATTTTCCTTGAGAACCAAGCAAGCTGACTCATGAAACCATTTGTTTATTATATCGCAATCGCAATAATGGCCTCAATAATCGCAATATGACATTTTCACCAAATTGTGCAGCCCAGTAAATGTTTATTACTCTCTGAAACCTCAAATAAAACTCATGTGGTTGAAAACACTGAATATGTTGTTGTGCTATATTAAAAGCACTGAGCGTGTCCGTCTCTGGCTCAGCGCCAACCAAAGCACGTTTCAATTTATCAGCGTTCATTTATTGAACATTCTAACGGCACCGGTGTGATCGTATACATCATGGGTTAAAATCAATCTTGTTTTGTGGGGACAAATTGAAACTGAAGGGGCACAAATCAGATCTGAGGATGCAATGCCCCCTTTTGTCCCATCGTGGTGCCGGTCCTGTTAATAACACTGCATGAGAGATGTTCTCAATTTCTTTTGATAATTTTTACTAAAACTTCCAACAAACAAATCAAAATAATAGACAGGATTTTCTCAGGCCACATGTAAAATTAGATGAATTTAAAAAAATTATTAAAATGAATATGACAGTTGAACAAAGAACAATTCAGTTTATTCCCCTTATACTGACATGGATGTTCACAGAGCAGAGGTCTTCTTTCTTTAGTTCCCAATGGCGGGCGTACACTGTGCGAGTTCGGAAACACTCGGGAGGTTGTGAGATATTGCATGTTACGAGTGAGTTAACCTGATAATCGTGTCAAAGCAGCTGGTACACGGCACGAGGGACACACCAAACCGACGCCAAAGAACTAGCGCTGATGAAAGCCGACTGTGTTGTCGCCTCACGTCACGTCGCCAGGGGAAAAAGCTGCACTTGAGCCGACTGTCAGCTAGCATGTGTGTTCTGCGCCTACGTGTAAATGAGACAAGTCTATTTCTGCAGATATATTCATCTATTTTCGTCATTCAAAAAGGGAAACCGACGCTGCAGATCACAAACCATAAACAGCAGTGTGTGCTTACCGTTTTGCATATCAATCCTACTAAACACTTTCTTTATTCCACTCCTCTCACGTTAATATTGAGATATTCGACCAGGAACACTTGGGTAAGATCAAGATTTTTGATGTACAATATAAAGTCTTGACTGTTTGGATTTGATAATTGTTACGTTAGTTATCTAGAAACCAGTTCATGCACACCAGCCACAATACCCACTTGAAAAACTCATACCCAACATCTACTACAGACTCGTTCACTAAGCTGAACAGCCAATCAGAGTTCTCTCTCTCACCGGCGGCGATTCAACATGTCGAATCGGACAAAAAAAAGCTGACGAGGATCAATTTCAGGAACACACTGAGAAAACTTAGTCAGCCGACCGTCGGCTTGGTGTGTCCCGGGCTTTACATGTTTTAACACAGAATGCCTTAAATCTTGATTTGATACATTTTGGCACACTAAACTGCACTGTTATCTGCTGTTTAACCAATAATGGTTAAATGATTTCTTGACTGAAATCCGCGTTTTGAACGAATCACTTGCTGCTTTCCCGAATGAATCAGCCGTTTAACGAATCGGTTGAATGAATGACTCCCTCAACTCACTTATTAAGACAGTGACTTGCCGCCACCTACTGCCGGATTTAGTTTCATATTTAAAGTACCCTTTAATTAAAATGTCAAAATTAGAAATCATTTCATATTTAAATATTGATTTAAATAAAATCTCATAGCTTTATTTATGCAATTGTAAATGGAGTGTAAGTATATTAATGCCGCTTCTGTGTCACCTCTGCACTGCAAAGATGGATTTTGATTGAATGAATTAATTTGACTGGTAACAGTGGTACTGTATAATTATTGTATAATTAAGTATTATTGCATAAATAAGTATAATAACTGTATAATTTGAATGTTAGTATTTGACATAAAAGGTGATGCATAACTCTAAATAAGTTTAGAAAGAATGTCCATATATAGGTGAAAATGCCCCTGGAAATCAATTTAAGGTGGCAAATATTGCCCCTTAATTAAAAAATTAATTTCTGTCACTGCTGTTAACTGACCACTGCATAGAATATTAAAAAATATGAATATCTTCGTTAGTCTGCTGTCAACAACAGACCTAAACCAGCCATGGCACCAGCACAAAAACACAATCAGTAAAATATCATCTAATTATTATCAACAAAACATTGAAAATATTGAGATGTATTTTTGTCAGTATTGCACACGCCTAATGTACGGTATGAATTTTGATTTCTTCAGGTCTTAAAAAGCCTTAAATTTGACTTTAAAAAGTGTGCAGGAACCCTGTAAATGGTTAGACGTAGTTACCTAGCAAGTCAGTTATTTTCAGTAAATGAATTAATAAGCTTCTTGGTCCCCATTGCTTTTGCTCTATAGTTCTCACCAAAATAAAGAGAAAGAACTATAGAATCATGTCAATTACAGTTACTGTGACTAATACTGAATATGTAATGCAAATGTAAAAATATAATGGAAATGCAAATACATTGTTGAATGATTATAAACATGGTATTTTGCCTGTTAATGTCTGCAGTGCAGTGCAGAAAATGATATGACAACAATAAGGTCTAAATGGAACTGGCCCCTCTAACAGTACAACTTGCCCCAGCTTGGCCCCCCCAGTTGAAATGGTCTTGAACCGCAACTGACTTCAGTATGTTTCTAATATTGTTCCAGGCACTCTTACCTAATCCAATTTTCTGAACATGATAAGGGAGATGATCTCTAAGAAATTTTTATTTGATGGTTTAAAATTTAAATATAGGCAAAAACATTTAGTTACTGTATCAAAAGAGAGGCTGAAAAGAGTTTCATAAACCTCAACATCATCCAAATGAGTGAAAAGCTCTCACCAGTGGATGAATCTGTTGCTGGTGACTGAGAGGAGTTTCCCACTGTCCTCATAAGAGAATCCCCCAGCGCTGTCTGCATACTTCACACCGCCAGAGTTAACTCCAACACCTGCAGGACACACGCAAACACCTCAACGAGTGAGTGGATTTATATTTCTCATGATCTTAAAAACGCTTATGCATATAAATTGTGCCGTCAATAAATTAACGAGTTTTCAATGTACAAATGCCAAAAAGGTGACACAAATCCTCTTCAAAATGTGTTTAAGTTACGTTACATACACCCGCGCGCGCTGTTTATTGATACTGAACATCATTGCATGTACCGTAATCTAGTGCGGGTTTGGTCCTTCTGCAAAAAGAAACTCCTAACAACACGTTGAGACGTTTGCCCTCTAAACTAGGGGTAAGCTACGTAACGTTAGTAAAACCCTTAAAAAAACTGTAGTTTCTGGACACTGACAGCAAATATCATAGCGTCAGATAAAAAACAACAACAACATATTTACTATAGATGTATATGATCGTTATACAGTAACGTTATAACCCACAACACCAGTTGTGAGTCTGCCATCGCGTCACACACGAGCTGCTAACACTAAAGTCACCATTTAATCGGACAGCCTATTTTAACGCACATCCGAGTAAAAATTCAGTGTCTAAAACAGTTTAATATTAAAAGGAGTTACCCAAATTCAGTGTTATCTGTCTGAATCGTGAGACAGTCTCTCTTTCAAATCCGCAGATCTCAATGTAACTCCTCTCCAGAACACCCGCCATCTTCAAGCGCTGCACGTTGGGACTGAGCTCCGAGCTTCCGCCTTTCAAAATCTTAAAGGGCCAGTATACTACTACAGTATCTTCAATCCTAACATAAAAATCACCATGAAATCAAAATTTAAAATCCTTTTTATGGAACATTTAATTATTTATTTAAAAAAATATACCCGTGCACATGATTTTTTTTATGCATGTGCCTTCGTACTATATATTTTTTACAGTCTATGAATATGGCAAGCCGTTTAAACATTTAATCATTAATATGCAAGGGTTTGGTTTGAAAAGTAGGGGGGGGGGGGGGGGGAGTTGGGGGGTAAAAACTGGGATTTTTTTTTCGATTTGAATCCCATTTCCTGCATTTACATACATTTAGGGACTATGGTGACACAAAATCCAGGAAATAATTAAGTTGATTATAATGATAAATTCTGCCAAAAAATAAGAGTATAGTTTACTATGTATAACAAAAAGATTTCTTACTTTTTTATTGTTTAATAGGGGCCGATTGACAAGACTTGACAGAATCATTTTATAAAGTCAAAAATGTTCACCATTAATGTTTTGTGTGTAAATAAAATTGAAATTATGTGAAACACAATTTCCACTGTAATGTAAAAACAATATAAAGACAGTGTATTTTAAATAATTGTTTAATAGCATCTTTTTATGAATGAAGGTCAGTATCACTGATATTAATATAGCTACTGACAGTGGCGGAACTAGAGTTTTATACATGGGGTGGCCACTGCTATTGTCGGGGGTACACACACACACACACACACACACACACACACACACACACACACACACACACACACACACACACACACACACACACATAGTTTAAAAGCAAAAAAATCTTTTGGGCATTCATCATATTGCATTGGTTTTCATTTCTTGTCCTCGAACAGAGCCCTAATCTGTTTATTTTTTCAGTTACACATTATACATTGATTAAAAAAGAAAAATCAAATGTGTTTTTATTTTATACATAAATAAATAATCTATCATTCAGATGAGAATAAAGTTAGTGTTAGTTCAAATTTGAAGGAAAACAAATATATGATCTGAAATATAGCACATTCATTTAAAATTCATTCAGGTTCAATTACCAAACATACAAAACTCAATGTAATTTAAAGCAAACAATACATTTAAAATATATGGGTTGTATGCTATTTTTTTTTATATAAAAAGATATATATCCAAAAAGACAAGGCCTAAACTTTAACAAGGGTTAAACAATCACTGTAACAGACACAATCACACACACACAAACACACACACACACACACACACACACACACACACACACACACACACACACACACACACACACACACACACACACACGTCAAATCACTTACATTTTAGATGCAATATTGACTTTTTTTCAGTTTCAGCAGCGAAAATAGTTAAACAAAGATCACAGCAGAACCATCGAGGATCTCACAGCAACGCGTTCTCATTACTGAATGATTCAGCATTTTGAACGAATCGGTTGACTCAAAGATTCAACGACCAATCCATAATCTGTCTCATTCATGAATGACTCAGCCGTTCGAACGAATCGTTTGAACGAATGAATCAATGACTCGCTCATTAAGACGGTCGCCTGGCGACACCTAATGACGGTTTAGTGATAAGTTTAAAAGTATCATTCTTTCCAACGATTGTTAATTAACTCATATTTGAAACATAAGCTATATATATATATATATATATATATATATATATATATATATATACACACACACATGTATACCCAAAAATAAAATAAAAACACATTTTAAGCGTGTTTGCTTACTAAATTGTGAGCTGAACGAAAGTTGCAGCAAAGATCAGCAACAGGAGTCAAAATTCATTAATCACGAGAGTGAAGAGCTGACTGAAAAAAATGATGACGGAATATTTTGTGTAAAAGCGCCTATTTAAGCGAATCTGTCATTTACTCATTTGTTGTTGTGTTTTACCTGAAAACCGGAAACAATCGGCCCCCGATATGGTGCTAATTTTAAAGTGACACTAAAAAGTATGCGGCTGCACTGGCATTCATAACGGTGCGCGTCCATGGCGACGAGCGAGCAGAACAGAGCGAACGTTTTTTCATTTCTACTTCCATAGAAATTCATTCGAGCGCACTGCGAGCGCCACCACTATAAATGTCCGTGCGGACGTCCTTATACTTTACTTTCACTTTTATATTAGCGATTTAAAAGGCCTCGCTGGTGTCTAACGTCGATTAACCGGTGGGAAAAGATCCTCACAGCCACATACCTAATATATTTATATTTAATTACAATAGCCATACCTGATAAAAAAGTTTTATGTACTGAGTTCATATCATTTTGGACACAAGAGGGCAGTATAGCCCTTTGTATTACTTGATGTATTTATTTTTTAACTGAATAGGACATTCTGGCTGTTTTTAAACTTGTACATTATTCTTAAATTGAAAACAAGAATAAAATGGGTTTAGTTCTGATATTTGTGTAATTTTATCTAGAAATAAATGGTGTATAATTAATTTTTTAGAAGATATGAGGCTTTTAGTGTTTACTTTTTTGACATGACTTTAATCCCTCGCCATAGCAAAACAATTTGAGATATTCAATAGCCATTCACAATTTAGCTTCTTTAATGTATTTTCATCATGTTGAAAAAGTTTGGTGGGAATTGAATAAACCACTTAAGAGGAGTGGGTAAAAAATCAGAGGCTGATTTTGCCAAAAATCCACATTAAGACCAAAATAGCCCACTTCCTGTTGGGCTGGCTTAAAGTTTTTTGGCCCGATGAGATCTATATGTGTACCGAGTTTCATAATATTACATGCAAGTGTGTTTAATTTATGGACCAAATTTTCTGACCAAGTTTATGGACCAAGTTAATTTAATTAATAAACTAATTATATAAAACTATTTTCAATGCACTACAATTCAACTGGTTATATGCCTTTACTTATTAATACAATTATTTAAAAAATACAAGGCGTAAGACATTTATTTTCTTTTTTAATGCAGGCCAGACCAAACAGCAGTGAAATGGTTAATCTAGCCCCCCTCCCCCTCCCCACACTCACAGACACACACACACACACAGAGACGTAGGCCTAGAGAGAGAGAGACATAAAATGACAATTTTCAAACCAAAATATCTGACTTCCTGTTGGTTGGAGCTATTGAGTGTAAATTAGAAAGTTGTCTGGCTGGAGGAGAACAATACACATACCGATTTTTATTACTGTAGATAAAATTAATCCCCCCACTTTTGACAAAAGGTGGCGCTACTGAGCCCCTCACCACGCCCGTTTCTGAAACTTTGCACATGTCTACTGGCTAATAAATGTGATGTGTCTGTCGAGTTTCATGCAATTTCAAGTATGCTAAGAGTCTCAAAAGCATAAAAAAAGAATATTAAAGTTTGATGCGTTGCCACGACAACAGTATCTAAGATATCAAGAATCCATTCACAGGTCTACATCTGCCGTGTGTTTACATTACAGTAGTGAAGTTTGAAGCAAATCGGGTTAAAATAAGAGGGTGATTTCAAAGCATTTTGAAAGTGACACACTTCCTTCTGCCAGTTGGTGGCGCTATAACTTTGACTCACAAGAGTCACATCCATGTGATAGGCCTCTTACAACGAACACACTACTGAAGTTTCATCAAGATCAGTTAATGTATGAAGAAGTTATAACACACTTCCTGTTTCCATTATTCGCCATAATTTCGTTTCCTCGCCACGGCCAAACCGTTCGAGATATCAAAAATCCGCTGGCAATTTTTCATCCTCAATTGCTTGACTTCATGCACACCGAGTTTGGTGGTGATTGGACGAATTTCCTAGGAGAAGTGTTTCGAATTCCATTGCATGCGTTTCCAAACAACCCTAAATAGCCGACTTCCTGTTGGGCTGGGGTAAAAAGTAAATGCACGAAGGATATATGAACCGATGAGATCTATAAGTGTACCGAGTTTCATATTATTACATGCAAGCGTGTTTGATTTATGGACCAAGTTTTCGGACCCCGTTCCAGGGGGCGCTGTCGAGCCCCCCTGCCACGCCCGGGTACCATCTTCAGCCCGGCCCTGATGGCCGCGGGTTCTGACCTGTGTGCAAAGTTTCAAGAGTTTTCGTGCACGTTAAGAGCCCCAAAAGTGCCCGAATAGTCGTTAGAATAATAATAATAAATATAGCTGCGAGCAGCGATTACTGGCCCAAGCAGGTGGCACCGCAACCCCGGTGCCTTTAGTTACCTAGTTTAGTTACCTAAAGGCACCGGAGTGGCGGTGCCACCGGCTTTGGCCCTTCATCGCTGCTCGCAGCTATATTTATATATATATATATATATATATATATATATATATATAAACAAGCCGGTGGCACCGCCACCCTGGTGCCTTTAGGGTTACTGTGCATGACGGGAAATAACTTAACTTAATTGTAACTTTGACTGTTGAGAAGATGTGTACTGTAGAGCTTGCATTTGTGTGGGCTATGCAAAAGTGTGCATTGAGGGCACATATCATATGCGTGAGCAACCTTCTGAAACCTAAAATGAAAAATGAGACACCCTACGGTCTCATGGACTTAATGGACACATGAAATAAGTAAGTTATGAAAGTTAAATCAATTGTGCCAAGACAGAATATTACTTGCCTGATCTGATTAGAAAAAAAGTGTGTGTGTGTGTGTGTGTGTGTGTGTGTGTGTGTGTGTGTGTGTGTGTGTGTGTGTGTGTGTGTGTGTGTGTGTGTGTGTGTGTGTGTGTGTGTGTGTGTGAAACGTGATTGAACAATGTAGACATAAAAACATACTCCGTCCTTTTGTTCATACAGGACATTATTCAAACTGCAAAGTGTTTACTTATATTTGTGAACAATCGCAATAAAACACAACATTGTGCTTTTGTCAAACTGTAAACTACAACTGTCACCCAACCAAAATCTCTTTTTTATTTTATACAGAAATAAATAACCTATCATTCAGATGAGAATAAAGTTAGTGTTAGGTCAAATTTTAAGGAAAACTCTGAAATATAGCACATTCATTTAAAATTCATTCAGGTTCAATTACCAAACATACAAATCTTAATGTAATTTAAAGCAAACAATACATTTAAAATATATGGGTTGTATGCCTATTTTTTTTATATAAAAAGATATATATCCAAAAAGACAAGGCCTAAACTTTAACAAGGGTTAAACAATCACTGTAACAGACACAATCATACACACACACACACACACACACACACACACACACACACACACACACACACACACACACACACACACACACACACACAGACACACACACAGACACACACACACAAGTCAAATCACTTACATTTTATATGCAATATTGACTTTTTTCTGTTTCAGCAGTGAAACTAGTTAAACAAAGATCCCAGCAGAACCATCGAGCATCTCACAGCAACGTGTTTTCTCATTACTGAATGATTCAGCATTTTGAACGAATCGGTTGACTCAAAGATTCAATGACCAATCCATAATCTGTCTCATTCATGAATGACTCAGCCGTTCGAACGAATCGTTCGAACAAATTAATCAATGACTCGCTCATTAAGACGGTCGCCTGGCGGCCCCATAATGACGGTTTAGTGATATGTTTAAAAGTATCATTCTTTCAAACGATTGTTAATTAACTCATATTTGAAACATAAGCTATATATATATATATATATATATATATATATATATATATATTCACAAAAATAAAATAAAAACACATTTGAAGCGTGTTTGCTTACTAAATTGTGAGCAGAACGAAAGTTGCAGCAAATATCAGCAACAGGAGTCAAATTTCATTAATCACGAGAGTGAAGAGCTGACTGAAAAGATGATGACGGAATAGGCTATTTTATGTAAAAGCGCCTTTTTAAGCGAATCTGTCATTGTACTCTTTTGTTGTTGTGTTTTCCGTGAAAAATAATAGACTATTGAACTCACAATTCAAGCAATTGGCCCCCGATATTGCACTAATTTTAAAGTGACACTAAAAAGTATGCGGCTGCAGTGGCATTCATTACGGTGCGCGTCCATGGCGACGAGCGAGCAAAACAGAGCGAACGTTTTTTCATTTCTACTTCCATAGAAATTCAATTCTCGGAGTCACATAGCAGCTACCTATATTTAAATACAACAGACCTACCTGATTTTGAACACAAGAGGGCAGTATAGCCCTATGTATTATTTGATATATTTATTTTTTAACTGAATAATGCATCCTGGCTGTTTTTAAACTTGCACATTATTCTTAAATTGAAAACAAGAATAAAATGGGTTTAGTTCTGATATTTGTATAATTTTATCTAGAAATAAATGGTGTATAATTAAATTTTTAGAAGATATGAGGCTTTTAGTGTTTATTTTTTTTACATGACTTTAATCCCTCGCCATAGCAAAACAATTAGAGATATTCAATAGATATTCACAGTTTAGCTTCTTTAATGTATTTTCATCATGTTGAAAAAGTTTGGTGGGAATAAAATAAACCACTTAAGGTTTTGCAAAACATCCACATTAAGACCAAAATAGCCCACTTTCTGTTGGGCTGGCTTAAAGTTGTTTGGCCCGATGAGATCTATATGAGTACAGAGTTTCATAATATTACATGCAAGTGTGTTTGATTTATGGACCAAATTTTCTGACCAAGTTTATGGACCAAGTTAATTTAATTAATAAACTAATTATATAAAACTATTTTCAATGCACTACAATTCAACTGGTTATATGCCTTTACTTATTAATACAACTTATTTAAAAAATACAAGGCGTAAGACATTTATTTTCTTTTTTAATGCAGGCCAGACCAAACAGCAGTGAAATGGTTAATCTAGCCCCCCTCCCCCTCCCCACACTCACAGACACACACACACATAGACGTAGGCTCAGAGAGAGAGAGACATAAAATGACAATTTTCAAACCAAAATATCTGACTTCCTGTTGGTTGGAGCTATTGAGTGTAAATTAGAAAGTTGTCTGGCTCGAGGAGAACAATACACACACCGATTTTTATTACTGTAGATAAAATTAATCCCCCCACTTTTGACAAAAGGTGGCGCTACTGAGCCCCTCACCACGCCCGTTTCTGAAACTTTGCACATATCTACTGGCTAATAAATGTGATGTGTCTGTCGAGTTTCATGCAATTTCAAGTATGCTAAGAGTCTCAAAAGCATAAAAAAAGAATATTAAAGTTTGATGCGTTGCCACGACAACAGTATCTAAGATATCAAGAATCCATTCACAGGTCTACATCTGCCGTGTGTTTACATTATAGTAGTGAAGTTTGAAGCAAATCGGGTTAAAATAAGAGGGTGATTTCAAAGCATTTTGAAAGTGACACACTTCCTTCTGCCAGTTGGTGACGCTATAACTTTAACTCACAAGAGTCACATCCATGTGATCGGCCTCTTACGACGAACACACTACTGAAGTTTCATCAAGATCAGTTAATGTATGCAGAAGTTATAACACACTTCCTGTTTCCATTATTCGCCATAAATTCGTTTCCTCGTCACGGCCGAACCGTTCGAGATATCAGAAATCCCCTGGCAATTTTTCATCCTCAATGTCTTGAATTCATGCTGACCGAGTTTCGTTGCGATTGGTTGAATTCTCTAGGAGGAGTATATCGAATTCCAGGGGCATACGCTTCCAAACAAACCATAATAGCCGACTTCCTGTAGGGCTGGGGTAAAAAGTAAAAGTACAAAGGATATATAAACCGATGAGATCTATATGTGTACCGAGTTTCATATTATTACATGCAAGCGTGTTTAATTTATGGACCAAGTTTTCGGACCCCGTTCCAGGGGGCGCTGTCGAGCCCCCCTGCCACTCCCGGGTACCATCTTCAGCCCGGCCCTGATGGCCGCGGGTTCTGACCTGTGTGCAAAGTTTCAAGAGTTTTCGTTTTAAAATTAAAAGTTTAATTTTAAATTTATTTAGGTTCAATTACCAAACATACAATCTTAATTTAATTTAAAGCAAACAATACATTTAAAAGATATGGGTTGTATGCACTTTTTTTTATAAAAAAAGATATATATCCAAAAAACAAGGCCTTAAAGGGTTAAACTCTTGTCACTGTAACAGACACAATCTCTCTCTCTCTCTCACACACACACACACACACACACACACACACACACACACACACACACACACACACACACACACACACACACACACACACACACACACACACACACACACACACACACACGTCAAGTCACTTCCATTTTAGATGCAATATTGAATAAGCAGAAAATTCGGATTTTCTGCTCTGAAAATATTGAAAATATTGAAAAAATTGAATAAGCACTTTTAATATTCTAAACAGAATAAGCACTAGTCGCTAATGAATAAGTACTAGTACTTAATGGAATAGATACTAGTATCTAAAAAATAAGTACTAGTAGCATGAAAATAGAGACTAGTAGGTTAAAATGATAAAATGTTAAAACGGCTTGCCATATTGGCTCAGAGAGAGAGAGAGAGAAAATGACCTTTTAGATACTAGTACCTATTAATAGATACTAGTATTTATTCAATAAATACTCGTACTAAGTCATTAGATACTAGTACCTATTAAATAGATACCAGTACTTATTCATTAGCTACTAATACGTATTCAAAAGAATATCTAAAGAATAAGCACTAGTATCTAAAGAATAGGCACTAGTACTAAAGAATAAGCACTAGTCGCTAATGAATAAGTACTAGTACTTAATGGAATAGATACTAGTATCTAAAAAATAAGTACTAGAAGCATGAAAATAGAGACTAGTAGGTTAAAATGATTAAATGTTAAAACGGCTTGCCATATTGGCTCAGAGAGAGAGAGAGAGAAAATGACCATATTCAAACCAAAATATCTGACTTCCTCTTGGTCTGAGCTAATGACAGTTAATTAGAAAGTTGTCCGGCTTGATCTGAACAATATGCGTACCGAGTTTTATGATTGTAGGTAAAACTATAAAACTAACCCCCCCACTTTTGTCAAAAGGTGGCGCTACTGAGTCCCTGCACCACGCCCGTTTCTGAAACTTTGCACATGTCTACAGGCTAATAAATGTGATCTGTCTGTCGAGTTTCATGCAATTTTAAGCAATTTCAGGCATGCTAAGAGTCTCAAAAGCATCCAAAAAGAATATTAAAGTTTGATGCGTTGCCATGGCACCAGTATCTAAGATATCAATAATCCTTTCACAGGTCTACATCTGCCGTGTATTTACATTATACAGATGAAGTTTGAAGCAAATCGGGTTAAAATAAGAGGGTGATTTCAAAGCATTTTGAAAGTGACACACTTCCTGCTGCCAGTTGGTGGCGCTATAACTTTGACTCACAATAGTCACATCCAGGTGATCGGCCTCTTACAACGAACACACTGCTGAAGTTTCATTAAGATCAGCTAATGTATGCTGAAGTTATAACACACTTCCTGTTTCACGTTTCTCGCCATAAATTTGTTTCCTCGCCACGGCCAAACCGTTCGAGATATCAAAAATCCCCTGGCAATTTTTCATCCTCAATGTCTTGACTTCATGCTGACCGAGTTTCGTGGCATTTCTTTGAATTCTCTAGGAGAAGTACTTTAAATTCCATTGCATGCGTTTTACAAACAACCCTAAATAGCCGACTTCCTGTTGGGCTGGGGTAAAAAGTAAGAGCATGAAGTATATATGAACCGATGAGATCTATATGTGTACCGAGTTTCATATTATTACATGCAAGCGTGTTTGATTTATGGACCAAGTTTTCGGACCCCGTTCCAGGGGGCGCTGTCGAGCCCCCCTGCCACGCCCGGGTACCACCTTCAACCCGGCCCTGATGGCCGCGGGTTCTGACCTGTGTGCAAAGTTTCAAGAGTTTTCGTGCACGTTAAGAGCCCCAAAAGTGCCCGTATAGTCGTTAGAATAATAATAATAATAATAATAAATATAGCTGCGAGCAGCGATTACGGGCCCAAGCCGGTGGCACCGCAACCCCGGTGCCTTTAGTTACCTAAAGGCACCGGGGTGGCGGTACCGCCGGCTTTGGCCCATAATCGCTGCTCGCAGCTATATTTATATATATATATATATATATAAAAAGCCGGTGGCACCGCCACCCTGGTGCCTTTAGGGTTATTGTGCACGACGTGACACAAAATATCTGCTGGCTATCTGCCGAACGGCTCTGGTAGTTCCGCTTCAGCACTGATGATGTTGTAGAAATAGTGCGCTCTGGTTGGTCTGGATTATTCGGGATTTTTTATTTTATACAGAAATAAGTTATTTATAATTCAGATGAGAATAAAGTTAGTGTTGATTAAAATGAAGGAAAACAAATATATTGATCTGAAATATAGCACATTAATTTTAAATTTATTTAGGTTCAATTACCAAACATACAATCTTATTTTTATTTAAAGCAAACAATACATTTAAAAGATATGGGTTGTATGCACTTTTTTTTAATAAAAAAAGATATATATCCAAAAAACAAGGCCTTGTAGCGACTGACCGAATCCTGTTTTCCTTTCACTACTGAACAAATATGAACACATATATGTTTAATTCACAAAACCTTGAATCATGTGAAATGGTGCCCCAATGTCTGCCAGCAGGTCATTGATTAACTCCATTTATGACGCATTGCGCAATCAAGAAACAGGTCCCCGTTGTTCTCGAAACCCTCACGTGGTGCACACCACGGATGGACAATATGCCCTAAGGATACACACACACCACACATACCCGCACACAAACGTCCTTTGTGTGCAACTTAGGATAGGAATGTCCTTAATGTATATAACACAGAATTGTATCTAACCTTCCTGTATGCATGCATATCTAATTAGTTTTGTCTTATTCTATAGATGTAATTGGAGACTGGTCTGTAACTTCAAATCTTAAGTGTATTTCTAAAGAAAGATTACCTAACAGTATCATCTTCTGTAACTCGCCCTCTTGCTAGGTCATAAAACTTTATGACCCCCAAAAGGAATTCCAAGGGAATCACAGCTCCCACTTGAATTCTGATAAAGAAAGAGGAATAGACTCTGCAATTATATATTTTCTATAAGTATAACCACTTAAGAAATGTATAAACATGAATTTGATCTTTCCTAGGTCATGGTAGCCGGTATTATGGCTTTATAGTCGTGTGAGTGAACATTAAATGTGTGTAATTCTGCATATGAATGTAACTTTATGTTTCTTATACTCTTTCCGGCCATTCTTGGTACCTGTTTGACCGTCTTGTTTTGACTAAACCAGTCATACATAGGATATTACAGTAAAATGTATTGTTCTGTGTGTACAATCTTTCTGGCTAGAAATGACAAAATTTTATAGCATCATCAATTATCCTGACAAGACAAAGAAGAACTTTTCCCGCTCGAGATGCTCTAAGATGATTGGTTCACATACGCGAAGCAGGCGTGAACCCCTCCTCTCTATAAGAAACTGACACAGGAGTTTCTAAAAAGAAGAAGAGAGCACTTTCCCTGTGAGAGGTGTCCGGTCCCATGGCTCCTTAGGGAGCATTACACCGCGTTTCTTTTCCTTTCTTTACTAAGTTTTATTTTCATTCTTCGCCTCTCCCTCCCGAGGGAGATGAACTCTGAACTATTTCCTTGGTAACTTCACGTTCGGTGAACCTTTAAAACTTCCCGCGAGTCTGCTCGCCCCGGAAGACACGAGAGAACAAGCCTATAGCGCCGAAGGACAAACACGCATACGACTCTGCGTTCTTCAGCTCACACAAAGAGAACCATACGCATTCGCAAGTATAGGTTATTGATTTGATTTGATTGATGTGATTTCTTGTTGCCTCTCTAAGGGTTATTGTCTGTGATTTTTGCCATGCTGCGATCACCCCGGTGATCTCTCTCATCCTGACCGTTAGTTTCACTTTCTCATCCTCTATCTCTCTCTCTCTATATATATATATGTATATATATTCACTCTCTCTCTCTCTCTCTCTCACTCAATCTCTCTCTCTCTCACTCCCGTTGTTATTCGTTTGTCTCGTTAGTTTTACTGTTTATTGTACATACATGTATCCCGGGTTTAAATGTAGAATTCTGTATCCGTAGTTTCATTTTATTAAAACCATTATATTCTTGATTGCTAATTGTCTAAAGTTCTCATTTTTACAAAGTCAATGAAGTGTTCGACCATTTTGCTACAAAGCTTTACAATTCGTTACTATTTCAGTAACCTAAATTTTATAATAACAAGAAGGTGATTTTTCATGGCCAGAAAATAGCTTTTTTTGGAATTATAAGAAAGAGATACTTTTTGTTGAAAATTGATAAGTTAATCTTACGGCCGTTTGCTGGACAAACAGATTGTTCGATAACTAAATTAATTCCATTTAAGGTTATCTCATATAATCGATCTGTAATAAGACTATTGATATATTAATGACGAACCATAACCCATTATGGTGATCATTCATATATACAATCAATCTATTTTCAGCTTCGATAATTTAACTGTAATATGCAATATATTAATCATTCATGATTAATTATTAAATTCCCTATATATAATTTGAGCTAATTTAATGTAAGACTCATTGTCGCTACAGTTTGGTGGAGATCGCGAGGCATTTCAAACTTTGTTTTATGAGCAAATTCAGTTTCAATCTATGAGTATATTGTGTATTAATATATATATATATATTTTTTTTATGCGCGCTCCAGCGAAAGTCGCGCAACGCAGTTCATATTATACCTGTCCCTGTAAAGACGAAGCAAACTCTTTGCAGCTGGTACATGTTAATATTATTTAAACGCCTGATTAAGACGAGAATCTCTTTCTCAGAGCAAGACGTAAATCTGATCGAGAGCGAGTTTCCTCTCTTCAGTGGTAAAAGGCCTTCCATAATGTCGTTATTGAATTCGTGGTTAACCCAGTGATATTCAACAAAAACGGTAAACTCCTGGTCAAAATTGGTTTAGCTACCCAATTAAAGATCTGATACATTTAAATGTAAATCTAATACATAAAAATGTTTATGTGAGTAACAACAGACGGAAATTCCTGTTGTTTCACACCTGCGTGTTTTCACAGCGAAAAAATCCTGTTTCACGCTCTTGTGCAGTACAGCACCGAAAGATCCACAGAGATCTGCTTGTTTATTTGTGATTTATTGCAGGAATTCAGCGCACGACGCGAGCTGAAAGCTCTTAGTTTGAATCACATTAAAGTCGGTTGTAATTCCGCTTGCTAAACACCAGAGGGCGGCCTTTAAGTGTTTAGGAGTCTCGAATTACGCCCCGCCTTCTGACTTCAGCCTGCATGAGCGCAATTACGCCATCTTGTGGCCGTTTCAGATAATGCTCTCTTTACTGCTGAATTCATTTCCCTGTGAATTAAGGGAATTCATTTCCCTGTCTAAATTCTCAAGAATTATTTGCATTTAGACCTTTGCTCGTGCGAATATTATTTTGTGTTAGACAAATTTTTCTGCTTTTGACTGGTACATTTACTTTGAGTTTGGTTCAAGACAAGATTTGAATTAAAACTTAAACTAAATCCCAGCACAGCCAGAGAGAGCCCAAGTCGGCTCACTCAACTCTCCTTGTCTCTCTGTCCAATTCTGTTTGAATTGCCTATTTCTACTTTTCTCTTTTTATAGTTATTGACTATACTTTACTGTTGTTGTTAATTATTATAAAATTTTATCCTGATTTCTCAATCTCCTTTCACGCTTATTTTAATTTGGTTTTAAACCAGTTTAAATTTACATCGTGTTTGCCTGTCAGTCACTGATATCCATGTGGAGGGAGCAGCGCCACCCTGTGGCCTTTCCCCCTAAGTCGGTATCACGTTTTTCCTCCTTTCACTCTGTTTTGAATTGTGCATCTATCTCATCTTCCCCTTTTTGATTATTTTATAGTTATTAATGATACTTTACGGTGTTATTAGCTATTATAGGATATCATTCTGATTTCCCTTTTAATTCTTTCCTGCTTGTTTTAAGTTTTAAATTTAAACAAGTTTTGAACTTTGAATTTGAATCAAGTGTTCTGTTTACCCAGGCAAAGCACAGAGAAGGAATACGCCCCCTCGTGGTGAAAACCCACTACTGCGGCCTGCTTCTTCTATCTACAGTGTTTCAATCCTGTCTCTTTATATTTTGATTTTAATTATTTTTCCTCTCTTTTGAGTTAGGTTATCTTGATAATTACCAACATTATCATAATTCCCTCTTTTTATTATTATTTAGTAAAACCTTCGACTCTTATTGCTACATAAATAATTACTCAATTTGGTTTAAACAAACAAGCCTTAATTCACTTTAAGCTTCCCTTGTTCATCCTTTTGTGTATCTATTGTAGTACTCCCTTGGTGATTTGAAGTCATCTCTGGTGGTGTTCCGGCCAGCAGGGTTGTCCGACCAGCGTTACCAACACCCTACTGTGCGTGAATCTCGGTTTCTTTTATCTCTGTCCGTCGTTGCGGCCCGCAGTGCTGACATCAGCAATTTGGCACTCCAAAGGTAGTCAACCAGTCCAGCCGACACAAAAAGCCAATTTCTGGGACCAGTACCTAAACCGGGGCCTAAAAAGAGGCCACTCCTCCGGGAGGGTTCTGGGGAACAGCCCAATTTTGTAGTGTTGTCTGGCGGTTGACATCTTGGCTTTGCCGAGTTGTGTTTAAAGTCACAAAGGCTGTTTGGGAGGGCGCAACACGACACAGAGTAACGGAGGGCCGAGGACACCGCGGTTGAGTGTTTGGGAAGCGCCAGGGAGGTTGACCATGCCACTGGTTCTCACCGGAGTGGATTCAATTCACCGCAGGTAAACTAAATTTAATAAAAACCCATTCCACCTACTATGAGCCACAAAATACTAGATATCTCCCGGATATTTTAAGTGTTTGGCCCATCTCTTCTCCAAGCCACACTTTCTTAGGTTGCTATCTCGACAACCCCACTCACCCGTAGGCCCTATCTTAAACCCTATCAGCGGTAGTCGGCTTAGGCCTCCTTATTCTCCCTAACACTTCCGGTGTTAGTATTTATTCCAGTTCATTTCAGACCTATTCATTTTCATTGTTTCCTTTCACTCTGATCTCTTCTATCTCTGTGTTCTGTTGTGATTTGTTTCTTTCATTTCACTTAGAGACAGTAACCTGTGAGAGCCACCAAGGAAGCTAAATAATAGAATAGAGTGACAATTACGCAGCCGGTGTCATCACGTGACCCGCTAGGCTACTGCCTGTCAAATCTCTAGTTCGGGTCCTTCGTCGAACCAAATCAATTGGCTTCGCTAACTGTTTACATCAGTTAGCCCCAAAATTCTCATGAACGGCATAGCCCATATGAGTATAGCTTGTTAAGCTTAGAACGGACTTGCATTGGTCTCTTTGTTTGTGTATGTTGTGTTCCTCTCGCCCACAGTGAGCCAGTATGTTCCTGTCCTACAGTCATGGTCGAGAGCCATGACGACCCCCTTCCTGCCCAAGGACGCCAGTGACCTGCAGCATCTGAGCCAAACGCAGCTGGACACCGCGCTGGACAAGCTGATAGCCCTGGATCCAACTCTGAGCTACAACTACAAAGACTGGGCCAGAATCGTTGGAGGCATCGCACACAACCTCGTCCCCCATGCAAGGCTCAGCGAACGGAGTAACATCGACCTGGAGCAACAAGCAGCAGCGCTTCTGCTTCAAGCGGAGGAGGCACGGAAGGACCAGGCCCGAACCCAGAGTCGCCTTGATCAGCTCCTCCTCGAGACCCAGAACCAGCGCGAGAAAGAGGACGACACAGATCCAGAGCTACAGAAAGAAGTAGAAAGACTTCAATATGCCCTGCAAGATCTTCGCCTCGACACAGACTACCGAGAACAGTTGGAAAGAGAAGCCAGAGTGGAACTCGAGGCAAAACTCCAACAAAATGACGCTCTCCTTGTAAGAGCAGAGACTGAACTAAAAGAAAGAGACGCTAAAGCCAAGGCCTGCAAAAACCACTTGCACGCAGCCCGAGCTGAAATCCACGAGCTTACTCAGCAGAGACACGATCTAAAAAAAACGAACTTGACATTGTTCACAGAGAGCTGAAACACTCTTATAGACTGCAGAATGACCGGGAAGGGGAAACGCACACCACAAAGTTTCCCCTAACCAGCCGGTCCGTACCTTTCAGCCACAAACTCAAAGCTGAAAGGGGGGGTTAAAAGCCCATTGCTCAAGATGTAACCAGCCAGCTTCCAGACAACCCCTGCCGCTAACCACGGCATGGCCCCCAAAGAACTCGACAAGCTGGCCAGAAACATCCCTACGTTCAATCCAGACCCTGCAGGAGGTGATGACATTCACTCTTATCTACAGGACACTGACTTTCTCTTGCAAACTGTCGCCAACTTGACAGCTTGGGACAATTTGTATCTGTTAAGAATCACATCCAGCGGTGATGTGCGCAGCTTCCTAGACCGTCAAACAAAGACTGTCAAAACTGACTACCAGCAGCTGCGACAAGCTTTGATCCGAGCATTCTCTGATCCAGAATCAGACCAAGCCATCGCCATGGACCTCAAGCAGACAAGACTTGAAACATCACAGACCTACTACGGCCGATTCCGACAAGCCTACTTCGGAGCACGGAACAAGCCAGGTATGGAAGAGGATTTCAACTTCAGAACTCTGTTTCTCCGAAATCTGCATCCCAGAGTGAGTCATCACCTGGCCTGTTCACGGACCATGTCTGCCCAACAGCTACGAGACTTGGCCCACAAAGCTTATGTCAAGCAAAAGACTGTGTCCAAAAAGACTGTAAAAAACCACACATCTATGTCTAAGCATAAGAACCGAAACCAACGCCCGGTCTGACTACCAACTGACTGAGCCAAGCACCCCGAACACTGCTCGTCAGCCAAAGACCACAGAGCTAACTGTCACATCACAAGGTGACAGCATCACCCAAGCTCCACAGCTGACAGCTGCACACCCTGAATGAGACAGCACACTTCCTCATATCAGGTACCACTATCCCAAGGTACCAGAAAATGCTGTTTTGGCTATCTGCACCCGCAGATCCACACAAAACCGGTCCTAACCACCCATTGATCGTCACACCTGCCCCAATGACAACATTCCTGGGCAACCTGGTCGAAAAGGGGGTGGGCCGGTAACTCCTCCTGAACATCACGTTGGAAAAGGAAGTGAGCAGGGAACACACAGCATCACATCTTACGGTGATCTCATCTCACCTTTTCAAAAAGACTCCAATTTCAAGCTAAGAGACAAGATCGAACTCTTACACCTCAAACTTGTGAACTGAACGTGCAATCCCACAGCCAGAACGACATCCGGCTCAAACAGGTAGCTCCCATCCACCTGACAATTGATTCTATGAGTCTGATCCACCCAGTGCACACCTAAAAAATGAACACTTACCCACTTCTAATTGGCAAAGACGTGCTAGATCGCTTTGAACCGTTACTGGACTTGAAACAGCTCAAAGTCTGGGCTCAAGTACGAGAACTTGACCCCCTCCAGACACAGCCAGACGGTCGATCACAAAGGTCACGGGAACTCCAGCAAAACCAGACTTTCAAGTCACAGAGTTCACGGAAACTCCCACAGCCAGCCATGAAGACACAGACTCAACACCAACTGTAGGTTCGAATCCGCTACCATGCACCTTACAGCTCACCAAAGACTCTGATTCCTTCTGCCCCAAGGTCACAACTGACCTGCAGTTGAATGATGTAACCACTACTGACTTTGTACTTGCACTATGGGCAGACAACTCAGCCATCAGTGTCTCACTATTCAATGCTCTCATTAAGACACACCAGACCTTCCTTCTGCCAGCAAGCGCACCCGTTTTCCTTTAAACACGTACCCATCAACCATGATGACGGCCAAAGGTGTCTTCGCTTTGAACCTGAACTGGAACCACCGGTGTCTGACCCATTACTTCCTGGTCCTTCCGGACCCGCCCCATGATTTCTACATTGAGGTAGACATCCTGACTCACCGCAAGGCTCATGTGGACATCATTAATGAGGTAGTGTGGGCCCCATTGACTTTACAGCCCCCTGTTGTTCCAACCAACACTGAGAACCTCCTGTCAGGTCAGACCATTCCTGAGGTTGGCACCCTAATCAACGAACAGGACACTGTGATACCAGCTTACACCAAAGGGGTCGCCGTCCGGCTCAACATGCGTTGTGGTCAAACCCTAAACCACACGCTGGGCTTCTTTCAACCTTCACCCGAATGTGTTGAACTTGGACTCACGCTGGAAGCCACACCCCTTACTGAAGTGTCATCGCGTGTAGTCTACATCCTTTTCAACAACTGCATGGCGATGGACACCACCATTCCAAAAGTCTATCGGGTGGGATGGCTAGTGAGCCACGACTTCCATGACTTTGAACTCACACTACCAATCATTGGGCCCATCCCATTGGCCCATGATCCAGCTGGAGCAAGAAATACCCAGAATCAGAGGAGCCACAATCTTCTCAACACTTGATGTGGCCTCTGGATTCTGGACCATACCTGTGCATCCAGAAGACCAGCACAAGCTAGCATTCACGTTCGGCAACAGACAATTCACTTTCACCAGGTACCCGTTAGGCTATGCCAACTTACCTGCTGAGTTCAACATCTTCCTGAACAAAGCATGCCCAGATGCCAGAATGAGAGGTAACCTTATCTACGTTGATGATGTTCTCATGAAAAGCACAACAGTGGGTGACCACCTGAAAGAGATAGACTATGTTTTGAACCAATTATCCACTGCCGGCGCCAAGAACGCCCTCCACAAAGGACAGTGGTGTTGAACCAAAGTCAACTATGTGGCCCCACTCATCGGATCACAAGGCCTTGAAACCGCAGTCCAGCCGTATTCAAGCTGTTCAAAACATCAAGCCACCCACCAACATCTCAAGCTACAAGCTTTCTATGGGTGCGCAATTACTCACGGCAGTTCAGCGAAAGCTACTCAGACATTGCAAAACCTCTAACTGCCCTTCTGAAAACAGACTGCCCATTTGTATGGACAGAAGTTAAAGACAATGCCTTGAATGAGCTAAAACGACACTTATGCACAGCTCCATGTCTGGCTTACTCTGACCAACAAAAAGAGTTCTATCTAGAAGCTGGGTTCTCCAACCACTGTCCCAGTGCTGGCCTGTACCAAAGGCATGATCAAGACAAAGGAGTCGTTACATATGTCAGCAGGACACTTCTCCCACCAGAGACTAAATTCTCAGACTGTGAAAAAGCCCTGCTCGCACTGTATGGGCTATCCAGAGATTCTCCAACTACATTGGAGCCCACTGGAGCCAGTGCATCCGAGATGGCGTGATCACCAATTCACGCATAGCCACATGGTTAATGGCCCTCCAGGGGCGCAATGTTGAGGCACGTTATGCTCAAAATCACAAGTCTGCGCTAGGCCACGGCCTGGCAGCCTGCCAAAACTGCTCTGATAACACACCAGCTGCGACGGTGAATGTAGAAGAACCCCAACAACAACAACTGACCTGTCACAGGTACTTTAAAAGAGAATGCGTGTCAAGGTATGCCCACAGCCTACATCGATGGATGTTCCTACCACCATGAGGGCACCCGTCAATCAGGTGCGGGCATGCTGTAGATAAAGGACATACCGTGCCCACCACAAGACTTCAAGTTGGGCCCGCAGTCATCACAATATGCTGAGGTAGCAGCCATCCTCATAACGCTGCACATCGCGTTGACGCATAACATCAAAGAACTCCTTATGTGCACAGACTTTAACTATGCCTGACTCAGTTTCCCATACCAACTTCCAGGCTGGAAATAAAATGGCTGTAAGACTTCAAACCACATGCCTGTCACACACCAACACCGGTTCCAGGCATGCGATGACATCACAAGAACAAACAACATGATTGTCTACTGGAAAAAGGTGAAAGGACACTCAAGGCAACCGGGCCTTGACAAAGACTTGAATGACCAAACCCATACCCTCACCAAGCCTGGTGCACTTAACGACTAGCTGTGGTCACTTCAAACCCGCCCACCCACCCTAAAGTTTGAAGTGATTACACACAGCATAAGAACTTTACAACCTAAACTGTCTACCTCACAGCAGTTTACGCTAGCTCCGCTGTTTACAAACACAAACATAACGAACATGCGGGCTTCTGACACAATAAAGACTTTGCTTCACCACCTCTCAGACCCCTCCAACCAACCCTTGACTGCCGTCTACACTCACTGACAACCAGTTACTCAGAACACGACATGACACCTAGCACATGCTGCGTGCACAGAGCTACATTCTATGTGTGCACCGTCTGACACCACAACGCAAAGACGTGTAATGCAACGGCGCAAAGGGGGGATAAGGCCAATGTACGTCCATGACGCATCATGCGCTGCAAACCACAGCACCAGAGCCACTGACAATACACTGAAGCAAGCGACATGCCAGCAGCAAGATGTGGCAAAACATGGGCCAAGGTTGCTGCTGTGGTTTGCCATGCCGTGCTGTCAGCCATCCAGAGGACAGCTGCCACCGAGATAACGACTGAGACTCCTGATCACCGACTGCAGGACCTACACCCATCAAGCGCATGTTCGACTCATCCAGCCCCACAAGGCCTACAGAGCACACTACCCCAGCACCGTAGCCAAATACAGCTGGGCAAGTGCCCGATGGACAGAGGACTCCCTCTCTCACGCCAAGGCCAAGGTCGAACACATGTCCAACCAACTTGGGAAAGTGACTGTTACACAATCGGGACTCTAAAGCACCAACTAACACTCAAAACGGTTCCTGGGAGCGTTGCTCGGAGCCGTAGCTGCCGCCAGAACTCTGTTCGACACTGGTATGCCAAGTGTCCAGACAGCAAACATAGCCACTGTGAAACAGCATGTGGTTGAAATCCAGACTGAACTTTCACAGCTAAAAGAGCAACTCACCACGCAGAGTGCATCTTTCCAAACCATCGGCAAGACATTGAGAAGAACATGGTCATTCTCAACATTCACAGCGTCCTGCTGAATCAGACCATGAACTGCATGAAACCGCTGTTTACTGTCTTCCAGAATGACTTTGCCCAAACTCAGCTGGTTACAGCCCTGATAACAGACATGCTTGGGAGGTTAACTCCTCAAATGACAGCCCAACCACGGGTAGAATCCCACCGCAATTGAAACCCTTAAGCCTTGTGTTAACTATGCTGGTTTCCGCCATCACCAGGCCAACTGATCCTCTACAAATACACCTGGCCTACTCTCTGGGTAGCGCCATCCTACTCTACGTCGATCACGAGCAGAGGGAAGTGGATGTGCTCTTGAACCAATCCATCAGCGAGTCAAACCAAGTCTACAGACTTAAAGACATTGCCAATGTCAGGTTTTGAAAAGCAACACCCACAACAAGGCACACATTCCAGATGTGGTGGCCTACCACGACAGCTGCACCTGGCCCCAAACCTGCACATGTGTACCTCACCAAATTCATTCACTATCTCTGCCCTAGCAAACCCTTCCTCAGAGACAACACTTAAGGAACCCGCGGGTTGCAACCCCTGGTCAGCGACACACGCTGCCCAGCCAAAGCTAAGCCTCGAGCAAAAGTCACAGAGACGCAAGCAGAGATTGTAGGTGACAGGTGGCTCGTTAACACACCTGTGCGTACAGCTACTCTCACTTACGACCAGCATGACACAACCAGCCGTGTCAACATGCTCAACCACAGTACGTGGATTCAAGCCCCGAAAGGTGCCATATTCCACCTGAATGATCTGGCATTGTACCATCTTCCGAGCAAAGAGTACCAGACAGCACTGGGACTCCCATCCTTCAAGAACTACAACTTCACCTTAGATCCAGAACTGGAACTCTGTATCGAGGAAAGGGGGTCCCAATTCATTGACATTTCTCCGGTCAACACAGCCATCCAAGCACTGTCTCGACTGCCCGTTCTGAACACTTCATCTGCGGTCCTAGGCTGGACCTCAGCCGACATTGTGCTGTGCATCTCTACAGGTAATCAGCCACACTCTGACACTATGCGTGGCATTCATTCTGTACAGAAGACTCCACCAGATGCGACACAGCCGAGCTCACGAAAGCCGTGCCTGAAGGTCTCAGACGGAATCCCCGGAAAGGGGGTGCCAAGTCAGAGACCACGCCAAACCTCATCGAGCTGAATCCTCAGCTTTAAGATCCACCTGCCATCCTACCATCAGGTTCCACCTGCTACCCTACTACCATGGTCCACCTGCTACATGACCATCAGGATTCACCTGCCAGTCGGCCATTGTGATGATTGTCGTCCGATGATGTTCACACAGGGACTTCATCCGACGAAAAGGGGGAATATGTAGCGACTGACCGAATCCTGTTTTCCTTTCACTACTGAACAAATATGAACACATATATGTTTAATTCACAAAACCTTGAATCATGTGAAATGGTGCCCCAATGTCTGCCAGCAGGTCATTGATTAACTCCATTTATGACGCATTGCGCAATCAAGAAACAGGTCCCCGTTGTTCTCGAAACCCTCACGTGGTGCACACCACGGATGGACAATATGCCCTAAGGATACACACACACACACCACACATACCCGCACACAAACGTCCTTTGTGTGCAACTTAGGATAGGAATGTCCTTAATGTATATAACACAGAATTGTATCTAACCTTCCTGTATGCATGCATATCTAATTAGTTTTGTCTTATTCTATAGATGTAATTGGAGACTGGTCTGTAACTTCAAATCTTAAGTGTATTTCTAAAGAAAGATTACCTAACAGTATCATCTTCTGTAACTCGCCCTCTTGCTAGGTCATAAAACTTTATGACCCCCAAAAGGAATTCCAAGGGAATCACAGCTCCCACTTGAATTCTGATAAAGAAAGAGGAATAGACTCTGCAATTATATATTTTCTATAAGTATAACCACTTAAGAAATGTATAAACATGAATTTGATCTTTCCTAGGTCATGGTAGCCGGTATTATGGCTTTATAGTCGTGTGAGTGAACATTAAATGTGTGTAATTCTGCATATGAATGTAACTTTATGTTTCTTATACTCTTTCCGGCCATTCTTGGTACCTGTTTGACCGTCTTGTTTTGACTAAACCAGTCATACATAGGATATTACAGTAAAATGTATTGTTCTGTGTGTACAATCTTTCTGGCTAGAAATGACAAAATTTTATAGCATCATCAATTATCCTGACAAGACAAAGAAGAACTTTTCCCGCTCGAGATGCTCTAAGATGATTGGTTCACATACGCGAAGCAGGCGTGAACCCCTCCTCTCTATAAGAAACTGACACAGGAGTTTCTAAAAAGAAGAAGAGAGCACTTTCCCTGTGAGAGGTGTCCGGTCCCATGGCTCCTTAGGGAGCATTACACCGCGTTTCTTTTCCTTTCTTTACTAAGTTTTATTTTCATTCTTCGCCTCTCCCTCCCGAGGGAGATGAACTCTGAACTATTTCCTTGGTAACTTCACGTTCGGTGAACCTTTAAAACTTCCCGCGAGTCTGCTCGCCCCGGAAGACACGAGAGAACAAGCCTATAGCGCCGAAGGACAAACACGCATACGACTCTGCGTTCTTCAGCTCACACAAAGAGAACCATACGCATTCGCAAGTATAGGTTATTGATTTGATTTGATTGATGTGATTTCTTGTTGCCTCTCTAAGGGTTATTGTCTGTGATTTTTGCCATGCTGCGATCACCCCGGTGATCTCTCTCATCCTGACCGTTAGTTTCACTTTCTCATCCTCTATCTCTCTCTCTATATATATGTATATATATTCACTCTCTCTCTCACTCAATCTCTCTCTCTCTCACTCCCGTTGTTATTCGTTTGTCTCGTTAGTTTTACTGTTTATTGTACATACATGTATCCCGGGTTTAAATGTAGAATTCTGTATCCGTAGTTTCATTTTATTAAAACCATTATATTCTTGATTGCAAATTGTCTAAAGTTCTCATTTTTACAAAGTCAATGAAGTGTTCGACCATTTTGCTACAAAGCTTTACAATTCGTTACTATTTCAGTAACCTAAATTTTATAATAACAAGAAGGTGATTTTTCATGGCCAGAAAATAGCTTTTTTTGGAATTATAAGAAAGAGATACTTTTTGTTGAAAATTGATAAGTTAATCTTACGGCCGTTTGCTGGACAAACAGATTGTTCGATAACTAAATTAATTCCATTTAAGGTTATCTCATATAATCGATCTGTAATAAGACTATTGATATATTAATGACGAACCATAACCCATTATGGTGATCATTCATATATACAATCGATCTATTTTCAGCTTCGATAATTTAACTGTCATATGCAATATATTAATCATTCATGATTAATTATTAAATTCCCTATATATAATTTGAGCTAATTTAATGTAAGACTCATTGTCGCTATAGCCTTAAAGGGTTAAACTCTTGTCACTGTAACAGACACAATCTCTCTCACACACACACACACACACACACACACACACACACACACACACACACACACACACACACACACACACACACACACACACACACACACACACACACACACACACACACACGTCAAGTCACTTCCATTTTAGATGCAATATTGAATAAGCAGAAAATTCGGATTTTCTGATTAAAAATTGAAAATTGAATAAGCACTTTTAATATTCTTAACAGAATAAGCACTAGTCGCTAATGAATAAGTACTAGTACTTAATGGAATAAATACTAGATACTCATCAGTCTTTTATACTCAAACAGTTCACTGCCGAAGTCAAACTCTCTTCTGTTGTCATCAACTGGAGAGCTGCCAAGTCTTCCATTACCCTTTTAAGGTGTTTCCGATGTAGTCTGCCAACTATCTTCTTGGCTCTTTTTCCTATTTGTTCTCCGTTTCTTCGTCTGTAAAATATACCTTATCTACAGCATTACATTTTTCTTAAAAGCAATTCCTATCTAATACATACATGCTCTCTACTCTAAGTTGCTTAATATAAACATCTACTACTTTTATAAGGTTAAGTATACATGCATAGTAATTGGTATTATTTTTTGTAGATAATTTCCAATACATTTTCATGCAGCATTACTACTTGGGTTACATAAAAGTACTACTAAACAAAACAGACATTAATCAAGACAGAGTAATTGCAAATAATCATCTTCATTAACACTATGCACAGAACTCCCTTCGTCAAAACACCATAGGACTCATAGGCTATCAACCGCCACTGTTTCCCTGGTCAGGTGAGCCATCAGAGGTTCCAGCTCTCAACCACTGGTTTCAGGAGAGCGGGAGTTTGTGGGACTCAGCTCATGTCCATCTGCAGGGTGCAATCCGGAGGCACAAGATCCAGGCCTATGCCAGAAGTGCTGCTGCACCCACCTACCATCTGGGACAAAAGGCTTGGCTCTCCACCAGGGACAATCTCCTCCAACTGCCCTGTCATAGGCTGAGTCCCCGATTCATTGGCCATTTCACCATCCAACGCCAAATCAATGATGTGACCTACCGACTCAACCTACCTCCACAAAACAGAATTTCACCCAGTTTTCACGTTTCACTGTTAAAGCCTTACCATGCCTCTCTTCTCCCTTCATACACAGGACTTGGTGCTGCCGACCTACCTCCTCCTCCTGTCGACGCAGAGGATAACCAGGTCTCTACTGTTCATTCCATCCCCAACTCCTGGCAATGAAGCAACCTACTTCAATATCTTGTGGACTGGGAGGGGTATGGACTTGAGGAGAGATCATGGGTTCCACGTAATGACATCCTAGATCCTACTCTACACACAGACTTCCATAACACCCATCCAAAACGTCCAGCACCCCATGGTACAGATCATCCTCGTCGCCGCATCTGGTCCTCTGGAGCTGCCCGTGGAGGGGGGAGTGTATCTATTTGTCTATTTGAACTGCTTATCCACATCCCTCACCTGTCTGACGATCCAGCCTATTAATAAAGAACTGTTACGTTTACCTCCATGTCTCCTCTCCTGTTTCACGACACAAACAAAAAAGACAACAGGATTTGTTGATCTGGGTGATGGCTCAGATGAGAACACTGAGGCTAGTGAGGCTCTTGTTATTATGGTTGTTGGTCTGCAGGGTCACTCATACATTGTCACCTCAAACCCAGAAATATTTTTTAGTTCATGCATTACATGCACTGCAGAAACGAGGCATCAACGCTGTTTGTCTTACAATGGATGGAAATGCCTCTAATGTCAGTTTGTGCACTATGCTGCGGTGCCAGATAAGACTGAACCTTGAGCCATTGAAAACCTACTTTGCTCGTTCATCTAGTGGGGAGCGAGTGTTTGTGATTATGGATTCTTGTCACATGCTGAAGTTAGCACGAAACGTGATTCAGGCATACAGTCCCATCAGAGTCCTTCTGGCCAAGTTAACTGGAATATATTGCTGATCTAAATGATGTTCAGCAAAAGGACGCAGTGACTCTCCAATGACAGCAGGATGGTGTTGATCGTTCGCCATTCCAGGATGCTTGTGGAGTTGTCCTGTATCACAATTACTTGCCCACTCGTTTGTGGGCACTAACTGAAAATGCACTAGTTTACACTTCAGGATTTGTCATGAGGAGTTTTTCTCCAAAACGTAGGTGTGAAGTGCATAACCTGGTAACATGCAGTACCTCTCAGCATAACCAGGAGCATTTCAAATGCGTTTCAGAAATGCAGTCTTTCTAGCATCAACCAGCTTGTATACGGTCTGAGGAAGTCTTCTCTCTTGGCACCCACATAACTGGCACACAAGATGGAATTGACAACCATCATCAGCTTTTTTGCGGTCTCTTCTAGTCACCAGCTTCTGACAATGAGATGGTACCTTAAATTGTAGATTATACAGACTACGTTTACAAAGTAGAAATACATGGAGGTATTAGAAAGTTAAGTTGTTTGTAAAATATACATTTTCAGGAATAGCACTGTGTATTTTATTTGTATATTTTTACAACTCACTGTATGGTCTGAAAACATAATAGTATAAATAAACGAAGTCGTTATTATATCAACAAAGAAGAGACAAATATAAAGAATAAAATATGCAAAACAACCCTATTTCAAGTTTGTGTTTTTTAGAATACAAATGTACGCTTGTAAGAAAGAAGGATGGAGGAAGAAGTTTGTATGAAGTTTATCCCTAGGAAAAAGCAGTGTATTTTCTATTTAAAACAGTTTTCTATTTTGTTTTAAGTTTGTTAAATACCATACGTATACTGTACTTTGTGTTAATTGAAATCATATGATGTATTTGTTTATTGACTACAAATCTGAATAACATCTTTAGTGAAAATACATGATTTGATTAAAATATCCGCCATGTTTGTAGTCTTTTAGCACTCTTTATGAGGCTGGGCTGGTCACCGCCCTAAGGACGGCCCTGCCTCCACCCATCAGATCCACAGAGCTGGACTTTTTTATAAACATAAACTCCAGTACATCATTTAAAATGTCTGCTTTTGTGTTCCACATATATAGTCAATCATACAGGGAGTAAATGATTACACTTTCTTTTTTGTGTTGAATTACAAGTCCTTCTCAAAAAATTAGCATATTGTGATAAAGTTCATTATTTTCCATAATGTAATGATAAAAATTTAACTTTCATATATTTTAGATTCATTGCACACCAACTGAAATATTTCAGGTCTTTTATTGTTTTAATACTGATGATTTTGGCATATAGCTCATGAAAAATTAGCTACAAAAATTAGCATATTTCATCCGACCAATAAAAGAATGTTTTTAATACAAAAAAAGTCAACCTTCAAATAATTATGTTCAGTTATGCACTCAGTACTTGGTCGGGAATCCTTTTGCAGAAATGACAGCTTCAATGCGCCGTGGCATGGAGGCAATCAGCCTGTGGCACTGCTGAGGTGTTATGGAGGCCCAGGATGCTTCGATAGCGGCCTTAAGCTCATCCAGAGTGTTGGGTCTTGCGTCTCTCAACTTTCTCTTTACAATATCCCACAGATTCTCTATGGGGTTCAGGTCAGGAGAGTTGGCAGGCCCAATGAGCACAGTAATACCATGGTCAGTAAACCATTTACCAGTGGTTTTGGCACTGTGAGCAGGTGCCAGGTCGTGCTGAAAAATGAAATCTTCATCTCCATAAAGCTTTTCAGCAGATGGAAGCATGAAGTGCTCCAAAATCTCCTGATAGCCAGCTGCATTGACCCTGCCCTTGATAAAACACAGTGGAACAACACCAGCAGCTGACAATGGCACCGCAGACCATCACTGACTGTGGGTACTTGACACTGGACTTCAGGCATTTTGGCATTTCCTTCTCCCTAGTCTTCCTCCAGACTCTGGCACCTTGATTTCCGAATGACATGCAAAATTTGCTTTCATCCGAAAAAAGTACTTTGGACCACTGAGCAACAGTCCAGTGCTGCTTCTCTGTACCCCAGGTGCTTCTGCCGCTGTTTCTGGTTCAAAAGTGGCTTGACCTGGGGAATGCGGCACCTGTAGCCCATTTCCTGCACACGCCTGTGCACGGTGGCTCTGGATGTTTCTACTCCAGACTCAGTCCACTGCTTCCGCAGGTCCCCCAAGGTCTGGAATCGGTCCTTCTCCACAATCTTCCTCAGGGTTCCGGTCACCTCTTCTCGTTGTGCAGCGTTTTTTGCCACACTTTTTCCTTCCCATAGACTTCCCACTGAGGTGCCTTGATACAGCACTCTGGGAACAGCCTATTTGTTCAGAAATTTCTTTCTGTGTCTTACCCTCTTGCTTGAGGGTGTCAATGATGGCCTTCTGGACAGCAGTCCGGTCGGCAGTCTTACCCATGATTGCGATTTTGAGTAATGAAACAGGCTGGGAGTTTTTAAAAGCCTCAGGAATCTTTTGCAGGTGTTTAGAGTTAATTAGTTGATTCAGATGATTAGGTTAATAGCTCGTTTAGAGAACCTTTTCATGATATGCTAATTTTTTGAGATAAAAGATAAAAGACCTGAAATATTTCAGTTGGTGTGCAATGAATCTAAAATATACGAGTTTAATTTTTATCATTACATTATGGAAAATAATGAACTTTATCACAATATGCTAATTTTTTTAGAAGGACCTGTACTTCTTTAAGGTATTCTAAACTCAACATTGCCCTCAACCACAACTTTCACTCAGACCACAATAACCAAAACATGGGGATCATTTTAAAAAAGCTGCTTACACTACTTGCTTATAGAACAATTCAAAAAGCATTGAGGATTTTGACAGATGTACTACTTGCCACTAAACAGCAGTTAGAGGAAATGCTGAGCATGATTAAAAAACATGGATTGAACCTGAAATCATTTTCCATAACGCTCTATTTTTGCTGGAGATTTAAAACTTGAAACTCCTCTAGCGGAGTCAGTTTCTTCTAAAAGTACGCTTTTCAAAATCAGAAAAAACATTTAGAATTTTGTCAATGTAAAATTAGATGAAATTACACTTCTTTTGATGAACAGAATCTCTGATATAGTATGCAAGTGATGTTTTCTATTTTTCATGAATAATTAATGTAATAGGATCTCCATCTGATCACTAAAGACGCAGAAATGCAATTCAGCAAAACAGTAAGCAGATAAAATCTGGATATGAAAGACATGTTTATAGCAGGTGTAAGGGGCCACAGTGCATGGATTATATTAGTGTACAGCTTCAAAACTAGAAACCTCAATCAAACAAAATAGACTTTTATTGTGCCAAGTATTGAAATCTAATATACGAAGCCAAAAATTCAAAATGTAGTGTGTGAAGTTATCTTTAGATACAGATTTTAAAACAACTTAGTCACTTTATAAAGGGTAAATAAAGGGAAAAACAAACATGATCAGTAATACTGATTTGTACCGTATGGAATGGACCTGTGGAATGTTGTCCAACCTTGTTATTAACATAATAAAACAAAATAAACAGGCACTGAAAAACGAGTGTAAGAAAAGTAGTAGTATATTACCATAGGAATAAAATGAAGGTATATGGCGAGCTCCTCTGTTAATTTTCTCAAGCCAACATGAGACAGAGTGACACTCTTTTAACTACATGAAATCCCTACATGTGTTACAAACAATACAACATTTGTGATATTAAGTCCACCTGCCTTTGGAATAAATTGGGAAAGTTTTAGAAACAAACAGGAGTGTCTTCCAGCAGTCCCAGGGATAGGTCACATGGGCAGATCAACACTGTTATGGCGCGTTTTCCTGGAGGTCCCATCGTAGCGGGGCAGTGCTTTCTGCAGGTTCGACATGGCAGCCGTGCGCTCCACGTCAATGACCGCATACAGCTCTGTCCTGCGGGTGGGCGTCTGGGGCAGGGGGGACGTGGGCGTCTTCGGGGTCTGAGGGTTGCTAGAGTTCTCCGTCTCGGTCTCCACCTCGATGTAGTTCAGTCTGTGGGACTCTAAACAGGGGCGGCGGAAGTCGAAGCTAAAGAAGGTCGGGGTAGAGCGGTCCCGCCAGCGGGCCGACTCCAGCTTGTGAGCACTGAGGGGGGCGGTCACGTTCTCTGTGTTGATGTAGTAGTGAGTGGGGTCAGGGCTGTACTGCCGGTGGTTGTGGAAACCGTTGATGTTTGATGAGCAAACCTCTTCCCCATCCTCATCTTCCGAGCCGCCCTTCGGGTGTTCTCGTAAAGGAGGCAAGGCTGGGAGGTTCTCATAGTCCAGTAAAGCGGTTCTCCGCTGGGCTGAGTTGTTGATGTTGGACTCAGGAGTGAGAGGAGGGGGCGGCCGAGTCCGACGGCGAGAGAGAGCTACGGCAGAACCATTAAAGTTCTCAGGAATGATTGAGGCTTCAGGAGAGATTTCCTCAGATCTAGCACTGTCAATCACATCTGTGGTGCTTGTGTTTTTAGGGTGTGAAATAACATTCCCATTTGAGTTCTGGTTTGAGCTCCTCGCCACTGCGTCTGCTCCAGCACACTGATGTCCTGACAAATGTGCCTCTTTCTGCCTCTGCCTCTGCACTGGAGTCGGGCCCAACACGAAGCGAGCACCTTCGGGCTCTAGCTGCACTCGAGGGCCAGGGTCAGGAGCCTCTTGAGCGAAGGGTTCCTCTCCATCAGGGAACGGGACATTCAGCACCGCAGGAACATCGGACACACTTGGGCTGTGCTGCTCCAACAGACCCGTGGTGTTCACATAGGTGTGTCCCTGAGGAGACGTAACAGAGGACACGTTTTAGTAATTATTTGCGTCTTTAACGATAACCAACAGCTTGTTGTGGTCGTTAACCAATAATTCTATTACTTTCGTTTTAACTCCTTCCAACTGGAGTGGCAGGTTAATTAATTAAAGACACTCCACCAAAGAGGTGTAACTTAAAAGCTTAAAAGAATGGTATTTACAGTATAATGCAGTGGTTTTCAATCCTGGTCCTGGGGACTCACGCTCTGGAACATTTTCTGTCTCTCTTCATTAAAACACCTGATTCAGATCATCAGCTCATTAGAAGAGAGCTTCAAGAACTAAACTATTGAATCAAGAGACATAAAAAATGGGTAGAGCAGTGGATCCCCAAGACCAGCATTGAAAACCACTGATATAATGCATATAGATGATCTGATCAACACTAAAAAACTGTTTTTTAATTGGACAAATGTGTTCCATTTTAATATTTATGTAACATGATCATAACAATTACAATAGGAATCGGAACAAACATGCAAACTGAAGTGTTATGTCATACATACATTATTAATAAAGCACTAGAAGAATAGCAGGGATTTTTCTGCATTGAAAATATTTTGGTGGGTGCCAAAATGAATATTTGTCCCCCCTAAAATGTATTTGCTCATCTAATGTGACTATAGGGCTGTGACGGCAGTAGTTTTTTTTACCACCGTGGTGGTGTTGTGGGGGGGGGGGGCTTAAACTAAAGGAGGCTTAAACTTCTATTTTGTAACAGACAATATGTTTATTTGAGCACTTCTGCCAGTGAAACACCACACTACAGCCTGTAAAACTAAAGAAAGTTACATATTTTTAAAATATTATTATAAACGTTTTATATTTCTCGACAAAGATGCGTCATATAGCCTACCGCTCTGTGCTTTGAGAGGGATGTGGGACACGAGCAGGAACGAGACAGTCATTCTCTTTTCTAATATCTTCATGTTTTCTCCTGATGTTCCAAGCAACTGACCCTTCTTGTAAAAGGTCTGAAGAGCAAATCTGATCTTCCGCAGTGCCAAGACATTTAGGCTGTTTGATTTTGTGCTGTCAGAGAACTAAACTAAAATCCCAAGCGTGTGTAAAATAAGCGATACCTTACTATAAAAATACACTTGAGGCGCCTTACCATAACAACAAGCACAAACTGAGTTAGAATTTGATAAGCATGCAAAAACCTGACGATATCAGCCGTTCTTCAGTACTGGTACCGGCTGATAACCGGCTGCTTTAAATCGCTCCCGTGAGTGTTTGTGTAAACGTTCTGTGAAGAACGCCAAAGTTTTCCATTTACAACGTGTTTTTGATGCGTTGAGCAATGTAGGCAATCACAGACATATCTGTTGAGCGTGTGAACGCAATAGCCAATCAGATGCGTTTATATCCCTGTTCGGACGGGACTAGCTTTACATGAAGAGGTGGGGTAAAGTAATTATTACCAGAGCTTCTCAGTGATTTTAGTCCCGTCCGAATGCGTCTCCATCTCAGTAATCATTACGGACAATGTCAGTAAAAAGGTCCTGAAAAATTACCTCAGGTAATGCTTATCCATACGAATGCTAATGTTGTATTATCCTAACGCTTCCCCTTGTGTGTTTTTTGACCTACCTGAGCTACCATTTGCAAATCAATCTTCAGCATGCTTTCATTTCATTTTAAAATGTGTAGTTTCCCACAAATTTTTTTTTTGATAAAGCCAAATCGCAAAAAAACTGTGAAGACTATCCATTTTAATATCAGTGTCAGATAAGAATAAGACGCTTGTCTAGATTTAGCTGCTATAAACGTAATTTACTCAAATAAGTAATCAAGTAATTTACTCAAATAAGGTTAGTATAATAAATTTAAATTATAATAATAAATGAAAAGACATGTCATACGTAATACACGCAAGCACAGCACATGACCTTCTGTAACGGCCACATCTAGAAAACAAGCACTCCCACATCTGTAATAAAAACAGAGTTGTTATTCCCATCCGAATCGGTACATGAAATCACAGCCGCCAAGTGATGATTTTTTTTTTTAACTCAAAAATCCGCTCAACACCGTTCTGCACACTCTGGAATCCTTTCATTATAACCAACAAAGTTTAAATGTCAATAAGAGATTAATTGCGCAACTTAATTGATATCTTCAGTGATTATAATGGCAGATATCTTTGCTCGCTTTCTGTATATAATTTTTTTTGTTATGCTGCTAACTACACATTGTATAGTTCTCTTACGAGAGATTCTCTCGTATTGCGTAAGTTTAGCTTACGCTACGGGAAAGATTCATCTTCTCGAGATACTGAAGCCAAAAAATTATCCTTAATTTAGTATTCCTTGTCAACGCAGTGCAGCAGCTAGCAGACCTAGAGCAGGCCATCTCGCGTGCTCATTGGCTGCCCTGCGGGCAACTGCTGCAGCCTACCAGTGAGCCCGGCGTGACGTCATGCCCTATGAAGGGCGCACGCGCCTTCATAGCGTCACAGCCCGCCAGAATGGGCGTGGCTTAGCGTATAACACTAGGGGCTGTAGGCTGACTTCCCTGATTTTCGTCTCTTCAGCGAGCTCTTCGCATCGCTGGATCTGAGAGAAGCCACCGCCGCCGTCGAACAGCGGACAGCCAGCTTAGGAGAGCGCTGAGGAAGCCGGCCGTCTTCGCCACCTTCAGCCATCCGTGCGAGCTACGCTATCCGGCGACGTATCCTTTACCTTGCTAAAACCTATTCTAAAACTATTCTAAAAGAGCAGCGAGTGTCTTTTTTAAGACGCCTCGCACTTCCGGCTGTGAAGCGCTTCCGCTGTCGACCCTGCTGGCTCGACTCGAAGCCTTCAACACCCCCCGCCTCTCCTCACCGACGCGCAGCTGCCGCTCACGAGCCTCACTGCCGTCGCATCTGAGAATGAGGCCGAGGGACACGTACGAGCACGCGGCTAGCTCTCTTTACGTTACAAGAGAGCTACCCCGCCCTCGTGTCCCCTACGCGCGTCATGCAGAGCCCTCTCGAGCTCTCTGCATGACCCGGACGGGCATCATCTGTGTTACATGTAGGTCCCGTGCCCACTACTCGTGCGCGCGCCCTCGTACAAACACTGTTCCAGTTCTGCTCGACCACCGAGCACGCGGCTAGCTCTCTTTACGTTACAAGAGAGCAACCCCGCCCTCGCGTCCCCGTTCGCGCGTCATGCAGAGCCCTCTCGAGCTCTCTGCATGACCCGGACGGGCTTGCGCGCCGCCGTCGAAATGTCTCGCCATGTCATTCCCTTTAGATAAGGCTACTGCAGTGGTGTATTTGGCAGCCAACGAGCCGGTAATGCAATCCGCTCGCCTGCACACATCCGCCGTTCTCGCGGCGACCCAGAGAAATCTCAAGTGAGTATAATGTCAGATTAAGAATGTAAGTTACGTGCCCGCTCACGAGCGCTCACGCTTAACTTACTGACAGACACATCGCCTCGGAAAAGACGTGCGTGTTTAAGTTTATTCCCTGTCAGTCCCCTTCAAACAGGCTACTGCAGTGGTTCAATTAGCAGCCAACGAGCCGGTTTGTTTACCCTCTCGCCTGCACACAAACGCCGTTTTCACGGCGACCCAGAAAAATCTCAAAAAGAGTATTTAATGTCTGGTCCGGCTCATGCCGTCGGTGTTGTAAGTGTAATGAAAGTGCCCACGCCCCAGTGTTCACCACTACACATAAGCACTCCGAACCTCGCAGAGCACACTCTCATGAAGCGCAGAAAAGCCGCTCGAGTGTTGAATGTAAGAAATGTGTCCACAAGTCTGTGCTCACTATCTGCCCGCTCTGTTACACGATCAAGAAAGCAGGTTATGAATGTAAGTCTCGTGCCCGCCAGAGTGCGTTCACGCTTGCTAACACAAACCTCCCCCCGGGCTCCGCCCGCGCGTTTAAGTGTTATAACAAAACGCAAGGCATTAATAAAACGCTCCCCATCCATTATGATCGGGGCGTCAAATACACTTGTAAGTCTAGTGGCCGCGCTCACGCTTACAGGAAGCTTTTCCGCCCGGAGCGCTGCTCGCGCGTCAAAGAGTGAAAAAAGAATGTTCCCCATCCCTTATGATTGGGACATCTCACATAAATCAGCCGGTCTCGGCTTTCAGCGAGCAGCCATTGCCCAGAACCGAGAGCGCGCGCGCCGCGCTTTCGGCTCCGGGTCAGTTTCACAAAGAAAGCAGGTTATGGATGTAAGTCTCGTGCCCGCCAGAGTGCGTTCACGCATGCTAACACAAACCTCCGCCCGCGCGTTTTAAGTGTTATCACAAAACGCAGGGCATTGATAAAACGCTCCCCATCCATTATGATCGGGGCGTCAAATACACTTGTAAGTATCGTGCCCGCGCTAACGCTTACAGGAAGCTTTTCAGCCCGGAGCGCTACTCGCGCGTCAAAAAGTGAAGAAAAAAAAAAAAAGAAAAGAATGTTCCCCATCCCTTATGATTGGGACATCTCATATAAATCAGCCGGTCTCGGCTTTCAGCGAGCAGCCGTTGCCCAGAACCGAGAGCGCGCGCGCCGCGCTTTCGGCTCCGGGTCAGTTTCACAAAAGAAAGCAGGTTATGAATGTAAGTCTCGTGCCCGCCTGAGTGCGTTCACGCTTGCTAAACACTAACCTCCCCCCGGGCTCCGCCCGCGCGTTTAAGTGTTAACACAAAACACAGGGCATTAATAAAACACTCCCCATCCATTATTATCGGGGCATCAAATACACTTGTAAGTCTCGTGCCCGCGCACACGCGCTCACGCTTACAGGAAGCTTTCCCGCCCGGAGCGCTGCTCGCGCGTCAAAAAAAAAAAAAAAAAAAATGACAAAAGACTGTTCCCCATCCCTTATGATTGGGACATCTCACATAAATCAGCCGATTTTCAGCGAGCAGCCATTGCCCAGAACCGAGAGCGCGCGCACCGCGCTTTCGGCTCCGGTTCAGTTTCACAAGCCCGCAAATGGCGGCGGTCTGAACCCGGAGGCCATTCGCCCCCTAGCGGCTCACATAGCTGCGTGGGAAACTATCCCAGGGATTTCAGAATGGGTGTTGAGCACAATAAAGCAGGGCTATACACTTCAATTCATTCGCCGTCCCCCGCGCTTTCAAGCCCGGACCGCGACGATAGTGAATGCGGAAGTAGCACACCTACTTCACGCAGAAATAGCAAAGCTGCTGTGCAAAGGGGCTATAGAAAAGGTACCGCCTTCTCTGAGCGAGTCAGGCTTTTACAGCCGATATTTTCTCGTACCCAAGAAGGACGGAGCCTTCAGACCTATCCTAGATCTGAGACATTTGAACTAAGTGCTTGCGAAAAGACCGTTCAAAATGCTTACGACCAGGAAAATCCTCGCGCACGTTCGCCCGAGGGACTGGTTTATTTCTCTAGATCTGAAGGATGCCTATTTTCAGATTCAGATAGTACCCCGTCACAGGCAATTTTTGAGATTCGCCTTCGATGGTCAGGTATATCATTACACCGTCCTGCCGTTCGGCCTGTCCCTGGCACCCTGTACATTTACAAAGTGCATGGACGCGGCGCTCGCCCCCCTGAGAAGTCAGGGGCTGCGAATAATGAACTATCTGGACGATTGGCTGATATTGGCACAGTCAGAGACAGAACTGCTATCTCACAGAACAGTGCTTCTCAGTCATCTGGAAAGCTTGGGTCTCACGGTCAACTGGACCAAGAGCTCATTACTGCCCAGCCAGTCAATTTCCTTTTTAGGAATAGCACTGGACTCGGTGACCATGACGGCTCGTTTATCGACACAGCGCGCGCGCCGTGTTCACCACCTAGCCGCATCTTTCCAGAAGGGCAGCTTTCTCCCTTTGAAAACATTTCAAAGGATGTTGGGCTGTATGGCATCAGCTGCAGCGGTGCTCCAGCTGGGCCTACAGCGCATGCACCCGCTCCAACGCTGGTTGAATGCTCGCGTGTCCCGCCGGGTGTCTGGCGGCCAGAAAATCAGAGTGACTCAGGCCTGCATAGCAGCTCTGCAGCCCTGGTTAGTGGCCGACTGGTACCAGCAGGGAGTAATGATGGGAACCATCTCTTATCGTAAAGTCATCTCGACAGACGCGTCCAACTCGGGTTGGGGCGCACTGTTCGAGGGCAGACCGGCCTTTGGCCAGTGGTCAGACCAGGAGAAGGGTTTTCACATAAACTGTCTGGAAATGATAGCGGTCGAGAACTCGCTGAAGTGCTTCCTCCCGTTCATACAGGACCAGCATGTTCTTGTCCGCTCGGACAACATGTCTTTGGTATCCTATGTAAACCGTCAGGGCGGTGTCAGATCCAGAAATCTCTGCAATCTGACGGAACGCCTCCTTATTTGGTCTCAGATGCACCTGCGCTCGCTGAGGGCGCCGCATGTGCCTGGCCATTTGAACGATGGCCCAGACAAACTGTCCAGGGACAATGTTCCCCCAGGGGAATGGTCCCTGCACCCCAAACGGTCCAGAAACTGTGGCGCCTATTCGGCAGAGCGGAAGTCGACCTATTTGTGTCAAAAGACAACGCTCAATGCCCGACGGTCTGTTCGAAGGACGAGGACGCGCTGGCCCAGGTTTGGCCCAGCCTCCCGCTATATGCTTTCCCTCCGGTCTCTCTGTTGCCACAGGTGATCAAGAGAATCAGGGAAACGCGCCACTCGGTGCTCCTCATAGCCCCGCGTTGGGAGAATCAGATTTGGTTCCCGGAACTAGCAGGGCTGTCACATACAGCTCCGTGGCCGAATCCGGTGAGGGCAGATCTCGTCTCTCAGGCTCGCGGCACGATCTGGCATCCCAATCCAGAGCGCTGGTCTCTGCATGCATGGTTGATCAACGGGTACTCGTTGCCCTGCCAGAAGGAGTGATGAACACGATCACGCAGTCTAGAGCCCCTTCCACGAGAAGGCTCTACGCGTCTAAATGGTCGGTTTTCTCTGGATGGTGCACCGACAGAGGTCTGGACCCGCGGACATGCAGGGTGGCGCATCTGCTCACCTTCCTACAAGAGCTGTTGGATAAGGGAAGGTCCCCATCCACGCTCAATGTATACGTGGCGGCCGTGGCAGCGTTCGCAGAATCGACGCACGGCCAGTCATTGGGAAGACACGAGTTGGCCATCCGCTTCCTTAGAGGAGCTAGAAGGATGAATCCGCCGCGCCCCCCGTCGGTTCCCATGTGGGATCTTTCATTGGTCCCCGAGGCCCTGAAAGCTTTTCCATTTGAACCACTAGACACCGTGGGGTTGAAATATCTATCACTGAAAACCGTCTTTCTGATTGCACTGTCGTCAGTAAAACGTGTAGGGGACCTGCATGTGCTGTCTGTCAGCGCGTCGTATCTTGAGTTCGGACCGAATGACTCTAAAGTCATCCTCAGACCTCGACATGGCTATGTCCCTAATGTGATGGGCACTCCATTCAGAGCGCAAGTTATTTCGTTGTCAGCTCTCCCAGCATCTGACAGCGAAGGTGATGTGAATCTCCTCTGCCCTGTCAGAGCGCTAAGGTTTTACATTACGCGCTCCGCCTCCTTCAGGCGTTCGGAACAGCTTTTTTGTTTCGTTTGGGGGGCGCACCAAGGGTCTCGCCTCCTCGAAACAGAGCCTGTCCAGATGGATAGTAGACGCTATAGCGGCCGCTTACGCGTGAAAAGGTCTGCAATGCCCTCTGGGCATCAGGGCTCATTCCACGAGAGGCGTGGCCTCTTCGTGGGCATGGTCCAGTGGAATTTCTATCTATGACATATGTGTAGCGGCGGGCTGGAGCTCCCCATCTACCTTTGTCAGGTTTTATAACCTAGAAGTTCCTGCCTTGCAGGCTAAAGTGTTGTCAGTCTGAAGGAGAGGTGTATTCTGCCCAGGTCTCCTGCTCAGATCACTCTCACATGACTCGGCTCTCCTGGTTGAGCTGCACTAAGTAGGGTATGTGCCATGTGCCTATACAGACCGGCGCGCTGCTCTGTATTCCCTATGTGTGCTTATGTACAAGTGATGGCCCGCGTGGCTGGCCACCTTATTTTTTCCACTTATGGGGTTCCCCTGAAAGCTCGGGGTCTCATGTGGATGCTTGGCGCGCACGGCGTTGACAAAGTGTTCCCGTAGCGTAAGCTAAACTTACGCAATACGAGAGAACCTCTCGTAAGAGAACGATACTCGATTACTAACGTAACCTCGGTTCTCTCTAGAGAGGGAACGAGTATTGCGTAACCGGCCGTGCTCGCGCCACGAGCGCCCTTCATTGGGCGTGACGTCACGCCGGGCTCACTGGTAGGCTGCAGCAGTTGCCCGCAGGGCAGCCAATGAGCACGCGAGATGTCCTGCTCTAGGTCTGCTAGCTGCTGCACTGCGTTGACAAGGAATACAAAATTAAGGATAATTTTTTGGCTTCAGTATCTCGAGAAGATGAATCTTTCCCGTAGCGTAAGCTAAACTTACGCAATACTCGTTCCCTCTCTAGAGAGAACCGAGGTTACGTTAGTAACCGAGTATCGTTTCTGGATTAACAGCCGTATTTAAATGCGCGATTGAATCTGATTGACAATGATAACCATAGCAACGGATGGAACAAAACAATCTGATACTGTATGTCAAATGATCTGTGCATTAAGTCTTGGAGTGGAAATGCAAAACAATAGACATAACACTTTTTTCCATAATGAAATGTGCTTTGTTGTTGTAGGGGTGACCAGGAATAGTCGAAGATTCGATGCTTCGATAGGAGGAGCCTGATTCGACTACCGAACTCACAGTCGAATCTTCACAGAGGTGTTATGAAACGAGGATCATGCCATTTTGGCTATATGGGGGTGCTCAATGTCTGATTTCACATCTAACTACCGGTTTTCTGCCAATAAGTTAATATACAGCCTATTATGATTATGATGTAAATAAAAATGTGAAAAGAAATAAATATTTTTAACATGCATGAGTAAATCCAACCAACCCTTTACAGATTTAAGTTTCATTTTCCGTGATCCGTGACCGACAGAGGAGCATCTTGGCGGTTAAATTTTTAACAATGTCTGGGATAAGAAAACCTAAAGTGTGGATGCACATCATCAGAAAGGATATCCTCCAAGGCTGGATTTAGCATCAGGAAAACCGTGATCGCACTTAGGCCAGCCAACGTTAATAAGTTGGTTTTCCTCGGAACTTTCTAAAACGCTTAACTTGAAAAACGCTTAACGTGGCTAAATGTATTAAGACAGTTGCCCCTTTTCCACCAAGGCAGTGCTAATGTTGTATTATCCTAACGCTTCCCCTTGTGTGTTTTTTGACCTACCTAAGATACCATTTGCAAATCAATCTTCAGCATGCTTTTATTTCATTTTAAAATGGGTAGTGTTATACGCTAAGCCACGCCCATTCTGGCGGGCTGTGACGCTATGAAGGCGCGAGCGCCCTTCATTGGGCGTGACGTCACGCCGGGCTCACTGGTAGGCTGCAGCAGTTGCCCGCAGGGCAGCCAATGAGCACGCGAGATGGCCTGCTCTAGGTCTGCTAGCTGCTGCACTGCGTTGACAAGGAATACAAAATTAAGGATAATTTTTTGGCTTCAGTATCTCGAGAAGATGAATCTTTCCCGTAGCGTAAGCTAAACTTACGCAATACTCGTTCCCTCTCTAGAGAGAACCGAGGTTACGTTAGTAACCGAGTATCGTTTCTGGATTAACAGCCGTATTTAAATGTGCGATTGAATCTGATTGACAATGATAACCATAGCAACGGATGGAACAAAACAATCTGATACTGTATGTCAAATGATCTGTGCATTAAGTCTTGGAGTGGAAATGCAAAACAATAGACATAACACTTTTTCCTATAATGAAATGTGCTTTGTTGTTGTAGGGGTGACCAGGAATAGTCGAAGATTCGATGCTTCGATAGGAGGAGCCTGATTCGACTACCGAACTCACAGTCGAATCTTCACAGAGGTGTTATGAAACGAGGATCATGCCATTTTGGCTATATGGGGGTGCTCAATGTCTGATTTCACATCTAACTACCGGTTTTCTGCCAATAAGTTAATATACAGCCTATTATGATTATGATGTAAATAAAAATGTGAAAAGAAATAAATATTTTTAACATGCATGAGTAAATCCAACCAACCCTTTACAGATTTAAGTTTCATTTTCCGTGATCCGTGACCGACAGAGGAGCATCTTGGCGGTTAAATTTTTAACAATGTCTGGGATAAGAAAACCTAAAGTGTGGATGCACATCATCAGAAAGGATATTCTCCAAGGCTGGATTTAGCATCAGGAAAACCGTGATCGCACTTAGGCCAGCCAACGTTAATAAGTTGGTTTTCCTCGGAACTTTCTAAAACGATTAACTTGAAAAATGCTTAACGTGGCTAAATGTATTAAGACAGTTGCCCCTTTTCCACCAAGGCAGTGCTAATGTTGTATTATCCTAACGCTTCCCCTTGTGTGTTTTTTGACCTACCTGAGATACCATTTGCAAATCAATCTTCAGCATGCTTTTATTTCATTTTAAAATGGGTAGTTTCCCACAATATTTTTTTTGTTGATAAAGCCAAATCGCAATCGCTGGTTCGGAGCCAGAGCCAAGTTTCAAATTAGTTCTTTGCTTTTCCAAACAAATAAACCTGGCTCTGGGCCAAGAAAACAGGTTCCAACTCAGCACCAACTTTGCTCTGGTCTAGAGATAAAAACCGGTTACGTCAGGTGCTGGGGGCGGGATTATCGTAACGTTTGAAAACAAAAACTTCCTATTCTTATCCTATTACTTAATTCTGAAAAAACAGAGTTTCTAATGATTGGACCAAGAACCTCTGCACGTACAAACCTAGAATACTGTCTAACACTTGATGACTGCTCTGTCAGGTATTCGTCGTCGGGTAGGAACCTGGGTGTGCTCTTTGATACCAATCTTTCAATCGAAAGCCACAGTTCTAGCATCTGTAAAACCGCATTCTTCTATCTTAAAAATATATCTAAATTACGACATATGCTTTCAATGAAAAATGCGGAACAGAATATCTTCTGGAAACAAACTTTTTTGCATTATTTTTCTGTCATCTCTGTAAAGCTACTTTGAAACAATCTGTATTGTAAAAAGCGCTTTATAAATAAATGTGACTTGACTTGGCAGAGTGAAAGACTGGATTTTTCCCACAATCAGCTAGGGTCCATGTGATTTCAAAATATTTCAGCCAGTTCTAATTAGATTTTTGGATGCTGTGAACATGTTAAGCTAAAAAGATTGCCACTCCAGTTTAGCGTTTGTCTCTGCAGTTAAAAAGAAAGTTGACAATTCTGGTTAATTTTTAATAATTTCTTTATTTTAATTTTATTTATTGATCACTCAGGTTTATCTAATTTAACTATTTGTGTTTTGAACAGATGTTCCCCTGCATTATGCACACATTTGTTCTGCACCTTGTGACTTGATACTGACTTATATTTTTATTTATTAGAAAGGTATATTCTGTTCTAATTAAAGGCAATTTAGCTGATTTAATTCGATTTGCCGACATGTGAAATGCAAATCCTGTCTGCAGTGTGGCCTTGTTATTTCTTAGTTTTAAGGATCCAAAATGTTTTTATACATTTTCTTCTATATCTTTGTGTGAATATCAGTACATCGTGCTGATGTACCCACCCCTCCCCCCTTCACACACCCACGATTCGAGTATTAGTCCATTATAGGCAAGACTTGACAATTCTGATTCGACTAAGTAAATCCTTAGTCGGAAACACCCCTACTTTCTTGTTCACTTTTCAAATCAGTTACATTTGTTTTATGATCTGTCCTGATAGTGATTATCACTGCTGGTGTGAATTAGCATGTTGCTAGCATGTTTTAGCACATTGTTAACGAATTAACATTTGTTGTTAGCATGTTTCATAAATAAGCACACTCCTGACATGTTTTACCACATTGCTTACATGATTTAACATGTTGCTAGGATGAATTCATTGCTGATTCTTTGCTAGCATGAATCAGAATGTTGTCAACATGTTTTAACACACTGATAACTTGATTTAACATGTAGCTTGATTGTTTTAGCATTTTGCTAACAAATTAACAAGCTTTGTTAGCGTTTTAACATATTGCTAACATGATTTAACATGTTGCTAACATGTTTTAACAAATTGCTGACAGGTTTTAATACGATAGCATTGTTGTAACATTAAACATGTTTTTAACATTTTCTAACATGTTATTACTATGAGTTAACATGCTGCTAGCAAGATTTGCTAACATGCATTGCTAGTGGTTTAACACATTGCTAACATGTTTAAAGGATAAGTTCGGCGTTTTACAAGTAAAGCCCTGTTTTAAGATCGTTTCTGATTAAATCGAATGGTTAAGATTAAAATTTGGACACATGCTGCTGTCCCGAGAATTTTAGGTTTTTGTGTTAGCACCCCCCCCCCCCCCACCTATACAATGGTTTCATAGGGGCACTGGAACAATCATTCATATAAATGCATTAAACTTTAGTTTACAAAAGACGTGAAACTCACCGAGTGGTCTGGGGTGTTCACTGATATGCTCACGCAAAAATCGCTGCAAAAGATGCTTTCCAACAGGTGTTTTACCATTCGTTGTAAAACTGTGGACCTATTTTTCAAATGCCTCACAACCGCGGATTCTTCCGTTGAGAGCTTGAATAATAGACACTCCAGCCGAGTTGGTGGCGATAATGCACCTTCGCCAATGTTTGGATAGCGTAGCCTACGATACCGCGACTGCATAACTACAGAAAGAATACAAACAACATTTCCGTCTCCGGCGGCGGAGTAATACCGTTACCGCACAGAACATCCTTTACAAGTCAATGTGGTTGGACAAAAACTACGATAAAACCTGTTGGAAAGCATCTTTTGAAGTGATTTTTGTGTGAGCATATCAGTGAACACCCCAGACCACTTGGTGAGTTTCACGTCTTTGTAAACTTAAGTTTAATGTGTTTATATGAAAGATTGTTGCAGTGCCCCTATGAAACCATTGTATAGGTTGGGGGGGGGGCTGGGGATGGTTGCTAACACAAAAACCTAAAATTCTCGGGACAGCAGCATTTGTACAAATTTTAATCTTAACCGTTCGATTTCATAAGAAACGATCTTAAAACAGGGCTTTACTTGTAAAGCGCAGAACTTACCCTTTAAGCATGTTGCTGACATGAACTAACATGTTTAAGCATGTTTGTAGCATGTTTTAACAGATTGCTAACATGAATTAACACGTTGCTAGCATTATTTTGCATTTTGCTAGCAAGTTTTAGTATGTTGTTAACTTGTCCTAAGCTATCTGCTTAGCATATCCTATGCTAGTTGCTAGGCTTTGTTAGTGATATATACTTGGTGGATGAAGCTTAAATACTTTATTACACCGTGTCTCCACTGGACGCGACCATTGACGCTTCGGATGCGTCGTGCTGCTCTCGTGAACGCGCAAGACTGATACGGAAGCAAAGAAATTGTTGAATAAAGTCGTTATTTTGTTTTTTTGCCGCACAAAAAGTATTCTCGTCGCTTCATAAAATTAAGGTTGACCCGCTGTAGTTGCATGGACTATTTTAACAATGTCTTTCCTAACTTTCTGGGCCTTCAAAATGTTAATTAAATAGCTGTCAATGGAGCCCCCCCTGAGGCATCGGATTTAACCATAAATATCTTCATTTGTGTTCCGAAGATGAACAAAGGTCTTACGGGTTTGGAACGACATGAGGGTGAGTGAATAATGACAGAATTTTTGGGTGAACTATCCCTTTAAATCACGCTCATTGTGAATAGGGTCAGAGACTGGTTAGGTCTTAAAGAGGAAAAAAGGAAATAACACATTATTCATTAAAAAACATCCATTATGTTTTGGTAATAATTGAATTTTCCCAGTTAATGATGAAAAACAATCTGCTACCTCTAGATATTCCATGTTCACCTACCCTTACAGCCTCTTCCGCCGCTAAGAGGGGGTGTGTGGACTCCTCTCCCAGTGAGGGAAGGCATGTGCTCCCCACGGATGGATGCCGACTAGAGGGGTGAGAAGACGCATCGCCCAATGAGGGATACCGTAAGCTGCCATTTGGTAAGGTGGGGAGAATGATGCCAGGAGCTAAATCAAACAAACAAAAAAATAAATAAGGTATTATCTAAATACATTATTTACATTTTTGTATATGAATTTACTTACAAATTAACACTGCATTTGACCTACAAGTAACCAGACCTTATTTGCATTGCAGTTCATTGACTTCCATTCACACCACTGACAGTCATCAGTAAACTTTTATACATAATCCTAAAGTCTCTAAATACATCTGCAACATTCAGCATCAACTAAAACTGAAAAGAAACTTAAATAAAAATAACTAACTAAGGTTTATTAGACATGATATCACTAACACTGTAGATGGTTCTGATAAAGCAACATAAACAGATGTTTTAGGAGGTCTGACAGCTGGGCAACTCACACCTATTGGGTTTCATAAAGAAGAGAGTTCCTTGGTCAGAGTGAACAGGTTTATTCATGAGTTGGGGTTATACTGTGATTATAATTATAATGAGACGTATAGTGGAGTGGTTAATAATTTAAGTAGGGCCGCCCCCTGGTCCACTAAACATTAGTTGACGAGACGCTTATTAGCTGAGGACACTTAATATTCAGTGATATTACTGATTTGACTGCATTGACACTATTGGATTAGAACTCAATTTAGCTGGATGATGACATCACTGTTTCAGTTATTGAACTGAAATTAATCAACACTGAACTCATTTCAACTGATTTGACATTCATTAATTAGGTTAAAGTCAAATTAGGTAAAATGCATTCACTCTGTTAAAAAATAAATGTTTTTTTTAGTCTTTTTTTACTGCACTAAACAGAAAAACTAAATCAAAACTCACAATCAGTGAAGGAAAACTAAACTAAATTGGAATGTTAGATAATTTAAAATGGAATTACAAACTTAATTCTGTAAGACCCATGACTGTGAGCCGGGACTCGAACTCGGGTCACCCTTAGCATTCTCCGATTCGATTGATTGCTCCTGTCTGCCTTGCTGCTGGTTTGCGTCTGTATACTCCGTATAGCTTCCTGCTTTGAATCTCTATTTATTATAATTCCTTGTTGTTTATATTGCTAAATATAACTTACTCATTAACATATATTAGATGGTCAAATATTGCCCATCACATTAATCTGACATCGCTAGCTTTTATCTAAATCGTTATCGCTAGCACAACACGCTAGTATCTCGCTAGCCTGTCAACCTGCCATCCGTGCTTGCTGTCTCATGCGTGCTCGCGCCATTTACGAGTCCATCAAACAACTGTGGTAAGTAGAATCAGTCAACAAACACGGTGATTAATGCCTTCTCCTGTTATTTTCACTTGCACTTCGTGTCACATGTATAGCATAGCCTTCTCTGTCAGCGGTGAGGACTACACATATGATAAATGCAGGGAGATAGTCAGGCTGACGGAGAAGATTTCAGAACTAGAGACATGCATCCAAACTTTAATCGAGGATAGTAAGAATGCAAGAGCTTTAGATACTGCTTTGTATGCGACTAGCTTAGGCCCTGTCCACACAGAGATGCGTTTAGCTGTATACGTACAAATTTTTTATCGGATCGGCGTTTCGTCCAGACGGATCCGCATTTTGGGAGACTGAAACCGCTATATTTGAAACCGGGTCCCAGGGTGGATAAATCGACAAGTCAGACACGCTAAATCAGTAACAACAATTGCGACTACTTGCTTGAGTTCATGCTTCAGAAGCTACTGAGCCTATTTTATTTCTTTATTTATTATTTAGGCCTACTTTAATGTATTTTTATTTTATTTCTTTATTTTACTTCTTTATATATTTATATTTCTTTCTTATGCTATGATGCTTGTATTTTGTCTGATTAAGACATTTCGTATTTTGTAGGGATGGGCATTTCAAGCAAAAATAATATTCGACGATCACTGGGAATTTTTTTATTATTATTCAAAAAACGCACCTCTGCCCCCTCATGCTCACCGGTAACACGGCGTTCGCTCCGACATTAAATTTCTCTGTACTGTAGGCCAACCTGTTGTAGCCATTAAAGAAAAGTTAGTTTCATATTTATGTTTAAATAATATGTTATTTTTTCCCATTCCATATATGTTGATTATATGAAAAGTGAACAGTGTGAGTAGCCTAATCATAAGATACGCAATATCGAGACACATCATTTTGACCACTTCATTAAGTTTTGTTTTTTATAAAGCCTATCTTTAAAGTGAATTTCGTTTTGTATAAATTGTATCTTAATTTTAAATCAATGTTTCATCAACCAATTTCCTGGATTTAATAAATAAGAAGCAAATATAGCAGACAATAGCCTATAATCAGGACATGGAGGCGACGACGCGATATAACTTGCATCGCACGTGAACTGGAGCTTGTCTCATAAATGAACAGAAACTCAGAAATATATCTAAGCTTGAAATGTCCACTTTTAAACAAAACAATTCAAAACGAAAAGAAACAGACAACTCTAATAATCCGTATGAAGTGCGCATTTCTCTCTATAGGCACCTTCACAATACTGCGAAGGTGGCGAGTCAGCATCGTCACAGAAAACACTAGTTTTCACTAATGATTAGGCTATTTGCCGGTTCTTTGTGGCAAGCTTTATACTTTAGCTAACTAATCGAATATCGTGACTCATCCCTATTTTGTACCAGGCCATTTATGGTTTTCCATATTGTTCAATAAAGTTCTTGGTAAAAAAGAAAAGAAGCTACTGTGCCTAATATTACATACTGTATATTATTGTATACAGCGCGAAAGGTTTATGCGCAAGTCTTCTTCTCTGTTTTTAGTGTATCTGTGCCAGAAATACAGCACCTCATACTGGTCTGGCATGTATACTACATCGGTTTGAGTCGGTTTCAGTGGTTTTGTGTGTACGCTGATATTTCTTGAGACGGCGCCGTGTTTACGGAATTTTTTTTTAGAACCAGGCAAAAAAAGATCGGATAGAGAAAGCTCTGGCTTCGTGTGGACGTGGCCTTAGTGAACTCTGTACATTGTTCGGTTCCGGCTGTAGAGCCCGTGCAGCAGAGCAACTGGGTGACCGTGAGACGCTGTAGTCGCAGGACAAAACACCGCTCTCCCGTTTCGATTACAAGATTAAACCGATTCTCCCCTCTCAGTGAAACACCCACTGAGAATCCTACTGAATGTGCCCTAGTTATTTGCGATTCTATTACACGGAACAGTTTCCTTTCCCTATTTTCCACCTAAACTCTGGAACAGTCTTCCTAACAATGTCCAGAAAGCAGACACTGTCTGTTTAAATCTAGATTAAAAACATATCTCTTTAACCTGGCATACATATAGAAAATTATACATTCCTATTATTCAAATCAGTTAAATGATTTGTAAGGCTGCATAAATTAGATCAGCCGGAACCAGGAACACTTCCTATAACACCCGATGTACTCATTACATCATAAACAGAATGGCATCTACGCTAATGTTAGTCTTTATGCTTATTCCGAGGTTTACTGTAGTCAGCCGGATCCGGGCCGTATCCAGACCAGATGGTGGACCTGCATCTAGACACGACCAGAGCGCATCCCTGAAGTGTCAGCAGAGATTGTGTCAACTAGACTCTCCCCTGTGAAGGCCTCATCGACACGACAGCCATCGGCACTGATCCTCAACAAACTCGTCTCTATACCGCCGATATTCAACCAGATGAACTGGATAATGTTCTGATTGTTCCAAACCAAATACTTCTGACTTCTGACCTGTAATGCTGCCTGAATTATAATCATACACTGTTCGTTCATTGGCCAGAGGAGAATTGGCCCCCCGACTGACCTTTGGTTCTCCCAAGGTTTGTTTTCTCCATTCTGTCGCCTGATAGAGTTTTGGTTCCTTGCCACTGTCGCCATTTTCCCCCTTTGTTGCCATTGGCTTGGCTTGCTTAGTTGGGGACATTACATTTAACATTTAATTTAATATTCACCAATAATATTGATCTGTCTGCATTGACACTATTATACAAGATCTGAACTGAGCTTGACGGTGACATCACGGTTTACTCCAGAGCTCTATATTGGACACGCCCAGCTCAGATCACAGGCCCCGTTTTTACACCTGGTTTTCACCAGTTATGCTGATGATACTCAGCTCTATATTTCTTCGCGCCCAGACGAAACCTACCAATTCACAAAATTAACGAAATGCATAGCTGATATAAAAAACTGGATGACTAGTAATTTCCTACTACTTTATTCTAAAAAAACAAGATTCTAATTATTGGAAAAAAAACTTCCTTACGTAATAACCTAGAATACTGTCTAACACTTGATGGCTGCTCTGTCAAGCCCTCGTCGTCGGTTAGGAACCTGGGTGTGCTCTTTGATACCAATCTTTCATTTGAGAATCACGTGCCTAGTATCTGTAAAACCGCATTTTTCCATCATAAAAATATATCTAAATTACGTCATATGCTCTCAATGACAAATGCGGAACAGTTAGTTCATGCGTTCATGACATCAAGGCTAGATTATTGTAATTCTATTATGGGTGGTTGCTCTGCACGCTTAATAGATAAACTACAACTGGTCCAAAAGGCAGAAGCTAGAGTTCTTACCAGAACCAGGAAGTATGGCCATATTAGCCTGGTTCTGTCAACACTGCATTGGCTCCCTATTAAACATCGTATACATTTTTAAATATTGCTGATTATTTACAAAGCACTAAATGGTTTAGCTAATTCATGGTTTGCGTTCTCGAACCCCAGGCACTGTTTTGTGCAAATGAGCGGCCGGATCGCGCTAAGGGTTTTCTGTTAGAACGGTGTCGTGTTAACTAATGATCGTTGCGACGGAAGTGAATCAATCAAAACTAACTTTAGTTGGACAATAACTTTATTCTAGAGATGTTGTAAAGTCAAAACAATCTCTGTTACTTTAATTTCCTAGTATCACTGTAAAGCTGCTTTAAAACAATCTATATTGTTAAAAGCGCTATGTAAATGAAGGTGACTTGACCTGGTATTAAGATGTGTTTTGGTCGATCAGATCACAAGTATACGAGGGGAAACCATTCCTGTTTACACCTGGAGTTTTAATCTGTCACTTTTGTCCACTTTCAACCAGTTCTGTCCTGATTTCTTCAAGGGAAGGGTCTATGGGCAGGTAAATGTATGTTTTTTTTTTTCAGATCTTTCGATTTAACGGATTTATTTGTTTATTTTTACACATGAACGTGCACGGAGACGATGGAAAAACATACGGAGAGCAGCAGCTTTTGTTTCCGCTCTGACAGCGTCAAAATCACGCAGAACGCTGTTAGTTTGTGTTATAAATCAGGAATGCTGAGAGAACATTGTGCTTGGTACGTCTTCAAACCAAACTTGGAACTCAAGCTGACAAAGTTTAAATCCAGTCTGGCAAGCAGCTTCTCATAATGTCGCATTAAGCAGGTGGTTTTCGAACACTTGAAGCAATCCGGTGGAATGTGTTTTCGTCTACCTCTAGAAGTGGTGGAAACTGAACAAGCTCAAAACGCAAACCCCATTTACACCTGTATTTAGTGTCGTTTATTTGTGATCCGATCAATCAAAACGCATCATAATACTAGGTGTAAACAGGGCCATGGAGTACTCTACTAATCAGCTGATCATCTCTCATTCCATCTATACCAGGGGTCGGGAACCTATGGCTCGCGAGCCATATATGGCTCTTTTCCGGATTTTATATGGCTCTCCAATTGTCAAATGTTGACTGAAAATACACCCTCGAACACGATGATAAAATTATTTTGAAACTATTAGCATTTCTGATTAATGTATAATTATGAATGTGTAAAATTAAATTAAATATGTTCAAAATATTTAGGTAAGAGACTCGCAGCTCAATATGATTGACAGCGGCGTTTGCGTTTGACCTATAGCTAGCCTACCTTTCAGAGTGCTGAATTTTAATTGGCCGACGGTTGAGCCTGCGTCAAGTCAAGATCAAGTTAAACAACTACCTAGCTAGCTGAATTAAAAATCATCATCAACGAGAGGAAAATGGCGAAGAAAAAAAAAGACGACGATTACCGTTCATTTCGGCCTGAATGGACGGATCAATTTGCATTTGTGGAGAAGTTGGGGTCCGCAGTGTCTCTCATTTGCAATGAAAGTATTGCGTAGCTCAAAGTCAAATATTAAGAGACATTTTGAGACGCACCATGCAGCATTCGCCGCAAAACATCCCGATGGAGAATGCAGGAGAAAAGCTTGCGCTGAGCTTCAGCGGAGAATGGAAACCGGACAGCAGCAGCTGCTATCATGGACTAATAAAGGCGGGAATCTGAATTCTGCGAGCTTTGCTGGTGCTCTGGAGATTGTGCGGAGTGGGAAACCATTTACAGAGGGAGACTACATTAAGGGTTGCATGCTCAGTGTTGCAAAAGAACTGTTTAACGACCTCCCAAACAAGGATAAAATTATCCAAAAAAATCGAAGACATGCCTTTCTCTGCAAGAACTGTTCATGATCGTGCACTGGTGATGGCACGCCAGATAGAGGAGATGCAAATCAACGACATCAGTTCAGGTAGTTACTTTTCTCTTTCCTTGGATGAGTCTACCGATGTGAGCAATATAGCGCAGCTAAGCATAATCGGGCGGTATGTGACGGGTGATACAGTGCGTGAAGAGAGTCTCGTTGTTTTGCCGATGAAAGATACAACAAGAGGCGAGGATGTGTTAAAATCTCTGATGGACTTTGCTGCAGAGAAAAACCTCCCACTGAATAAGCTTAAATCTGTGTGTACTGATGGAGCACCCAGTATGTTAGGGAAACATAAAGGATTCGTTGCCCTTCTGTGTGAGCAAGAGAAGCGGCCCATCTTAAACTTTCATTGCATTGTGCATCAAGAGGCACTGTGTGCGCAGTCGTGTGGAGAGGAACTTCGCGAAGTGATGTCATTGGTCGTTCGCATTGTGAACTTCATTGTGGCCCGAGCTTTAAATGATCGCCAGTTTAAGGCCCTGTTGGAAGAAGTGGGGAGTAATTATCCAGGGCTGCTACTGCACAGCAATGTGCGTTGGTTATCCAGGGGAAAAGCACTTGCCCGTTTTGCTGCCTGTTTAAATGAAGTGAGGGCATTTCTGGAAATGAAAGGAAATGTTCATCCCGAGCTCAATGACATTGAGTGGCTCCTGAAGTTTCACTACCTGGTGGATATTACATGTCATATGAACCACCTCAATGTGAAAATGCAAGGCATTGGAAACACAATCTTGTCCCTGCAACAGGCAGTGTTTGCATTTGAAACAAAGCTGGAGCTGTTTATCAGGGACATAGAAAGTGGCCGTCTCCTGCACTTCCAAACATTGCGGGCATACAGAGAGGAATGCTTAGCGAGGGACGCCGCTCATCATTTTGACCTCCGTAAGCTTGCAGCCTTTGCGTCTGATTTACTGATGTCATTCAAATCACGCTTTGTGGACTTCCGCAGACATGCCGATTTGTTCAAAGTGATAACTCATCCACATGTGTGCACCGTGGATACACAAAACCTGAGTGTCTTCCCTGGAATCTCCATCAGAGATTTTGAGCTGGAAGCTGCTGAACTGAAGGTGACGGATATGTGGGTGTCAAAATTTTTCACTTTGAATTCCGAACTGGAAAGCCTCGCTCGTCAGCGGGCAGAACTGGCAAAGCAACATAAGTGGGCAGATATGAGAAAACTCCAACGTGAAGACAATCTCATCCTGAAAACCTGGAACGAACTTCCAGCCACTTTCAGCACAATGCGTCGCGTCAGTGTTGCTGTCCTGACAATGTTTGGCTCAACATACACATGTGAGCAGTCCTTCTCACATCTGAACAACATCAAAACCAACCTGCGTTCAAGGTTAACAGATGAAAGCCTTAATGCCTGCATGAAGCTGAATCTCACTAGTTACGACCCCAACTACAAAGCACTCAGCAAAATGATGCAGCAACAGAAATCTCATTAATGTAAATAGGGTGCAATGCACTTCTTGTTAATCACTTGTTTATGATGCCCGTTTCTCAATTTTTGTGGTGTCTTAGGAGTGCTAGAAAGTATGAAAGTATGAAGTAGCCTTAGCTTGGGTGTCAATGAGTGAAAAAAACAGCGTTATTGCCACCTACTGGTGTTGTTATTAAATAAAAATTGTCAAATATTTCTAATACACAAGTGTAAACTTTGCTGTGGCTCTTTTGAAAAATTTCTCTAAATTTTTTTGTTTGTTTGGCTCTTCTTGGTAAAAAGGTTTCCGACCCCTGATCTATACAAATCAGCATAAATTAAACAATGCATAAAAATACCATGATATACAGTACTTTACAATTTATATATTTTTTTTGCATGTTGCTGCAATGAAATTTATTTTTACATTAAGATAATGAGAACTCGAATGCCACAAAGCAGAAATCTTAACGGTCTTAAAAATACTTAAGTAAAATATACTTATTTGGTATATTACTTTATATTTTTAAAGTTGGAGATATGACCTACAAAAGTTTGATGAGATTCACCCAGTAAGTTATAGAAAAGACCAGCTCCTAAAATAACTATTATTACTCTTCAAGATCTTGGTAATATTTTGAAAAGATTTTTTCTGTATTTAATAGAACTGTACATTAATCGTTTAAAGATTGAGATCTTGACTTAAATACCCATACAATCTTGATTCTATATGATAACGATTCAGCTAGATGTCTATTAAGCCTTTTGGCATGTACAGATATGAAACAGCTTCACAAACAGTCTTAACCACAGAGTATCCTTATTTCTGTCTTACAATAATTCTAATTATAAAGTACTGGTATAAAGGTTTACAGTTCGAATATAAACACTGATTTCTAGGGTAGTTATCAAAATAGTGTCAATCACCTTTTGAAAGTAACAACACTTCGAATAAAGATTGGCTTGTAAAAGGTGGCTTGTATTTGAAAAATGTATTTGTCATTGAATCATTGATTCAAAAGATTTGTTCAAAAACACTGATTCATTCAATAATGTAAAAAGTGAAGTCTTTATGAGTGAGTCGTTGAAATCAATCAAACAGATTTTAAAAATAAATAAATAATGAATTCGATTTAATTAAATATTTTTAATGCAGCAATTAACATTTTGTCTGAACCTCTATTAAATTACATGTAATTTTATTTAGCTGTCTATTCAGAATCGTGATCTCTTTTTTAAATGAAAGAATCGTGACTGTCAATTTATCTAAAATTGTGCAGGTCTAGTATTTAGTTTAACATGTTTTGAGTGATTTATAGAACTTTGGTTAGGTGGTGGAGCTGTACAAAGTCACATGTTTCTGTTCAGAGCTCTTATTAAATGTTGATGAATGAAAGAAGTGCAGACATACTGGTTGGTGTGTGTGGTGTCAGAGGAAGGTCTGGTTCAGCGTGTGTAAGGGTGGGCTCAAACACCGGCTCCTCTACTACGCTGATGCTGTTATTATGCATGATGTCCTGCAGCATGTTGAAAATCTCTTCAGCACGTGAACACTTGAAGGCAAATATCCCTGCAGATTGTAAACACAAACTGTTAAAAACACTTGCTGTGCTGCTGTTACAGATTACCAAAAAAAGACCAAAAGTGGACACTAACTGTTTCATATATGGTGGCATATAATAATAAAACAATATTCTAATACATACACCTTAGAGCTGCACGATTAATCGCTAAAAGATTGCAATCTCGATTCAAACACCCAAGCAATCTCATTTATAAATGACAACAATTAACCTATGTCTATTACATTTTTGACAAAATAGTTGTAATTCAAATTTGCATTGGCACTGCTGCTGACCAAGAGAAAGCAGTAACTTGTCATGTATAGGTATGAAACAGCTTCACATTCTTTTTAACCACACATTATCATTATTTCTGTTACAATATATATATATATATATATATATATATATAACATAAACACTGATTTAACAATAACAAAACAATTAACATTACTTGGAACAATTTGTCCCAGGAATTTTTTCCCCCCAGACCTGTTGCTGTCTGCATTTTCATCACGGTCTAAAGTACTATGAAGATTAGGACAATTATGTCCGTTGACGCAGGACTGTGCGCGACTGCGGGATGCAGTTTCCATTTCCTGCTGAATTTCGCCCTCCGCATATAATAAGCTTAAAGCAGCATGAACCTTGTCATCTGTCCATCGGATATTTTTTTAAACTCCATTGTTGATTCGAATAGTAAACAACTCTTTCTGCATGCAATGCAAAAGTCTTGACAGTAAAACAGTGGTTGAAATAAAATGCTGCGTGAACATATGATATGAAATATACACACCCAACCAATTCTACCCAAAGGGGAAATTTTGCATACCAGATGCACGTAAAAAATTACTTTTGCGTATAAAGAGCACGCCAAATAAAAGCATGAACTCGTGCAATAGATACGCAGAGCCAGGAGCAATCGCTGTCCATAACTTGAGTCAATAGCGAGTTCTCACAAAACTCCTATTAAAACACAGAAACTGATGACACTGCACTTTGATGTTTATGATTGGGAGAATTTGCGAGTTTCAGTCAGAATTCAGTCAGCGCACTGAACATAACTTTTCGTTTCAGTGTTGATGAACTCAACGGAAACGTGTCGATTGGTTATAATGCACAACACTGCAAAACAAAATTTGATGGAAATGCCGCAGTCGGATGGATCGAATAAAGGTTAAGCATTGTAGTTTGTTTAACCAATATTATCAATTAAATATATTCTATTATATACATTTTTTAATACATTTCCATGACTTTTCTAAAACTTTCTGGTTTATTTATTTTTTCCAAAACCTTTCCAGGTTTTTCATGACCATACGAACTCTGAACCATAATTTTACTCACCGATCACAGTCTTGTGATGTTGACCAGTGTCTGACCACCAGTGTCTACTTGGCTTTCTACTGTGTTGCGGACAGTGAACCAACACCCCAACCCCCCCTTCCCTCCATTATTTTTATTACTGATCTGCATGATTCACGTGGGTCATGATTTCAGTCTGATATAACTGGAAATCCGGACTTATCCGATAGAATCACATCCCTGGTTACTTTGTTTAGTTGTTTGTTCAGAATCGTGAGAGATTCATGATCTATGCTTGAAACAAAAAATGTATCCAGAATCGTGCAGCTCTAATACACCTTATGATGGACAAACAAACACACAACACAAAACATGTACCATTATTCTGATACTTATCAGGAAAGCCAACATTTGCTAATCCTGCAAGAGAATGCAGTGTTGAATCTAAATGTTGGGAGCACATCAAGTCGGACTTACCTGATCAAGCATGCAAACGCTCTCAAGCTCATCCTTTTGAAAGCATGGGTTCAAATGTTAACAGTCGTATATTAATAAACTGTGCAAAGAGCTTGTGATCAGACCTCAATTTGGATGCCTTCAAATGGCTGAAACATCTGTACATTTAAACCTCTGTAATTATTTCCAAGTCTCACAATATACATTTCTTAAAAACTTACACTAATAATTATATTTAAGTATGATGTGCCAGAGTGTATGGTATGGGGGATTTTAGCTTTACCTTGACCTGTCTGGCAACGACGGCCACTCTCAAATGAGAAGAGATTTGAATCGTAGCCATAGCGACGCAGGCACAGGTAAGGCCACTTGACAGCATCACATTTCCGTGTGCGTAGGACCAGCTCATCCTCCGTCAGCTCCATGATTCCTGCTCCCAGCTCATTCCCGTCATCATCCACATTCACCACCTGAACACATCCAACCAAACCAAACTCAACACAACCAAATGGACTCAGGAAACAAAGCCAACCCACCACAAACAAGATCATTATAATGTAATGCAAGTAAGCTGAAAGATACTGACCTTAAATTTACTCTGGTGATTGTCAGGGATTGATTCTTTATCTGGACAGCTAAAACAGCTTCCCATGGCTTCTTCAGACCATTTGATACCTAAAGCACAACACAAAATAAAGCAGAGTACAACTGGCCTGAAGCACAAATCAATTTTGACAAGTAAAAGGGAGAACCGGTAAATGTGGATTGTTATTCTGCAAGGTGCAATTAATTTGTTCTTCAATTCCTGTGGATTGGATTGATGGGCACAGTTTCATCTACGTGTTTATGCAATTCTCATTTGAAACGAAGTTGGCATGGGACATATCAAATCACTCATCCATATTTTAAAATGGCCAATAGTAGGAGTATGCGATATGTTTGTACATCAGTTAAACATTTTTAAGTTTCCTCACTCAAAGTATTTATGTTTTTAAATATTAGGAAGATACAAAAATGTAAAAGTGCACAACTCTAAATGATGGCATGGTGTAATTTTGTTGCAATAGCTTACACACAGTACAAGAAAGCTTGATTTCAAACTTTGGAATTTAATTGATAAAAAAATAAATTAAAAAAAGTAAACGGAAAAGTTTTTTGCAGCGGTATTAAAAGCCCTTCTGTTTTCATTAATTTAAGGATTATTGTGAATGATAATAATAATAACCGTGTAATGTGAAACCGTGATATTTTCTGAGACAGTTATCGTACTGTGATAAATCACATACAGTTGCAATAATAGTGACCAGTATATTGGACCCAACAGTAATGTCAGACCACACAAGGATGCGTAACCATTATAATTCTATTGCTTTATCTGTTAAATGCAGTTTAATATTTCCTAAGCTGTTAAGCAAGCATAGCAGTGGGCATTTATAGGAAATATGATCCTAAAACTAGGCTAAGAGTTTAAAAAAGAAGGGCAAAACATAGCAGACAATGACCAATTTCTTTAAATTATGGATTATAAATTATGAAGCATGACCCCTTTAAAGAGTGAAATGACAGTTCTTACCCAGATCCAGCCACCAGGGTTCCTGGTTCATTCCCCAGCCCGAAGCTAACACTCATTCTCTAAATGCAGAAAGCGTTTACACAGATGTGACAGCTGAAGCACGTCTGTAATGACGACAAAAATCAAATAAGAAACATTTCATATGTACAGTGCTATTTATTGTATAAGGGCCAATTGACACTGCCACAACAAACTCCCTCAAACACAGTTGTTCGGTTTTGTTGGGTCGGTGTGTTCACTCTGCTTGTGTTTGTTGGGTCAGTGTGTTCACTCTGCTTGTGTGTTCACTCTGCTTGTGTTTGTTGGGTCAGTGTGTTCACTCTGATTGTGTTTGTTGGGTCAGTGTGTTCACTCTGCTTTTGTTTGTTGGGTCAGTGTGTTCACTCTGCTTGTGTTTTGTTGGGTCAGTGTGTTCACACTGCTTGTGTTTGTTGGGTCAGTGTATTCACTCTGCTTGTGTTTGTTGGGTCAGTGTGTTCACTCTGATTGTGTTTGTTGGGTCAGTGTGTTCACTCTGCTTTTGTTTGTTGGGTCAGTGTGTTCACTCTGCTTGTGTTTTGTTGGGTCAGTGTGTTCACTCTGCTTGTGTTTGTTGGGTCAGTGTATTCACTCTGCTTGTGTTTGTTGGGTCAGTGTGTTCACTCTGCTTGTGTTTTGTTGGGTCAGTGTGTTCACTCTGCTTGTGTTTGTTGGGTCTGTGTGTTCACTCTGCTTGTGTTTGTTGGGTCGGTGTTCACTCTGCTTGTGTTTGTTGGGTCAGTGTGTTCACTCTGCTTGTGTTTGTTGGGTCAGTGTGTTCACTCTGCTTGTGTTTGTTGGGTCAGTGTGTTCACTCTGCTTGTGTTTGTTGGGTCATTGTGTTCACTCTGCTTGTGTTTGTTGGGTCGGTGTGTTCACTCTGCTTGTGTTTGGTGGGTCAGTGTGTTCACTCTGCTTGTGTTTGTTGGATCGGTGTGACAGTGATAGTTATGTTTTCCAACATTCTGAATCCAACTGCTTCCAACTACCAACTTAAAGTTTGAAATTGTTGTGTGAATTTGCTTTAATAAAAAGTACCCACAAACACATTAACTAATAAAATAATTATATAAATAAATAAAAACATACACTAACTAAATCTATTAAGCAACTCCATCTTCACTCATCATAAACGAGGTGAGCCTTCAGATGTCAAGTTTGGCTGTACATAATATCTACAAAACAACCTTCATTTTAAAGTCACTTTGGCCAGATATAGACTGTAAAGTTTAGGAGTCTCAACCTCATTTGAACACGGGGGTGAATCCTCTAAATTATCGTTCCTTGTGTATGGAACAGGACTCTCTCCCAAAAATGTGATGATTGACACTCTGGTAACTAGGGATGTGCCAGAAGCCTAAAGCTGAATTCGGAAAGACAAGGAAACTGAGTAAAGCATTCTACGGAGCCCCTAAAGGGACAGGGTTAGGTTTGCTGTGGCAGCCAGTTACATTACAGTGCATCAGACTTCACTTATTACAGTGCATCAGACTTCACTTATTACATGAAAATAGTAAGGAGAGGTGACTGACAGGACGATGTCAGAAGAATTGGTGCAGATACTGACCATCACTGACACACATCGTATCTTGTAAAATGTGCGGTCAGTACCGCCTCTACCTATACACAGAGTATGTGTGTGTACACGAATCTTGCGTACAGAGAGACCTTAAAAACAGCTAGATCTACTTATTTTTGAACCCTATTAGAAGAAAATAAACAAAACCCTAGTTATTTATTTGAGACTTGACTAGATAGATTTAAATTAATATGAAAAAATTAATAGTAGGCTATAAACTAGGGTGTATTTTCATTTTAACAATGCAACACACACTGCACTGTACCGTACAAATAAAATGACCACCTGTTTAATTGGTTTAGAGTTAAAAAAAAAATTTGTTGGAAATCATAGGCCACATTTAAAACCAATGAGCCAAGATCTGTATTCATGTTGGTTTAATATGGTTTTTGAAAAACATACAATTTTTTAAAGAAAGATTATGCCTTACACGGCACTATTAATAAATCAGTCAACAAACACGGTGAGTAATGTCTTGTCCTGTTATGGCTCGTTTCCACTGAGCAGTACGGTACGGTACAGTACGGTTCGGGTCGGGTCGGGTCAGTAAACCATGATCCGGCTAGCGTTTCCACCGCCAACAGTACCCTACTTGATAGGCGTGGTGTTTGCAGGAAAGAAGCGATCAACGTCATTTTCGCGCGAAGAAGAAAGCGACAAAGTAAACACTAATGGATGGCATACAGCAGATCTTGTCCTTGCTTCTCGGCATGTTTGTCACAAGAAGACAAGCGCCGACATTAGGCATTTCTCAATAACAAGTATGTAAAGTTCTCAGCAGAAGGACTCCCGAGGACGCGAGTCCGGTAATTCTCCAAATGGAACAGCGCGTTCTTGAAAGCGTCACTCAGCTCGCTCTGCATGTACATTTTAGGCAACAATAAAACGAAATATATTATAAAACACCACTCTGTCCCTTTTCGTTTTCATTTAAATACATTTTAAACATTATAGGCACACAAATGTGGTTCAGGCAATGTATAGACCTGATTATATTATTTACTGCATGTTTAACGTTAGCCTATTTATAACAAAACGAAATATAAAACACAACCCTGCATCTTTTCGTTTAAATTTTAAAAATATTAAACATATTCCTGGCAATATTTGCATTTGTACAAATGTTGCAATAAACAACATTACAGTGATAATCTTGTAATAAAATAAAAAATGACAAAACTCAACCCAGTTAAATTTCAGTTTTAGCAATAATAGCCATTATAAAAGTATAAGTAAAAGGTAACGTTACAAGAAGCTATACAATAAGAGATAAAGCAAAAAATTCAGTCAAATATACAAATTCAGCGCTGGTCTAACATTAACGTTACAACGGAAAAGTTAAATAGCCTAAATATATGAAACTTCACTTAACCCTCAGCCAAAACGATTGGCCAGGGAACGAATTATCGATTCACGAGACCAAAGATCACCCGTTAAATTTACACAAGACGAATTACCACTACAGAGTCAGCGGCAAACGTCAGAACGACTAGCCGAGGAAAGGCTGTTCCAGGCGGGGAAAATGAGCGCCGAGCGCCCGGTGATCGCCTGGAATGGATCAAATTATCATATATCATTATAAATAAACCACAGATTTGAGCTTTGAACAACTACATTCTCGTCTGAAAAACTCTTAAAACTACATTTCGTGAAAGAATAACCATACTATTATATTCCAACTGTATATTAAAAAAATGGCGCTGCTTTTGTTGTCATTCCCCTTGTAGCTCGCGCAAGTGACGATACTCTGTCAACCAATCAGCGTTCTGCAGTGAGTCTAGCTCCACCCTTTAGTACCGTTCCACTGTGCTAGGTACCCCAACGGAAGGGTACCCAAAAAGTGGTACGGTACAGTTCGGCTTTTTGGTACCATTCACAACTTTTGACAGTGGAAACGCAAATAATTGCGTACCGTACCGAACTGTACCGTACCGTACCGCTCAGTGGAAACGAGCCATTATTGTCACCTGCACTTCATGTTACATGTTTAGCATAGCCTTCCCCGTCGGCAATATAGGGTTTATATCGGTTAAATGCAAGGAGACAGTCAGGCTGACGGAGAAGATTTCAGAATTAGAAACACGCATCCAAACTTTAATTGAGGATAGTAAGTGTGCTAGAGCTTTAGATACTATTTTGGATGCGCCTAGCATAGTGAACTCTTTACATGATTCGGTTCCGTCTGAATTATTGCCTGTGCAGCAAGGCAAATGGGTGACGGTGAGGGATAGCTCAATTCGCGGATCAAAAAACCACTCTTCCGTTCCGATTACCATAACAAATCGATTTGCCCCGCTCAGTGAAACACCCACTGAGAATTCTGTTGATTGTGCCCTGGTAATTGGTGATTCGATCACAAGGAACGTGAAAATAGGGACACCAGCCAACATAGTCACATGTTTGCCGGGAGCCAGAGCGCCTGACATCAAAGCAAATTTAAAAGTGCTGGCTAATGCAAATCGTAAATTCTCTAAGATTGTTATTCACGTCGGCACTAATGATGTTCGACTCCACCAGTCGGAGATCACCAAAATTAATATTAAAGAGGTGTTTGAACTCGCAAGTATAATGTCAGGCAATGTGATTTGCTCTGGCCCCCTTCCTGTTCGAAGGAGTGATGAGATAGTTAGCAGATTGTCATCACTCAATGGCTCAATGGCTGTCTAAGTGGTGTCCGCAAAATAATATAGAATTCAGAGACAATTGGAAAAGTTTTTGGGGCAAACCTGACCTGTTGAAAAGAGATGGTATTCATCCCTCCTGGGATGGTGCTGCTCTTCTCTCTAGTAATTTGGCTCATAGTCTTAGAGAAAAAACATGACAATCTGGGGCTCAGGTCAGGATGCAGACAGACTGGCTAAACCGACCGTCTGCTAGCACCAAGGTCAGATAAATCCCATCACATAGAGCCTCTTTCACCTAGATATCATCATATAGAGACCGTGTCTGTTCCCCGAATTTGGAAATCCCAAAAACTTCCAAACCAATCTAAGGTTAAAAATAGGGTTGTGACGATAACCGCATCACCGCAATATCGCGTGAATGAGATGCCTACCGCGGTGTGAGGTCATCACCGCACTTTTTTTTTTCTGCTGAAAGTTTTCTGTACCTCTTCGTTACGTTGGGCGACGTTCCTCTCGTTACTTTATTTTAATGCAATACGTGTTTATTCCAAGCGCGCTGTATCTTTTTTTATGGGCAGGAGCGATGCTCAATTCACGAATGAATCACTCTTTTGAGTCGATTCTGTTTAAAGACTTCATCAAACAAGTTGGCTGATCTGTCTAAATCGGTTCGCGAATCAGTTTGAATGATCTGTTCAGTTTCCTGCACGCACTGAATCACTGAAGCGCTTTCAATTCACACTCGACTCGGAGTCGTAACAGGAAGATTTAAAAACATCAAGAGCGTTGGAAGAAGTGGCCGTGGACTTACAGTATAGTGAAAGCAAATCTGCAAATACATCATATTTTTGCCAACGATGAAGATCTTTATTAGTTGAACATCTTCGTAATCTGTCTGTGAATGAATGATTCCACAGGACGAGACAATCGATTATTATTAAGCGACGATAGCGCTACTACAAAGTATAACAGTATCCGTTTTTTTGACATATGCATTAATTTATAGGCTACATTAAATAAGCTTGTCCACAGTTTATGAAATGAACCCCACCCGCGGTAATGTGTGTGTATATTGCGTAGTGGCGTGCGAAATCGACTTAAAAAATGCCTTTGCCTGCCTTAGACACGGTCAGTTAACCAGTTTAAACATGCTTGCAGAAATATACATTTGATTACATTTTGAAGAACAGACAAAAGAAGATCTATCGATGTGCATTTGATCGTTGTTTGTGTTCAGATGTTCAGTAGCGGTCATGAGCGAGAGCACACGTGAAGAGTTAACTCTTTCTTCTCTGTGTCAAGGGTTCCCTTTACATGCCTTTGAATGCAAATTTCGGTTAACCACCAAACCGCGAGATTTGTTGCTTCTTCACCGCGGTAAAAAAAAATCCCATACCGTCACAGCCCTAGTTAAAAATGTAATTGATATTCAACAAATACAAAATAGATATAATACAGATGAACAAACGGTAAAGCTTGGGTTGCTGAGTTAATGATATGATTTCAGATTATAATCTAGATGTGCTGTGTATGACAGAAACCTGGCTAAAACCAAACGATTACATTACTTTAAATGAGTCCACCCCCCATGATTACTGCTATAAACATGAACCTCGCCTGAAAGCCAAAGGGGGAGGTGTTGCTGTAATTTATAGTAATATTTTCAAAACCACTAAAAAATCTAGTTTAAATATATTTATTTTGAAGTGTTGGTGCTTAATGTAAAAATATATAATGTAAACGATAAATCAAGTTTGAGAATTCTGCTGGTAACTGCATACAGGCCACCAGGGCACCATAAAGATTTTATCAAAGAATTTGCTGACTTTCTATCAGAATTAGTATTGACTGCAGATAAAGTCCTAATTGTTGGTGATTTTAATATACATGTAGATAATGAAAAAGATGCAATGGGATTGGCATTTAAAGACATTCTTAACTCTATTGGAGTTAGACAACACGTGTCAGGACCTACTCATTGTCGTAATCATACTCTAGATCTAATATTATCACATGGAATCAATGTTGATGCTGTTGAAATTCTGCAGCAGAGCGACGACATCTCAGATCATTATCTAGTCTCATGTAAATTACATTTAGCCAAGGCTGCAAAGCCAACTCCGTGTTACAAGTATGTTAGACCTATCACTTCTGCCACTAAAGATTGCTTTATCAATAATCTTCCTAATCAGTTTCATCATTTCAGCATCCCAGATAGCTTAGAAGAACTTGATATTGCAACAGAAACTTTTAACTCTCTCCTTTCCAGCACTTAAGACACAGTTGCTCCGTTGCGCTTAAAGAAGATTAAAGAAAATAGTCCAACGCCGTGGTACAACGAGCACACCCGGTGCCCTTAAGAGAGCAGCCAGAAAAATGGAGCGCAACTGTAAGAAAACAAAACTAGAGGTATTTCGGATTTCATGGAAGGAGAGCTCGATTGCTTACAGAGAGGCTTTAAAAGCTGCTAGATCTGCTTATTTTTCAACCCTATTAGAAGAAAATAAACATAATCCTAGGTATTTATTTGAAAAAGTGGCTACACTAATGAAAAATAAAGCTTCAAGCCCAGAAGTTTCCAAGAAACACAGCAGTAATGACTTTATGAACTTCTTCACTTATAAGATTGATAATATTAGGGACAAAATTTTAACTAGGCCTATGCAACCGTCTACTACAGCATCGCATCAGGGAGTGCATTATAGTCTCCCCGAGGTAAAATTTGATTCATTCATTGCCATAGGAGAGGAAGAATTTTGCAAACTCGTTAATTCATCTAAATCGACAACATGTATGTTAGACCCTATACCGACTAAACTATTGAAAGAGATGCTTCCAGAAGTCATAGATCCTCTTCTTAACATCATTAATTCGTCTTTGTTTCTAGGATACGTACCAAAAACCTTTAAGCTGGCTATGATTAAACCACTTGTTAAAAAAACGCAACTTGATCCTACAGAATTAGTCAATTACAGGCCAATCTCAAATCTACCTTTTCTATTAAAGATATTAGAAAAAGCAGTATCCTCACAACTGTGTTCCTTTCTTGAAGGAAATGACATCTGCGAGGATTTCCAGTCAGGATTTAGACCGCACCATAGCACTGAGACAGCTGTCATTAGAGTCACAAGTGATTTGCTCTTATCATCGGATCGTGGTTGTATCTCTCTATTAGTGTTACTTGATCTTAGTGCTGCATTTGACACCATTGACCACAACATTCTCTTAAATAGACTAAAAAACTATGTTGGCATTAGTGGAAATGCATTAGCATGGTTTAAATCATATTTATCTGACCGCTATCAGTTTGTATCAGTAAATGAAGAGATGTCTTATCTATCACAAGTTCAGTATGGCGTACCACAAGGCTCAGTTCTCGGACCGCTGCTTTTTACTCTGTACATGCTACCTTTAAGAGATATCATTAGGAAACATGGAATTAGCTTTCACTGTTATGCTGATGAAACTCAGCTCTATATTTCTTCCAAACCTAACGAAACTCACCAATTCACAAAATTATGGGAATGTATAGTTGATCAAAAATTGGATGACTAGTAATTTCCTACTACTAAATTCTGAAAAAACAGAGATTCTAATTATTGGACAAAAAACTTCCACACGTAATAACCTAGAATACTGTTTAACACTTGATGGCTGCTCTGTTAAGTCTTCGTCGTCAGTTACGAACCTGGGTGTGCTCTTTGATAGCAATCTTTCATTTGAAAGTCACGTGTCTAGTGTCTGTAAAACCGCATTTTTCCATCTTAAAAATATATCTAAATTACTTCATATGCTCTCATTGACAAATGCGGAACAACTAGTTCATGCATTCATGACATCAAGGCTAGATTATTGTAACGCTCTACTGGGTGATTGCCCTGCACGCTTAATAAACAAACAGCTAGTTCAAAACGCAGCCGCTAGAGTTCTTACCAGAACCAGGAAGTACGACCATATTAGCCCGGTTCTGTCAACACTGCATTGGCTCCCTATTAAACATTGTAAGTAATCAGCAATATTTTAAAATTTATACAAAGCACTAAATAGTTTAGCTCCCCAGTACTTGACCGAGCTCTTAACCCATTTTAGTCCTTCACGTCTATTGCAATCTCAAAATTCTGGCCAGTTGATAATACCTAGAATATCTAAATCGACTGCTGGCGGTAGATCCTTTTCCTATTTAGCACCAAAACTTTGAAACAAATTTTCCTAACATTGTCCAGGAAGCAGACACAGTCTGTCAGTTCAAAGCTAGACTAAAAACACATCTCTTTGGCCTAGCATTCACATAACACTCTATAGACTTCTATAATTCAATATTAGGCTGCTTAGATTAGGTCAGCCGGAACTGGGAACACTTCCCTTAACCTGTTAACCTTCAAGGCCACTTTTGAAAAATCCCCAGAAATGGCATACCCAAACTTAAACAGATACAGTTCATGAACCCTTTGCACTAAAAGCACAAGTATGATCTCATCTGAAAGCTGACACCTAGTAGTTTATTGTAAATGTAGAATTAATTATTGTCATAATGAAAAAAAAATGTTTAAATAGCTTCAAAGTTTTGTAAAGTTATTAGAAATTTACTTTTATGAAACATCTTCATAAAAATAAAATTGAAGTTGGCCCTGGAGGAATCTAGAAATGCACTGCAGCTAAAGCCATATGTGTGACCATTTTATATTTAAAATCTGAAAATGATAAGTCTAAAACTCTGTATTTAGTTAAATGTTTTTCAAGATCATGTCAAATTACTTTATTTTGATTAGACTCTAAAATGCAAACTGATGTTTAGTCATCTTCTGAGTCATCTAATCAGTCTATTGTCTCTATTATTTTGTGGTGCAAACGAGCCCCATTCAGAGTCAGTCTCTCCCTGCACACATTTACACCTCTCCAGACTGGTTATGGCTCTAAATATGCATTTCTTTTGTCTGCATTATAGCTACTAACGACTGGCTATTCACAGGCTATTCATAGGGTTTCAAACCCTAATTTCTTTTATCAAAGTTCTCACTAAATATTTGAAACTGGTATCAAATGCACTGAAACATTTCAGTAAGCATTCCTATTTAGAAAAAAATCATAAAACAATAACTGCTGGTGGCAGGTGCACCTGGGCTAGCTAGCATGTTAGCTTAGCACACCATCAATACACGACCATTTATGAGATTAAAACCATGTTTGTGCTCCAAACTTACTTTATAACGCAAGTCGAGTGTTTTAAATAATCTTCTGTGATCTAATTTGGCTTCAGATAAAAAAAAATCCGACAGAAAATGTATTATTTATAGTGTTCTGCACGATGATGAAATCTATATCGATTAGCATTACATTATAAATATAATCTATTATTATGAAATACCTGGCATGGCTTGAAGAACACAGGTAACTCAAATATCATTGCAATCATGTTTATTGTCTTCAAAACATCTTTATCTGCATGTTACAGCGATCTCTGTCAGCTACTTTCTGTATCAGTGACGTCCTGGAATGTCACATGACTATGGGTCTTCTTCGTGATCCATATATGGACTGTTATTGTGCATATAGCGCCCTCAGGCTATTGGTATGAATTGAAAACACAGCACATCTCAGTAAGAAGCGATCATAATGATTACATCGACGCATTTGGGTATAAATTCAACAAATATTATTCCTGTCTATAGAAATATGATGTGAATCTATGAGAATATATCAATATTTCTCCAAGTCTGCACATTTTTGTGCTAAAGCCCTGAGGGACGATGTTTTGCGAATCGCTGTCATGACGACAGCACGGAGTGTTTTTTTTTATGAATGGACCAGCTGACGCTCATAATTCATATTAAAGGTATCGACTCATTTTTTCATTTAATAACTCCTGACACAAATTAAGACATAACTGTCACTATAAGTTTCTCAGAATACAATAGTGGTCAAATACTGAATCTTGAGTATTATATCTTTTTAATGATGTATAGTTTGTCAAGGTATAACATTAAATCTGATAGTAAATTTGAACTAAATAAAAAAAAAACCGCTTCAGTGCGCCGACGCTCTGGAAACGGTTAACAGGTTAAACCCTGATGTACTCGTTACATCATAAGAAGAATGGCATCTACGCTAATTTTAGTGTCTTTGTTTATCCCGAGGTTTTCCCGCAGCCTGCCGGATCCAGGCCGTTTCCAGATCCGACGAAGGACTTTCGCCTGGACCTGATGACAATTCAGTGCTGAAGTGCCAACTAGCCTCTCCCTATGGAGGATCCCTATACCACTCTTCAGATAAAGCGTTGTGGATTATGTAATTTTTTTTGGTTCGCGAATTGATAAGATAAAATAAAATTCTGCATCAAAATTTATAGACAAGACAAGTAGTTTGTTTAGGCATGGTTTGTAAGGAATTACAAACCTGCGCACATATATTCAAACGCACATAACTATAGAATCAATTCTTAATGCGCATGTGAACGCCATCAGCGTCTATCACAGGTTCACGTTTAAAGTCTGTTTAGAGAGAACGGTATCGTCTTAGCGGCCCCTAATTTAATAACAAACTATCATTTAGACGGAAGTGAATCAATCAAAACTAACTTTAGCTGGAAAAAACATTTTTAAGAACCACTATAAAACTAAACCAATCTCTGTTACCTTAAATTATATGTTTATCTCTGTAAAGCTGCTTTGAAACAATCAACATTGTTAAAAGCGCTATATAAATGAGGATGACTTGACTATTAATTGAAAACGGAAAACTTTTTATGCGTTTTGGTCATTTATTTATATGACAATGGTGACAAACACAAGCTTTTTAAAACAGGTTTCAAAGTGCAAACTTTTGAAAACCATGCCTTTACCTTCTCCATGTAAACAACAAAAACGTGAATATTTGAAAACGGTGATGTCATGTGCATGCATATTATGTGTTTACAGGGAGTTTCTGACAAAGTGACATCGCCAGCTATTGGCCTGGCATGCATAATGCAGCCTTTTTAATCTTTTTTGCAGATCCGTGTGAACAGGGATCGTTTTGACAACGTTGTCCGTCTTCGGTTTTTAGTACATCCTTGTCATGTAAACATACCCTAATACATTTTCGTTTGAAAACGCATCTTTTTCTCTCCATTTTGGCCTTCCATCCACACTGAAACAGCATTTTCAAGAACGAAAACTAAGCTTTTTGAAAACGCTCTCCAAAGTGAATATTTATCATGAGACACATATTGTACTGATAGATATTCATGTTTATACCGGTATTGTGCCTGTTATGTGCTATTCACTTTCACACAGTTGCTAAAATATGTTACTTTGTACACTCTTTGTATAACATTCCTGCAAAGATGACAGAAAATGTACTCGCATTTGCTGTCCTGCGGCAAAACATGAGCCGTTGCGTTTTAGACCAAACATATAAATGGTGACTGAGTGAGACCTGGACACATCAGTGAATGGCGAGATATTTTGCTAAATAAATGATCCTGCCAAAAAAATAGTGTGAGAACTTTATGATGTCCGTTCCATCTATATCATCTCAGTGAGCTTTTATGAGGGTTTACACATGGGCAGTAAGGTGAATTTAGTGTTTTCCGATGTTTCAGTGTGAGCGTGGATGAGAAACTTTTGGAAAACGCTTTAAAAAAACTAGTGGATTGAGAGCATTTTTGAAACGAAAACGCCATTTTCAGATGTATCCGGATTATTGTAGAGTAGCCCTAGTTGTAACCAAGTAAAAAATAAGACATTTTCCTTAAACCTTACACACACATAAATGAACACATCTTAACCATTTTTTCCCCAAACTAAAGGTTTTAAATATATATTTTTAAGTTAAAGGGTATTATTTTTTAAATATAATTAACCAATTTTTGTGGAGTCACACCACGTGACGTTGCAACCTGAACTAACCTTGCCTGAGGTTAGTTCATTATCTGATATTTTATTGACCCTGACACAGAGACATGAGGGTCCACAGGGGCTCTCCATCATGACATATTTTCCTGTTTGTTTGTTTTTCTTTCGCATATTGGTCGCATCTCATCAATTTTATTAGGCGGGCTGAGATTTTAATTTACATGTATGGATTTTATATAAAATATATAAAAATACAATATAAAAATATATGCAGTAAATACACATATTACTTATATTAATAGGCAGCACACCGTTTACATTAGCAGGGATAGTTCCAATGCAGGGTTCAATTCAAATGTGTAACATTTAAACTCATCACGAAATATCTAACGTTACAGCTGAACATTTATCAACTGACAAGACTCAAAATGAAAATAGAATAAAATACAAATTATTGTTACTCGATCAAATCACAATAAACCATATAAAGTTTGTACTGGCACATATTTGTTGTGTATAAATTTAATACACGAATTCCGCTGGATTAACGTAGACAACTAACATATACATCTGATAAGATTAGCAAGATAAACATATTCTTAATTAGATGGGGAAAATACTTACGATAAGCTTGTGATCAATCAGGATGGGTACTTTTCATCGATTAATATTCCACATATTATCACAGGTTCATATGTTAACTTTATGAAGAGAAAAAATCATTAGCCAAACTAGCACAAGTCCGCCCGAGCGCCAAAATAATCTCACCTCTTTCACTCAATAACGACACGTTAACTATATAAAGCACGTTTAACGGCCCGTCGTAGCGTATGATGATGTAAAGATAAAGTTCGCATTAAAGAGTAAATCGGAGTTAGGGTCATTTGTTGGTTAATTTTGTTGCTATCTGGGGCCGCTGCAAAATAGTGTGTGCTAGCATTAGCATTTAGCTAGGGGACACTGCGCATGCGTGAGTGTAAGTCATTTTACGTGGGTTACGTTGGGCGAATGTTGGAGGCTCAGCGCAGAATGGGTGGTCTGAAGTGCCCTAAAAACAACAGTTTACAGTACTAATCAGGTCTCCAATACACAGTGCTACACCTAGCATTATTTAATGTTTCTTGAACGATGGATTTTGCCTTGTGGACTCAATAAACTCAATTAAAACACTTTATTAATTTCCACTAGTTTAATTTAAATAGGCGAATGTTCAACAGTGGATTAACTGTAGGCCTATACATCACAGGGACATTTTTTGTCATTTTCTTGAAACAACAAATGTCATTTAAACCATTAAAGTTCTATAGGCATAAAGGCTGTAGGCTTTCTCGATAACATTCTGTGGTAAACAAAAAATCAAATGGCAGACTCATTTGTCTTTGTAGCATTTTGTGTATCCTAAAGCCTACAATTAAGGTAATCGCTGATTCTTGAGATAAGGAACAAAACATGTCCTGCACACAAAAGCCCTCTTTATGTTAAAAATAAAGAGATTCGTCAAAATAAAAATACTTAAAAAGTTGCATATAAAGGAAATCTGGATACTCAGATCATTCTGTCACAGTGTCTGGTTTATGTTTCCTGGTGTCCACTAGAGGTCCTCTTTCCCCACGGTGTCATTCACGTTTGGAACTGCATTCCCCACAATCCCTTGCTGCGTCCCAATTCGCATACTATCCGTCCTAAATAGTATTCGAAAATAGAATTAGTGCGTCCCAAATCGTAGTATGTTGAAATGAGTGTTCCAAAGATACCCGGATGGTCTACTATTTCCGTTCAGAATCCGAAGTGCAGATCGATGCACACATAGGGTACTTCTCATTTCTTATTTGTGCATCCTCGTTTCCTTTCCTCGCTTCCTTTCCTAGCAACTCAGCTCCTCCCCCTGTAGGTTGTGAGGGAAGGACGCAAGGAAAGAAAATGAGGACGGAGGAATCGAATGTAAGCTTTTTCATACATTGGAATACTTGATCACTCGAGCGTCACTTCACAGCGTCATCAGCAGCGCTCAAAGGATTTGCCCTTATGTTGTTGAAGCTTGTTTATTTAAGAAATTCATAATGAATAATAATAAAGCAAGATACCCTGTTGAAATATGTGAGATGTGTGGTTTATATAAACTGCAAAGGTAAAGTACAAATTCAAATTATTGTGACCGATGTGAAGGGGGAGGAGAATGTATACGTGCGTCACGTTTAGTCAATAAAACACTTCCGCATAGGATACACCTGTGTATCCTCGCTCATGACTCCTCCGAAAGCCTCCTCACTCCTCGCGGTGCAGTTAGAGAATTGAGATGTCCTTCAAGATGGCTGTGCTTGATTGGTTTCCGGGTCACTGGATGTAGGACGGAGGAGCGAGGAGACGAGGAGGGATATTGAGAAGCACCATAGACATAATAAATACAGACTCTAACGGCTATTATTGCCCACAACCCATCGCGCGTTGGACGAGGATTCGGTTAGAACTACAAACACGAAGTGTTAAACAACTACAGACATGGAGGACGCGCGCGAGTCCGTTAGTTATGTAGAGAGGTTTAGATAAAGAGGTTTGAGTGATTAATTATCAGTATCTAGCCTGACGAAAATGTATTTATTCAATGCTGTCTACATTATATTGCATCTGCAGCAGCATTGTGAACTTTTGTAAAGATATGTTTAGCCATTACCTTTTAAATGCATCATTATATTCAAATTGCAAACACATGAGGAGAGTCTCCGCATGAAAGACCCACGACTGGCAGATGAACTTGCTCTCCGAAACGGTAGGAAATCAAATTCGATTGAATGGAGGATTTTAACTGTGACAGGATGATTGACAGGGCAGTGTATGGTGACTGGATGCACGCGACAGATCTGTCCGTTAAAGATGACGTGATAGTATCTCCCAAAGCTTGCCTACTCTTTTGCTACACACTCAGAAGTATGTACTTTTTCTTCACAAAAAGAGCACATACTTTTAGGTCGTAGTATAAGTAGGCGAATTGGGACGCAGCACTTGTCTGCGCTCATCACTGTTCATTGCACTCAGCTGTTCCCCATCATGATTGTCTTGTTCTGTGTATAAATACCCTGCCTGTTTAGTGTTTGTTACGGAGTCCTTGTATATTGTCACACCGCTTCTGGTAGCCTGTTCTTGCCTTGCCTGTTCTTGCCTTGCCTGTTCTTGCCTTGCCTGTTCTTGCCTTGCCTGTTCTTGCCTTGCCTGTTCTTGCTTGTTCTTGTTTGTTTTCTTGTTTTTTGGATTGCCTTTTGGATTTTGACCCTTGCCTGGACTAGTTTGTGAGTAAGGATTACCCTTTAAATAAAACTGCAATTGGATCTCTGTTTCCGGTGTGTGGATCGTGACACATTCATTGCTTTTATTTTTAAATAATTGCTTTAGTAATAGTTTCTGTAAATAGTTGTGAGATAAATCTTGGCATTTTTATATGTTTTTATTAAGGCAGCTACAGCTAAAAAAAAATTGCTCCACTGTATAACGTGGTTAAGGTGGAAAAATATTCAGTTTTGTCAACTCCGTCAGACGTCAAACCATGAGGTATAATGTCTGACAGAGTTGTAAGCTGATGGAGTTGACAAGTGCTCACAAAACTCTTTATAAAGCGATATATATATATATATATATATATATATATATATTACTACAAATACATGTACTTACTATAGTAATAATAGTAAATTAATTATGCATAATAACAAGTAACTAAATCAAACCCTACCCTATCCCAACTGTAACTCTATAGTAGGCTACATATAACTCTCAATACATGTAGTTAATTATTAATACTCAGTACTTATTTGAGTAAGTACATTGTAACTATGTTACCTTAAAATATATGCGGAATTGTTCTAATGTTGTTTCATGATTTTATTTACATACCTATTTGACCTGATTTGTCTTATGTACATAGCATCTTTACTATTTTACTACTGTCACCATGAATTCAAAATTGATGATTCTTATTTTTTTAATGGAATATTGCAGTTCTTATTATAAATAATTAATCTGTACACATTTTTTACAACCTGTCACTTACATGAGATCACAACAATAGCAAACCCTGATGTAATGGACTTCATAGAGAGTGAACATATCTGACGGCATTTCCTTCTGCTTAAGTCATGCAGGTCAGCACAAATAAAATAAACGTAATTGATGCGGATTAAAGACAGGCTACAGATCCTTTGGGTTCTCATTGGGAACATTTCTGTTGCTGCTATGGGCGGCACATAAATATGCTTACCTTTACACTCAACCTAACATATAAGCCTTTTGTATACTGTGAGCAACTGGAGACCAAGAATGAGACGTGCTGTACAGCTAAAAGGAGAAAAACAAAACACTGGAAGGATTGTTGTATTAAATTAAATGTTAGCTTAAAAAGTTAATTAGTTGTCTTAATATGTTGTTCAACCTCAGGTGGACCTTTAACAACTCTGTCAGTTTTTGTGCGGGTAAATGAGGGAGTAAGTACAGGTGTGAAGACAAGAGGGATGCTGGGAAGTGTAGTGCAGACGATGACTGTGAAGTGCAGACGATGACTGTGAGAATATGCCCCCTCCCAAAAGGCGCAACCTCACGCCGTAATACATCAACAGGGGTGGGGGTGGTGTGCGCCCTGAAGGCTGACAAGGCATGGCCTATTCGGAGTAGGAAGCCTCTAGGGTGGAGCAGGCTGTCAAGCATGACGTTAACAGTCTCTGGCTCGGCGGGCATGAGGTGAACAGTCTCTGGCTCGGAAGTGCTGACGTGGAGCACAGGCTCGGCAGTGCTGACGTGGAGCGCAGGCTCGGCAGGGCTGACGTGGAGCGCAGGCTCAGCAGGACTGACGTGGAGCGCAGGCTCGGCAGGACTGACGTGGAGCGCAGGCTACGCAGGGCTGACGCGAAGCTCAGGTTCGGCAGGGCTGATGTGAAACTCAGGCTCAGTGAGGCTGACGTGAAGAAACACAGGCTCGGCGGGGGTGGCATGAAGAAACTCAGACTCGACAGGATTGACGTGAAGAATCACATCTCTGTGTCAAAGTCGATAAGCCAGTCTTCCACTTGATATTGGAGGAGGAGAGGAATAAAGGATTCTGGTGGGATGATCTCGGCGGGACGAGACTCGGGAAGGGTGATCTCCTCCTTGTGGCTGTTGCAGAGCCCAATGGTGAATGGCGACCCATTTTGCCAAAGCACCCACTCGACAAAAGCCTCGAAGTTCTCTCGAGGTCCCACACCGGTCAGGCGTGCCTTCGTCTCTGCATTGAGGCCTGTATGGAGGAAAACACTCAATGACAGACCGGGGAAGGAGGTAAGGCACACCAGGTCGAGATAAGGCCCGGTGTGGGCCTCGAGAGACAGCTGGCCTTGTTCCAGTAAGATCAGCTGAACAGCAGCATCCATAGTTGTTTAGGTCCATTCTTCTGTCACGGTGTGGTGTTGGCAAAGGAAGAAGATGAGGCAAACGGTTCCAATACAAAGACTTTAACTCACAATTAACTTCAGGAAGGTACAGACAGACAGGATAACACACTAGGGCTGTGCCATATCATACCGTCCACGATAATACCGGTATACATTTTTACATTATAAAAAAGTGTCATATCGCGATATCAATGATATAGCGACACGATGACGTATGCCGCATTTACGTTCCCTAGCACGAAACAACAACAACACCTGTCTGAGCGCGAGAGCAGCCTGTCAGCCTCCGATGACGATTTAGCAATTTCACAAACAGCTTGAGTGTTCAGCGGGGCTGCCGACGCGCGTCTTCTCTCGCGCGCGTTTAGGAAGCCCAATTTATACTTCTGCGTCGAACTTACGCCGTAGCTACGCCGTAGGCTGTGCGTAGCGCGCGTACCCTTCGGTGTACCCTGACGTGCACCTCTCCAAAAATGTAACAACGCGTCAATTCTACGCGGACGCAAGCGCTGTGATTGGTCTGCTCAAACCGCTCCCTCGGGTTTCACATGCTCCCTCTGCGTGCGTCAACGCGGACAACGACGCAGAAGTATAAATTAAAACCAATGCGTAGTCTACGGCGTAGAGGCTCCGGCGTATGTCCGACGCAGAAGTATAAATCAGCCTGGAGTCGGGACATGACTGAATGGTCTCTTGCACAATCGGGCCATCAGTGCATCGTAACTAAAGTTTATAATTTTCAAGTCTTCTTAATTCTTATCAGTTTAAACATTCAAGCGGTTTTAAACTATCCAGTAAGCTACTCGCGCACTCTCTGAGAGAGTTGCACTGCGTGCATACTGTGACGATGTCATCAGGAAATAAATAAATAAATTGTAATTTAATTGTTCTACATTTATTTCCTCATTATTCATCTGTACATAACATTGAGCTCATTATTTACAAAAATCAAAACATCTCCATCATTTATGAAACTACAGTCATCGTACCTTTATGTAACTACAGTCATTGTAACCTGTGTGCCGAGTCAAGATGGCGCTGTCTTTAGTCCAGCCCCTAGTTATCTGGATGACGTGCATCGCTTATAAAAACATGGCGCCGGCTATCGAGATGCAGTGAGTACCTCGCGGAGCTCCTCAGAAGACTCCCGCGTCTGTTATTTGTTTTATCCGTGGTAAGAGTGTGTATCGTCGGCGTGCGTGCTAAGCAGATCGCATTATGGATTACTAACAGGAAATTATCCTCGTCGTTGTGTGACCTGCTGATTGTCGTTGAGATACTGCAGAGGAAACCGAACGAGTGAGTAGCCTAATTCCAAAACATGAACTGGATTGACGGATGAGGAGCCTAGAGCCTACAGGTCCTTCTCAAAAAATTAGCATATTGTGATAAAGTTAATTATTTTCCATAATGTAATGATAAAAATTAAACTTTCATATATTTTAGATTCATTGCACACCAACTGAAATATTTCAGGTCTTTTATTGTTTTAATACTGATGATTTTGGCATACAGCTCATGAAAACCCAAAATTCCTGTCTCAAAAAATTAGCATATCATGAAAAGGGTCTCTAAACAAGCTATTAACCTAATCATCTGAATCAACTAATTAATTATAAACACCTGCAAAAGATTCCTGAGGCTTTTAAAAACTCCCAGCCTGTTTCATTACTCAAAACCGCAATCATGGGTAAGACTGCCGACCTGACTGCTGTCCAGAAGGCCATCATTGACACCCTCAAGCAAGAGGGTAAGACAGAAAGAAATTTCTGAACAAATAGGCTGTTCCCAGAGTGCTGTATCAAGGCACCTCAGTGGGAAGTCTGTGGGAAGGAAAAAGTGTGGCAAAAAACGCTGCACAACGAGAAGAGGTGACCGGACCCTGAGGAAGATTGTGGAGAAGGACCGATTCCAGACCTTGGGGGACCTGCGGAAGCAGTGGACTGAGTCTGGAGTAGAAACATCCAGAGCCACCGTGCACAGGCGTGTGCAGGAAATGGGCTACAGGTGCCGGATTCCCCAGGTCAAGCCACTTTTGAACCAGAAACAGCGGCAGAAGCGTCTGACCTGGGCTACAGAGAAGCAGCACTGGACTGTTGCTCAGTTTTGCATGTCATTCGGAAATCAAGGTGCCAGAGTCTGGAGGAAGACTGGGGAGAAGGAAATGCCAAAATGCCTGAAGTCCAGTGTCAAGTACCCACAGTCAGTGATGGTCTGCGGTGCCATGTCAGCTGCTGGTGTTAGTGCACTGTGTTTTATCAAGGACAGGGTCAATGCAGCTAGCTATCAGAAGATTATGGAGCACTTCATGCTTCCATCTGCTGAAAAGCTTTATGGAGATGAAGATTTCATTTTTCAGCACGACCTGGCACCTGCTCACAGTGCCAAAACCACTGGTAAATGGTTTACTGACCATGGTATTACTGTGCTCAATTGGCCTGCCAACTCTCCTGACCTGAACCCCATAGAGAATCTGTGGGATATTATGAAGAGAAAGTTGAGAGACGCAAGACCCAACACTCTGGATGAGCTTAAGGCCGCTATCGAAGCATCCTGGGCCTCCATAACACCTCAGCAGTGCCACAGGCTGATTGCCTCCATGCCACGCCGCATTGAAGCAGTCATTTCTGCAAAAGGATTCCCGACCAAGTATTGACTATTGTGTGCATAACTGAACATAATTATTTGAAGGTTGACTTTTTTTTTGTATTAAAAACACTTCTTTTATTGGTCGGATGAAATATGCTAATTTTTTGAGACAGGAATTTTGGGTTTTCATGAGCTGTATGCCAAAATCATCAGTATTAAAACAATAAAACACCTGAAATATTTCAGTTGGTGTGCAATGAATCTAAAATATATGAAAGTTTAATTTTTATCATTACATTATGGAAAATAATGAACTTTATCACAATATGCTAATTTTTTGAGAAGGACCTATATCTTCACGTCTGAGAAGCCAGGGAAAATGTGGACCAGACTCTTAAGGGGAAAAGGAGTCGTGAGTACAATTTAGCCAGTGCTGACATGACTTAACTTTGACTGTTTTTGAGTGGGGAATTTTATTCTTTTTTCCTCCTACTGACTATGTGAACTATTTTTGCTGTGGATTACTGTGGGGATTACTGATGGACCATTCATAACTGTTTTTTGTTTTTTCACTTTCACTGCTGAATATACATCTTTGAATGCAATTCTATGTGTCCTGTCGTATTGAATGGTTGGTGGTCTATTTAAGAGTGATTATTATGGGTATTATTGTATTGAGTATGGGTGTATAATCTTTATCTCATTAAGTGTCGGGTTTTGTGACAGAACAAGACAGATGCACAAGATCTTTGTACGTTTCCCTAAAGTGAACTTTAATTAATGACAGAAATCCTGTCTGGCACCCCAGCATATAAAAACCCCAAACAAAGAGTGTGGGAAAACGTTACAATACATAGAGTACAGCTCGCGAGAAACTAAAGTTATTTTTCGCGGATTATATCGCTTTAACGGGGGGAAAACCACAAAATTGTGTAAAACTTCAGATCTTGGTAAGTATACTCATAAACACAGTCGGTTATGTAGCTATAAAACGCATGTGACAGTGTGACAGACAGTATAATGAAAACAGAAATGGATCCATGCACTAGCTGTAAAAGTGACAGCAGCCATAGGCTATGCGTCTGTCATTAATGTTGTCGTCATAACAACAAAAGATAGCTTTAATTGTAATGAATGAGAATTATTAGCCTATGTATTTAATTTAATCAGGAAACAGAACTAAAAGACTATGTGTTATTTTACATTTGATTACTTTATTATGTTTCTGTAGTATTTCTGAATACTGGTGTTAGACCTACACACATTTAACATTTAACTCAAAGATTGAAATCAAGCTTCCTTGTGTTGTGTAAACTCTTAACAACAAAATTACCACATTGTAAAGACGCAATGAGTGAGCAAACATTTAGGCGAGATAAACATACTAAGAAAATTTTCAACAACAGCAAAAAAAATGTCTATATCGTCATAAATATCATTATCGCAAATATTCTTGAAATATCGTGATAGAATTTTGAGGCTATATCGCCCACCCCTATAACACACACGCTAAACAGAACTAATAAACGGAAAAAGACAGGCTGAACTGAAAGGAACTGAGTACAGACACAACTGAACAATGATGAGGTGAGCACAGGTGACACGGATGATGATGATGACAGGCAGGTGCGGGTAAATGAGGGAGTGAGTGCAGGTGTGAAGACAAGAGGGATGCTGGGAAGTGTGGTGCAGAAGATGACTGTGAAGTGCAGACGATGACTGTCACAGCTAATTTATTAAAATACTCTACCCGTTTTGTTTTAATCCTGAGCACATGTCTCGTGAGGCTTGCGCCTGCCTCAAAATCTCTCACTGTTTTAATATACAAGACGAACCCACAGACAGTGCAATGCTGATCTAATTGACCTATTTCTCATCTGATCTTATATTTTATTCGCTCTTTTTATCCGTATGGGAGTGCGCTCGTGGCTCTATTAAAGCTCCAGTAGGTCACTTTTGTAAACAAATATTTGTTAAAACTGTCATTATGTCCTGACAGTAGAATATGAGACAGATAATCTGTGGAAAAAATCAAGCTCCTCTGGCTCCTCCTTGTGGTCCTATTGCCATTTGCAGAAATACACCGCTCCCGGTCAGAAACAACCAATCAGAGCCAGGAGGAATATCTTAGCAGTGTCAATCACGCTATTACTAGCTATTTATAACTTGTAGAAAGAGTGCAACGTTATAAAGTTGCATGTATTGCAAAATACATAATGATTTGAGGACCAAGTTTGTAGTCAAAGTATGGGCAGGCCATAGTCAATGTAAAGCATATTGTTGATGTTTCGTCCCTATTAGTGAATGTTCCATAACTGTTTATAATCCGCCGTCATCGGTGGTCCTGTTTACTAGCCTGCGCGTTCACTGCAGGCTCCGCTGTGGGGGAGGAGCTGTGGAGGGAGGGCTGTAGCGCAGCAGAGAGAAAGGGGGTTGGACCTGTTAGTGCTTGTTCAAATTTTCAGACTTTTCAAAAGTCAACATTTTTTAAAAACTCCCTACTGCAACTTTAAGCGGCGCCAGCCAGCAGCCACACGATCTCTCACTGTTTACACCTATCATACACTCGGTATTGATACACGAAAACACACAGACAGTGCAATACAGATCTTATTTACCAATTTTCTCACCTTATTTTATATTTTATTCGCTCTTTTTATCCATATATGGGAGTGCGCTCGTGGCCAGGCAGGGCCGGCCTGTGGCATAGGCGGACTAGGCAAATGCTATAGGGCGCCACTCAATAGGGGCGCCAACATTTTTTTTAATTTTTTTTACTAATACTATTTTAAAAACATTGATTCAAAAGACTATAAAATAAAGCAAAAAAACTCTACAAAAACTTAATTAAGTCCCCCTACTCCGGTCCGGCGCATCAATCTTCCGACCGCCCAGCGAGTGCTTGAAGTGCGTCAGAAACAGAGCGCGCGCGATCAGTTTACTGTTGGTAATGTTTTGTGTAGCGTCGCCCCTCGCTGCATCCAATGTAGACAGCATTTCTTTCGTTTGAGGGCACTTAACACACTCAAGCACCCCGTAGAAACGGGCCTTGCAGCTCGCGCCAGGTCTAGACATGGTGAATGTTACCTGATTGTGACGGATAGCCAAATTTACATGACATATTTTAGATTAGCATTATACAGGTAGTCTGCAATAGATACAGTGCCAAACGGAAGAGAAGAGGATAAAAGGGGATAAAGACAGATGTAATGTAATGAATGTACAGTTTATCTAATTGCATAGTAGTAAGATATATAATTTAATGGCAGTTATTTTTTACCTTAAACTTTAAGCTAACAATTGTTGAGTTCTCCAGAGAACCCAGACAGTGTGATTTGTAACAATCACGTCATTTTTTTCACACACGCATTCACTATCGCTTTTATTAATTAATGTTTTACTCTACAGTCAGGGGCGTAGCCATCATTTCAAAAGTGAGGGGGACAGAATGTCAAGTGTAATACCTTTTTTTTTCAGACTTTTGTTGACAGGTTAATTGGCTTAATATGCCATTTATTTTTAAAGCAAAAAACAGAAAGAAAGAAATGCAAATGTTCAGTACTTTATATTTTCCTGGCTTAAAACGAGGCGGAGGTGGTAAAATCCTGATCATGTATTTTAATTAGATAATAACATTTTAATTTTTCGTAGACCATCATTTAGCCTACTGTGTTTCCCACAGTATTTTTGTAGGTGGATCTCGGTACTTCTAGGGGGGTACTTCTAAACATCATAGTCTACACATGTTATTGCCTGATTCAAGCAGATCGTGGCTGTTAATGCATGAACATACAAATTCAGCATTAACAATCACCATGTTTATTCTAATTTGAAGGGCTTTGATAACATATCTGTGAAAATAAAAGACATTACGAATAAATAAAGATTGAAAATAGTGCACGTTTGTGCGGGTATAGTGAATATTTTCAATTTACAACAAAACTTGTTAATTATTCAATAAGAGAAATAGGCAGAGGTATTCATCATTGTGCAACACAATTCGGATACCACATGACAACTTACTTACAGTGCTTGACTTTTTCGTGAAAAAGGAGTGAAGAGTTTTTTTTGCCGTTTTGAACTCTATGAAACTGATGGATTCGGCGCGGGTGCGAGCATGGGCGTGTCGTAAGCTAATGCACGAGTGACTAATTACCATGGAAGCGTGAAAGTCACGTATGTAGATAGACTATCCTTGACTCTTTGGATTTTAAATCTCGATGTAGGGCAGGCTATACACACCCGCGGAAACCTCAGCTTGTCATAGACACATTTGCCCTATGAAAAAGTGCGGGGGACGAATTTACATTTTATTAAAAGTGGGGGGGACACGTCCCCCCGTCCCCCGCGTAATCTACGCCCATGTCTACAGTTGTGCAGTTTTGAGGGGGATATATGGCATTTTTTAAATGTATTTGCCTAAATTATTAATGATATTTATATAGGCTACAAGTTTATTAAAAGTAGCAACGTTTTATGTGAAATCAACATTAAAGAAGACATTTCGCAGTTTCATTCATGGTGAAAACATGAAACGTGCCATAGTTTAGTGGAAGATTGCTGCCATCAACTGCAAAACAAACACTTTTGCTAGCGCTGATGAATACCCAGATAGCATGGTAACATTGATTCAATGTTGAGTTTTGATCCAAACCATCATTTTGGTTGACATCAAGATTTCAATGTTTAAAGTGTGTTGGATCAGCATTGAAATTTTGATGAAAGGGAACAGAACACATGGGTGAAGACAGTGACATTGAACTAACAGTGAGTCTTAGTTTATGAGCACAAGATCTTGCAGGCATGTATCTGTGCAAAACACTACTGGGTGTTTCCCAATCAGTGGGGCGTTTCAGTTTATGATAAGTACTTTCAATGGTGTTACCTCATTTGCTCTAATACACCGGGGGTTTGGTTTAGGGGTGGGCCCTCATGATTTTAGCAAGTCTTTTGAAAAATGGTTGAAAAATACTAATTGTTTGAAAATTTTCACTAATTGGTATACGCCCATTTTGGTTTTGCATGTTGGCTTCTCAGTAGTTAATTGATGCTTCCTTATTAGAGAGAATACCCAAGGTACAGTATATATGGAAGTCTTGTGTGTGTTTGGCATGCAGGAACTCTCTGAGTTTCAAACAGTGGTGCATATAATGTATTTCTGATTTTGGCATGCTTTTTACTTGTATTTTATTTATTGTTACTAAATCTACTAACATTATTTTTCAAAGTAAGTAAAGTGTTTAAATAAATTGCTCAGATAGCATGGGGACATTGATACAATGTGGTGTTTTCATCCAAAACATAATTTTGACTGAGATTTAATTTCAAAGTTTGATTATGTTGAATCATCATTGATATTTTGATGAAAGGCAAGAGCCAGTGAGTGATGAAAAATTATCTCTAATTTATCTTTAGCCTTGATTAATAAAATTCTACAATATTTAGCTGATCTCTAGGAGCCTAATTCTCTGTTACTCCACAATTACTCCAAGGCATTTAGTAGGAGGGGTTAAGGCTGATGAGGATGGATAATTAGAGAAATGAGAAACACACCCTTAATTATGCTGACATTGATCATTGAGTTGTAGTCCACATCATAACTGCTTGTCACAAGATTGTGTTGTATCCCATCTCCTGCTAGCAGAGTTATCAGGTAAACATTCATATTGACATACAGTGAGTCAGTTTTGATCAAATTGAACAGTTGCACCACTTGCAGCAATAATGACTTCACGGTGGTCAAAGAGGCGTAAATTAAAATCAATGATTACGTCCACAGAGTCAGAAATACTACAACAATTCAATAAAGCTAGTGCAGAGGATACTGTGTCAGAAGAAAAACATGTTGAAGCACTAAAAGATCATGTTGAATTCCCAAAAGTTGTTATTGACTCAGCTGGTTCAGATTGTAATGATTCAGTAACAGATCAGTTCCCTGGTGTGGTGTCTGATGAGGTTCTGTGGCATCCAACCAATATACACAATGTTAATAATGACACAGTCAACTTATCAGAAGTTGACTCTGATACTGAATCAGAAGCTCCAACGAGTGACTTTCTTTTAAGGAGTTTGCGATATTGGGCCACAACCTTCTCAGTCTCACTAGCTGCACTCAGTGCACTTTTAAGTATTTTGCAACTGTTTCATCCAGAATTGCCCACAGATGCCAGGACAATTCTTAAGACCCAAACCCATGTATCTACCATAAAGATGGAAGGTGGGGAGTATTATCATTTTGGCTTGGCAAAGGGGATATTGTCGTGTTTGAAAAGATTAATCCTGCCTGAACAATTGAAAATAGTTAAAGTACAGTTCAATTTAGATGGCCTTCCACTATTCAAAAGCTGTACACTTCAGTTCTGGCCAATTCTTGCCATTCTCAATTGTGACTATACTAAACATCCCTTCCTCGTTGGCCTTTACTGTGGTATGAAAAAGCCCAAGTGTATATTTGAGTTCTTAAAGCCATTTATTGATGATTTAGCTGATGTTCTTATGGGTGGTATTGTTTACAATGGTCAAAACATATTGGTAGAAGTAAGCTCTTTTGTGTGTGATGCCCCTGCCAGAGCCTTTGTTAAAAATATAAAATCTCACAATGGCTACTCAGGCTGTGACAAATGTGTTCAAGTGGGTACGTGGCAAAATAAAATGACATACCCAGAAACTGATGCAAAGTTGAGGACGGATTCTGATTTTAATGATATGATTGATGAAGACCACCACTTGAACCAAAAACTTTCTCCTTTAGCTGGCTTGGTAAAAATGGTTACCATGTTTCCATTAGATTATATGCACTTGTGCTGTCTAGGCGTCACTAGGAAACTTTTGAACTTATGGATCAGAGGTAAAGCACATACTACTAGGTTGTCCACTCAGACTGTAGCTGAAATTTCTGAAAAGTTAAAGCTGCTGAGTTCCTACACGCCGGTTGAATTTAGTCGTAAATCAAGAGGGTTATCAGAAATTGACCGCTGGAAAGCGACTGAGCTGCGCTCTTTTATGTTGTACACAGGCCCTGTTGTGCTTCAGAATAGCATTCAAATGCCAATGTATGAGAACTTTATGCTGTTTTCTGTTGCGATGCATTTGCTTTTATCCTCTGGAACCCCAGAGGCGATGATTGATTTTGCTCACGAATTGCTTGTCTCATTTGTATGCCACTTTGGACAACTGTATGGTAAACATGAAATAGTCTACAATATACACCAACTCACTCATCTGGCTGAAGAGTATCGTCTCTTTGGACCTTTGGATAATGTGTCAGCATTTCCTTTTTAGAATTATTTAGGACAAATAAAACGTCTTTTGCGCAAGCCTCACTTACCCTTACAGCAAGTTGTGAAAAGGTTATCTGAGATGCCAAGTCCAGAGTCACCAAAGCCTCACAAGTGCAACTTAAGTCAGGCACATTTTGACGGTCCAGTTCTCCATAGCCTAAGTCTTGGCAAACAGTTCAGAAAAGCTATCACTGAAAAGTACACTCTGTCAATAGTGCAAGGAGATAATTGTGTGCAAATAGTTGGCCACATTGCTATTTTAAGAAATATCATTCAGGTAGATGGAGAAGGGATTTTTGTCCTGTTTCAAAAGTTTCACAATCAAGAGTCATTCTTCTCCTACCCATTTGAGTCAACCAGTATAGGTTGTTATAAAGTTTGGGAGTTGCATGACAATCTTGATATGGCCAGGCTCCAAGATATTAAGCTGAAATATTTCCTCTGTCCTGACAAGAATGTTTTCATTGCCATGCCACTCATCCATATGACATAATTAATTGTTGGTAGGTTAAAACATGATTTTACTGTTGTAAGAAAAGCTTGTACTTAACATAATTAGTTCCTGATTTTCCATCTCCAAGGGAAAGTTTACATTACGTATCTTGTATCTTAGGGGAGTTATTTTGTTTAAAAAAATGAAGCAGTGGTGCATCGTTCAATTTCAAAATGGTGGCACAGAAATTGTGCCGCACAGCTGGCTGATTGAAAATAAGCTTCTTTGGCCACCATATCCACCCAAAGACACAGCCAAGATACGGGCTGCGGTGAAAAAATATGAGCTGCCTTCTGAGGAATGGTTGTCCTATGAACCTGTTAGACACCTTGCAAGTCTGGTTAAGTGTATAAATTATTGAGTTGGAATTTGAATTATTGTGGACTTTGTTATTACACTCACAACATATAACTTGCAGCCACATATGAAGAAGCTGAGAAGTGTTTGAAAAGATATCTACAGGAGAACTGCGACACAAGTGACATTCAGTCTGAAGTAGAAACTGAGAAGTTTGAAAAAAGGAAATCCAGGTAACACAATTAATGAATGGCAAGGGGAAAGAATAATCATAACATGAAATTCCTAGATGTATCTGAAGTTTTATTTCTATATTAGACCCAATCCCATTTACAACACAACATCTGATACAGAAGAGGAAGTTAAAAAAAGAAAGCTCTGCCCAGCTCCTAGAATTCAATATCCAGGTATAACAGTGATGTTATGTTACCAAGACTGAGTGGCAAAGTATATGGAATTGTTCCATTTAGGTGGACGTCCCAAAATGTAATTTTGCTAATGTGTAAAATCTGTTTCACTGCAGTCTCCAATAAAATGCAGGCTCCTGTTCAATCAGCTTCCCGAGTCCAGACCTTTGTCCAGCCCTCCATTCAAATTCTGCATAACCATCCCTCTGAGTCCTCTCACCAGATGTGCAGCAGTTCTCCATACTTGACTGAGTACTCACCAGCCCAGCCTGCCATGTACCCCTGCCAGGAACCATCTTCCAAGGATCATGAGGGTATCAATTCCAGAAGGGCTTTGGCCGTTTTGCAATGAGACCAATATTTGCTTTGATTTTTAATGTCCAGCTTCCTAATTTCAGGCAGTTTACACCAATATACAATACTTTTACTTTATCCTAAAATATAATTTGGTTGCTAATGTGTGAGTCTGTTTACTAGCAATAGTTTTTGTTGTTGCAGATCCAAGGGATTCTGCAAGACAGTTAATGAAAGGCAAGTGCAGAGAAGTTTTCCTATTTTCCTTATACAGTATACATGTTAAATATGTTTTGACCTGTAATGTCTTTTATTCTCCACAAGATGTTGCTTTACAAAAGTTGATCGGAACTGTAACTGAACTTGTAAAAGAAGTCAAGGAACTGCGTGAGGAATGTCAGGAATTCTTCAGACAGTCCGTGTCCTCAAAGAAACCACTGCAACCGTTGCCTGTCTCAGTCCCTCTGCACAATAGTGATGAGCTTGAGAGTGCAGAGGAGATATTAGCATCCAGTGAAGCAAGGACAATAATGGTTTGTGAGATTTTTAATCTATGAAGACCATTTTGTTGTTAACCCCTTTTTTTTTTTTTTTTACATGTTCTCTGTGCTTGGTGTACACATTTTGTATGGCAGGTAAAATACTTCAGCGTAATTGGAGGAACCTCATTGGAAGTTAGGGTCCGTCGCATGCTTTCTTGTGCACTGACCAATGAGCTGGCATCATCTCTAAATTGGGCTGGGAAGATGGTTAAAAAGCAGTCAAGGCAAAAGAGGGCATTCAAGGATACATTCTTGAATATGTGTATATTTGGTGAGTTATAACTATCAATGATTTTAATTGTTGTTCTGCCTTTTGTGTTCCCAAAAATTTACCTTACTTCATCCAATATTTCCCTGTTCCAGTTCCTCCATTAATGTACTCAATTGCATACATTTCATATCCTGTTGTTTTTCTTTTGTTAGATGCTATGACTTTGCAGATGGGTGTGGGAAAAGTTTCCCAGTATGAATATACTCAGGCAGTCCAGAAATGGCTCCGATATGCACCGTACCGTGTGGGTGGAACTGCACTTCAAACAAGTGCAACTGTTCCGTCGGTGCCTCCAGATACAAATTAATTTGTTTTTTTGTTCATTGTTTTTTTATTTATTTTTTATTGGTTTACTTTTGAGTCTGTATGATGTTTTTTTCCCCTTGACATGGAATTGAGTGCTTTGAGTTGAATGAATTAAAAGGACAAAGTCTGGAAAATAAAGAAGGATGTGATTAAAACTGTGTTTTAATTTTTTTTATTAATATGGTTGAATATTGATTCAATGTTATGAGCATGTTTTTTGTCTTTAATATTAATGTTTCAACAAATGTGGGTGCAAAAGTGACGTTGAAACAACATCACTTTGTAATGTTGAAGCCATATTAACACCATTGATTTGTAATTGAAATCTCAACATTATTTCAACATTAACTGAAGGTGCAAAAGTGATGTTGAAACAACATCACTTTGTAATGTTGAATCAATACTATTACCATTGATTTTTGATTGAAATCACAACATTATTTCAACATTAACTGAGGGTACAAGAGTGATGTTGAAACAACGTCACTTTGTAATGTTGAATCAATACTATTACCATTGATTTTTGATTGAAATCACAACATTATTTCAACATTAACTGAGGGTGCAAGAGTGATGTTGAAACAACATCACTTTGTAATGTTGAATCAATACTATTACCATTGATTTGTAATTGAAATCTCAACATTATTTCAACATTAACTGAGGGTGCAAAAGTGATGTTGAAACAACATCACTTTGTAATGGTGAATCAATACTATAACCGTTGATTTTTGGTTGAAATCCCAACATTATTTCAACATTAACTGAGGGTGCAAAAGTGATGTTGAAACAACATCACTTTGTAATGTTGAATCAATACTATACCCATTGATTTTTGGTTGAAATCCCAACATTATTTCAACATTAACTGAGGGTGCAAGAGTGATGCTAAAGCAACATTACCTTCTAACGTCATTTCAATGTAATCAGCATTGACGCATCAACACTGACTCAACATTGAATCAATGTTACCATGCTATCTGGGTAGTTTGTGCATGGATGACATTTGGACGATGACATCACTGTTTTATCCAGAGCGGCTATATATAACTACTGAACAAAATTATAAACGCAACTAAACTGTAAAGCTGTAAATCTGCCTTGAAATAATCTATATTGTAAAAAGCGCTATTAAAATAAATGGGACTTGACTCGAATGCTAGGTGTAATGCTCTTGCTATTTGTGTTTAGGCTATAATGTGTGTGTGTGTGTGTGTGTGTGTGTGTGTGTGTGTATATACATATATACATATATAGGATAAATAATCATGAACATAATCATGAACACAATGACAGGGCGAAATGGGCTGTGATGCATGGGGCACCAGGTAAAATCTTGCCTAGGGCAGCAAATTGGCCGGGGCCGGCCCTGCTCGTGGCTCTATTAAGCCTCGGACCAGCCACACGATCTCTCACTGTTTACACCTATCAGACACTCCTAATGATGCAAGAGAGCACACAGACAGTGCAATACAGATCTTATTTACCTATTTCTCATCTTATTTTATATTTTTTTCGCTCTTTTTATGCGTATGGGAGTGCCCTCGTGGCTCTATTAAGCAGCGCCAGCCACCAGCCACACGATCTCTAACTGTTTTCATCTACCAGACACTCGGATTGATACACGAAAACACACAGACAGTGCAATCCTGCTCTTATTTACCCATTTTCTCACCTTATCTTATATTTATTTGCTTTTTTTGCCCGTGAGGAAGCGTGTCTCGATCCTCTTCACCAGCCACCAGATCTCTCACTGTTTTCATCTACCAGACACTCAAATTGATACACGAAAACACACAAACAGTGCAATCTTGCTCTTATTTACCCCTTTTCTCACCTTCTCATCCTATATTTTATTCGCTCTTTTTGCCCGTGATAGAGCGCGTTTCGATCGTGGTTCTTACTAGCGTCACCAGCCACCAGATCGCTCACTGTTTTCATCTACCAGACACTCGGATTGATACACGAAAACACACAGACTGTGCAATCCTGCTCATATTTACCTTAATGTCATCTTATCTAATATTTTATTTGCTATTTTTTTGCCAGTTATGGGGCGCGTCTCGATCGTGGCTCTTATTAGCGTCACCAGCCACCAGATCTCTCACTGTTTTCATCTACCAGACACTCGGATTGATACACGAAAACACACAAACAGTGCCATCCTGCTCTTATTTACCCCTTTTCTCACCTCATCTTATATTTTATTCGCTCTTTTTGCCCCTCGCTAGTGCGCGTCTCGATCGTGGCTCTTACTAACCGTCACCAGTCACCAGCCACCAGATCTCTCACTGTTTCAATCTACCAGACACTCGGATTAATACACGAAAACACACAGACAGTCCAATCCTGCCCTTATTTACCTTAATGGCATCTTATCTAATATTTTATTTGCTCTTTTTGCCCGTGATAAAGCGCGTCTCGATTGTGGCTCTTACGTCACCAGTCACAAGATCCCTCACTGTTTTCAGACACTCGGATTGATACACTCGACATACAAACAGTGCAATCCTGCTCGTATTTACCTATTTGACATCTTATCTTATTTTTTATTAGCTCCTTTGTCCCGTAATATGGAGCGCATCTCGTGGCGCGCCAGCCACAAGATCTTTCACGTTACAAGCGCCTGATACTCCGATTGAAATATTCTGAAAGGAGAATGTTTTTGACCTCTCCATTAAGTTTTGTTTTGTATAAAGCATTTCCTTAAAGTGAATTTCGTTTTGTATAAATTTTATCTTAATTTTAATTAATGTTTGATCAACCAATTCCCTGGATTTTATAAGTAAATATAGCAGACATATGCCTATAACAATAAAATCATGACATTTTTGCATTGCACATTCCTCTCATGCATGATAAATATATCTAGTATCTAGAAAGGTAGAAATGTCTAGCCTAGTTTTAAACGAAACAATTAAAAAAAATAGGCTACTCTCAGATTATGTAATCCTTATGAAATGAGCATTTCTCTGCGCGCGTTCACTACTGCGAAGATGGCGAGTCCAACTTCATCTTTGTAGCCAACACTGTCACAGAAAACAATTTATGGATGGGTGGAGGTGGTGGTTGTGTCACCCCGTGCCACCCACACGCTCACTAAATAACCTATCTTATTAATTGCTCGATATCTGAAGCTAAGAAAATGTAGTTCAGTCACGAGTATTGGTTGCAGAAAATGTATATTAATTGAAATCAGCCACCCCCACCCAAAAGTGTATACTAACTACTACTTAACCTAACTACTTAAAAAGGTACTTAAACAATATTTCATAAACCACAATGTGATGTTTAAATATTCAATTTACTCACTTGACTTTGACATGTTCTGTGACTGACAGTTTGTTCTCCTGCACCATTCCTGGATGACAGGCAGCTGTAAAACAGTGAGAGATCTTGTGGCAGGTGCGACGCGAGGCTGACGCGACGAGCCACGAGACGCGCTCCATCACGGGCAAAAAGAGCTCATACAATTATTAGATATGATGACAAAAAGATAAATAAGAGCAGGATTGCACTGTCTGTGTGTTTTCGTGTATCAATCTGAGTGTCTGGTAGATGAAAACAGTGAGAGATCTTGTGGCTGTTGATGTAAGAGCCAGGATCGAGACGCTTCATCACGGACAAAAAGAGCAAATAAAATATAAGATAAGGTGAGGAAATAGGTAAATAAGAGCAGGATTGCACTCATTGTCTGTGTGTTACCGTGTATCAATCCCGAGTGTCTGTTATGCGAACAGTGAGAGATCGTGTGGCTGGTTGCTGGCGCCGCTTAAAGGGCACCTATTTTGCAAAATTCACTTTTACATGGTGTTTGAACATAAATGTGTGTTGGCAGTGTATGAGCAAAACCGCCCTAGAATGATAAAAATCCACCCAGTGTTTTTTTTACAATCTCAATAAATCATAAGCACTGTCTCGTGCTGTTCTAAGATTCGGCTCAGTGTGACGTAGAATTGAGCAAGCCCCACCGACGGTTTGATTGACACTGTGGTTTTGGCATAGACCCCGCCCTCGGTGATCTGTTCACCATCCTCCATTGTTTCAATGACAGCCGGTGTTCTGACGATTTGTGACACCTTGTCGAAAATGTCTCCTAAGAAACATAAGTGTTCTGCTGTGGGATGTAATAATGTTCATAGTAGTTTTCACTTACTTCCGACATCAGAGCCACTGAAAACGCAGTGGATGGATTTTATTTACGAAGGAAAGGTGCCACTTAAACTTCCAAAATACATTTATGTTTGCACAAATCATTTTCTGACAGACTGTTTTGTGAACGAGGGTCAATTAAAAGCAGGTCTTGCTTCAAAGTTTATCCTCAAGTGTGGATCGTTGCCTACTGTTCGCGATCCAACGTCAGTAGAAGTAAGTGTATTTTATGATTTTTGAGCAAATAGTAATTTCAGTCGATGTCAGCCAATTCAACAACAAATGCGTATAAAGTTGTTGTCGTCGTAGGATGTCTGTGTATATAATTTGAACCTTGTTTTTATAGTGTGTAACCACACGTTTATAAATATATTTTTTAAAGATATTGTATTAAAAACCGTGCATGTTTTCTGTAAAGACAAGACATCAAAATTGCTATGTTTATACAAAGGCCAGCACATCGTCACGAAGCTGTAGAACGAGGGATATTGGCGTGCAGACAGAAACATCACATAAATGTAATTTTGTACGTAGCAAGCGTTATCACAGTATTTGTGTTTGTAGTTTAAAAAAATTGCGCCAACGTTATCACAGTTTGTGTGTGTCTGTGTGTGTGTTGCACATCCATAATTGCAAAGGGGACGCGATTACAACTCTATAAGTACATACATGTATCAAATAACCATTCCGAGACGTCCTGGTCCATTCTCATTTGTGTTTCTTCTGCCGGAGTCTCTTCATCATCTGGGTCTGATTCCGGTTCAAACATGTACGGCTGAATGCCATACAAAACAGTGGGTCTCGTCTCTCACTCTCAGCCATTCTGCTTCTACCGACTGTTTATTGCCATGGGTATGCAAGTTACGCCCTCATCCAAAGGCAGGGCGGGGATATGCAGTTCATTTACATTTAGGTGGTACACACCAAAACAGCTCTTTTTAAAACAGGCCCCAAAAATGACATTTTCAAATGGTTATAATAAATTAACTGTGGGGTATTTTGAGCTGAAACTTCACAAATACATTCTGGGGACACACGAGACCAATATTACATCTTGTAAAAAGGGACATAATAGGTGCCCTTTAACAGAGCTACGATCGAGCGCACTCCCATATACGTATAAAAAGAGCGAATAAAATATCAGATGAGAAATAGGTAAATAAGATCTGTATTGCACTGTCTGTGTGCTCTCCTGTATCATTAGGAGTGTCTGATAGGTGTAAACAGTGAGAGATCGTGTGGCTGGTGGCTGGCGCGAGGCTTAATAGAGCCACGAGCGCACTCCCATATATGGATAAAAAGAGCGAATAAAATATAAGATAAGGTGAGAAAATTGGTAAATAAGAGCAGGATTGCACTGTCTGTGTGTTTTTGTGTATCAATCCCGAGTGTCTGGTAGATGAAAACAGTGAGAGATCGTGTGGCTGGTGGCTGGCGCGAGGCTTAATAGAGCCACGAGCGCACTCCCATATACGGATAAAAAGAGCGAATAAAATATAAGATAAGGTGAGAAATAGGTAAATAAGACCTATATTGCACTGTCTGTGTGCTCTCCTGTATCATTAGGAGTGTCTGATAGGTGTAAACAGTGAGAGATCGTGTGGCTGGTGGCTGGCGCGAGCCACGAGCGCACTCCCATATACGGATAAAAAGAGAAAATAAAATATAAGATAAGGTGAGAAAATGGGTAAATAAGATCTGTATTGCACTGTCTGTGTGTTTTCGTGTATCAATCCCGAGTGTCTGATAAACTGTGAGAGATCGTGTGGCTGCTGGCTGGCGCCGCTTAATAGAGCCACGAGCGCACTCTCATACGGATAAAAAGAGCGAATAAAATATAAGATAAGATGAGAAATAGGTCAATAAGATCAGCATTGCACTGTCTGTGGGTTCGTCTTGTATATTAAAACAGTGAGAGATTTTGAGGCAGGCGCAAGCCTCACGAGACTGGTGCTCAGGATTAAAAAAAAGCGGGTTGAGTATTTGTAAGTCAGGCGAAAAGCGTTTGGTTAATGGTGAATATTGACCTATTGTGCGTACCGTTCTGGCTCCCGCTGGCTTCAGGGGATATGCGCTGCATTTGGTTTAAAAACATATATTACATATTGTGTAAGTTCGAGTGGCAGGCGCATATATCCGTGACTGGTCGAGAGGCAGGTGCATATATCCGTGACTGGTCGAGTGGCAGGCGCATATAATGCAGTGGCAGGCGCATATATCTGTGACTGGTCGAGTGGCAGGCGCATATAACGCAGTGGCAGGCGCATATATCTGTGACTGGTCGAGTGGCAGGCGCATATATCCGTGACTGGTCGAGTGGCAGCTCCCCCTGCCACGCAAAGATTTTACCCCTACAGCTTTTATTTCTTCATGTGTTTAGTACAGCAATGCTAAATTGTACCAGGGTGTAAGAATGCCAGTCTTTCTTGTCACGTCTTCAGTGGATACAAAATGCGGCAGCAAGGTTGCTGACAAACACAAGAAAGAGGGATCATATATTCCCTATTCTGTAGAAGGTGCTTTAGTATATTTTTAAAGCCCGGGATGGCAACTTCGGTCCTGGAGGGCCACTGTCCTACAGAGTTTAGCTTCAGCCCCTAATCAAACACACCTGAAAAAGCTAATCGAGGTCTTCTGGATTACTAGAAAGTTACAGGCAGGTGATTTTTTCAGGGCTGGAACTCAACTCTGTAGGACAGAGGCCCTCCAGGACCGATGTTGCCCATCCCTGTCCTACACGCACTGGCACCAAAATATATTTCTGAGCTTATAAATTTTCGTTGCTCATAAAGATCTCTGAGATCCCGATACCAGTTGCTCCTTGAAATTCCTCGGTCACGCTTAAAAGGTACTACTTTTAAGGGTTGCTACTATTATAGTTTTGGATTAGATGCATTTATATTATATTATTTTATCTCTTTCTCTTGTTTTATTTTATGAATTCTTTCTTTGTATTTTTTATTGTGTTTTATTTAATTCCTTTGAAATTGTACTGCACTTTGGTACACTCTGTGTTTTTAAAGTGTTTTATAAATAAAGTTTGATTTGATTTTGATTTGATTAAGGTTATTGTTTGAAAATTGTTTGTTGTCTTGTATGCTACAACCAGCAGCCATATCACCCTGTAGCCCAAGACTGGTTGCCCTCTGAAGCTAATAAGCAGGGTTGAGCCTTGTCAGTACCTGGATGAGAGACCCTGGATGAGAGACGAGGTCCTGACTCTCTGTGGTCATTAAAAATCCCTTGGATTTTTGCCCAAATTTGCCCATTGGCCTCTGTCCATCATGGCCTCCTAATCATCCCCATATGTTCTGATTGGCTTCATCACTCTCTCCTTTTCTGCGTTCTGGCACAATATGGCTGCTGTCTCATCATCATCCAGTTGGTGCTGCACATTGGTGGTGGTTGAGGAGATTCCCACCTTCCATATGTAAAGCACTTTGAGTACCCAGAAAAAGCGCTATATAAATGTCACAAATTATTACAACTGAGAGATGGTGAAATTAATCTTAAATATTAAACACTAAAAACTCAAATATAAAACATTTTCTATGCAAATATTTTCTATGCAAATATTTAAGCTTTTAATTATCCTTGGGGTCAATCTGATCCCGTTACAATTTTCCTTCATTAAAAAACTTGATTCCCTTAATCTTAGGCATCAGATTTATTAGAGACATTATATTAGAGAGACACACACACACACACACACACACTCTGTGCTCACTATTCACTCCTGTTCATATCTGCTTATTGCTGGGGTTTTTTTCCGTTGGTTTTATATACTTTTTAATTTGTTATTTGGTTTTTAAATTTTTTACATTTGAATTATTGAAATATATAATATGTGATTACAATCAAGTCTCGTCTTTTATGTGGCATCTCTGCCAATTTGATTCAATTCAATTCAATTCAATTCAAATTTATTTGTATAGTGCTTTTCACAATACACATAATTTTATAGCAGCTTTACAGTAAATGCATGAGTCCACTTTACAATTTATTTCTGTTATCAGAGGTAACTGTCTTAGTTATGTATTTCAGAAATGTGCATACACAAATCACAGTTAGCTAAAAATGTATTAATTTAAACAATTAATAATTTAAGGCAGAAACAATGAGCGTATTGAAGTAATGAATACTTGTTTGTTAACAAATGATTATGGGTGACACATAGAAAAATGTAGCATTTGTGCATGTTGATTCAGAGTTTGCATCACCTGAAGTCTTAGCAGGAGTTGCTGCATCTGAAGTCTTCATAATAGGCTGGATCCAAACTGGAGCTGACATACTCTCTAGTTACCTCAGGATGGGCATCCCATGATAAAACAGAGAAGCAATTAGAAAATAATTAGCGTAGCTGCTGTTGAATTGAATTGAATTTATTTCAGGATAACCCCTTGAGATGCATCATCTCATTTTCAAGGGGGTCCTGCAACATATATATGTATAGACACAAAGGTTAACCACTCAGTACATATACAAAAACATAAACACAATATAAACACAGACATATACAAAACAATAACTCGCTCACCTGCCCTTACCCCACAATTACCATAGCACATATATTAAAGTATATTAACACATAGTCAGCCGAATGCATTAAACTAATGCATCATTTATCGATTTGCCTTATGACAAAATGTAACATGCAGGATAACGTCACATCTCACATAGAAATGTCCAAAGAAAATCAAGATAAAGAAAAAAGACAAAGAAAATCATAATTGTATAGATACCACTATATGTTTTCTACATAAATCATTTATATGTAAATACCATTGGTGTCCCTAATTACAAGAACATGTAGTTTTAAGAAAAGAAAAAAGTGTCGATTTGAATAAACCAAATGTGGAAATAGACCTCAAGAAAAGAGGAAGGTTATTCCAGTCTTGAGGGGCCTTATATTGAAATGCTCTCCTTCCAGCTACAGAAAATAACCTTGGTACCGTAAAAAATGTTGGACATTGGAGGTGTTTAAGTGAGTATGTTGAGCAAAAAGGTATTACTGTTTAAGGTATGCCGGACAATTGGAGTAAACACATTTAAAGATAAACATAATCCAGTGGTAATCCCTTCGTGATTTAGGTTGCAACCTGTTTAACGAGTCATACATAAAACAATGATGAGTTTTAAATGGACAGTTCAATATAAATCTGCAAAGGGAATTGAATACAACATTAAGGGGTCTAAGATAGGACTCAAATGTATTAGTGTAAACTATGTCTGAATAATCAATAATTGGTATTACCAGTTGAGAAATATTTTTTGTTTCTGACTTGAGTTGAAAAACAATTGATTGATCTGTACAGATTGTTAAGACATCCATACACTTTCCTAATGATGTTATCAATGTGTATCTTAAAGGTAAGGTTGGAGTCGAGCCATAGGCCAAAATATTTAAATTCCTCCACAATATGCATAAGGGACCCATCTAAAAACTTTATTTCAAAACAGGAAGCACAACAACGATTTTGTATTGTGGAAAACATCATGCAGCAAGACTTCTTCATGTTCAACAGAAGTTTATTAATGGACAGCCACTGTTGTACTTTATCAAAGTCAGATTGAAGAGTTCTTTGAACTTGCAGCAAATCCCGGTCAGAGGTATAGATGACAGTGTCATCAGCATAAAGCTCTAATTCACAATGTGAACAAACTTGTGCCAAGTCATTGATAAAGATCGAGAAAAGTAAGGGACCTAAGGTTGAACCTTGAAGAACACCTTTATCAACAATGAAATATTCTGACTGGAATCCTTGGTAAACAACACACTGGCGTCTATTATGCAAATAGGAGTTGAACCAGAGCACAGCATGTTTATTCAAACCAATAGAGTAAAGCTTATCCAATAGAAGGTAATGGTCAACCATATCAAAAGCCTTTGAGAGATCAATGAAAGCAGCTCCAATGAAATGAACATTATCAAAACCCGAAAAGACATAATTTGTAAATTTCAATATAGCAGTTAAAGTAGAAAAAATTGATCTAAAGCCAGATTGATGTGGAGCAACATGACATCATGACTTTGCGTAAACATACACGCCACTTTCAAGTCAAGTGGCGTGTTATCTATACGCATTTTGAGCTATCCGCGTGTATGTCCACGCCGAAATCTTTTGCGTGTATGTCTACGCCATTAAATGTCCGAGTGATTCCGCGTGTATGTGTACGCCGTTAAATGTCCGAGCGAAACGAAGCAAAATCTATATCTACATCTGTGGAGCTATCTTTTTTTTCCTAGGATGGTAGGAGAACACTCATAAATGGTATTAACCCCAGTGACGGGTAGGTTTAGGGACGGGGTGGGGGTAGGTCATATATCTATATATACATAATACAGTAATATAACGTTAAGTCAAAGGCGTTGATAAACACGCTGAAAAGCGATTATGCGTGTTGATAGCACGCCAAAAATGGAAATACGAATTGGCGTGTCATACATACGCCATTTCATGAGATCAGTCTGTGTGGAGATAAAATGTTATAATTATTAATTTACACAGTTAGTTGATTAAAAATTAATTTCTCAAAATTTTAGCAACTGCACAAATGATAGAAATCGGGCGATAATTATTCATATCTGATTGGTCACCACCTTTGAAAAGAGGTGTCACTCATGCAGCTTTCCAAATTTGTGTCACAGTACAGGTAGTTAGGGATAGATTAAAAAGATCTGCAAGAGGAAACATCAATATGTGAGCTGCAGTTTTGATAAAATTAGCTTCCAGATCATCAGGTCCTGCTCTGCACTTTAATTTAAGTTCCTGTAATACATTAAAGACATTAGTAGGCATAATCTTTTTTAAATAAAAGAGCCAGCAGGCATGGAAGAATAAGAAGACCATGCCAAACCATCAGAGCAAACAGATTTAGAACTACATAAAGACGAAGAATGATGATTAAAGGCATGGGCTATATGCAAAGAATCAGATAAAATGTTATTATCCTTACATATTTGTATCACAGAAGCATTTGTATTTTTGTTAAGAATATTATTTAAGTGTTTCCAGAAGTTCCAAGGGTTATTGAAATCACGAAAGAAACAGTCTCTATAGTAATTAGCTTTGGCATTCCTAGTTTCAGTTTTACATTTATTCCTTAACTGTCTGTATATTATCCCATCCGATTCATCTTTTGAGAAGCGATATTTAACCCAAACTTTATCCCTTTGTTTAAATAGTTGAAGTAAATTAGAATTTATCCATGGTAAATACCTACCTTTGACTTTAATCGTTCTCACTGGAGCATGTTTATCAATTATGGTTTTTACTTCAGTATGGAAGAAGTTCCCTTTCGAAGGGAACTCAACAATACGTCAACGACGCTATGGGGAACGCCTCAGGCGTGACAGGTGTCTGAAATCACTATCAAATCACGTCAATCATATTGACCGGCGACAGCCCGTGAATCATTAGCGTGAATGATTAACGTGCGACCTGGAAGTATAAAGGGGCGCCTTGCAAACATGACAAATCATCTCATCGTCTTCAGGGACTGTCTGTTTGAAAACGCTACTCAATGAAACGGTAAGAAAATGAAATGTACAGCACACGAGTGTGTTTTTTCCTGCCTGGGAGAAGAGCGCGCACGAGAGGTTCTCGAGGGAATCCTCTGTGTGAACTGTGAGCGTTTTTCTCTTAAAACGCTCCGCTCTCGTCTGGCCCTCTTCTCGAGTGAAGGGGGTTCAACGTCTGGTCCGCGTGGTCCCGCTCGTGCCGAGGCAGAGCGGCGACTTGCATCATGGGCTTCCAGATAGAGCTCATCGATCATCTTGAGAGTCCTGTAAACCTCTCAAATGATTTGACGGCTGACGAGGGCAAACTGCAGGCACCAATGGTTTCCTGCAGTTGCTGCTCTTCAGGACGAGCAGGAGATGGCTGAGGAGGTTTATAATCAGGTAGATCCTGAACCCTCTCAGCCACCCTGCCCCGTGTGTGCAGACCTGGTGGATGTTGTGGAGCGCGCCGCCAACAGGCTGTAGCTGCCATGGCGACGCGCTAGAGGAGAGACCGCTCGCGGTAGGCTTGGCGATCGGTTTCTCCCCTGCCATACACACCAGCTCAGGTGAGCCTTCCATTCCTTCCTGATCTTCACACGGAGATCGAGAGGGCATGGAAGAGCCCATACTCTGCCCGTATTCACCGACATCAGCGGGTTAATTTCGCTGATGTTGAGGGGATCGCAGAGCATGGGTATGTGTCGATGCCGCCCATTTGACGAGTCGTTTGCGAACTATCTCGTGTCTGGGCAGGCGTCGACACTGAGAGCTCCAACCCTGCCATCCAAACCGCTAAAGTCAGCAGCACGTTTGAATGGCAGAGCATACACGACAGCGGTTCAGGCTGGTGCTTCCCTGCACACTATGGCGATGCTGCAGGCATATCAGGCCGACCTGCTGCAGGATCCTGCATACCGCTGAGATCCGGTTCCACACCCAGGCAGGCGGGAGGGCCTGGCCCTTCACGGTCCGAGGACCGTAGACAGGGCCAGAGAGCCAGTGTCGCCTCTCGTGCGCCCCCTCCGTGGAGGAACAGGGCGCAGAAGAGGCGTGACTCCCGCAAGAAGAGGGATCTGAGGGAGGTTATCCAGCACAAGCGCACACAGTGTCGCTGATGGATAATCTCCCCGGAGGGCTTCATTAAAAAGAAATCCAGCCCTCTCCTCTCTTCTGACTCCCCAGACGTTCATTACATAAGGCCTGGGGCTGGGCCTATGATAAGAACGATGTTCCAATGGCCCGCCTAGGCTTGGCTAGTAGAAACGCCTCTTTCAGGCATGTAAAGTGGTGGACCCCAGGGTCATAAAGAACTATCTGGCGAGTCTTCACTCCGCACGCCGCAGGTGAGCTGACTGGTCTTTTAAGAGTAATTTTTTGTGAATTAAAATTCCGAGATGTATCTCTCTACAGACCTCGTTCCCTGTATAGAGCTATGGGGTCATGTCAAGGTAATAAGGTAAGAGAAGTTTCCTGGATCATTAGGGCCCTGAAGTTCCCCGTTAGGTGGCCAGAACGATAACTATGTTAGCCTTCGGGCTGTTAGCCACCTCAGGGTAGAGTAGTTGGTCTCTCTCTTAGAATTTTTTACTTAGAGTGTTGACTGATGCTAGAGCTTCAGATAGATCTTATGTCCGGCCCACGGGTCCGTTGACTTCTTCCTGAGTATTTCGCCCCTTGAGCTCTGTTTGGGTTTCATTAGGCTGAGCGATTCTGCAGCCCTTTGTATGGAATAATACAGACTATATTCTTTAGTAAGGCTGTGGCTCCTCCGAGCCCTCAGATTGATCTATGCTTGCAGGCTGGCCCTCACCAGGGCCGCCTCTGTAGCTGGCCTAGGCTGTGCCAGGGATAATAGAGGCGCTCTGCTAAAAATTTTAGCATTTCTTCCTCTGACCCTTCACTGTGTGAATGTTGGTTTCTAGCATCCCTGTATAAACAGCCTCCTCCCGTGGGAGTCGTTAGGCCAAGGCCCGCCCCCTTCTCTGCATTCTGGGGTGCCTAGAGTAATTCAGCGTGGTGCTGAGGATGGTTTGTAAGGACATGGTAGGCCTCAAACAGGCCTCCGTGGTATATATGTCTTTATTGAGCAGGGTTAGGCCGTCTTTCGCTTCACGAAGAAGACTGGGTTTCCTGCCCGACTCTGCCATGCAGAACTGGCCTACGGATTTAGGCCGCCAGTTTAGGCTTCACTCACCTCGCTGAGCTACTGCTCGAGCGCTAGGTTGTAGGTGGTTGGCTTTCATTCAAGCCCCACTCCCCTAGGTTGGGCACAGATACATTTCTGTCACCCCTAGAGCCGCTGGCAGGCCCGCACCCTGGTAACCTCAGGGTGAGGTGTGAGTATTCCCCTGTGATACAGGGTAGGTCTGAGCACTTCACTCCCAGTTCTGTTTTATCCCACCTCGCACCACTATGGCTCGGGTTGAGTATGAAGTAAGCTTCACTTCTTCTTTGGTCGAAGTACGCTCCCCTGAAGCCAGAGCATTGCCCTGAGCTGATGCCCATGCATAGATGGTAGGCCCCTGACTAACTGGGGCCTCCGTTGAGGCAGAGTGGCGTATGTTGTACTCCCCTTGTTTTAAGGGTGCTAGCTTTCTTGCGGAGTACACTGCCATGGACAATGTGATTAGGCACCAGGATGCTGTAGGCGCTGTGTAAACAGTTTTTCTGCCAACGAAGGCTGCGCCATTAGGTAGTAGGCCTCAGCAGGCCTCCTTGATTGGACAGCCCCCCAGAGGGCACTGTAGGCCAGCTCACTTTACGTGGTTGGCCTTGGTGGTTCGGGCAGTTGACTCACTGATGGGTAGTAGGCCTTAAACAGGCCTCCTCGGAGGTGAGTCCCAACATTGTGGGACATACCTTATAGCGCTACTGGAAGCCCATTAGTGAATTATGCTGTGTAGTATGGTTTCCAACAGTGTACTTTATGGCAGAATATGACTTGCTATTAGCTAGTAGGCCCGACCAGGCCTCCCTGATAGGCGAGTCCCCAGCTGGCTGGCCTTAGCAGGCCACCTTATACTTTCACCCGGACTCAGGGCTCAAAGCTACCAGTGGTTATCAGGTAGTAGGCCACTCAGGCCTCCCTGAAGGTGAATTCCCACTTAAGATGGTTATCAGGTAGTAGGCCTCACCCGGCCGCCCCGAAGGTGAATTCCCACTTACGTTGGCTATCAGGTAGTAGGCCTCTCTGGGCCTCCCTGAATGTGAGCTCCCAAATATTGTGGCTGTCAGGTAGTAGGCCGCTCTGGGCCTCCCTGGATGTGGGCTCCCAAATATTTTGGCTGTCAGGTAGTAGGCCTCTCCAGGCCTCCCTGAAGGTGAGCTCCCCACATACTGTGGTCGTAGGGTAGCAGGCCTCACCGGGCCTCCCTGAAGGTGAGTTCCCACGTACTGTGGTTATCAGGTAGTAGGCCTCACGTGCCTCCCTAAAGGATCAGGTAGTAGGCCTCTCCGGGCCTCCCTGTAACGCTCCCTAGTGGTGCTGGGTTTATGAAGCTAGTGGTCTCTTGCTATCAGTTTCAGCTAGCCTTAATAGGCAGCTGCTGAAGGCGAGCTTGCGCCCTGGCTCGCTAAAGTGTTCATTCTCTGCTAAAGGTTCCCTCCCAGAACCTTTTCTGCCTACAGCCTGGTTTGCCTACCAGGCAGACCTTGTGCTCCCCTCACGAGGGTCTCTTTGAGCATGCGGCTTCCTGAGTCTGGTCAGACGGTCGTAGGCCTCTCGTGAGGCCTCCCAGTTAGATCAGCCCTTAGGCCTTCACAGGCCTCCTCAGTGTTTTGAAACACAGACACTGGGTTGATCCGTGGATCGAGTAGAGAAACTCCCCTCGCTAGCAAGGGTCGGAAAGCACTATGCTGAGTCATACTCTCCGGGATATCCCGTCTCTGAGATCCGGGCCGAGTGGTTCACTGCCAGCTTCGCAGTCCCTCGGGTTGGATGCCTTACTTAAGGCATTTGTCCAGAGGCTCTGTCTTCAGACAGACAGGATTTGGCCAGACTAAGTGTCTATGTACTGGCGCCAGGTCAGGCCGTCCTGGTGGCATTTCGGGGTGAGTACGTTCCCCTGAATAGTGACTGGCTGGGGTTCCCTTGGGTTCCCTAGTCACATTCCCTAGAAGGGACCCCTTCTAATTGGAAGCTGAGGTTCCAGGCCCGGAGCCGGCCCAGGTAGACCTTTCATTTAACCATGTTTATGAAGGTTTTTCTGTGAGGCTGTAGCTTGGGCTATGACCGTAGGGAATGCTGTCACTGACAGCCCAGTGTGACCTGAGGGTGAGTGGTTCTAGCGTTTCATTTGAAGTTGCTGGTTCTGACAGTTGTCACTGCCACTTGGCATGCACTCCCCTTAGCATGGCGGCGTTGGTATATCGTTCCCCATAGCGTCGTTGACGTATTGTTGAGTTCCCTTCGAAAGGGAACGTCTCAGGTTACGACTGTAACCTATGTTCCCTGAGAACAGGGAACGAGACAATACGTCTCCCTGCCATGCCGCGGGGCTTGCCTACCGTACAGTCCCTTCAGACGATAAGGTGATTTGTCATGTTTGCAAGGCGCCCCTTTATACTTCCAGGTCGCACGTTAATCATTCACGCTAATGATTCACGGGCTGTCGCCGGTCAATATGATTGACGTGATTTGATAGTGATTTCAGACACCTGTCACGCCTGAGGCGTTCCCCATAGCGTCGTTGACGTATTGTTGAGTTCCCTGTTCTCAGGGAACATAGGTTACAGTCGTAACCTGAGACGTTCCATGCCTCTTCCACAAGTGGAATTAATTGAAACCTGTCCCATCTAATATCTAATAGATCACGTATGTAATAATCAACATTAATATTTTTACATTGCCTTATTGTGATATATTTAAAGGGGGAGCTCTGTATTTTAATTTTCCAGATCCAGTATATTATAGAATGGTCACTAAAGCAGTCTGATAAAACACCCGATTTGATAATCCTATCCGGATTGGAAACAAGGATCCAGTCAAGCAAGGTAGAAGAATGGCCATCAACTCTCGTGGGTTCTTTAATTAACTGAGTATGGCTTACACTGCCTAAAAGATTTCTATCACCTGAGGAAGACCGATCCAACCAATTATTATTAAAGTCACCCAGTATAATCAGTTCATTGTGTCTGTCAAGAGAATTAATTGTAGCCAAGATTCCTTTTAAGGAGTCAGTGGGAGCAGAGGGCAGTCTATAAATATTTCCGATAGTAAGCTGTTTGTTTTCATGAAAGATGATATTAATAAAAAGACAGTCAAAGTTAGTGGGCTCAACATTAGTAGAGACACACTCAGAGACCAGATTTAAATCAACATAAGTAGCCACACCTCCTCCTCTTGATGTCCTATCAACTCTATATAAAACATAATTATCAATTCCCACCTCATCATTAGTGATTTTATTATGAAGCCATGATTCAGAAATAGTGATTATATAAGGTTTATGTAAAGCAGCCCATACCCTGAGAAGATCAATTTTAGTAGCAAGGCTCCTGATGTTGAGATGAATGACTTTTAATCCTTTAATTGACTCAATAATTCACTGTTCATAACATTAAGCAAGGATAATCATGTGCATTTGATCTGATCATTATGTGAATGCTTGGTTAAAGAGTAATCTAGATTTAAACTGGGAGAGTGAGTCTGATCCGAACATTATCAGGAAGGTTTAGGAGCTAAATGTGAAAACGCTCTTCCTCCTTCAGAAGACTTAGATACCCAAGTACTATGAAAAGCCCAGAGTTTTGTGATCTTAAAGAGTATGATGGATTGTAAGGTGATAGAAGATTGGTTAAATACACATGAGCTAAACAATTTAGGGCCTTATAGGTCAGTAGCAATACTTTGTAGGTGGAATACAATACAGTGTAGCGATTATAAGATTGGTGATATATGATCATATTTTCTTCACTTGGTAAGAACTCTAGCAGCTGCATTTTGGACTAATTGTAGCTTGTTTATCGAGGATGCAGGACAACCAGCTTGTAATGGATTAAAGTAACTAGTAATTACATGTACTGTGTGAACTAACTTTTCTGCAGTAGTGTCGAGTAATCAAGTAAAACTAGTTCTGAGATACAGCCTTGGTCAGAAGCAAGAAGTAAGTCATTTGTAATTTTAACAAGTGCAGTTTCTGTGCTATGATGAGGCCTTAATCCAGACTGAAATGTTTCATACATATAATTATTATGCAAAAAAAGAGCGGAATTGAGCGGAAACAACTTTTTATAGTATTTTAGACATAAATTAAAGATTTGAGATGGGTATGTAATTTGCTAATTCATTTGGATCTAATTGTGATTTATTTATACTGAATAAAATTATAAACGCAACACTTTTGTTTTTGCCCCCATTTTTCATGAGTTGAACTCAAAGATCTAAAACTTTTTCTATGTACACAAAAGGCCTATTTCTCTCAAATATTGTTCACAAATCTGTCTAAATCTGTGTTAGTGAGCACTTCTCCTTTGGCGAGATAATCCATCCATCTCATAGGAGTGGCATATCAAGATGCTGATTAGACAGCATGATTATTGCACAGGTGTGCCTTAGGCTGGCCACAATAAAAGGCCACTCTAAAATGTGCAGTTTTACTGTATTGGGGTCCAGTGGTGCAAAAAGTGGGTATGCGCTATATGCGCATCATGGGGGCACCAAAGCGATGGTAAAAAAAAAAAATCTAATTTAAATAAGTTATATACATTTATATAAAATTTATATGAGTTAAATATAAAAAAGTTATATAAATTTTAGAGGACTAACAGGCTAGAGTAGGCGCCGATGCCTTCATAAGATTCCATCATAGAATTTATTTTGACATAGAAGGGTAATATCGCGAGTGGGTCGGGGGCGCCGTGAGCAGCACAGTATTGAGTTGTCGTTGAAACTCGTAAAAGATGGATAAAGCAAAAAAGCTGTTGGGGGCTAAAAATAGAAAAAGAAAGAGGGAAAAGGAGATAGCATGTCAAAGGATGCGACAGCAGCTAAATAAGTGGATGGTGAAAGGCAACAGGTAGGATTTAAAGTGTGACTTCTGTGGTTGGAGGAGACTTGCAAATATTCATGTTAACAGGCTAGCGTTTGCTAACACTGGGAATGTAGCAGCCAGAATATGTAGCTAGCTTAGAATATGCAAAACCGAGGTTGCTGAGCTGAAAACTATAAGGTAGCATGTACAATAAATGACAAGAATCTGGAAAACAACTTATGCAATATATCTGGTTTACCATGCAATCATGCATAGATTTGCTACCAAACTTGGAGGCTTGCAAATATTAATGTTAACAGACTGGCAAGTGTTTGCTAACTTAATGCAAAATAAAATTGCTGATATCTACATTTAGATTTTGGTTAAACCCTATGGTACCAATTTTGGGGGCGCCAAAATTTTTGCTGCATACCCCTCAACTAACACTGGGTAGTTGCACCCCTGTTGGTGGGGTCTGGGGGGGGTTCTGAAAACCAGTCAGTATCTGGTTGTGGATGAATGGCACAACAATGGGCCTCAGGATCTTGTCACGGGATCTCTGTGCATTCAAAATGCCATCAATATAATGCACCTGTGTTCGTTGTCCATAACATACGCCTGCCCATACCATAACTCCTTCGCCACCATGGGCCGCACGATCCACAACGTTGACATCAGCAAACCGCTTGTTTAATTCAGCAATATAATGATAAAAAAGAGGCAGACATGGGAGTGCAGCTCAGCAACTGTATTGACAACAGAACAGCGCGAGGACAACCACGCAAAAGCAATCGACTGCCGATCGCATGATTCATTACATACCATAACATCCCCCTTTACAAATATGAACTAAAGAATCCCCTTCTAAAGTAAGAAGTGAATAAGAACAAAATACTATATAAACTTTAGGCCACATAACATTTAAAGCAACTACAATAAACTTGACATGAATTATCGCTGACCATAGTGTCCTTGTTACATGAACTGTTCTTTTCCTTTCCAAAACTGCCACAGCAGAATTTCTAACTTATTACAAATCAAGCCTCTTGGGTGGCTTGGACAATCAGCCAGCCCTGGTGTAAGTGCATCCATCCAATGATGAGGGTTTGACAGGGCCAAGTGAAGCCTGTGTTATGGGTTTTGCAGGACGGTGAGTCAGCAGATGAAAGGGCCTCTACATACAGCATAAGAGGCAATTCGGGTTCAGTACTGTCCAATGCATGTGTGGTGGTTGACTCTGCCATTCTTAGGTGCACTCTGTTTCGTCTATATAGGGATCCAACCACATTCACAAGATAAGAGCGTGGCGCCACTTTCTTAAGGCATTTACATTTACATTTATTCATTTAGCTGAGGCTTTTATCCTAAGCGACTTACAATTGCTATATTTCAGAGGTCTCACGCCTCTGGAGCAACTAGGGGTTAAGTGTCTTGCTCAGGGACACAATGGTGTCTCACAGTGGATTCAAACATGGGTCTCTCACACCAAAGGCATGTGTCTTATCCACTGTGCCATCACCACCCTATAGTGGCCGACCAACCACCCAGGTGCCGACCCTCCATAGCGCAGGGTTTTCCCCTGGAATGGGCTTCATGCGAATCCTCTCTCCTATGTTCAGCTCTGGAAGATCACAAGCTGACCTATCATAATAGGATTTTGCTAACTGCTTTCGGAGGTGAAGCCGTTCCACAACCCTAGTTACAACACACGGCTCCAGAAGCTTGTTTGTTACTGGAAGAAACATTTTCAGTCTCCGCGACATCAACCTTTGTGCAGGGCTACTGTCCATGTCTTCAGCAGGGATGTTTCTCCAATGAAGGATTGCTTTCCAAGGGTCAGTTCTGTCATGCATAGCTTTGCGCAGAAGGTTCTTAGCAATCTTGACGGCTGACTCAGTCTTTCCATTTGATTTAGGATGTCTTGGTGAAGAAGTGACATGCTCAAATTCCCAGCTGGAGGAAAAACGCTTAAACAGAGCACCAAACTGAGGGCCATTATCTGTGATCACTCTATCTGGCTGACCATGGCGAGCAAAGTGAGCCTTGCAGCGCTTAATGACCATCTCTGCAGATAGATCAGTAAGCAGTTCAATCTCCCAAAAATCAGAGAAATGATCCACAATTAGAAGATAGTCCTTTTGGCGGTGACTAAACAAGTCCATGCTGACGATCTGCCATGGCCTGCTGGGGATGTCATGAGATAGCATGGTTTCCTTCTGTTGGTTCTGCTTGCATACTAGGCCAATACAGTGTATCACGGGCTTGACGATAACATGCGTCACCTCCTATATGGCTTGAATGTATGCGCTTGAGCATCTCTGGACATAGTGACTTGGGAATAATAACTTTCTGTCCACGGTACAAAATACCATCTTGCACACTAATTTCATCTCGATAAGGCCAGAATTCTCGGATGATGTGTGTTGTTTTTTCTTTCTCATCAGGCCAGCCTGCAAGGACAGAGGCCTTAAGGGCCTGTAGTGCATCATCCCTTTCAGTATGCTCCCTGATTGTCTTCAGCCACTGATCCGTCACATTCAAGTATTCTGCTTGGTTGATGAGTTGTACATCCTCTTGCTCTTTCTGCAGATGGCATATGGCATGCCACTGGTAAACTGCTCCCTTGACTCTACAGTCAGCAGCTGCCCTGCTCAACATGTCACTGATGAACATTTTAGACCCCGGCTTGTAGACAACCTTAAGACTGTAGATTTGAAGTGTCATGAGCATGCTTTGAAGTCGCTTGGGTGCACTAAAAAGTGGTTTGCAGAATATAGTGATCAAGGGTTTGTGGTCAGTCTCTGCTGTGACCAACTCTCGAACGTACAGGTAATGGTGAAATCTTTGGCAAGCGAAGACGATACTGAGACACTCTTTCTCGATTTGAGCGTAATTTTTCTTTGTGGGAGTGAGGGCTCTTTAAGCGAAGGCGACAGGCCATCCTTCTTGCATAAGACAGCACCCAAGACCACTTTGGCTGGAGGTCACTTTGTACTGTGATAGGCTTAGTAACATCATAATAGTGCAGCATAGGCATCGATGTAGCCATGGATTTAAGCGAACTGCATCGTCATGTTTGGGTACCCATGTTTGTGTTTTCGCCGAGCAAGCGCCGAAGTGGCTCTCAAACAGTCGACAAGTGGGGCATAAACTTGGCTAAATAATTAGCAAAGCCGATGATACGCTGTACACCTTTGGCATCTGTGGGGTTGGGCATGTCCATGATAGCCCCCACCTTCTCTTGGTCGGGCTTCAAGCCTGTGAATGAAAGGATATGACCATGGAACTTCACTTCAGGGACCTTGAATTGTAATTTTTTTAAACAAAGTCGTAGCTTGACCTCTCTGCAACGCTCCAACAGGGCCCGAAGCTTAAGATCATGATCACTTTTAGCTTGCTGGTCTGTGTCACCGCAGCCAACGACAAGAATATCATCAGCGAGGGGCTCAATCCCCTTTAAACCTGTTAACAGTTCATGCTGTTTCCGCTGATACACCTCAGGTGCCACAGACACACCAAACGGGAGTTTCCTGCCCCATGGGGTCCAGAAAGTGGTCATGAAGCTGCTCTCTTGGTCCAGCTTGCACTGTAAGAATGGATGTTTGGCATCAACCAAGGTGAAGATCCTTGGTTTAGGCAGTTTGTATAGCACATCCTCCAGAGTTGGCATTATATAGAGCGTTTCAAGGCTTTGTTCAGGAACTTTGGGTCCAAACAAATCCTCAGCTTTTCTGTTTTTTTACAGTCACCATCTTGCTAATCCAATCTGTTGGCTCTGTAACATCTGTAATATGACCCTCTGCCTGATTCGCATCCAGTGGGGCTTTGACGGCTGCTTTCATAGCGATTGGAACATTCCGGGGGGCACACTGTACTGGTGTAACACTGGTATCCAGCTCAAAGTGGACCTCACCGGGCAGAGATTCCATAGTCAACACATCACTGTATGTGTCAATTAAATGTTCCTTAGTCAGAGGCTCACACTTCATGTTCCATTTTGAGCACGTCATCTGGGATTGTAAACTGAATCAGGCCTAGTTGTTCATAAGTAGACCCTGAGAGAAGCGGACTTTGATTTGTTTCTACTATCTCAAATGACAGTTGGTATATCTCTCCTTTGACCAAACATCAAAAACACCCACGGAGTCCAGCGACTCGCCTGATTACAGCCATAATTTGACGTTACTGGGGCGGAGTGGTGTGTGCGGTGCCACCTTTACTTTATCCTTGGAGCTCATCACATTGCATGTTGCCCCTGAATCTAAATGACAACGCAGTGACTTGCCATGTAATCGCAAGGAAACAAACCATTTCTTCCCTTTCATGTGCACTGTGCTAATGGACTCAACTGTGTAAATATCATCATCACTGTCCCCAACCGGCTCCTCCGTGGAATATTCAATGCAGTGGAGCTTCCCCTCTGTAAATCTGCTTTTGCTTTTAAGACACACTTTAGCAAAGTGATTGTCAGTTCCACAGAGTCTGCATGTTTTGCCGTATGCTGGACAATGATCTCTGCGTCTTGAATGCACATTACCACAATATCGGCATGTCTTGCTTGTGTCTAAGAGTCCTGGTGAATTACTCTGCTTTCGCAGGTTAGGCTTGAATGGTTTCCTAGTAACAGCGTGAACCGCTTCGGCTGGAGGCATGCACGCGGTATCCATCGCTCCCATATGCATAGCAGTCTGTTCAGCTGTGCGACACATCTCAATGGCTGTGAGCAGTGTTAATTTTTTTTCACTCAACAACCTGCGTCTGGTCCCTTCATTTGTAATGCCCAGTACGATTTTGTCACGAATCATTTCATCCTTCAATCCATCATAATCACAAGTGATTATCAATCTTCTTTTTCTCTCAATCTGGTCACAAAATTGTCTATGGATTCCCCTTCCTCCTGTTTACAACAGCCGAACACATACCTCTCATAAATGTCATTTCTGGCAGCCTTGAAGTATGCATCCAAGGGCATCTAGGATGGTTTTAATGTCTCTCTGTTGCGCGTCTGTGAGATTCAAATTGTGCCGGTAAACATGTCTGCATTCAGATCCCATCACACTTCTCAACGTGGCAGCTTGGACCTCCCTGGTCTTTTCAGCCAGGCCCGTGTCCAGCGCATAATCCTCAAACTCTGCTCTGAATAAGTCCCAGTCAGCGCTCCAGCCTCCGTTCATGTTCATCGGTGACGGCGGTGGTATGTTAGCCACGATGTGGGCTGGTACGCCACTAGACGGGAGAGGCGAGGCCGCAGCATTATCAGCGTCCATAATCGAAGAAATGGTCGAAAGCAGCAGTTACAGCGCGAACTTAAGAACGAACGTGCTAGGCATCTTCTGACACTATGTTTAATGCAGCAGTATAATCATAAAAAAGAGGCAGACATGGGAGTGCAGCTCAGCAACTGTATTGACAACAGAACAGCGCGAGGACAACCCCGCAAAAGCAATCGACTGCCGATCGCATGATTCATTACATACCGTAACACTGCTCACCCACACGACTTGAGCATTTGCCCCCTCAAGTCGGTTATGACGACGAACTGCAGTCAGGTCGAGACCCCGATGAGGACGACGAGCGTGCAGATGAGCGTCCCTGAGACGATTTCTGACAGTTTGTGCAGAAACTGCAGCCAGCATGCCAATTGCACGCTCCCTCAAAACTTGCAACATCTGTGGCATTGTTCTCTGTGATAAAACTGAACATTTTAGAGTGGCCTTTTATTGTGGCCAGCCTAAGGTACACCTGTGCAATAATCATGCTGTCTAATCAGCATCTTGATATGCCACACCAGTGAGTTCAGCTCATGAAAAATACAGTATAATGTTTTATAATTTTGTTCAGTGTATATATATATATATTGCACTGTCTTCACCTCGGCTGCTTGTCACTGCGACTCCAACTTGGCCTTCAGGACCTACGGTGTCTCCAGGTCTCTATGTCTCCTCGGCTACGTCTCAGTCTGTAGTCCCCCTGGTTCCACCTGCCAATTCTCCACCATTGCTCTTTCCTCCCTCGACTCTGCCTTGGTCCTTCATCCTGGCTGTCTTTTGGGCCACATGCATTTTCCCTCTGTCATCACCTCCCTGACTCCTCCCTACATCATCCCTGCCGTGGCGTTTCCCTCTGTCAGCCTCTTCTTAGTTACATCACTCTCCAGCTCACATCACTCTCCAGTTCCACATCCTCCACCAGAGCCCCCACCCTACCTTCTCTGTTGGACTTTTAGTTATGACACGGGGATGCACCATCCGGGAGGGGGGTGTAATGTAACAAGTATTTTAGTTTCTTTGTGTTTCGGTTCTGTTCTGTTCCTGGTCCTTGTTTGTTTCTATGGAACTGTCTTCTATGTTACGTACCTGTGTATAGTTCTGTTGATTAGCCTCCCTCTAAGTTTTCCTCAGGGATTTGTCTTGCTTTTACTTTAAGTAAAGTTTAAGTTTACTATGCGCTGCTTAGCTAACTGTCAGGTTGTATCACAAGTCAAAAGTCAGATCGGGATTGGTCACATTCAAATATTCCTCCAGATCCTTTATGGGGGTATGCCAGTATGGGGACGAATCTGGTCATAGGTCTGTGCGCAGGACCTGTATGGCTCTTGTGGTCTTTGCTGAAGATCTGTGCCGATGGCTGTCATGTCGATGTGGCCTTCATAGGGGATTGTCTAGTAGACAGGGTCTCTGCCAACAATAATGTTAACAAATACAAGTTTTGATTTTAAAGTGCCCCTATTATTTTAAAAGGTTCCTAATTTGGTTTTGGAGGTCACCCACAACAGGTTTATGCATCAAAGATCATACATTTCTAATAATGTACAGTGCACATCACCACATTTTTCAATGATTATCAAACGACTCGTCGGATGAATCAGTCTCTCTAAATGCCTCCTTTCCACGAGCTACTCTGCTCCGATTTGTCAGATGACCAAGTCTGTTGTGATTGGTCAACCGCTTACACTGCACATCGAAAACAAAATTCCAAACATAACTGAACCTCAACTCAGGAAGCATCCTAAAGCTCAGTGACTGTAACCACTGTAAAGACAGCAACAATGGCGTTGATTTTACCATATCAATCCGAGCGTGAGTCCAATGATAAAACATGGGAAGAACTAGAACTCAACCCAAACCGGACGAGCAAGGACAACTAGAGCAGGACGTTTCTCAGTGATACACTACTCAGTTTGAGGTACATTATGAGATGTTGCAGCTGTAATTCCTCAGCATCAGCATTAACAACTGTATTTCCATCAACAAACCAATGTCTATATTTCTAATTTATTGTGGTGCACATGTGGGAACTGCAATAACTGTATCAGCGCCTGTTAGCCGAGCAGTAACATGAATGACTGATGTAACAATAAAGTTTGCAAAACAAATCTTTCGCAATCCTTTTTCATTACTCAAAGTAGTAAGAACGACAGACAATCTGCATTAACAGACACAATTTTAGGTAATAGTGGCACACAGCTGCTTAGCAGATCTGTTTCAGTAAAACAGCAATAACGTGAGTTAGCCGGTTAGCCGGAGACATGTACAATATAAAACACAAAACTACGTATTTTGAACACCATGTGGAAAATATATACATCAATAATTAATCATTCTTACAGGTTGTGATTCTGAGGAGCAAGCTGGTCCAAATACTGTCCCATCTTTGCAAGAGCAAGCGTTTTGCAAATCCCGCGTTGAAGGGCGGGTGAAGTTGTTTGAGTTGTAGAAGGTTCTCTGTTAGTATTGGTGAGTTTACTTCAAATGCAGCGCCTTTTACATGTGGGGTTCTTCAAGGTTCTATTCTTGGTCCGATTTTATTCTCCTTGTATATGCTTCCCCTGGGGTCGATTTTTAGGAAACATGGCATCTCCTTTCACAGTTATGCTGACGATACCCAAATCTGTTTGCCCCTGGGATCAAATAACATGGGTCTGGATACTCTTTCGGCTTGTCTAGTGGATGTAAAGGCCTGAATGTCCCTAAATTTCTTCACCTTAATGAAGGCAAAACTGAGATTATAGTTTTTGAATCTTCAGAAGCTGCTAGCTCCCTTTGCTGAAATTTTGGCCTTTTGTCTCCATGTGTGAAACCATTAGTGAAGAATTTGGGCGTGTTTTTCGATAGGGCTCTCAAATTTGACAAACAGATTAGTATGGTAGTCAAAACCATTTTTTTCATCTCCGAGTACTAGCTAAAGTTAAATCATTTATTTATTTTAAGGACTTTGAAAGGGTGATTCATGCTTTTATCTCAACAAGGCTTGACTATTGTAATTCCCTCTATTTGGGCATTAATCAAGCATCTCTTAACCATCTTCAAATAGTACAGAATGCAGCTGCTAGGCTCCTTACTGATGTGCACAAACGAGAGCACATTACTCCAGTTCTGAAATCTTTGCACTGGCTCCCAATCCGTTATAGAATTGATTTTAAAGTCTTGATGCTGGTTTTTAAATCCTTGAATGGATTGGCTTCTGTATACAGTTCTGATTTATTATCCATTCACAATCCTGGAATGTCTCTTAGGTCATCCAACCAGAGACTATTAAATGTTCCTCGGGCTAGATTGAAAACGAGAGGAGATCGAGCTTTTGCCGTGGCTGCACCAAAACTTTGGAACAGCCTACCTGTTTTTATTAGAACTGCCTCTACACTGCATGAGTTTAAAGCAAATCTCAAAACCTCAAAATCTTTTTTCTTTGGCTTATAATTGTAGCTGATTTGTGCTGTGTTTGGTCTGTTCTGTGTTCTGAAATTTATGTTGTACATGGTGTTAAATGCTGATGATATCTGATATAGTGTACAGCACCTTGGTCAACAATTGTTGTTTTTATTGGTGCTATATAAATAAAGTTGAGTTGAGTTTGCAACTTTACAACTTTTCAGACCGTTTACATTCACAGACAGCTATATTACACACTGCATGAAAGGGAATATTCAAAAAATCATACAGGTAATAGGGGCACTTTATTTATGTATTAGTAAATGTTGAAACCAACATTAACTAAGATTAATAAAAGCTACGTTCATTCTTAGTTCATGTTAACTGTTGCTAGTAAGGAATTTGAACTGCACTTCTAAGACTAAGGTAAGATCTGTTAATTGTTGCCAGTTTAAGAGCTGTCCAGTTGAAGTTTCAGTTGACACTTTGTATACTTTGAGCTGTTAATAAAGTAGACGCAGGTCTGCTTATTTCTAGCATCTTAAAATTTTATCCTCTTTTTTCTTCTTGTAATACAATTCTTTTGAATATCATGCCATTACTAATCCTGCCAAAGTTAATCTGCTTGTCATCTACCGAGGATGGCACACCCCTGGTAGTCCTGTCTTGCATAGCATGTTCATTATTTTGGGGGCGGAGCACTGAAGGGAGGGGTGTGTTTGTTTGAGTGTCAATTTCTATTTCAAGAGAATTTTTTTCTGTTTCTCAGAAATCGCTTACTGCACATTTAACTTTGTTGCAAATGGCTGTTTATCTTTTCCCTCTCTGAGCCAAAGCCTCAGAACTTGGTCAGTCCACTTTTGTCTCCCTACCATTGAGACTAGGTATGTGCTGTATCTGTTATTGTCTCACTGGACGAATCAAACAATTGTTTGATTAACATTAGTGAAACAGACTATATATTAAGACCTACTGTACCGCATGGATCTAATATAATGTTACACATCAGGGCCCTTGTTCATAAAGATTCTAAGAATCCTCTCAGAAAACTTAATTTAGCTTAAAATCTTTTACGTAGGAGTCTTAGCTTAAGAGCGATTCGGGACCGATCTGAGAGCAACTCTGAGTAAGGAAAAGACAAAAACTTGTATCTTAGTGAGGAGGCGGGGCTGACCCCGTTGCTATGTATGACACAATCTTTTGAAGACTGTGATTGGTTGGTTGTCCAAGAAGGGAAAAAAAGAGTGATTTTAAGTATAGGGTCTATTCTAAGCCTTCACTTTGAAATTACATGCGTCATTTTTCCTATTTGACCATTCTCATACACACACACACACACACACACATTATATATGTGTATATAAATCCTTTTTTTTATTTACCATACTGTTAATTTCCTATAAGGTATTTGATTGGATTAGAATGATAAAAATTGTTCCACTGTCTATTTAAGTGGTGGTTTGAATGTTGGTTTGAATGTAGCAAACATGGAATAAAAAAACAAGAAGGACAAGAAAGCTCAACTGGACAGAGGAACAGTGTTTACTGTGAGCCCAGTTAGTGGATGAACACAAGGCCATCCTTAAAGGAAAATTCAGGCCGGGTGTCACAGCACAGAAGCAGACGTGGGAGCTTATAGCGGTTAATAATAAATTATTTAGGGTTCATTCCCCCTGCTTGTGCGGAAGCCTGCTATATTCATAAATGCATTTTTTTGTGCTTGGAAGGTGGGAATGTCCAGTGTAAACAAAATTAACTGCGACACAATAAGAGGTTCTGGAATGCTGTAATTGTTTGTGATCACTCTGCTTACAGAAGGTTGTGACAGACCCAAATCATCACTGCTGCATTGATACATTTTCCCAGCTGCCAAATATCTTAATGTACAGTGGTGATTTAATTTCTGGCACTACGCCATTCCTGCGCTGTGTCGGAGATGTTATTGTGTCTCTAATAAAATCGGTCACAAACATGTTCCCTGCACAATCTAATCTATAGTGTCTTATTAACTCACTGTCATCTATTGTCTGTCACGACACACACAGGAGATAGACAGCAGATCCAAGTGCAGTAAGGATGTTTTAATGGGTAATCCGTAAAGCGTAAATCCAGTCCAGGCAAAGGTCAAATACAGTGTAAACAATCCAAATACAAAAATAACAAAACACAAGGAACAATCAGGAACAGACCAAGAAGTGTCAGACATAACAACGACTCCGTAACACATACTGACACAGACATGGAATATATACACACAGATCTAACAAGACTAACAATGAACAGCTGAGACAATGATTACAGGGAACAGCTGAGTGTAATGAACAGTGATAAGTGACAGACAGAATGCTGGGAATTGTAGTCAATGTGAAAGTCACCGTGAAAACGAGGATCTCTAGTGACACCCGGGGAAACACAAACCAGACACTGTGACATAACCCCCCCCCTCTACGGAGCGGCTATCAGATGCTCCACGACAACAAAACACAAGGGTTCAGAAGGGAGGTGGAATGGTGGAGGATCAGGGGGAGGGATGGTGGGCCAGGTCCATGGAAGGGAACCGAAACAGGGGGTGATGGTTTAACCGGGGACCAGGGCAAAACAGAGAGTCTATCGGTCGGCCAGGGCGAAGCAGACAGTCCATCGGGCGGCCAGGGCGAAGCAGACAGTCCATCGGGCGGCCAGGGCGAAGCAGACGACCCATCGGGCGGCCAGGGCGTAGCAGACGACCCATCGGGCGGCCAGGGCGAAGCAGACGACCCATCGTGCGGCCAGGGCGAAGCAGGCGGTGAAGACCCCTCGGGCGGCCAGGGCGGTGAAGTCCCCTCGGGCGGCCAGGGCGGTGAAGACCCCTCGGGCGGCCAGGGAGGTGAAGATCCTTCGGGTGGTCATTGCGGTGATGACCAGGGCAAAGACGACCACTCAGGCGACCACGGCTCAGGAAAAGGAACAGACACTGGCTCCGGCTCTGGAACAGCAGACACTGGCTCCGGCTCTGGAACAGCAGACACTGGCTCCGGCTCTGGAACAGCAGACACTGGCTCCGGCTCTGGAACAGCAGACACTGGCTCCGGCTCTGGAACAGCAGACACTGGCTCCGGCTCTGGAACAGCAGACACTGGCTCCGGCTCTGGAACAGCAGACACTGGCTCCGGCTCTGGAACAGCAGACACTGGCTCCGGCTCTGGAACAGCAGACACTGGCTCCGGCTCTGGAACAGCAGACACTGGCTCCGGCTCTGGAACAGCAGACACTGGCTCCGGCTCTGGAACAGCAGACACTGGCTCCGGCTCTGGAACAGCAGACACTGGCTCCGGCTCTGGAACAGAAGACACTGGCTCCGGCTCTGGAACAGCAGACACTGGCTCCGGCTCTGGAACAGCAGACACTGGCTCCGGCTCTGGAACAGCAGACACTGGCTCCGGCTCTGGAACAGCAGACACTGGCTCCGGCTCTGGAACAGCAGACACTGGCTCCGGCTCTGGAACAGCAGACACTGGCTCCGGCTCTGGAACAGCAGACACTGGCTCCGGCTCTGGAACAGCAGACACTGGCTCCGGCTCTGGAACAGCAGACACTGGCTCCGGCTCTGGAACAGCAGACACTGGCTCCGGCTCTGGAACAGCAGACACTGGCTCCGGCTCTGGAACAGCAGACACTGGCTCCGGCTCTGGAACAGCAGACACTGGCTCCGGCTCTGGAACAGCAGACACCGGCTCTGCAACAGACGGCACCGGCTCCGGCTCTAGAACAGCCACTGGCTCAGGAACAGACACTGGCTCAGGAACAGACGCCGGCTCAGGAACAGACACCGGCTCAAGAACAGACACAAACACAGAAACAAACACTGGTTCAGGAACAGATGCTGGCTCCGGCTCAGGTACAGCAGACACTGGCTCCGGCTCTGGAACAGCAGACACTGGCTCCGGCTCTGGAACAGCAGACACTGGCTCCGGCTCTGGAACAGCAGACAGCAGCAGGATCCGAGCCAGACGCTCCAGATAGTCCAGGTCCAGGAAGGCAGACGGAACGTGAACAGTCTCTGACTGGGCAGACGGGACGTGAACAGTCTCTGACTTTGCAGACGGGACGTGACCATTCTCTGACTGGGCAGACGGGACGTGAACAGTCTCTGACTGGGCAGACGTGACGTGAACAGTCTCTGACTGGGCAGACGGAACGTGAACAGTCTCTGACTGGGCAGACGGGACGTGAACAGTCTCTGACTGGGCAGACGGGACGTGACCATTCTCTGACTAGGCAGACGGGACGTGAACAGTCTCTGACTGGGGAGATGTGACGTGAAAAATCTCTGACTGGGCAGACGGAACGTGAACAGTCTCTGACTGGGCAGACGGGACGTGAACAGTCTCTGATTTTGCAGACGGGACGTGACCATTCTCTGACTGGGCAGACGGGACGTGAACAGTCTCTGACTGGGCAGACGTGACGTGAACAATCTCTGACTGGGCAGACGGAACGTGAACAGTCTCTGACTGGGCAGACGGAACGTGAACGGTCTCTGGGATAACAGCGGACTGCACTAGGACGGCCTCTGACACCATGCTGTATGCTTGCTGTACAGGGACGGCCTCCGAAATGACTGTGTGTTGCACAGGGACGGTCTCCAAAATGCCCCCGCACTGCACAGGGATGACCTCCGAAATGGCCGCATGCTGTACAGGGACGGCCTCTGAAATGGCCGCATGCTGCACAAGGACGGCCTCCAAAACGATCGCACGCTGCACAGGAACGGCCTCTAAAATGACCGCATGCTGTGCAGAGACGACCACCGGGGCGTTGGGGAGATAAGAGGCCCTTCTCCTCCTCCTCATTTCTTGATGGCGAGGTGCAGCCTCAGTACCAGACGGGACCAGCGGTGAGGACCCAGACCGGATGAAACCAGCAACGACGATCTTGTGCTGGGCGGAACCAGCTGCGAAGATCTTGTAAAGGGCGGAATCAGCAGCGAGGATCTCGTGCTGGGCCAGTCCGATGGCTCCGGACCAAAACAAATTTTTAGGCGGAGGACGGTGTCGTGGAACTTGTCGACCACCTCCTCCCCTGCAACCTCCCCGAGTTCCGGAAAACCTCGCCAGCCGTGTCCCCAGAAACGACTCACCATTTCTGCTGGAAGACTTCGCTGAGGTTTTAGCTGCTGCTGCTTCCTCAGTTAGCTGGGCCCATAAGGCAAAACATTGGTGAATATTTAGTCGGGGCGCTTCCTCCCCAACCTGCAACCCTCCTTTCTGCGGTCCCCTTCTTTCCCCATATACGGGAGAAGGATTACAGAAACCCGAACTGCTGGATCTGTTCATAAGGACGGAGTCGTTCTGTCACGACACACACAGGGAGATAGACAGCAGATCCAAGTGCAGTAAGGATGTTTTAATGGGTAATCCGTAAAGCGTAAATCCAGTCCAGACAAAGGTGAAATACCGTGTAAACAATCCAAATACAAAAATAACAAAACACAAGGAACAATCAGGAACAGACCAAGAAGTGTCAGACATAACAATGACTCCGTAACACATACTGACACAGACATGGAATATATACACACAGATCTAACAAGACTAACAATGAACAGCTGGGACAATGATTACAGGGAACAGCTGAGTGTAATGAACAGTGATAAGTGACAGACAGAATGCTGGGAATTGTAGTCAATGTGAAGGACACCCTGAAAACGAGGATCTCTAGTGACACCCGGGGAAACACAAACCAGACACTGTGACATTGTCTGCAACACATTTCTTCTCCCTCTTTGTCTTTCTGCCATTTTCTCCTCTGCTAAAGAAACTCTTAAGCCTCTTAAAAGTCCTCGTCCGTGCTCCTAACAATTTTGACCTTAAGACCTCTTTTAAGGGTTAAGATGATTTCTGAATTACTTTTTTCTTTACTAGGATTTTTTCTTTAATTTTAAGAGTAAACGCCCACATTTCTAAGATTTTTCTTAGAATTTTGTTACTAGGAGCTATTCTTTGCATTAAGATTCTTTATGAATACGGGCCCAGATGTTTTCCCCCTAACAGTTAACTAAACGTTCACTTAAGACATGAATACTTGCCAAGACAGATATTCTGAAATACTGTAATTCTGTGTATATGTGTATATCGGGATAACGCGCTATCTGTGGTGTCTTTGTGCGGTCTAGAGATGTGCACGAATAGTCGAATATTCGATCTGTAATTATTATTCGAAAAATAAAAATACTGATCGAATTTTACTGCATTGCTTTGCTGGCCTTTGCTGCAGTGAATCCATTAACAGTCTATGGATAAATCCCTAGTACTAAAACATGCAGTTATAATTAAATGCACTGGGTCGCGCTGTGAAGCATGTTGGAAATGGTGGCACATCTCGATTGGCATCCTCTTCTATTGGGGGATCTGGGCATCCCTGTTGTTTCAGTTGTGAAGAACAGCTTTTACAATGATGACAGTGCAGCATCTTCTTGGTTTGAACCAAAGTGTTTTCCGAAGGCACTGAAAGCGACTCTACTAGACCCCTGTTGTGCTTATGAGCCTGGTTTTAGTGCCATTGTTCAGCTGTTGTTGGGTGCAAGTATGATGTAAAACTAAAACCGGGAAGGAGAAGACCGCCGCTGCCATGCAGAACCCGCCGGGAACGCCATTTGCGGACCTCATCCAAACGCTCGCGGGTCTTCACAGGGAACAACACCACGCCCTGCTGGCCGTAAAGGAGGAGCAGGATCAACGGTTCCAGCTGCTCCTCCAAGGCCAGCAAGAAGACCGCGAGCTGTTCCGGAGCTGGCTCGACCGCGAGATTCGGGCCGTCCCCAATCCAGCTACGGCCTCTTTGAGAGGTCGGCCGAGGCCCGGAGATGGCCCCGAGCGGACTGGCCCCTGCGGCTCATCCCCCTACTGTCAGGCGAGTCGCAGGTAGCCGCCCACCAACTGCCAGTCCAGAATCTCCTGGTCTATGAAGACCTGAGGCGCGCCATTCTCCAGCGGGTCGGCCGGACCCCGGAACAACATCGCCAGCGGTGCAGGTCCCTGGGCCTGGACGAGTCCGGCCTGTTGGCGCTGCGGGGACCCAGGACACTTTATAGACCGGTGTCCGGTGATGGAGGTGGGGACACTGATCCAGATCCCCGACGCGCCGCAGGCTGCCCCCGATCAAGCTGACCTGTACCAGATATCAGTGAGTATCAAGGGGGGTACTCATCAGGCTTTGGTGGATTCAGGCTGCAACCAAACCTCCATTCATCAAAGCCTGTTCAACCTGGGGCATTGGATAACAGCCGCATGGTTAAGGTGCGGTGTGTGCACGGGGTGGTGGTGAGTTATCCTATAATGCCTGTGGTAATTCAATTTAGGGGACAAAAACATAGCATAGAGGTAGCAGTTAACCCCCACCTCCGGCATTGGATTACAGTGAGCCGCCTGAAAAAGCATTTCCCGGCGGCTCACTGTAATCCAATGGCCGGGCATTTAGGTCAAACGGCGAAACTAAACTGTCTCATGGCCTGATTCTTTTGGCCGGGCATTCACGAGAACGTGCGCAGGTGGTGCGTGTCTTGTCGTGAATGTCAGTTGGTGAATCCACCGGCCAATCCAAAAGCACCATTGTGCCCCCTTCCATTAATGCAGGTCCCCTTCGAACGAATTGGTATGGACCTCATTGGCCTCATGGCCATTAGAACGGTCAGCACGTGGGCACCGCTTTGCGTTAGTCCTGGTGGATTACGCAACGCGGTACCCCGAAGCAGTCCCGCTGCGTAACATTTCTGCCAAAAGTGTTGCAAGCGCGCTCTTCTCGTTAATCTCCCGGGTGGGAATCCCTACGGAGATTCTCACCGATCAGGGCACGTGTTTATGTCACGAACTATTCGCGAGCTTTACGAATTATTGGGCGTTAAATCGATTCGCACTAGCGTCTACCACCCACAGACAGACGGGCTAGTGGAACGATTTAATCGCACTTTGAAGTCCATGATTCAGAAGTTCGTTCACGGAGAAGCCAAAAATTGGGATAAGTGTCTAGAACCCCTCTTGTTTGCTGTACGCGAGGTCCTCCAAGCCTCCACAGGGTTTTCCCCCTTCGAGCTTCTCTATGGGCGTCAGCCCTGCGGGGTATTGGACGTTCTTAGAGAAACTTGGGAGGACGGACCGTCCGCTAGTAAAAACGAAATTCAGTATGTCTTGGACCTGAGAACAAAACTCCACACTTTGGGGCGGCTATCAATGGAGAATTTGTTACAGGCCCAGGGCAGACAGAGTCAGCTGTACAACAGGGGGGCTAGACTGCGTCAATTTGCACCGGGAGATAAAGTACTTGTATTACTACCTACTTCCAGCTCTAAATTACTCGCCAAGTGGCAAGGACCGTTTGAGGTCACACGGCGGGTTAGCGATCTCAATTATGAGGTGGTTCGAACAGATAGGGGCGGAGCACATCAAATTGATCATCTCAACCTCCTCAAAAAGTGGGTTTAGGCCGAGTCAGTTATGCTGGCGACGGTAGTGAGCGGATGGGAGGATCTCGGGCCAGAAGCGACCACAAAACCACAATCTCTCGCGCTGGCTCTTGGTGGAGATCACCTCTCACCCTCCCAGCTCTCTGACATTAAAAATTTACAAGCTGAATTTGCTGATGTGTTCTCGCCCCTGCCTGGCCGAACGGACCTCATTCAGCACCACATTGAGACGGAACCGGGTGTGGTGGTGCGCTGCCGCCCATATCGTTTACCTGAACACAAGAAAAAGGTAGTTCAGAACGAATTAGAGGCTATGCTGGATATGGGGGTAATAGAAGAGTCCAGCAGTGACTGGGCGAGCCCGATAGTTTTGGTTCCTAAAACCGACGGCTCGCTCCGGCTCTGTGTAGACTATAGAAAGGTGAAGTCGGGCTGAGTCGGGCGTTGGGGGTATGTGGCGAGGGGGGCGTGGTCTCGGGAAGTCTGTAGCGAAGTAGGTCAAGTGCAAATTTTGAACACCTGTGTCTGATTGCAGTGATTGGCGTGGAGACCGCATATAAGCTGCCAGGAAGGAGAGAGCGAGGGAGAGAAGCTCCTGAGACTCGCACGCACCCCGCAGCCGAAACCCGCAGTGTACAAACGGATTGGAAAGAGTTTTTGACTGAATGGACATGCAATGGGAAGAGTGGTCGTTTGACTGAACCTTGAGAGCTGGAGACATACAGCGAGAGCTGGTACAGCGGGCAGAGTGTTTTCGTATTCAAATGCTGTAGTGGTACACTACGGTGAAGGCGCTTGAGCGCACCTTTCTTTTGTTCTTTTATTGTTCTAAATAAAGTGCGAGTCCCAAGTTCGCCGACCCTGTCTCCTTCTTCCTTCACCCACATACACTGAAATTGACTAAACCGGGAATCATGAGTTGCACCTTTCCAACGTGCAACATTGTTTGAAAACGGCAATTGGGGGGTGTCCACACCTTGGACATTTATGGAAAACCAATTCTTTCGGTTCCTGTATTCTTCAGCATCTGGAGTTGAGGGACATTTTATGGGAATAAGGGTTTCATATGCAACCTGACTCCTTGGAAGTTCCCATATTCATAGATTGTACCTTGTGGTTAGCCTGGGTTGAAGCTTCAGGGAAGTTTATGTAATGTGTTCTCAATTCACAAATGGCCCAACATACTCTGTGAATGACTTTACATATTGTTGATTCACTGACACCACATAAATCGCCAGTTTCTCTGTGAAAGGTGTCACATGCCAAAAACCTTGAAGTTATGAGCACCTGCTGACAAACTAGAACAGGCTGTCCTCTTTGAGTCAGAGATGAAAGCCTGGGTTCTAAAAGTGAAATAATCTCCGTTGAATATATTTTATGCACTCAAAAACAATCTTGAAAACTTATTTAATCAGAATGGTGCAATGGGTCACTTATGTCTGCAAGAACGAGTTCAAGTAATCCATGTGTCTTCTTTGACAAACGACCTTAATCTGATGGTAAACCTGCCTCCTGGTAGGTTTAATTTGAGGCTCAATTTAGTTCTGGAGTAGCTCTAGTCTTCCTCCAGGAAATTAGCTTGTTCAACTACACTCACCGAAATGATTATTAGGAACACCTGTTCAATTTCTCATTAATGCAATTATCTAATCAACCCATCACATGGCAGTTGCTTCAATGCATTTAGGGGTGTGGTCCTGGTCAAGACAATCTCTTGAACTCCAAACTGAATGTCAGAATGGGAAAGAAAGGTGATTTAAGCAATTTTGAGCGTGGCATGGTTGTTGGTGCCAGACGGGCCGGTCTGAGTATTTCACAATCTGCTGAGTTACTGGGATTTTCCAGTACAAACATTTCTAGGGTTTACAAAGAATGGTGTGAAAAGGGAAAACATCCAGTATGCGGCAGTCCTGTGGGCAAAAATGCCTTGTTGATGCTAGAGGTCAGAGGAGAATGGGCCGACTGATTCAAGCTGACAGAAGAGCAACTTTGACTGAAATAACCACTCGTTACAAACGAGGTAAGCAACAAAGCATTTGTGAAGCCACAACACGCACAACCTTGAGGCGGATGGGCTACAACAGCAGAAGCCCCCACCGGGTACCACTCATCTCCACTACAAATAGGAAAAAGAGGCTACAATTTGCAAGAGCTCACCAAAATTGGACAGTTGAAGACACCGAAAAATGTTGCCTGGTCTGATGAGTCTCGATTTCTGTTGAGACATTTAGATGGTAGAGTCAGAATTTGGTGTAAACAGAATGAGAACATGGATCCATCATGTCTTGTTACCACTGTGCAGGCTGGTGGTACTGGTGTAAGGATGTGGGGGATGTTTTCTTGGCACACTTTAGGCCCCCGTTTAAATGCCACGGCCTACCTGAGCATTGTTTCTGACCATGTCCATCCCTTTATGGCCACCATGTACCCATCCTCTGATGGCTACTTCCAGCAGGATAATGCACCATGTCACAAAGCTCGAATCATTTCAAATTGATTTCTTGAACATGACAATGACTTCACTGTACTAAAATGGCCCCCACAGTCACCAGATCTCAACTCGATAGAGCATCTTTGGGATGTGGTGGAACGGGAGCTTCGTGCCCTGGATGTGAATCCCTCAAATCTCCATCAACTGCAAGATGCTATCCTATCAATATGGGCAAACATTTCTAAAGAATGCTTTCAGCACCTAGTTGAAACGATGCCACATAGAATTAAGGCAGTTCTGAAGGCAAAAGGGGGTCAAACACAGTATTAGTATGGTGTTCCTAATAATCCTTTAGGTGAGTGTATGTACTAAACTAAGTCTAAGACTATTTAAAACCATGACAGAGAAAGCAGATTTCAGTTAATCTGGTTTAAAGGGCCATTTTAGTCCAGGACTAGGCTTAATCTCTGTCAGGGGAAAACACTCCTGTATGTATTTACCTGAGTTTACTTTATTATTAAAGACATCTCGTATTGGAACCTGCAGTGGACTCTCATCTTCATCTTTGTGACATCCACAATCTATTCCTCCATCTCTGCTGTCCAACAGACCCGTACAGCAACTTGTTTCGGGGCCAGAGTTTCAAAAGCGCTCTTATTCACTTCTGTCTCCTTGTATACACTCATTAGCTGTTGTAAAAGTAGATGTAATCATAATCATCCCGATTTAAAATCCTAAATATTAAACTGATATTATCGGGGCGGTCCTTATGTGTCTGTGAGCAGATTGGGAGTTTTAAGATTGGATATTACCAGATTAAGTGTCAAACATCGGAAACCACAAAGGTCTTTGACAAGATTTTTCCTCAGATTGTCAAGAGGGGAAAAAAAATTGCGATACATTGCCATAAACTTCGGTAGTCTGAGCCCGGCCTTAGATTGCAGTGGTGCACTTCAGTTCATCACTGTTATGATTCTTGTAAACTCTGGGGATAAGGCCAGTTTCCTGGATTTTGACTTGCCATTGACCATAAATGGTTGTAGTCTACTAAGTCCCTCAATGGCATTCAACTGGAGAGTTTCACCCATATCACTGTCCTGATGAGCATGATCTCGAAATCATACAGAACCAAATTAGGCCCTAAATGGTCAAGGTGTTCTATTACATCATTATCCATCATGCTCATTACGTTCACAAAACTCAGTCCTATTGGTAACAATGAGGTTCATTAGTTAACCTTAGTTAACTACCTTAACATGAACTAAGAATGAACAATACTTCTACAAGATTAGGTTCATTAGTTAACATTAGTTAACTACCTTAACATGAACTAAGAATGAACAATACTTCTACAACATTTTTTAATCTTAGTTAATATTAAATACATTTACTAATACATTATTTAAAACAAATGTTGTATTTGTTAATATTAGTTAATGCACTGAACAAACAGTGATCAGCTGTATTTTTATTAACTAACATTAACAAAGATTAATAAATACTGTAACAAATGTATTGCTCATTGTTAGTCTCATGTTAGTTACTACATTAACTAATGTTAACTAATGAACCTTATTGTGAAGTGTTAATGTCCTATTGATAGTACCTGCTCAGTGGGGATTTCTTTAAGACTGCAAGGGAAGCTCGGCTTCCCCAATAATGTGACATTTGAGACTGCTGCACCTCTCTCTTCTTCTTCATCTCCAGTTCTACTTGCAGTATCTTCATTTCATGCTCCTCCTTAAGATACTTTAACGTTCATGGAATTCATTAGCCAGCCTTTCATGGACAGTGAGTCTTTTCTTAGGGTGACAGTTCTGGCAGACATTGCCACCATTGCTTCTGAGGATGTGGAGGGTAAACTGCCTTGCAACTCTTTAGTTCTGTCTATATGACTTTCTCCTTAAAACAAGACAAGTTCATACATATATATATATGAGAATAAATACAGATTAATGGGAAGATGTGTGATGACACAAAGCAAATTAAAGTTTGAGAGAGAAAGAAAAGTGAAAGTGAAATGTATTCATATACTTAGGTGTGTGTGATCCATCATCTGAACTATCTAGATGGTCATCATCTGGTATGTTCTCCAAAGGTTGCTGGCTCTCCATTATTCCTGTCAGTAACTCATCCAACTGGTCAGCTTCTTTATTTGCAGGTCCTCCGCCAGTCCTAAATCTCTCTCTCTTCGGGTTCAGCAGCAGTTTTTTTTAGGTTTGTTTTTACATTCTTCCACAACTCCTGGATATATAAAATAACTGCAATGACAGTGATTTATTTTAAATCACTGTCATTGCAGTAGCTATTTTACTTGGTAAAAATACTTGGTATTACAAATCTCTTACAAATCTTATAAACAATACAACAACTTCAGGTAACTGTTAGCATTGTTCTTATAGATGTGTGCTCATCTGCATTGAATTCTTTACAAATTATTTTACAGGCATTCTTTTTTTTAAATTTCAAAGCGTGTGCAGATTATATTCAATAATGGTATGTCTTTTAACTATTTGCTTCAAATAGAAAGACTTTTTTCTCATGTTCTGTAAAGTTTTTTGATCGCACTCTCTTTTCTGCTGCCATTTTTTTTGTTTTTTGTTTTTGCTAAAACAGATCTGCACAGGTGGTTTTAAATTAACCTTATTTTAGTTCAGGACTCCATAGTCCAAGTGTTAGTAATTTGAACTTAACCTGGGTTTCAGAAAGCCATTTTTTAAATCTTGGTGAACTATTCTGGATTAAGGCCTACTCCTGGCTTAATTTAAACTCTGCCCAGGAAACCGCCCGAAAGTGTAACAGTGTGTGCGTAAAACAAACGCAAACATGAATAACGACCAACAAACACACATGGTGATAAACTAAATGACAAACAGCTGTGATGATGATTAGTGTTCATGGGAACTGATGAGTGGCAGGAAACAAAGACGACTAGATCGTGAATGGGTGGTGAAAGTTGGTGATGGAGGAATGGTGAAAGGAGAGCGACGAAACGCCAGTGGCGATCATGGGGAGTGCCCGATGCCACAGACCCAGAGCACAGCAGGGATGACAGCCCACGGCAGAGTCGAGGGAGGGAGGAGCCAAGGTATAGATGTGGCTGATGACATCCTGGTGACGATGGAGGTAAAGCCGAAGGATCCCAGGGCACAGACGGATAGCTGATGGTATTGAGCTACATAGCTGGCACAGGGGGGCTAGGCGAAGCTGCGGCAATGAGCGTCTGATGCTTTCAAAGCGGCCTTCGAAGGGTGCAGCCTTCGAATTGGGACACAGATATTGGGTGCTTCTCAAACAGAAGGCTGCATCCTACTGAGGCTATGTCCTTCCTAGTCCAGTCCTTCAGGGGCTTGTAGGCTAGAATGCTCCTCAGCATTAAACGCTAGAATGAGACATAATATAGGAAGTGCGCATGGCAATGTCACATAATGTTTCCGCCCCGCCGTCACTGAACGAAAATATAATTTAAACTTATTTTGGAAAAATACTTGGTATTACAAATCTTTATATTAACAGGCTTTCTATTAATACAGTAGGCTACACTGAATGACAACCGTATGTGATCTCCCAGTGGCTTACATTATTGGCAGTTTAGTGTTAAGTGATTAATTTACAGCAAAACAAAAGATTACATCTATTCTTTCATGTCCGAAAACATTATTTTTGTCTTACACCTCATAATAAACTCAGACGAGTCGAGATTTACAGCCTTCGTAGAGTGCAGTCTTCTGATTGAAAAGCACCCATTGTCTTAGTTCCCTTTCGAGAACGTTCACTTCGTATTGCATAGCTATACGCAGTGGGAAAACTCCTTCTCTCGAGAATATTGAAGCCATTATTTTAAAACGCAGTGCAGCTGCACAGCGACCGCAGAGCAGAGCGTCTAGCTCGCTCATTGGCTGTGCTGCAGCAACTGCACGAACCTATGGCGAGGCGGCTGAGATGCGCGAACCAATCGGGTCAGAGTGGGTGTGGCTTATGCCGTTTATAAGCAGACCATTTTGCTATAGAATCAGATTTAATCTCCTTCAGCGAACACCTTTCTCAGCTGATCTCCGAGACTTGGATGCGGCACCTTCAATTCGGCGCCGCCTTCCCCTGAATCTTCAACTCGGCACGCCCTGGGAGAGCGGTTCATTTAGCCCTGAAAACCTTCCTCCCAGATCTGACGGGACACCATGTCCTGGTCCGTACGGACAACATGTCAGTGCTGTCCTATATAAATCGCCAGGGTGGCCTCAGATCGGCCAGCCTGGACGCTATGGCCAGACTCATCTTCTTTTGGGCACATGCGCTCGCTAAGGGCGGCACACGTACTGGGCATTCTGAACCAGGGCGCGGATATGTTATCCAGAGACAATGTCCCCCCAGGGGAATGGTCTCTCCACCCTCAGACGGTTCACATGATCTGGAGCACCTTCGGCAAGGCAGAGGTCGACCTCTTCACCTCAGAAAACAATGCTCACTGCCCAATATTCTTTTCGAAGAAAAGGGACACAACTGGCCCAGCCACCCCCTTTATGCGTTCCCTCCGGTCTCGATGCTCCCACGGGTCATCGACCGGATCAGGGAGAGCAAGTGCTCAGTCCTCCTCATATCGCCCCTCTGGAGATCCAAAACTTGGTTCCCAGACCTGGCGAAGCTGCTGAAGGGAGCTCCCTCGCCCATACCGCTGAGGTAGGACCTCCTCACGCAGGCGAACGGATCAATCTGGCACCCACGCCCAGATCTGTGGGCCCTACATGTATAGCCTAAATGGTTACCCAGGGACCTCCCAGAAGGTGTCCAAAATACTGTGATTGAAGCTAGAGTACCGTCTACCAGATGCCTCTATGCCCTCAAGTGGTCAGCGTTCGCAAGCTGGTGTGCAGTACTAAACGTAGACCCACACATATGTGAAGTACCTCTGGTACTTTCCTTTCTTCAGGAGCTGCTGGAAGCGGGCAGGACCCCCTCCACACTCAAAGTATATGTGGCGGCCATAGCAGCATTTCACGCCCCTGTGGCCGGCCATTCCATGGGGAAAAGCGACCTGGTCATTCGTTTCCTCAAGGGGGACAGGAGGCTCAACCCGCCTCGACCCCCCTCTGTCCCCTCCTGGGACCTATCTACAGTCCTCAGGGCCCCGTTTGAGCCGCTCCAGACAATTTGACAATAAAAAGAATATATTTTTTGTCAACGTTTACTATTTTTTGTAAAGTGGCAACATCAACATCTCAAATCAGGAGTGAGCTAGAGAGATGATATTCATATTGTACATGCTCAGTTAATTTCTTAGTTAGCAAGAAGGCAGCCACATGTGACCTTCCTTGCAAAAAATACATTGCAAGTTAAAAAATACGATTTTTTGTCAAGCATTGTAAATTCATATCATTTTAATCAGTTTTTTCTTAGCTTCTAAATGGCATAGCTATGCAGCTAGTAAAGCTATTGTGTCAAGCTTGCAAGTTTTGTCATGGCTGTCAGTGTAGCAACTGTACCTTATCACAACATTGATGTAAAACCTTGTCATAAAATAACAAAATTATAATTTTATGTATTAATAAAGAAACCCTGTTAATAGTCAGGTATCTCCCCTTTTTTATTTAAGTAAACAGTAAAAATCAGACTAGGCATACATTTGATCTGTTTTTAGTAGCCTATGCCACAAGAGAGGAAATGCACTACAGGGGTGTTGGTCTGTTCTGATGTTAGCAGCATACATATTGAAGCATAAAGGCAGGACACTAATCAAAACTAACTTTAGCTGGACAATAACTTTATTCCAGAGCTGCTGTAAAGCCAAAACAATCTCTGTTACTGTAATTATCACTGTAAAGCTGCTTTGAAACAATCTATATTGTTAAAAGCGCTATGTAAATGAAGGTGACTTGACTTGACTTGACTGAGGTCTGACATTTGTCACATAACTTCGCAAGAATATAAGAATATATTGCAAAATTAAACGCACACAGTTCAGTAAGCTTCGACAGAAGTTTACAGAAGTATTATTCTATTTCAGTGTTAATTTTGGTTTTAAAAAATGATTTGGTAGTTCAAATGTATTGTAATAATTTACAAAAACCTGCTGTTACTTTAAAAAAAATCCTCCTTTGACTAGTCTTTGTCTTTATACAAGTCTGTGCACAAGTAGAATAAATAAATTTGAAAATGATGTTAAAGAATGATTTTATTACATTTTAATGAATGTTACAACTGTCCTCTGTTATGGGGTCAGTTGCAACATTTGACTTTGTCTATATAAGTATAAATACACATTTTGCAGCTGTGTGGGCAGGAAGGTGACAGATGTGGGTTTATTGTATCAAATTTTTGTCTTTCCAATACAGTCTATGAGAAACTCAAGGAAATGCAAAAAGTGTTGCTACCGTTCCCACTCTTCCCCGAACATGATTGTGTTCAACACCTTTTTTGCTGGAAACAATAAAAATATGTGAAAAAGTGGAAACAATAAAAACTTAACTGTGTAATATTTTAAATGAATGCTGCAATAATTTCTGTATTTTAGTTCATTAAAATGTACTGCTTGTTTCTTGGATCAACATGTAATTGGTCTCGGTTTGGGGCTCTAAAAAAGAACTTAATTTTTTCCAGTGGGTCTCGTATTAGTCTGGGTCTTGGAGAACACAAGACTGTTAAACACAGTCACTATACTCACTAAGTCTAAGAACAAGGCTTGACCAACTTGCAGTTAGCCAAAGGGTAATCAGACTTACTTTTCAGATTCAAATTAGACCAACCTGTTTAAGTAACTCACTTAAAAGAGTTATAACCAGCCTTAAAGAAAAAAGTTAACTAACTTGTAAGACTAGACTAAGCAGTTTATGTGTCTTGACTACGTCTGTGCCTAGTTGGTCAGGGGTTCATTCTAATCTAAAGCAAGAAAATGATCCAACACAACACATAGCCTACCTCCTAGAAAGAATGCCTTGCTGTTGTGCTTTAATCCAAATACATTAAACTGTGAACAATTCAAAACATTTAGGTGTTCTAAATCATTTGATCAGCAGTGTATGCCACACATGCAATTTGTGAACATTTATGGAGCTGGTTTGTTAAAATCTTTCACATTTTACAGAATGTACTTCACTTTTGTGCGCAGACAACGAAACCGTGCCAAACTGATGGTATGGAGCATCCGCACCCATAATTCACCGCGGCGCTCGTCAGAGAGTCACATGACCATGACATTAAAGCGGAAATGACAGTTAGCGATCCACAGTCTCACGGCAGATAAAAGGTAGGGATCAAAACATTTATTGTGTGTTATTATAAAAGAAAACGCATACATTAAACATGAACTTGCCCGCTTTTATAGTGGTTCTTGACGATTTCAAGCATATTGTGACTTTTCGCTATAAATGATGTGCAGCTAGTCAAACATCGTCACTGTCTTACACATTCATTAAACTTAAGATTATAAATGATCATAAATATTTATTAGCTGCAGAAATTATATTCGGTTGACTCTTTCTGATGTCTAATTTGGAGGCGAAAAGAAATGTGTTCATAATTATCCGACCCAGCTGTATACCGAACCTTTTAATAGTTAGATGATTACTGTTTGTTTGTGTCTGATCATCACAATCGGTTTCTGACTTATGAAGCTGTCAACTCGGATATTCACAGAATGTATCATGACACCGTTTTATAAACCATATATTCCGGCTTTGCTGTTGACCCGCCTAACATTTTTTTAATGCTTTCACAGTTTATGTAAAATCTTCCTGTATTAAAGTGTAATATTTGTGTGTGCATGTGTGTGTGTGTTGGTGTGTGTGTTGGTGTGTGTGTGAGGTGCTCAGGTGATCACTGAGTTTTAATGCTAGATTAAGCTCTCAGTAAACGCTCACGTCTATGGTTTATTATGGTCTGATTATATTTCACAGTAGATGAGTGAATATGAGTGATGATGAAGGTGTGTGTGTGTGTGTGTGTGTGTGTGTGTGTGTGTGTGTGTGTGTGTATTTCAGGGCTGTGATCTGTGATGTGATGTGATGATGGCAGCTGCCAGTGTGTCTCAGTTTGCCAACGTTCAGGCCACAGAGAAATCACAGTTGACCTTGAAAGGTAAGTAAATCAGCGCTTTTTTATCCAGCCTGTGTTAACGTCAGCACTGTAAATGACTGATCTGAAACTGGTCATTTTGATGGGATTCATCAGCTCAAATGACGCATCAACTTGCAGCACCAGAGCTTCATGTGTTTTTGCACTATGCAGTGTTTCCTCTAGAGGGTGATGTGTGCTGAATAATTTACTTCATAACTGCTAGTCCAACTATGATCGTTCATGTCAGGACACATTTGGACACACTGGTACAGGAATCAAAATTATAAATGTTTTTGCCACCTTGGAATCATGGTTTCACTTTATTTTGATGGTCCCTTTAACACATTCTGTTGACTATAAGTAACGTTGCAGCTACATGTCTACTAACTCTCAGTAGAGTATTCGAGACTGTTAGGGAGACTGTTAGGGTTAGAATAAGTTAAGACATGTAGTTGCAAAGTTACTTGTAGTTAGTAAAATGTCTGTTGGGGGAACATCACAATAAAGTGTTAGCAGATATTAAGCAGAAAGTCTATTAATACTCTATGAGAGTTAGGTGACATGTAGTTGCAAAGTTACTTATAGTCAACAGAATGTTCAAAAGGGACCATCAAAATAATGTGTTACCGGAATCATAATCATTGCCACTTAGTAATTATTGATATAAATCTGTTGTCCATTAACCGTCTCTAAACAGTAATATGTCTTGTACGCTGAAACTTTTCATAAACGTTCTCTGCTCTTGAGAAAAGTCATATAATAAAGGAACAAGTTTGTAATGAATTTGTTATCAGAGCCGGCCCTACATAGCCACAGTTTGCTTAGTATAAATATCTTTGATAAAGTTTGCTTGTATCACTCTGTGCATTAATTTTTGAAAATAAAGAGGCACCACTATCAATCTGGTGCAGAAATGAGGGAAAAAAACAAAAGAAAGGAGCAAGATAAGGGTAGTCTAAGTATTGAATTCTGACAATCATATACATTTGCCTATAGTACATTTGTTGAAATGGTGGTTTCTCCTTCGTGTCTTATCGTTTCAGTTCAGCATTTAGGGAATGCTTTTATTTGAAGACGCTGTGCTTTTGTAACAACAGTGTCGCTGTCACCTTATAATTTATTGTGGCAGTGAATATGCACAATGTTGTTATCGTGGGCACTTAAAATTTCAGTGAATAATTCTAGACGCCTTATGAATTGTTCAGATTTTAGTTGAATGAAATTGCACATTCACACTCCGACAGTAGGTGGCGTATGGAACAGCAGAAAAACAGTGGTTATTCAATTACCCCTGTACACAAAGCAGTGCAACTTTCTGTATCTGACACCCGCATTTCACACAGAAGAAATGAAGTCTTTTAAATATGCCAGTTCAGAAAATAGTTCTGGTCGAAAATATTCTGATTTTCTGATCTTTATTATTGTTCTTTATAGTTTCGTAATTTTGCACTTTAGTCTGTTTGAAACATTTGTTAACTTGATACTTTTTATCAATGTGTATTGTTTTATTATATTTACATTGTTAATTCACTCTACAAAAATGGTATTATTACTCAGCAGTTTAGTATTATTCTAGTATGTTTAAAGATAAATATTCTGAGTACACTTTACAATGAGGTGTCAGTGTAGGACGTATGGTGTTCATTAGGGCATGGGAGTGTTTAGGTGGGTTTGTACATGGGACCTATTTTGAAAATCTGCTTCGGGCTCCCAAAACGCCCTGGATATGTTACCTGGTCTGTTATTTCTGATATGTTGTAAGTTTAATAACAGTGAATATGATATGAGATTAATGGCTCTGTAATGGTTTGGATCACAGTGAAATGCACAATTTCTCATTGAAATTTTGCAAACGTTCCTCTATTCAAGAATGTTTAGTGTTTTTCTGTTGTACTCATTTGACAGTGCTGTCTGCTAAGCCTCAGTCTCCTAAGCTCCCCAGTCGTCACTCTCGTCTGAGTTCATTTGTGGAAGTGACCGCTGACGGTCTGACCAGTGAAACGAAGAAAACAGGCAAACGCACTGGACACCTTGAGCTGCAGTGGAATGAAGACCTCACCCTGTAAGGCATCACATGACTACGTTTATATAAATGTTACTTTTTTTCATTACTCATTTAAGTATACAATTTGTAAAAATAACAAATAATTACCTAAGACCATTGAATTGCTCTCTGTAATCAGTAAAGTGAAGAAATCTGCTTTTCTGTGTTGGTTGTGTCCTACCTTTTTGTTTGTTTTTATTCACATCTCTTAAAATCTTTTTTAAAAAGCCCATCCAGTTCTGGGGACCGTGTTTAGTCATAACCATGGTCCATTTGAGAACTTTTATTTACATATACATGTATTTATTTATTTTCACAGGAACGTGACTCCTCAGAGTCGTTTGGATCTGAAGTTGTGGAGTTGTCACACTTTGAGGAAGGAACTTTTGGGCAGTGCCACCATTGACTTACTGGACACTCTACGAACACATGATGGCAAGAGTAAGTTGTCATCACAATATAAAATCAAAATAAATATATTTTTACATTGATTCTCTTAGTTAATGTTGAAACGACAAAGACAGTGTATCGAGTTTCATTGAAGAGGGAAGAAGGTGGCGGGAACTTTCGAAAGTTTCACAACTTTAAATCTAAAAGTAAAAGCAACAGTCGCTCACGGACGACTGCCTCACACACATAAACAAATCATAGCATAAATAGTCCAGGCCTGGTCCTCTCTCATCCTTCACTGTCATCGATCCTCCTTTTATACTTCCGAAGCTCCTCCATGAGAAACTCGCTTCGTTCTCATGGCCCTCGGCCTCGTCCTGCTTGTCACAGACAGTATTTTAAATATTTATTTAATTAATGGCATCTTTTTTCACTAAGTAATATGAATGAAGGCCAGTATCACAGTTGTTTTATTATTTTTATTTCTTGGAATAAAATTAGAAATTAGTGTCATTCAACCTTATAACTGAAAGCCAACAGATTCTGCGTTAATTGTGGTAATTATTTTTAAACATTTAAACAGTACAAGTATTTTTTCCCAGCTGTAATATTAAGGTTAAAATGCTGATCACCTCAGATCTTTTACAACTCCTTGTAACTGACATTAAAGCAAAAAACAAATTTTTTTTTTAAATATACGGCGGGAATGTCCCTGATTTAAAAAAAATCTGTCAAGTCACCTTTATTTATATAGTATGGCTTTATACAATACAGATTGTTTCAAAGTAGCTATACAGTGATAAACGGGTAAAATTATGCTTTTCGGCTGTTGTTCAGTGACAGTGATCAATAAAATTGTTGAAAATTGAGTGTCCCCACTCAATATGTTAATATTGTTGTTAATACTTTTGCATTTCTGGTTCTTTTGACACTACTGGCCAAAATATCTAGTTGAATAGGTCTGTATGAATTCCTTTCAGCTCAGTGCAGTGTTTTTCCTGAACATTTGAGGTTTGACTTTCAGCAGAGTCACTCACACATAGTCCTGTGTTTTTTTTTTTTTTTGGTCAAGTTGGTAAAGTTGTTTCTGAGTCAGCTGTGGCTGTGTGCTTCACATTGTTAGAGAAATTCTTGAACTTTTGTCTTTCTGGCAGAAGACAACTGCATTTTCATCAAAAAATTCGTCAAACATGCAGAGAAGCAGCACATGGTGCCTGTTTTTTGTTTTTTCCCCCCAAGACAAGCACAAGTTAATTTTATGTTCTTTATTGTTGTACAGAAGAACTTCGTACAAGTTTAGGATGACATGAGTGTTAATGAAGTCAGAATTTAAATTTGGATTGAACTGTTCTTTTACCTTTCTCTGACTTTCTTTCTCTGAGAGAAAGACTGTTTTTATATTTGTTGTTATATAAGGTTCTGTCAGCAGTTATGTCAGCACGTGTTCTAAAGATCACAGTGTCAGTAACATATTATTCGAAGACATGTAAAGGCTAATGTGGGATTGAATGAAATCTCAATGAACAGCTGAGCACTCCCCTTTTAAACCAGCTTCACTTCTTCCCTGCTTTTTTAAAACACAAAATATGAACCAGTGAGTGTTTTGCCAAAACAATGAGTCTGTCAAATAAAATGTCATGAATGTAAGTTGAATATTTAGGTTTTTTATAAAAAACAAAAACACAGATGTATCTACCAGCACTAGATCTCTCACTCTCTCTCTTTCTTTTTGACTGGCAGTGGAGAATGTACAGCTCAGTCTGGTTCTACAGACCGAGAACAAAGGCTCGGTTGTAGCAGGAGGTGAGCTCAACGTCTGTCTGGACGGCCTGGTTGTTGATCTAGGATCTCTGCCCAATGGCAATGCTGCCTCAGACAGTAAGTCCTGTTCACAGACACACATGCACACTTCATAGAAAACACTTGTAGAACACACAGAACACATGAACAAATGCACATTCATGAGTTTGTGAAACCTTGGCTGTGACTCCACCTAAACTAAATGCAGGAATAGAGGAGGTTGTGGTGAGAGGGGTTGGTATGGAAAGAGTTGAGTTTGACCAAGCGGATGCTCACAAGAGCGCTTTTCTCTTCTGTGTACTCACAACTGACAAACAGAGCCCAGGAGGTCATTGGGTCTATTGACCACTTACAAACCTAATCTGTTCAGACTCTAATTTTTCATTGGGAGTAAGTTGCTTTGGAAAGCACAGAGCATTCATGTGTCAGTTAGACAGTGCACAGGTACTAAATTGATTCTGTTACTGTAAAAAGACTGATATAGTGAGTTTACATTTACATTTATGCATTTGCCTGAATCTTTTATCCAAAGCAACTTATGTTGCATTCAAGGTACACATTTACATTTGATCAGTTCTTTCTTTCCCTGGAATCGAACCCCTGGCATTGGCGTAGCTAGGCTTCAGGAAAGCAATTCTAGTTACTGAATGACCATCACTAGCTAGTAAAAAGATTCATGTGACTTACTTTTAACTACTCTTTGAAGCATAAGGTGTGTGCTGCAATATATAGAGCACAGTCACAGGCACAGTCAGTCAACATATAACAATTTAATGTTTCTTTGAAGCCACAAATAGAGAAATACAGTGAATGTGCATTACATTTATCGAGAGTTGTCTTTAAACTGTGAGAGTCAAACAACATTTATTTTCAGAAGTGGTTTTATTTTCCTGGAGGGGTTGATTGAGATTTCACCTTCAAAACATTCTCATTGCTAAACCCTCAACCTGCCAATAATTTTTTTAATGTCTACTCTATATAACTACTGTAGATGAGGAGTACGTTGTCACAATGCAACCTGCCATTCAGTAACCTTATTAGTGCGTTTTAGCCAAATTTAAATGATAAAACAATTCTAAAGCAAAACATTTAGTTAAACAGCAGAATATATAAGCATTATTTTGAGCAGAAAATGTAATTAGGACATAACAGTTACAGCAGATAACGCATGTGACAACCCCCACCTGAAAAGTGCTACGGCAACTGCTGACAAGTTCCCCGTGTGAGAACTAACCCGGTCTGCCCTCTAATGCAGCGTTAAACTAGTCTTATTTAGCAAGACCTTTGACTCACGACAGAAGTTCTGGACCTTTTTACATCATGTCTTTTCTAAGTGAGAAAATGTAACAGAAAAACAGAGTTTGTTACGGCAGTACAGCAGATCTAGAAGAAAGTAGTGTCCAGCTTAAGTAATTTCAGCGTTGATTCATTTCGATTGTAAAAATCATTATTAATTTGGTTAATTTATCTATACAGCAGCTCTAGAGAAACCAGCGATGTCATCATCCAGCTAGGTTCAGTTCTCATACGTACAGTCAGATAATGTTGCTGAATATTAAGTGTCCACAACTAAGCAAGCCAGAGGCGACAGTGGCAGGAACCCAAACTCCATCAAGGTGACAGAATGGAGAAAAAAAAAACTGTGGAGGTTTTTGGTCCAATACTTCTTCTATCAGCTATGCTTTTCATTAATTTTGTGAGTTGGTAAGTTTCGTCAGGGCAGTAAGAAATATAGAGCTGAGTATCATCAAGTATTTGTTTTTTTCCCCTATTGAGCAGATTGGATTGAAGCTACTTAAAATATGAATGATGTTGCAGTAAAAACCAACACATGCTCCTGCAATGCTTCTTATGCGTGTATGAAGGGCTTTATTGTTGTTCTGAAGATAAATAATCTGTTGCTTTTGATAGTATTTCTGTTTTTCTGTGATTCCTTCTGACATTCTGTTTCAGTTACTTGTTGTACACACACACACACACACACACACACACACACACACACACACACACACACACACACACACACACACACACACACACACACACACACACACATTTGTTTCGCTATGTTATTGAGGACATTGCGTACACTTCCATTGATTTTTATATCAAGTCAAGTCCTCTCTTTTTTTATATAGCGCTTTATTCAATACAGATTGTTTCAAAGCAGTGATAACAGGAAAATGATGCAAACAGTGTTAATTTTGGCTTTAAAAGAAAACAGTGTCATTGTTCAGCTAAAGTCAATTCAGTGTTGATTCAGTTCCGTTATAAAAGATCATCAATTAAATTAGTTAATTTCATCTATAAAGCAGTTCTGGAGAGAACAGTGATGTCATCGTCCAGCTCAGTTCAGTTCTCATCTAAATGGCAGAGCAGTCAAATCAATAATGTTGTTGAATATTAACGAACTAACACGGTGTGATTATGATTGAGGCTGCATCACAAGTCAGACATCATATTGTGGATCAGTAGTTTTCAAATATTTTTTATCCAGTTCCTATCAGGTTAATGATGTTTTCTATGGCCTAACCCTACCCTTAAATCTACCCATAACAGAAACATTTGCACAATAATAGGCAATTTGTCTGATTTATATGCCATTTTAACTAGTGAGGACCAGTTTAATGTCATTACTAGTCAGTTGTCATAATATTTCACAATATAAGTGAGGACATTTGGCTCTCACAAGTATAGCCAAACCTGTATACACACACACTTCTTCTTCGGTTGTCCATTGAAATCTGATGATGACGTCCACACTTTAACTGTGAGATCTTTGATGGCTGAAAAGTCCTATCCTGGACCCACAAGCTCTATTGCAGGTGGAGCATTTGTATGTGATGGTGGTAGTGGTTGTGACAGTGGCAGTTATAGCTCTTTTTCTCCTGGCTCGCTTCTGCAATCTTCTGGTTGTCCTCTCAATCTCTAGCGTACGAAGCCCATCTCTGCACAGCTGTCGCCAGATGGTACGGTCAGCAACAACATCCTCCAGATCCTCAGGTCTGATCTTACACTTCCTAAAGGCGTTCTTCATCTGATCCTTATAGCGCTTCTTTGGCCCCCCAGCTGAGGGTTTACCATGATGTAACTGGCCATATAGTACTTTGCGGGGCATCTGACATGGGGGCATCGTTATCACATGCCCCAACCGCTTTAGTTGGCCCTGGGTAATCATGGCCTCAATACTTCTGAAGTTGGTCTTTTTAAGTATTTCAGTGTGAGGCACACGATTATGCCAGGTGATTCCAGAATGCGCTGAAGGCAGCTTATCTGGAAGTGCTATTAGGACTTGATGTGACGGCTGTTGGTTACCCACGCTTCACAGCTATAGAGGAAGGTAGTGACACAGACCGCTTGGTATACGGCGACCTTTGTAGAGGGTTTAGACTCTACACCTTATTAGACTCTACACCGAAGTCTCCCAAAGGCAGCTGATGCCTGTTTAATTCGGCTCTGGATTTCATTGTCGATGCCGCTATCCTCTGAGAGAAAACTCCCCAGATATTTGAAAGATGGCACTACTGATAACTGTTCATCTCCAACAGTGAAGGCAGGTAATGTGGGTGGGACATTGGTACTCCATTTGCAGACCACTTCTGTCTTGGTGGTGTTGAGAGTCAGCCCCATCCTTCTGTACGCCCTCACTGCCACAAAAGCACAGTCGTCTGCATACTGCAGCTCCAGGACCTGCTCTCTATTTTTGTGGTTGCGAGTAGCCTCCTGCTCCTAATATTAAAGTTGTTGCCATCTAATCTGAAGTCCACTGCCACACCACTGCTGTTTTCAATAGGATACTATTCTGGTCCTCCGGAAGTGTTTGACCATCAGCCACACACACACACACACACACACACACACACACACACACACACACACACACACACACACACACACACACACACACACACACACACACACACACACACACACACACACACATTGACACACACTGACACACACTTACACACACACACACACACACACACACTGACACACACTTACACACACTTACACACTTAATAAAATGACAGTTTGGCTTATATTATTATATTAGTCTTTTCACAACCAAAACAACAACTGGCTCTGTGACCTGATCTCAGATCATTGTTTTAGCCACGCACAGTATAAAGAACTTGAGTGTGTTCTTTCAGTGTGCAAGTTTCTATTTGACCTTCAGCAGTGGATAAAGGTTGGAGTGTGTGTAGGTCTGTTAGGGTCCTCTGTTCACTCTGAAGTCGCTCTTGTTGGTTTAAAGTTTTCCCTCATTTCCCCTGGCGTTTTTTTCTGAAACACATGTACTACATAAACAGGCCTTTGTGTACAGGCCTGGGGAAAGCCAGAAAGTCTCTCTCTCTCTCACACACACACACCCACACACACACACACACACACACACACACACACACACACACACACACACACACACACACACACACACACACACACACACACACACACACACACACATTCAGTGAACAGAAACTTGTGCATAAACTTTCAAAGCTTTCTTATAGTAACTTTTGATTTTTGTACTAAAAGCTTTAATGTCGCTCCATTTAAGTTTTACATTTGCAACTGCAAGGCTTCATTAACACACACTTTCATGTGAAACCACTTAAAAACAGAAGGATAAAACACAGCAACATAAGCAGTGTCATAATACAGTTTTTTTTTCAGATGCATGTCATTATTAAATGAATGGGTATTCCCAAATATGAAATTGTTCATCTTATGGGATTCCAAACTATGATTTTCTTTGTTCTGTGGAAAAGAAAATGAGAAATTATTGCAATTTTCACTCTGTTCTTTTCCATATAGTGAAGGAAAACATTGTGTAAGGAACAGAACAATTAATTAATTCATTATTTACTTATGATAATCTCTCTCAAATCTCATTCAAGTTTGTGTATAAAAATGTTGCTCATCCAGATTGACAATCAAACAGACTGAAGAGATACTGTATAACTTGAGGAGCTGGAATATAGCCGACAAGTCATGGATTGCTTGAATTCTTTTATGGTCTGTTTTTGTTTTTCAGTGATGTCATCATCAAGCTCAGTTCAGTTCTCATACAATGTTGTCAAAGCAGGCAGAAAAAAATATTAAGAATAATAAGTATCCCCAACTAAGCAAGCCAAAGGTGACACTGGCAGGAACCAAAACTCTATCAGGGGAGATAGACTGGGAGAAACCAGGCTCAGTCGGAGGCCCAGTTCTCCTCTGGCCAACAAACGAACAGTGTATGATTATGATTCATGCAGCATTATAGGTCAGAAGTCAGATTGGGAATCGGAATATTCAAAATATTTAATGTAGTTCCATCTGGTTGAAGTTCGGATTCATCACATCGGTATGGAGACAGGTTTTTTTATACGGTCTCTGCTGACACTTGAGGGCTGTGTTGTAGTTGTGTCTACACGCAGATCCTCCATCTGATCTTGATACGGCCTAGATCTGGTTGACCACGGTAAACTTCGGGATAAACGGAGAGACTAATATTAGCGTAGATGCCATTCTTCTTATGATGTAACGAGTACATCAGGTGATATTGGAAGTGTTCCCGGTTCCGGCTGACTTGATTTATGCAGGCATTAAGGTCATGAACACATGAACTTACTTATCTGCATTTGTCAGAGCATTACATTTACATTTACATTTATTCATTTAGCAGACGCTTTTATCCAAAGCGACTTACAAATGAGAACAATAGAAGCAGTTAAACTAACAGTAGGACAACAATACGCAAGTGCTATAACCCCTCTCAGTTTAACTTTAGTGCATTTTTTTTTTAATAGAATAGAAGAGAAGAGAAAGTGTTAGTACTACTGAATCAAGTGCTGCCGAAAAAGATACGTCTTCAGCAGTTTCTTGAAAGTGGCTACTGACTCAGAAGCTCTGGTTGAGTTAGGCAGATCATTCCACCAACAGGGAACAGTCATGGTAAAGGTCCGAGAAAGAGATTTTGTGCCTCTTTGAGATGGTACAGAGCATCTGTGGTAGTTTAGAAATATTTTTAAGATTGAAGAATACGGTTTTACAAAGAGTACACCCAGGTTCCTAACCTACGAAGAAGACTTGACAGAGCAGCCATCAAGTGTTAGACCATATTTTAGGTTATTACGTGCCGAGGTTTTTGGTCCAATGATTACAATCTCTGTTTTTTATGAAATTAGTAAGGGGAATTACTACTAGTCATCCAATTCTTTTACATCAGCTATGCATAAGTTTCGTTTGGGCATGAAGAAATATAAAGCTGAGTATCATCAGCGTAACAGTGAAAACTAACGCCATGCTTCCTAACAATATCTCTCAAGGATAGCATGTACAGAATGAACAGCAACGGTCCTAGTACTCTGCCTTGAGATACTCCATACTGAACTTGAGATCGATATGACATCTTTTCATTTTCTGCGAAAAACTGATAACTGTCAGATAAGTATGATTTGAACCATGGCAATGCGATTCCACTAATGCCAACATCATTTTCGAGTCTATCCAAAAGAATGTTGTGCGCAATAGTATCAAATGTAGCACTAAGATCCAGTAACACTTATAAAGAGATACAACCCTGATCGAATGATAAGAGCAAATAATTTGTAACTCCAATGAGAGCTGTCGCAGTACTATGATACGGTCTAAATTCTGACTGGAAAATCCTTGCAGATACCATTTCTTTCTAAAAAGGAACGTAGTTGTGAGGATACTGCCTTTTCTAGTATTTTTGACAGAAAAAGTAGATTTGAGATCTGCCTGTAATTGAATAATTCTGTATATATCAAGTTGCAGTTTTTTAATAAGATATTTAATAATAGCAGGCTTAAAAGTTTTCGTTATGTATCCTGATGACAAAAGGGGCTGAACATAGTTCCTAGTTCCTAGAACTATTGGTGGAAGTACCCGGATTTTGGTGTGTTCGTGCCGCAGGAACCAGGATCGATTTTAGTTATAGGAACTCCTGTTGGAGGAACTAATTTATTTCCTAATTCAGAGTAGGGTCTAAACCAGTAGTATAGAAACTACCAGTGACGTTAATGTATGCTGATTGGCCGAACGCACGTGAAATACCAGCACCCGCCATTTAAAAAAAAGCTGTGTAAACACACCGATTAAAGCAGACTCCACAAACTAACTCTACGAACATGGAAAACCTTATATTGACCTCTTCACTTTTAGACTAAGGAGAAAATCCAACGCAACCTTGAGGGGACCAAGCCAAACAAAAATGATTGTGTTTCTGCTCAGCTAGCAACACTGGAAATCAACTACGTGGCATATGCTAATACTTTTTTATATACTGTCTACTTTCTATGTATAACAGTTCTATCTAATAACGAATAAGACAGGACTGTCAGTCAGATCGTACAACAACACATACACTTACACAATCAACACATACATGGGTAGAATGGAACCGAAACATAACAGAGGAATGAAGAAATTGAAAAGAGTCATTTAACCTCTTGGTAGAACAATCAGTCCCTTACTTTAAAGCTCCTTTAACAAAGGGGTTCACAACTTTATCTTAACAGCGATTTAGTATATCTCAGTGGGGAAACCCAAACATCAAGGAGTCTGCCTGGGTGAGGGGTTGTGAAGATTTAGTGAAACAAGGGTGTGTTTGATTGGTCCAGTTGTTTCAGTCGTTGTTGTCTGTCCTGTAGACTTGATGAAGATACAGGAAGATCAGACACACACCTGGCGCACAGGGCTGGAGGTTGTGGTGGTTTCCCTGGCCACTGGTGTAACCACTAGCATGGTTTAGGTCTCTGAACTTGCTGTCAAGCAGCAGGTGTTTTGAGAGAGTCATGGTCATCCTGATTTCAGTTGGTGTGGGGCAGGTGGTTGTTTGTGGTTGCAGGAAGTGGTTATGGGAGTTATAGGTTATGGGGCCTAGTCCTGATGGCAGAAGGACAGCAGGTGGTTGTTAGCTTCTGCTCTTAGTCACAAGAAGATTGAAGTTTGCAGTGTCACTCTTCTCTTCCGGCGTTGCCAACTTGAGTTGGTCTGAGTGGTGTTAAAGTCAGAAGCGTGTGCTTCCTAGTACTCCTCAGATGAGTACTGTTCAAGGAGCTTTCTTACTAGTGTTAGAAGCTCCTGTAGGTCCGATGCAGGTGTGTCCAGTCGTCCTTGTGCAGTCGTCCTCTGAATGGCCGCTGTATGAAGGGCATAGAGGAGGATGTAGTTTCTGCCTGCTGTTGGAGATCCTGTGGTGTCTGCAGGATGAGGATGCTCCCATCCATGACCTTTCTTTCCTCGGCTGGCTAGGATCCTTTTGGAGAAGCGTTTTGCATTTTAGCAATGCTGTGTGCCAGCTCTGGAGTTTTGCAGTTCAAGGTTGCTGGTGTGTTACAAATCCCTTTTGAGGAAGCCTTGATTTTGTTAAAGGCCTTCTGTGTCAGGTCAAGCAGTTGTTGAATAGACATTGTGTGGGTGCAGGCCGTAATGCCTAAATGGTGACTTACAATCTGATGGAGGTTTCGGACAAAAAGTCTCTTGAAGCTGGTGTCCTCCTTCATCCCAGGTTCGTTGTGAGCTCCGAAGAAAGCTCGTCTGTGGTAGTAAACATAGGGAGTTTCATGTCTGCCCTGTTTGGTGTCTAGTAAAAATATATCGAGATATTTTTTAAACACAATATGGATTTTGACATATCGTATATATCGATATATTGTTTATATTTAAAGGGCACCTATTATGCCCCTTTTTACAAGATGTAATATTGGTCTCGGGTGTCCCCAGAATGTATTTGTGAAGTTTCAGCACAAAATACCCCACAATTAATTTATTATAACCATTTGAAAATGTCATTTTTGGGGCCTGTTTTAAAAAGAGCTGTTTTGGTGTGTACCACCTTAAATGTAAATGAGCTGCATATCCCCGCCCAGCCTTTGGATGAGGGCGTAACTTGCAAACCTATGGCAATAAACAGTCGGTAGAAGCAGAATGGCTGAGAGTGAGTGAGAGACCCGCTGTTTTGTATGGCATTCAGCCGTACATGTTTGAACCGGAATCAGACCCAGATGATGAAGAGACTCCGGCAGAAGAAACACAAATGAGAATGGACCAGGACGTCTCGGAATGGTTATTTGATACATGTATGTACTTATAGAGTTGTAATCGCGTCCCCTTTGCAATTATGGATGTGCAACACACACACAGACACACACAAACTGTGATAACGTTGGCGCAATTTTTTGAAACTACAAACACAAATACTGTGATGACGTTTGCTACGTAGAAACTAAATTACATTTATGCGAGGGACCTGTTGCGTCATGTTTACATTACTTGTCGTACAGGGGCTTATGTGGCAAATGTGAGAAGATGGCTACAGAACAAGAAAATATATGCTGCAGGGAGATAGAACAGGTATTAATTTATTTACATTTGTAATTGTTGCAAAAAATAATACGTGACATAAAACTGTCTGACGCTATTTGTTGTATGGAAGGTTACAAGACGGATGAAACAGCAATTTTGATGTCTTGTCTTTACAGAAAACATGCACAGTTTTTAATACAATATCTTTAAAAAATATATTTATAAACATGTGGTTACACACTATACAAACAAGGTTTAAATTATTACACAGACATCCTACGACGACGACAACAACTTTAGACACATTTGTTGTTGAATTGGCTGACATCGACTGAAATTACTATTTGCTCAAAAATCATAAAATACACTTACTCTACTGGAGGTGACGTTGGATCGCGAACAGTAGGCAACGATCCACACTTGAGGATTAACTTTGAAGCAAGACCTGCTTTGAATTGACCCTCGTTCACAAAACAGTCTGTCAGAAAATGATTCACGCAAACATAAATGTATTTTGGAAGTTTAAGTGGCGCCTTTCCTTCCTAAATAAAATCCATCCACTGCGTTTTCAGTGGCTCTGATGTCGGAAGTATGTGAAAACTACTATGTACATTGTTACATTTCACAACAGAACACTTATGTTTCTTAGGAGACATTTTCGACAAGGTGTCACAAATCGTCTGAACACCGGCTGTCATTGAAACAATGGAGGATGGTGAACAGATCACCGAGGGAGGGGTCTATGCCAAAACCACAGTGTCAATCAAACCACGTTGGTGGGGCTTGCTCAATTCTACGTCACACTGAGCCGAATCTTAGAACAGCACGTTCTGAGACAGTGCTTATGATTTATTGAGATTGTAAAAAAAACCACTGGGTGGATTTTTATCATTCTAGGGTGGTTTTATTCACATACTGCCAACACACATTTATGTTCAAACACCATGTAAAAGTGAATTTTGCATAATAGATGCCCTTTAATTCTGATTTCGCCACTTTGCTTGTTTGCCTTCTCTGTGCTGTGCTCGCCCTGCCTCCTTGCTTTTGTTCCCCCTCCCCTCGCGTGTTGTCTCATTCAACATGGCGGCGCCCGCAACCAGCCCGGAGGCTACAGAACTCGTCTCAAAACTCAAAAAAAGGACAACTGGCTCCATTATATGGAGATACTTCGGTTTTAAGGCGTCGGACAAACAGCAGACAGATGTCTACTGCCGTGAATGCCGAAAGTTGGTGCCAACCAAAGCTTCTAGCACCTTTTTCCACCATTTACAGACAAGGCACAAGCTCGCATACGAGGAGTGCACCAGACTAAGGATCCCGGCCACTAAACCAGTTAAATTATTATTATTTATGTAATCAGGGATTTTTTTATCTTAAATGTCGCAGAAGCACTTTGTTCCTATATGCACTGCCTACCTTGAGATGAGTTGTTTCATTTTTGAATGAAAAGAAGGCAATATGTATTATTTCTTCCTTTATTTTACAGTTAAATTATTATTTTTGTATACAGGGATTTTTTTTTTATGTCGCAGAAGCACTTTGTTTCTACATGAACTGCCTACCTCTTTGCACTTCAATTAAAAAAAGACTGTGGTATTTGGCATATTTGTTTTTGCAGTAATTTTTCCTGTAAAGATATCAAGATATATATCGTATATCGAGATATAGCAAAATATATCGAGATATATTTTTTGCTCCATATCGCCCAGCCCTAGTGTCTAGGGCAGACCGGCCTGCTTTCAGCCTCTGGGTCTGAGAATTCCTCTATGATGGCTTGTTTCAGTTGCTGGTAGTCGGATTGGATGTTTACTGGCTGCCGTGTCAGAATGCGTCACAACTCTGGGCTGGATATTATCCAGAGCAGATAGTCTATCTTGGTTCACACACGTCAAAGACTGCAGGTGAATGTCAATGTCTCATAGGTTGGCATTGACATTGTGGTTTCCTGCAAGCTCTGGTGTGAATGCAGGGAGGCATTCCTTCTGCAATTGCTGAGGCTTTCAGGATACTGGCTGGTGAAGTGTTAAGTGGTGGACATTAGATTCTTCTCCCTTTGTGTCGGTTTACAGTTCTGGCGGAGTTTGCGCTGATGTGAAGTTCAGCAGGTTACCTCTTTCCTGTGGCTGCACACAGATTGCCTTCAAGGGCCTTGGCGTCTCTCTTTAAGTTCCAGATTGGCTGTTTTTTGTGTCTTTGTGTGAAACGGTTCTCTTTTAAGGTCTTGTTTGGTGGCATTATCCAGCTGCTCTCGGTGCCCAACAGCTGTCAGAGCCTCTTGAACACCACTGATCTTCTCTGGTTGCTCCATTCTGTCAGTGTCCTTGCACATGTCCGGAGCCGCCTTTTGCTGAGAAGATGATGCTGGTCAGCTTTTTGTGGCTCAAGCTAGGTGTCGGGTGTCCACTTGTGTTGCAGTCTCGCTGTTTCTTTCTCTGCCGTTGCAGGTCGTTAGCTGCTTCAAGCTCAAGGATGTCCATCACACTGCTCTGCTGGGTCTCCAGGGGGTCCTGGTGGGGGGCAGGGCTGGATGTATGGCATACTGGCATACTTTTGGGAACACGGGAAAGAGATGGCAAAGGCAAATGCAAGTTCGTACAGAGGTGTTAAGCTATCTGTGTGGGGGAACGGCTATGTTGGCTGTGTTAGGTGTGAATAGCTTTTTTTTTTAAATCCCCATAAATCATAAGCACTGTCTCAGAACAACACGCTCTCAGATTCGGGGCAACGTGACATACTTTTGCACAAGCCCCTCCCACAACTGTTGACTTACTCTGCCGTATTAGCATAGACCTGCCCTGAGTGAGCTATACACAGTCTGCCATTATTTCGACGCCTGAGCAGCTGTAGACAAGAATGTCCCTTAAGCAATTTTGTCATTAGATGTAAGAATGAACATAGCAGTCTTCATTTACTCTCGCTGTTACTCAAGGATGGTTCTGTACCAACTGTTCGTGATCCTGCTTACAGTCTCCCGATCGAAAGGCCTAACGTTACTACTTAAAGCAGTAATGGAAGGGAGAGCGCATACTTTATTACAGTTCATTTGAGTTGTTTTACGGATATAAAGTTTACCAGTTTATTAAGCACCCCCTGTGTATATATTTGTTTACTGTTAGTTGTTACGAGTGTTTCTGTTTAATTCGCTGTATGTTGATGATAATGAAAGGGAGAGATAGAGACTTTAATGCACACTTCTTATACTGTTTATTCAGCTCTTTTACGGTCATTTTCTGGAGTAAAACTGACGCTTTTGTGTGATGTACAAAGAACTTCATAAAACTCATCAGTACATTTTTGGCCATCATTCGGACATGGTCCTCTACAAAAGGCTTGTACTAATAGTGGATATAAGCAAGATGAAAAATAAGTTAAAACCGTAACTGAACTAAACTATACCTGTTCTATCTCCATACAGCATATATTCTCTGGCTCTGTGGGCATTATTGTCCGACTCCGGGTCGAAATGAACACCGGTACTGAGAGTTTCTGTTTTGATATTATCATTCCGTGAGGCTCCGCCCTCTGTGCCGGCGGCGGCAGCAGCAGCTCATTTGCATTTAAAGGGATACACACTAAAATTGCGCGTTTTTAAACGTGACACAAAAAGGGAAAATTTAAACATGTTGTAGAAAATTATCTGTTGGGTATTTTGAGCTAAAACTTCACATACACACTCTGGGGACATCAGACTTATTTTATATCTTGTGAAAAGGGGCATAATAGGTGCCCTTTAATGTCTGGAGCTCTGGCTCCCAGCAAACATGTGACTATGTTGGTTGGTGTCTCTATTTTTACGTTCCGTGTAGAATTGCCAATAACTACGGCACTTTCAACAGGATTCTCAGTGGGTGCGTGGAACTGAGTGGAGAGAGCCTGTTTGATATTCTAATCGGAATAGAACAGCTGTGTTTTTTACCGCGACCGCGGTGCCGTCAACCGGAACCGAACAATGTGCGGGTTTGCTAAGCTAGCCATATCCAAAGCAGTATCTAAAGCCATTTTATTGTGATCAGTAGGGGAGAACCGGGGCGAAAGTAACACGGGACGAAAGTAACAAAGCGATTTTCTCTGAGCCCTGACTACATTTGCGTTTCAAGCTATGACAGCATGTTCAGCATGCAGCCAGTGACAGAGCTGCTAAATATCACGTGATTTCATCATCGTTTCCCGCGGTTAGGTCCGGAAAGCTATTTTCGAGTACGGCAAGTAAATTACTGAAGCGGTACTTTTTTTCTATTTACAAGTTGTGTTTCTCGTTTCATGTGTCACAGTAATGATCAATCTACATGTTATTTAGTGCTGCAACACATGATAAAGTTAGCCTTGTCAGAGTTTTTCGGTATACAAGTAATTCGGGTTTAAGTGTCAGGAGTTCCAGTCGGGATGAAAGTAACACTTGTTACTTTTGTCCCGCTGCTTTGTTTACGCATAGAAACAGCTGGATGGAAACATGACTACAGTTAGATTATTTTGATAATTCATGAATTTATCTTATTTAGTTTAATTGTCATATTGTTCATTATGCTGAATGTTTTATAAAATGGATTGTCATTCACAATACAAAAATATTTTAAGCAAATCAAGTTTGTACTGTCTGGTTATTTTTGAAACATTTGATGAAACTGAAATTTAAAATTAAAATGTAATGTTAATTTTTTTGCAAAGATAAATGACAAAATATGTTTGCAGTTATATGAACAGAGTCATAGTTAATGAAAACCAGAGGAACACAAAATTAAAATATAGATGTATTGTTGTAAATGTATTGTTGTTACTTGTGACCCAACTGTGTGTTACTTTCGTTCCAACTGACGGGGTCGAAAGTAACAATGTGCAACTTATGTTCAAAGTGAAATTATACTGAAGTCATTCGACATTTGTACAAAATACCACCTGGTATTGATAGACCACACTTGTGAGTTATTAACCACAGCAAAAATATATCTCGGTCTAAAACAATATCTTTTAAAATTATGTTTTCCTGAAAAATGGTACTTTCGCCCCTGCTCTCCCCTAATAAATGCTGCTCCATCTGAAAGCCGAGGGCGCTCACGTAAGACACCCCAAATATGCCCCACAGAAGTAGATAACACATTTCATTCCAGGAAATCTCTTTGGGCATCATACTTTTGCTGTATCTGAATAAACAGAAGATTGCAACGCTTTGATTTAATAAATGTTGTCTTTTGTTGGACAAGAGGTTCATAAATGCTTCTCATGTTTGGAAAGATGTTTGAAGCGTGTTGCTTTTTCAAATGCACGTTATAAACAGCATTTACTACTGATCACAGAGGCGTACATCACTGACGAGCTGCGCATAAAAAATAATCGCATCCTTTGCGATTTTATAACTGCAATTAGCCAAATTGGTTTAAGCACGATTTCATGTTAATTGTGATTAATTTGCCAACCTTAAATCTTACCATCTTCGATTAAAGTTTGGATGTGTGTCTCTAGTTCTGAAATCTTCTCTGTCAGCCTGTCTATTTCACTGCATTTATGACATGTGAAACCCTCATCGCTGACAGAGAAGGCTATGCTAATCATGTGGCAGGCAGTGCAAGTGACAATAACAGGAGAAGACATGACTCGATGATTGTTGGTTGATCCAAGTCAACGCAGCTGTTTGATGGACTAAAAGGTGCGAGCGCACAAGAGAAAAAGACTAAGCACGGATGGCAGGTAACAGGTAGCGAAATCTTAACGTGTTGTGCTAGCGATATTTATTTAGATTAAAGCTAGCAATGTCAGATTAATGTAACAGACAATATTAGATAATATATTAGATATATTGTTATGATTAAGTTATATTGAACAATATAAACAGCAAGGAAAGATAGAAAATAGTGATTAAAAACAAAGCTATACAGAGCAACAAACACAATCCACAATGGAAGACAGGAAACCACTGTACAACAGTGAAAACAGGTGGTCTCAAAATCAAACAAAATTTAACCAGAACTGGGCACCATAAATGAATGGGCATAATAGTATAATTTAGTATAGCATATGTCAACTCTCTCAATATTTTCTATTGTACAGTATGTATAACTCAACATGCAGCACATTTTTAAGCAGATCACTAATATTAGTGGCTCCCACAGCAATTGGAAGTGCATGCTTTACGACAGCACCAGGATGTTTTTAGCAATACTATGACTTGCACTTTGCAAGTTGTGCTTTTGTGTCTTTTTTTTAAACCTTTTTTAAACATTTAAACAATTTCCTAAATAATGGAAAGTAGGTAGTTTTAAACACATAGAATGTATGTTTTTAGTGATTTTTACCATTGTAACACATGGCCTCTCATGGATTATTATTGAGATAAACACTAAGTAGGAATGACAAACCTTTCCGCATGATGTATGTGAATCAGTTGTCCTAATGCACTGATTTATGATGGTTTTGTGTGTTTTTCTTCTGTGCAGAGGTAGTTCACTCGAGCAGGTCTAATCTGCACAGAGCTCATAGTGAGGAGACCCCCAGTTCCAGAAGCCCCCATGGACGGTCAGCACAAATCTCTTTTTATTTTACCATTGTTTATGTCTGACTATTTTTTTGTGTGTTATACTTTTGTTTCATGTCTTCTGCTGTTTTTTTTCTCTCTCATGTACTAGTCAACACATCCTTGCTTTTTTATGCATAACATCCTAAACGGGCTAAAGAATTACACGTGTGTGTTAGGGGTTTGTCGTATGACCAAATTTTTCAAATAAATCATGGCAATGATCTGTATATAACAATATAGTTTTGCTGGAAATTCTTCTATGGTTTACATATTAAATAACTATATTGATATGTACATATTTAAGTGATCCAGTGAATTAAACTTTATTTTCTTTATTTTTTGGAATTTGAGAAATGAAATCCAAAAAATAAGATTATTAATAACAAATGACCTTTATTTAACAAAAGACTCAAAATTGTTTAACATACATTATAATATAGTTTGGTAACTTTTCATTAGTCAACATTAGCTAACTACATTGGTTAACATGAACTGATAATATACTGCACATCTACAGCATTTATCAATCTTTGTTAATGTTAATTTCAACATTTACTTATACATTATTGAAATCAAAAGTTGTATTTGTTAATATTAGTTAATGCATTGTGAACTAACATGATAAAACACTGAACTGCTGTATTTTTATTAACTAACATTAACAAAGATTAACAAATACAGTAACACATGTATTTTTCATGGTTAGTTCATATTAGTTAATACATTAACTAATTTTATAACTCAAATTACGAAAATGTTAGTTCTATCAAACCAGGAGCTTAGTTGCCTTACCCACAACCAGTATGTTCCAAACAAGCATGACTGGCATACAGTGGCCCAGTAGTTCACAACACAACACAATTTAAACAACACAATGGAAACAAGCTACAACACAACGAAATCGGCACAACACAACGGAAAAAAATCCACAACACAATGGAATTGACCCTATGCTCATTTGCTACGTATTGACGTGTGGAGCTTTTCTTTCATAAATCCGTCGCTTCGTCTTTTTTAATTAATCGCTGTTAGAATTAAATGAGCTGAGAGATTTAATGCAGTGTCTAATGATCTAATAAATTCCAAATTCTGATATCCAAAATGTTTTTATGAACCCTTGAAATTTCTATGGGGCAATACATGATCATTCATTTGTGCATTCAGCCCATTTCACCGTGCCGTTTTTTAACCACGTGTGTTAAAGTTAACATGCAGGATTTATACTAGTGGCAATGGACTAATGAAATCCACATTTTTAACAGGTTTTACCTACCAATGTTTTGTATGGACCCTTGAACTTTGCACATGTTACTGTTTAATTAATTTCACATAGCTGTTTCTTGCAGCCACGTAAATGATGCTTTAAAGCTAAAATTTGGGCTTCGTACCAGAGGTAATGGTCTAACAATATTTCTAATTTTAAACAGCTTTTACTTTACCAGGCTTTTTAAATGACACTTTAAATTCCCATAGCTTTATATAAATGACTTGGCTAATGAATTTCTTTAGACCATTATCTCTGGTATAAAGTCCTTAGCTTTAACACCCTTCTATAAGTGGCCAAGAAAAGGAGCATTTCCGTTGTGTTGTGGCTTGTCTCCGTTGTGTTGTGGCTTATTTCCGTTGTGTTGTGGCTTATTTCCGTTGTGTTGTGGCTTATTTCTGATGTATTATGGCTTGTTTCCGCTGTGTTGTTTAAATTTCCTTGCGTTGTGCACTACTGGGTCACTGTACTGGCAAGCAAATGTGTTGCTTAGTCATTTTAGTGATAAACATTATCTAGCTAATTTTAGGCCCGATTTGCTAAGATCCTAAATAAAGAAATTTCCTTGGATAGTCTAAAATAATTTCATGCACTTTTTGTGGGCACGCAGCTAATTTACTAAAAATACTTGCCCCACGTACAAAAAGTTTGTACACACCCATAATTAAAATGATTCACTTTGTGTGTGGGATTACAGAAGCATAGCAAGAAATACACAGCACCAGCACCAGCATACGTGCATACAATCACTCCACTGTGTGTCTTATATGAATCTCTCATATATTTTCAGAAGTTTAGGTCGTTCATCTGGGGGTTCTTCTGGAGATTCTCCAGCTGACATGAGGGGTCCTGTTCTCACTAATGGTGAACTAAATGGAGAACCCGCAGAAACCACATGCCGTCGCAACTCAAAGACGACTATCAACAGCCTGAGCAATGCTGGTTAGCTACACACACGTTCAAATTTTCAAACATACAAACTCACTCAGGCTGCTGTGAAATATGATCATAGCACACTATGATACAATGTGAAGAGGGCTCATCTCAATCTAATACTACAATCAATGTGTTAATTCACTAAAGGTGCTTTTATTTTGACAAAGTATTAGGGGTGTAACGATACATGTATTCGTATTGAACCAATCGGTATGAGGCTTTCGGTTCAGTAATCGGAACGATTCGTTGGACCATTTTTCCTGCCGACCAAAATCCGCGCTGGTGCGACCACCACAATGTTGCACAAAATCAAATGGCAAATGTAATAAAAGCGTAACGAAACTGCGCTACTCATTATTTTGTGCTTCACGGACTGTTTATCAGTTTGGACCAATGTCAGTGCTGCGCGAGCCGATCTTGATCAAGCGACACTGTTACTACAACGCTAAGAGATCCAGTAAAGAAAGCATTTGAATTCGCCACTGAAGTAATAACATTGCTGCGAGATCTAGTGAGAAGCATTCAAATTTCTCCGTTATTAACGGATCAAACAGCGCTGACGTGGAAGCCAGGAGAAACATTGTTCCATGAATTATGTTCCAGTTATAGGTTTTAAGTCCACAGATCAGCAACATTCAATATGGATTTAATGTAGTAACACTCACTGTAACCATGGAAGTTTGGCAGAAATAGTAAAATGCTTTCAAGTACATCACACATCTTTTTCCAGCACTTCAAAACTCAAATATTATCATATTTAAATGTTATTTTTAATGTGATGACCAAAACATTATTTGTTCATCCTTCAAAGATTACCCCCATTTATAAAACTAAAAGTTTCAAGATGTAGGAAACTTATTTAAAAATATTTTTTATTTTATTAAATAGGAAATTTCTCTGGCATTTCTTTCTTTTTGCTGTATTGAAAGCGTACCGAACCGTGACACCACTGTATCGTATCGAACCGAACCGTGAATTTTGTGACACCCCTACAAAGTACTATTGAATTGTTAAAGTTTATGAGAATTATTGTGCTTCTAATAATAAGCACATCCTTCCCTTTATTTTCTTTCATTCGTGTTTCTTTATAAGCTCTGATGTGTCAGTTTTTTTAGGAATTCCTGCCTACTAAAAGCTGGATATGTTTACAAACCGTGATATAAATATATAGCAAAAACTTTCAATTGACACTTAACATCGTCACCATGACAAATATGACCCAACCCTACTCAGGCCCTAGTAAACTCTCTTTGAGGGCTCCGATTTGGTAAGATGTTAATTCTGACTTTTTTGTTGGTCTTTTTGCTTGGTGCTAAGGTAAAGGTGAGACACCTACTAATGGGATCGAGGGCGGTCACCTGTCACGTCCAGCTCTGTCTTCACCATCACTGAGCTCAGACCCCCCTGCTGTTGCGGACAGTCCTGCCCCGCCGCCAGCCACAGACGCCCCACCCACCACTGACCAGATCAGTATAACCACAGAGACACAAGCCACTGATGCACTGCCCACTGGGTATGTCAGAAAGATGGGGTTGAATTTAAACATGAACACATGCCATATCAGTTTTCTCAATGATTTTCATCTCTTGCAGTTGGGAACAGCGAATTCTTCCTCATGGACGAGTCTATTATGTGGATCATAACACAAAGACCACCACATGGGAAAGACCCCTCCCACCAGGGTGTGTATCTGTCTTTTTCACATGCTTTTACATGCTGACAGCCTGGTAATGTTTATAGAAGGAGTTTGTAGATTTCAATCTCTAAAAATTTGCACATTACCATCTAAAATTACTTCACCACCCTAAAAGGTAAGATTAGGGGTGTACGATATTGTATTGTCTATGATGACAGTGTTTCTCAACTGATGGGTCGCAGAGTGTGTAGTCAATGAAACAACCACAACGAACATAATTCTAAACATTTTTCCGTATGATTTTGAAATGCTTGCCTGAATATACCCACACATGCCCACTGTGCCTGGCAAGAGGTTCCTTAGAGCACATCTTGAGCTGATGCCCAAACCTTTGGGAGAGGGGAGGTACAGGTGGCACAGAGCAAACATCAGCTCCCAATAATGCAAAACATGGCCTTTGTCAGGCCGGGAGAGAAACCTCAGGTGGAGCCCAGGGCCTCAACTAGCCTCAGCTCGGGATTGGAAGCTGAAGGTTTACCTAGGGAAGCAGCTTAATTTTCCGGATAACTTTGCAAGGACAACATTCAGGCCAGAATTGGTCTTAACATCTGACTGTTCCAAGCAAGTGGTCATGTTGGAACTTACTTTGTCTTGGAAAGATCGGATAGACGCTGCAGGGGCTTTGCAGGACAGTCTGTACCTTGGACACTCAGTCTCCTTGGTATTAGAGGGTTTTAGGAAAGAAGAGCCAAGAGAACATCATAGAAGCTGCAGAAAAAGTGCATCACTCTCTCCTTTTCTGCGTTCTGGTGCAATATGGCTGCCGTCGCATCATCATCCAAGTGGTGCTGCACATTGGTGGTGGTTGAGGAGATTCTCACCTTCCATATGTAAAGCACTTTGAGTACCCAGAAAAAGCGCTATATAAATTTAATAAATGAATTAGCTTGAAAAAGAATGTCTGCCTTTGACTTCAGTGTTGTGAGTCTAGATTGAGCAACAATATCACAACCAAACTTTTCCGGTAAACGTGGATTAGTCCTGCACTTCAGATTGAGGAAGTTTAGCCTGTTTCTCCTTATGTGGGTCAGATTCATTGTATACACAGCTCTCTTTAATTCCATTGAATTATGGTCAAATCTTTTCTGCCGTTTCAAAACATTTACATTTCTTCTGCTTTAATCAGCGTGTTTAGGGTTCAGTCAGACTGACACCTTGAAATGTTCCTGTTGATTTTTCTGTTATAGCACAGAATCTATCAATGATGGGAAGTTGCCCTAGTCCAGAAGCAGCAAAACAGCCCAACACTACTATATCACAACTGTGCTTCAGAAGATCTGATGTAGATAACATTTGTGCAGAAATGCGGAGGGTGTACAGGAGTACAGTGGAAGGGAGACTTTTGAGACACATTTTTAAAAGTTAATCTTGAAAAAACATGTCTGGTACATGTTTGCATTGGAAAAAAATGCAAGATGTGTCCTTCAAGAACAGCCCCTGAAAGTACAAGACAAGTAACAAAGCTATAACAGTGGTGTCAGTGGATCACAACATTGTGTGAAAAAGAAAACAGAAAACATAAGTTTGGCTTCAGCTTGAACTCTGTGTGCATGGCCACTTATACACCTATCTGGAGCTGGTGTTAATCTACGATCCGTGTCTGTGTTGTAGTTGGGAGAAGCGTGTGGACCAGCGCGGAAGGTTTTACTATGTGGATCACAACACCAGAACCACAACATGGCAGCGGCCCACAGCAGAGTCTGTGCGCAACTATGAGCAGTGGCAGTCTCAGCGCAGTCAGCTCCAGGGAGCCATGCAGCAGTTTAACCAGAGATACCTCTATCAGGTAAACAACATATTCCATTGACCTCATGAGCAAATGGTTTTTTTTTGACAACCCATTGCCTACTGTGTGCACAATTTATACAGTAGTAGGTAGTTCTACCTTATAAAGTAACCTAGCCAGGGCTCCAGACTGCGGCTAAAATGGTCGACAAATGCAACCATTTTTTGAGAATGTGCAAGTTAAAATTTGACATGGTCACATATGTGCGAGTTCATGGTCACGCTCTCACTCAATCGGTGTCTGCCTACCTGCACTTGCATTAGGGACTTATCTAATCTGTCACGTATTATCAACTTGGCCAAATCGGCTATTCTCCCGTAGTAGTCGGTTACAGTAGAACGTCAAGAAGTAGCAGTTTCACACCGCAAGCGTGAGCAGCATGTATTTTTTTCGGCATTTATGTTAACCAATGATTGCATTCACACTGGGAGCAGGAGCTTCACGTTCAAATTTAGTGAAAGCACACTTTTGATGGACAAAATAAATATGATTTCCCACAAAAAGTGCTCAAAATGCACAGAATAAGCATGTCTAGTGTGTTTAAAAAAAGAACTGGAGTCAGAAAAGAAAATGAAGAATCAAATTATTTATAGAAGATTTACCCAAACTTGTTTTTAATTATTCAGTTTGGGTATTTGGGAAAGTATGGTGTATTAAAAAAAAACTAAAAATATGATATATAAACTTTCTTTTAGTAATTATGTAATACACAGACAGGTAGCCTATATACATAGGCTGTAGCACTACCCAAATCAAACCAGAGTGTGCTTTTTTTTTTTCCTTCATCCGCAGAGTTTGCTGTCTTGTAAACATGACTGCAACGACATGATCTGAGCAGTTTTCTTGGTTGTGTTTTTTGTTCACCATTTACATACGAAGGTTACACCTCTCCCATGTTAACAAATTTTCAAGACGATCAAGTTTATAAAAACAAATATAGTTGTCTTTGTAAAAAAATAGCTCCCTTATATATAGCTTTATACATATATACATTTATTTATATTATATTAGAGGTGGGTTATATATTAGAGGTGGGCATAGATTAATATTTTTTATCTAGATTAATCTCACTGTAATCTTGGAATTAATCTAGATTAAAATGGCTCATTTGAATTCTGCCGAAGGCATTCAGAATGTGTGCTACCCAAATAAATAACCTTGCAGGTAGTTTGTAAGATGGGCAGGGGCGGAGCTAGACTCTATGGGGGTACAGTGCTTCATCTTGGGGCCCTCTGCTACAAAGTAATTTTAAAATTAAAACCGTAAAAAAAAAACGTAAAAAATCTGATGAATGCATATGTAATAATGTGTCACTTGTTGAGCCAAGTAAGCTTATGTTAAATAAAACACAAAGACTATCTCGTTCTTTTCTTTTTAATGCGCCCGATTTATATTTTCTCTCCATTTTCGAAACCATTCTCTACATTATACATTCGCACCTCACGCCACACACTGTATTCCTGAGGGAAGTAGGCCTACCTTATACGCTGTTTCGGTTCATATGACTCGCAAGAAGAGCTCCAGTTCACGCGCCGGCGCCTCTGTGTCGTGATTATCGATTGTCTGCTATATTTACTTCTTATTTATTAAATCCAGGTAATTGGTTGATGAAACATTAATTAAAATTAAGATACAATTAATACAAAACGAAATTCACCTTAATGAAAGGCTTTGTGCTTTGTTTGATGTCTCTCTGAAAGTTTTAAAGCAGTCTTTCAGTGCCGCTTTCAGAGCGCTCACGTCCGTAACGGGGAACTGTCACGTAACACTGTTTCCCCTCATAAATGCGTTCACAAAAAATAAGACAAATTGAATATTTTATGTTCTGTGGAGAGCCAACCATACTTCATCCGGTGGGTAGTATTACTTTTTGTACTTTTGCCACCTAAAAGTAAAAAAAATTTGTGTCTCGTCCGTTATGGATGTGTATTTCCCTCAAATTAAATATAAAACGCATAGACAAATATTTTTCTAATGTCTAGACACCTTTATTAAAGGAGTATGCATAAACATACGTTTCAATATATTGGTATTAAATGCCCCCTACAGTCACAGCACGCACTAGGTATACATCTGCGCTAAAATATCAAGGTGAAAGTCATCCTAGCTTGCGTAGTATAGACTCAGCTCCCAACCCAACTTTGAGAATAGATTAAAGGCGATATTTTTTTTTATCGCCCAATAAGAGTCTCGCGTTAACGCAGCACGTTAACGCCGATAACGGCCCACCACTATATATATATATATATATATATTAGTACCAGTGCAACCCTTGGAAAAGTTAGTCTGGAGCCCTGCCAGCCCATAGCTAGCGTCTATGGTGCAGTACTGGCAGTAAGTGCCTACAGTGGACTTTAAAAAGGATTTAAAGAACTAAAAATAGGGGTGATGATGAAACTAATCAAATTATTATTGCAGTCATAAACGTTTTTATTATTTTGTAAATAATGTTGTTTAAATCCTTTCTCCTAAAACATTTTCCGAGTTAGCATTCATTAGCCACATAAACTCTGTAAATAACCATAAAATGGCTGAATGAAATTGGCTAAATACTGTACATTTTATCTGCTTTTCACTCAAGCAATGGGTTTCCATCTTTTTACTGTAAAGATACCATTCACACGCTCAATACTAATAGTAATAAAATGTAAAATATTTTAGCTGTTCAACATCATATTTAAAAGCCATAATTTCACATTTAGGAAGCCTAATCTGCAAATTATCATTATTTTATGAAGCTTCATTGGTGATACACACACTAAACCTTGTGTATAACAAATATTAGAAAGACTGTCCTTATCCAAAATGCTTTTCTCTTCTGTGGACCGAGTTATGCAAGCACTGTATTGTTCCAAATGAAATCTAAAGTGTGTAAGTCTCTCCGTACCGCAGAGAGTCATCAGTTCATTGTTAATGAGATCTAAAGACATGATGATCCATCACCCAGTTTCTCATTGGGTATCTCTGGTTGTAATTGTAGCCAAAAAGGAAAAAGGCACATCATTTTACATGGATAATTATACAATAACAACCAGAGAGGCCCAATGAGGCGCAGTATGATCATCACATATACTTACACAGCCATTCAAAAGTTTGGGATCAGTAAGATTGTTAATGTTTTTAAAACATTTAAAACATCTTTTGCTCACCAAGGCTGCATTTATTTGATTAAAAATACAAAAAACAGTAATATTGTGAAATATTATTACAATTTAAAATAACTTTTTCGATTTTAATATATTTTAAAGTGTAATTTATTCCTGTGATCAAAGCTGAATTTTCAGCATCATTACTCCAGTCTTCAGTGTCACATGATCCTTCAGAAACCATTCTAACATGATGATTTGCTGCTCAAGAAACGTTTATTATTATTATTATTAATGTGAAAACAGTTGTGTACAATTTTTTCAGGATTCTTTGATGAATAGAATGTTCAAAAGAACAGCATTTATCTGAAATAGAAAGTTTTGTAATATTATACAATACCTTTCAAAAGTTTGGGGTCCGTAAGATTTTTTTTGGGGGGGGGGGGGAACTTTTTTTCAGCAAGGATTAATTAAATTGATCAAAAGTTACAGTAAAGACATTTATTATGTTACAAAATATTCAATTTCAAATAAATTAAATAGAACTTTCTATTCCTCAAATAATCCTGAAAAAACAAAATTGTACACAACTGTTTTCAAGATTGACCATAATAATTTTTTTGAGCATCAAATCTGCATATTAGAATGATTTCTGAAGGATCAAAAAGCTGAAAATTCAGCTTTGATCACAGGAATAAATTATATTTTAAAATGTATTCAAATAGAAAATTATTTTATCAATATTAATGTTATGCTTCTGTTGTAATCGTGTAAATGTCTGTACATACAGTTAGGCTGCTCTTTGCCTGCTCAACTTTTTGTAAAGACAAAATGCCGCATAAAAGCCAGAATGTAATTGCTGTGTAAATACATTTATGCCACCTCTGAGCAGCATTAAATACAGTCTAAAGAAGCGCTTCTGTTTCTACTTTTGCCAATGAATGATCATGTTATGAGGTTTACGTGGTAGTTCACTGCATTTATTCTTGAGGCCTTTGGTGTAATTCTCACATGAGTGTCAAATGTGACAGCTGATTCCAACATTACATGTGCTGGCAGTGTGCAGTCGAGTTCGAGAACACAGGACACAACACAGCTCACTCAATTGCCCTCGGCTCACGTCACAGCACGCACAGTACACACAGCACACACAGCACACTGGGCTTTTTGTGTGCTAATTGTCGCTCGTTAAGTTCTCCTGAGAGAATTATATAATTTAAAAGGCGCTTCCGGCCCTCAGCTTTCACTGTGGTTCCTTATGCTTACACATTATATGTACCGTTTTGTGTGTATATATATATATATATTTATATGTGTGTGTATATGTATGTATATGTCTATGTATATGTATATGTTGTTGTGTTTATTGTTTTTAGAATCTTCATACAGATTTTCTGAGCAACAATAGTATTGATCATGTCTCTCAAGCTCCAAAAATGAGCTTCGGAGGATGAGAAGATGAATAACGAATTAAATGTGGTTCTGTTTAAAGCTATCGTAATATTTAGAATATTGTGTACAAGTTGCAAGAACTGCATTTTGGATTTATTTGACAGCTGCTAATATGCATTTTCATTCTGTGGAAAACAATGGAATGTTTTCTTGAAAAATGATATGCTATTGTGTTCAGCAGGAGCTGTTAAAACTTACCTCACGCAGTTTCATTATAAGCCTGTGTTGTGAGAGTTTTTAATGTTGTGGAAAGAATTGTCAAATTGGACAGACACTAAAAAGGGGCTTCTCCATCTAAGTGGATAAAGGAATTAAAAAGTCCCGGTATAAAGGAATTAAGGAAGGGTTAAGGAATCTACATATTAGGGGCTGTTTACACGAAACCGTTTTCAACTAAAAACGTAAAACTTTTTATGCGTTTTGACCATTCATTTACACGACAACGGCGTTTTGGGTGACTGAAAACACAAACTATTGAAAACGGGTTTCAAAGTGCACGTTTTTGAAAACCGTCTCCGTGTAAACAACAAAAACGTGAATCTCTGAAGACGATGACGTCATGCACATGCGTATTACGTGGTAAGTCTATAGTGTTTCATCACCATGTAAATGAACTTGGAGCAGAATACAGCGTTTTTAGTCGTTTTCACGGATCCGTGTGAATGGGGATCGTTTTGACAACGGTGTCGTCTGTACGTGGAAAACTCAAAGGAAAAACTTCTCCGTTTTAAGAAAATCGTTGTCATGTAAACGTACCCTTGATGGAATAGTTGGAGATTATCCTACTATCATTCTCATTACCAGCAAATTACATCACAGAGATTCGATGGCATTTTGGTGCTGATATGTGAATGTTAGCAATGTAGATAATACAATCATATTGATAATACAATTAATGTGCAATTAAACTAGCACACCTGCAAGTCATTGATAGGTGTGTAGGACAAAGGCAAGTCAAGTCACCTTTATTTATATAGCGCTTTTAACAATATAGATTGTTTCAAAGCATCTTTACAGTGATTATACGAAATTAAAATAATAGAGATTGTTTTGGCTTTACAGCAGCTCTAGAATAAAGTTTTTGTTCAGCTAAAGTTAGTGTTGATTGATTCACTTCCATTGCAAAGATCGATGGAATTATTGCTCAAAGGTAATAATTAAAGCCAAATTTAAACTAGAAAAGAAAAATCCTGCACACTGTTTCAACTTGCAAGAATGCAAGTTTACTAGCAAAATAAATGAAAACTGAAAAACAGTTGCTTGTGCAAATATAGCATATATGGTACAAAGCTAATTCAACAATTTTCCCCATTTTGAATTTTACGTCGATGAAAATGAGACTGTGAGGGATAGACTTCTGTCTTTACAATAGTGCATACTGTATTAAGGTACTAGATCATGTAATTTTCAAAACTCTAAACTTTCAAAACTGTTTTATGAAGTAAGAAAAAAACGTTTTTTTCAGCTGAACAATTGGTATGTTGTCACAGTACAATCTTTTGAATGCACTGTACTTCTGTCCCTCAATGCCTCGTTTTCATTCCTGTCAAACATTAAATATGGCGCCACCCTGACTCGTGGCAGAATTAATTTGGGGATGAACTCTTCCTTTAAGAGAAAGGAACATTTTTATTCTGTTGCAGTTGTATGGACATTGAGCCTTCTATATCTCAGTGAGCTATTCTGTTTTGTTCTGTCTTCTTTTTTATGTATTTGCTCACTCTCTCTTTCTCCAAGCCATCACTTCTCTCTCTCTCTCTCTCTCTCTCTCTCTCTCTCTCTCTCTCTCTCTGTTTCTTTGTGGGTTGGTTTGGAATGGTCGTGCAGAGGGAGTGAAGATGATGTCATGCTTTTCTTTCATTTTTTTCCGACCTTTTTTAGTCATAGAAAGTGCTGAGGGTGGGGCATACTGACACACACTAGTTTTTAACATCCCCCTCATTTTTTGACCATCTTTAGCCCAACTAAGGCATACAACTGGTAATGATTCATAAATGAAGATGTGGGCTTTCAGATACGCCTCATACACAAGCACAACTGATGAAATAACATGCTTGAAAAAGGGCAAAACAATAGTGAAATGGCTATTGTGGGGAACTTTGCTTAGTCGGAGCTCCTGGCTGCAACTATAGGAACGCCTCTGGAGTTTAAAATGAATGTAATGACACTGTAAGGACCATAGGAAAATGGCAAAACTCTCATGATTCTTTAGTGGTCATTGCATTTTTAGTGCTTTTCTCAAGATAGAGTTAACTGGCAAATAAAGGATTTTTCCCCCTAAAGAGATGCTTTATTTTTCTACCTATATAGCAACATTAACACTTCCTTTAAAGGTGAAGCAATTAGATGTTAAAGTGCTAATATACCAGGAGAGACAACAATAATGAATACTTTATGGGTTGTTTCCCCTGAAACTGTGACTCTATGTGAGCATTACTCTAGGGTTTGTTAGGCAATGTCACGGTGAGGAAATGTTCACAGCCGATAACACGGGGCAGGCGATGTTGGGGTTTTGGAGTATTTTAAATGCGCGCACGCTGGCTTTTCTCTTTTTCTTTTGAATTTGCAATCACATGTACTCTGTGTATAGGCCTATAGTTTGCAGTAATGTAATCAGTGAACGGATGAACACAGGAACAGCGACGACCGCAGCTAGACTACTGTTTCTTAGAGCAGGGGTTTATATATGATGTTCTCTTTGTCCTATCCTAATTCATATACATAATCATGTTTTAAGACCCATTTGAACAGTTCAAATTGTTACAATTGAATATAATATTATCTGGAATATATTTACATATTTATATGTACTGTATCCTTTTTTTCTACCCATCATTAGGGTGCTGTTAAGTTATATATAAATATGAAGAGAAAGATAAAATATAACTATATAAAATATCATTAATCTTTAAGTCTTTAGAAAACAGAATAAGACGTTAATGTCAAATTCTGTGAATTTAATTATATCTAATCTATTATTTATTTATAAATAAATATGGTTACACTTTATTTTAAGGTGTCATTGTTACGGTGTATTTATATATTTAAGTACTGAGTAATATTAATTAACAACATCTACTTACTGTAGGGTCAGGGTGGGATCAGGGTTTGGTTTAGGGTTAGTTGCATGCAATTATGCATAATTTACTGTTCTTACTATGGTAAGTACATGTAACATATATTTAACAAGGACACTGTAAAATAAAGTGTTACCATAAATTTTATCTGCAGAAGAGTAAGCACTAAATTTTGTCTAGATGCATAGAAAGAAACGTCATAGAATCTAATTTTCGTCAGCTTTTAATTAGGATTAAATTTTATATGCATTTTTCTTTTAAGAAAATGCTTGTTTTGCCCAGTTTTAAAATATACCGTTCCATACAGGAACACCATAGGGGACCGTCTGAAAGTGATAACCTGTTTACCTGGATTTTGTGTAGATAAAATTGATTATTGAAAAGTAGTTTTGCATGTATTCAAATATTTTATTTTATTTAGCCTGCGGTTTTAAAACCCTGCTATTCATTTAACTTTATAATGTAATCTTAAAAGAAAAGAAAGTTTTTAAATCTACTCTATACGTTTTTATACCACGTTCAGGGTATAAATTCACAAACATGCCCACAGAGTGTGTTTGTCTGTTTTTCATTTATAATTATGCCTAAAGCACACACGCTGGGTGGATGTTTTCGGTGCCAAACACACACACATGTGCGCTCCGAGTAAACATGGCCACGGTGTGTGAATAAAGGTGCTTTTGTCCGGTGGGGGGCTGGGCCATCTGGAGCGCTCATGAATGTGCACTTCAGTGCGCTCAGACATCGCGCCTCCCTGTGTATTTCACAGCTCCGCTAGAAGAGGACGAGGCGTGGGTGGGGTCGCCATTGGGCGGATGGAGACAGGGTGGGGTTTTCCAGCAGCCAGTGAGATCACTGGAACACTGCATGCGTGTGTGTGTCAGTGTGTGTGTCGTCTTCTGCCTGTAGCGGGCATGTAGCATTTGGACGGCGCTAGCTAGGCACTTGAACACCTCTGTCAGTCTCCGTTCTGAGAAGTGGAGGCAAACTCTGATCTGTTGGGTTCATAGCCTTCTAGAAACACCTCTTAGAGTCAGCACCTTGTCCCACAGGGGTTTTTGCAGGACATCTGTAATTGTCTATTCCTGCTGTTATTTGGGTTGGTAGTTTATTTGAACTGGTTTCTGCGGGCTCTGGTGTGTGACAGGGGTTCAAAAGCTTTGTGTCCTAACTCTCTGTTTGTCCCTCACAGCCGTCTGGAGTTGCAGTGGAGAATGACCCGCTCGGTGCTCTTCCTCCAGGATGGGGTAAGTCGTCACGCATGCTTTATCTTCAGGTGAGGTCTCTCTTATGAGCTCAATGTGAGTTTTTTTATTTATGTTAACTTTTGTAGTAGAGAGAGGCCTGTAATCAGCTTGGCCTACGATATTTTTTCCAGTATTCATACTTTTCTAGTACTTTTTCTCTACTGATAAATAGTAGAATTTGGTGGATCACATCACCATAACAAAAACTGACTGTGGTCTACAGGAAACAACAGCTATCAAGTGAAGTAACTTACTGGTATTTTATGTATTGCTTTTTACGTAACGCATAGCATATTATGATTGACAGTTGAACATAGCCCAAAACAAAGAAGAAAATAAATTTGCTACCATTTTGCTCACGAAGGAGCTGTGTACATGCATATAATAGTAAAGATTAATGTACAATCAGCCACAAAATAAACCCCAACATGAAGCAGAGGCTGTTATTACATGGATACTTGCTGAATAAATAAATGAATTCTTAATGTACTCTTTGGACGCGAGTGATACAATTATAGACATGAGACTTGCACACTGTAGGAAACTGGTTGTCAAGAATACAGTTTAGTGCTAATTATGCAAAACATTGTGTTTCATTAGAGACGTGTAATAAAATTCATTATTATTATGAGTCTAATGATAACTATTATTATTATTTAAAATAATGTTTTAAAGATGTAATTATGATGTTATTTTATCTTACACTTAAAATTTAAAAATATATCTGTATCCTTATCTGTTGTTGAAAAACAAGACAAATATTTCAATTCTTATTTCTTTTTTCAGAAGTATAGTAGAGTTCAGGAATATAACTTAAACGGAGCTGGGAACTCTCTGTGATGAGGGGGTTAAAGCAGAAAGAGAGAGTGTTGTGTGTGCAGTAATGTGAGGGCTACTGTGTGCTGCACAAACCACTGTTAATGAAAACAAGATGTCAGACGAAGAGTGGGTGAGGGGGTGAGGGGTGCGGGACACACACACTTCTTTCTGTGTGGAAAAGGAATTGGCTAGCAGATTTTCTCTTTTCTTTTTTGCTCTTTAAATCGTGAAGGTTTCTTTCTGTCTCTGTTCTTGTCAAACTCGATGGAAAGTGAGATGCGAGAAGGTATGTTGGAGCACGCGCTAGTGAGATGCCCCACTGACTTGTGAGTTTTCAGTCAGCTCTGTCAGATTTGACACTGTCTTACCCATATATATGATAAAGAATCGTTCACCCAATCCATCAAGATGGGGGAAATTATTAGTGGAAAAACAGCTTAAATTGAGTAAATAGCAGTTATTTTGAAAAAAAAAAAAAAAAAAGGTAAATGGTATGTGTGTTTGTAATGACGTAAGGGTGAGGAAATAATGACAGATTTAATTTTTGGATGAACAGTTCATTTAATTAGCAGTTTAATATGAATGCTGAATATGTGCTCAGTGTATCTTCTCTAAACAATTGCTCCCAATAACGCTCTTACATCACTGTACGTTAAACAGGAAGCAACAGTTAAGTAATTGACTTACTTGGGTAATGCATAATTATTGCATAACCACCTTATACATAACACATAGCATTTTATCTTGGTTTCGGGCTAAGACTGACTGTTAAGCTTAAAGTAAGTTTTTCAACCATTATGAATGCAAAACAGCTGTACGGAATATGTACGCTGAAAAACTTCTAAATATGCTCTCTTTTACCTCAGAGAAACGTCAGGACAACGGGAGAGTGTACTATGTCAATCACAACACCCGAACTACGCAGTGGGAGGACCCACGAACCCAAGGGTAATCATGTCCTCCTGTCACATGATCCTTACTGTCCATAGCAAGTCATCTGTAGATTTCAATGGAGTTTCAGACTTCAGTCAGTGGGTGTCAGTCAAGCGTCAGTTTGCCAGTTGGGGAAGTGACTTTAAAACTGCTAAGCTACAAGCAGGTCATAATTCAGTTAAGCTACCCTTTAGAAATACAAGTTACTAATGATGGGTAGCTAAAAATCTTAACTCTACATGCAACATGCTTTGATCAATTCGAGATATTGTTATTGACATATATGACATCTCAAATACTGACACTAAATAAATGTGCCAAAGAAAAAAACCCAGCTGTAATGCTTCTTGTCAGGAAAGTGGGCAAGATTTGGCTAAAAGTGCCAGCTCTAGTCTGACTTGCTACCATGTTGTTTCACCGCCCACTTGTAAACAAGGTCGTGTTTGTAGTTTCCGGGCTGTTAAAATGAGCAGCATATCCACAAGCATAAATCTGTTTTCAAAAACGTTTTCCAATTTCAGATTTGCCCACAACTAAATATAGCATAACATATGAACTGCTCTTAATGGCCTTACATCAGTCAAACAGGCCTTTTCCTGTCTTAAGCGGACGATTCTCGGCCATGCCGTTTATACATGCTGTGTGGATCACACTTTTAATGCCTGGCTCTGTAAAACGACTGGGAAAAGCAGCATTAATGTTTAGGAAGCTGTGTTAGGTAGCTTTGTCTAGTTGGTTGCTCACCCACACTGGTATGTTCTTATCAGTCCTTTGATAGAGACCCAGTGAAAAGCACACATTATCAATATCAAACTCATCCACTTAAGCTGCAATACATTGTTTATTTGTTTGCTCATTTTTTTTGATTTTTGCATTTTGATTATTTGTACATTGCGTTTTAGATTGTTTAGAAAAACAGCATGTTACTCTATAGTTCAGCCCCCCCCCCCCCCAGTTTTGTGTGTGTAGCTCCAGCAGGGTGCGCTGCTCTCACTGCCCTCCTCCGTTTGCAGGATGATCCAGGAGCCGCCCCTGCCGCCCGGCTGGGAGATGAAGTACACTGCAGAGGGGGTGCGATACTTTGTGGACCACAATTCTCGCACCACCACCTTTAAAGACCCTCGGCCGGGCTTTGAGTCAGGGTAAACATCACACACGCTATAGTTTAGAGTGCTTGTTTTGATTGCATGTGAAGGCAGGAGTCACTGCGAGACACACACAACACATACAGTAGATCAAGGACCTGATGGCGAAAGGGGTTCACAGCAACTTCAGTCTGCGGAAGTAGTCATAGTTAGTTCATGTTAATTAATGCATTAACTAATGTTAGCAAATGAGACCTTATTGTGTTACTCTTTTTGAAAGATGTCTCTTCTGCTCACCAAGTAATATTGTGAAATTTCAATTTAAAAGAACTGATATCTAAAATTTTCTTCAGTGTCACATGATCTCTCAATATGCTGATTTGGTGCTCAATTATTAATAATGGTTCTTATTATTAATAATGGTTCTTATTATTATCAATGTTAATAGTTTTTGCTGCTTAATATTTTTTTTGGAAACCATAGTAAAAAGAATTTTAGGATTCTTTGATCAATGGAAATATTTTGTTACATCATAAATGTCTTTACTGTCACCTTTGATCAATTAAATATATCCTATAATAATTAAATATACTATTTTGAATAATAATAACCTTTAACTTCTATAGCACCTTTAAATGTACATCTCAAAGCGCTGTACAAAAAACAATTAAAATGGCAAAGATTCAACACACAAAGAAACATAATACACAGTAAAATAAAATAAATGACTATAAATCAATTAAAAGCTAACCTAAAAAAATTAGTTTTAAGCTGAGATTTAAAGTTTCCAAATGATTTGGCTTGCCTGATCTCAATCGGTAGAGAGTTCCAAAGTTTAGGAGCTAATGAAGAAAAAGCCCCATCTCCCATTAATCTCCAACGGGATTGGATGAATGGATATCACGCTTTCCACAGAATATTAATCAGCAAAAAACGTTTTTCCAATGTTTTCAACATTGATAATAATAAATAAAAAAATTCTTGAACACAAAATTAGCATATTATAATGCTTTCTGAATAATAATGTGGCACTGAAGACTCGAGTAATGATGCTGAGTATTCTGCTTAGCATCAAAGGCATAAATAACATGTTAAAATAAAAAACTAATTGTAATATTATTTCACAATGTTACTGTTTTTACTGTATTTTTTATCGAATAAATGCAGCCTTGGTGAGCAGAAGGGACTTCTTACAAAATGATTTTGTTATTATTATAGATTTTTTTCAAACTTTTGATAGGGTAGTGTATAATTTGTGTATATATACATCAATCAGGTCACCTTTATTTCTATAGCGCTTATACAATACATTGCATACTTGCATAAAAGCAGCTTTACATTGATAAACAGGAAAATGATGCATTTGGGCTGTTGTTCAGCTGAAGTCAGTTCAGTGTTGATTCAGAACCGGTGTAAAGTCATCAATTATTAAAATAGTTAATTTCATCTATAAAGCAGTTCTGCACAAAATGATGTCATCGTCCAGTTCAGTTCTCATACAATAGCGTCAGTACAGTCAGCTCAATAATATTGTTGAATATTATATATATATATATATATATATATATACTTACACAGAATGTTAGTGTTATTTTTTTCTTTCTTTGTTTCTCTCAGTATCTCCTTTGTTCCTTTCATGCATCTTTTTGTTGTCTTAAATATGTTTCATTCCTCAGACTTCCCCTCTCTCTAAATTAAAGTGAAATGCCTTTTGCTTGTGTTATCTTGTGTTATCACGGCTGTGCAACACCAGACTCCCTAAATCTACCCTGTGTCAACGATAGCTTTTTTGATCTGATCTGAATCCCACATTCTGTCTTATATGATGCGTCACTTTCACCTGTTTATGGAATTGGTGTCATGGCTGACTTTATTCTGCCATTTGTAAACTTTTAGTTTATCCTTTTTATTGCTCATGTGGGTTTAAGAGCTAATGTTGATCTGAAGTCTGTGCCAGTGTCTGAAGCGCCACACATTCATGGAACAGATGACATCAGACTGCTCTCATAGTGCTTTGGCTTTATTTTCTGTGTTCCTGTTTAGTTCGAGACAGGGTGGGTCTCCGGGAGCATACGACCGCAGCTTCAGGTGGAAGTATCACCAGTTCCGGTTCTTGTGTCATGTGAGTCCTTCAGATCACCACAGGCCTTATGCCAGTGCAACGTTTTTGTCATTTAGCATTGCAAATTAATGTATGGGCTCCTCTTTTTTCTGGCCTCTTTACACAGTCCAACGCGCTTCCCAGTCATGTGAAAATCTCCGTATCCCGACAGACTCTGTTTGAGGACTCATTTCAACAGGTCAGTGAATAAGGATGCGGTGCAGCTCCACTTTGGACCGCTGACGCTTCTTTTATAATCGCCAAAACTATCTACACTGTTTTGTCATAAATTGTGTTGCAGTATAAACCTTGAATGACACATTTTTACGGTCATACGTAAGCCTAAGTAGATCGTAGAACCATTGCAAGCTTTTGTGGTTACCACGATGATGATGATGATGACTTGCCTGCAAAATGGCTTTAGTGACGCATGTTGAGTAGCGCCTGTATAGAGGTGTTCCCAATACATTTTTTACAGCAGTAAAGGCACAGAACAATTTTGTCCCCCAATTCATTATCATAGATCATTATGATTTTGGCTTGTACAACCTCATAATGATCTTTCTTGTCTGAATACAACGACAAAACATTATCTGTTAAATTCATTCCATTAAAGCCTCTTACCAACTTTATTTTTAGGAAAATTGTGACCCTGGATCACAAAACCAGTCACAAGTCGCATGGGTATATTTGTGGCAATAGCCAACAATACATTGTATGGGTCAAAATGATCGATTTTCCTTTTATGCCAAAAATGATTAGGATATTAAGTAAAGATCATGTCCCATGAAGATATTTTGTAAATTTCATACTGTAAATATATAAAAACAATATTTTTGTGAGAGAATGAAGCAAAATCGCAAACATAAAGTTAAAAGAACAAACACTTTAAAAGCGATTTTCTCAATGTTTCGATTTCTTTGCTCCCTCAGATTTTCAAATAGTTGTATCTCAGACAAATATTGTTTTATGCTAACAAATCATACATCGATGGGAAGCTTATTTATTCAGGTTTTAGATGCTGTATACATCTTAATAAAAAACAATTTGACACCTTTGTGACTGGTTTTGTGGTCCAGGGTCACAATTGTCAAACAGTCTTTTTTTCCTTCATTTATGGCCAATATGAGATCAAACCGAATTGGTCTCCTAATTACGGACATCTTGGTTTTGGCTAAACGGCCCATATCATGTTAGTTAGATCTCCTGAGATGGACAAGCAACATTCCCTTGAACAACACTTTCTTTTCAATTTTTTTCAAGCCCTATTGTGTGTATTGAGGTTCTCATGAGATGTCCCCCTGTCTCGCCTCAGATCATGAATATGAAGCCGTATGACCTCCGTCGGAGACTCTACATCATCATGAGAGGAGAGGAGGGACTGGATTACGGAGGAATAGCCAGGCAAGTTCACTGTGACGTCTCGCTGTTGGTCATCTTCATGTGCTGAATGTTTCTTGTTTCGGGTGTAACTGCTCGTTTGGTGTCTGGACCTCATAGTTGTCTTCCTGTGTCTGTGTCTGTCTCCTGTGTCCTGTCAGTGGTTTTACCCTATGGTAGGTTACGTCATGCTGTTCTACCACAGGGTAGAACCACGGACGGGATGTCTGGAGGTGTCTCCGTCGTCCCGTGGTGTGCCCAAACACCCCTCTCACCCCAATCATGGTCCCCTCTTTGCCCCTTTACCTTCTTTCCAAACCCCCCCCCCCCCCCCGGGATCAAAGGTCAGGCCTTGGGTTCTGGTGAACTGGTTATGATTTGATGTGTGTGTTTGTGCTGCTGACTCTGTCTTCATCTTCATCACTGTATGTGACACTGTGCACACAGTCCATCTCACAAAAATGTATTGCATTTGTTTTTAATGATTTATTTATATTTACAATGTTTTGTTTTGTTTTATTTTTATAGCATTGTTTTATTACACAAAAAGGTTTCCTATATTATTTGTGCATTTTTCTGTAAATCTGTTTCATTTTATTTTATTTGCTTCAAGTGGCTCAGAATGATTTCAGGTGTATAGGCAAAAACAAATTGTGCCTACATATCACTTTCTTCTCAAAACTACATTTTGTAAAAACAAAACTTTTTTTTTTTAAATAAATGAGTTGGTGTATTTTCAAAGGAAAGCTACCAGAATGTTTCCAGCATAAATAGATATTCTATGCTTTTTAAACAGTACGGTATTGTCTATTCTGTCCCATTACTCTCATATGAAGTTGTTGTATTATGAAACACTTTGTCGAGATTTAAACATTTAAATGTTCCCTTTACTGAAGACATCTGTTTAAATCATTCCTAATTTAATCTATAAAATCTAAATTGTAATTAAATTTTTAATTACAAATGTAAAAATCATTTTGATTTGTTAGTATCTTGCATAATTTTCCAACACAGTTTGTCTCAGTGATGTGGGAATATTTAAGTTGAGTATGTCTCATTATAATACCATCTAAAGGCAACATTAAGAGTGTTGTGTGACTGACTCTCTTCTTCTCTGTCTCTGTCTGTAGGGAGTGGTTTTTCTTGCTGTCTCATGAGGTGTTGAACCCCATGTACTGTCTGTTTGAGTATGCTGGTAAAAACAACTACTGTCTGCAGATAAACCCCGCTTCTTCCATCAACCCCGACCACCTCACTTACTTCCGCTTCATCGGACGCTTCATTGCCATGGTGAGACGGAAGGCCTTAAGGCTCTTGTAGTTTCACATTAAATTGAAGTGTGTGTGTGTGTGTGTGTGTGTGTGTGTGTGTGTGTGTGTGTGTGTGTGTGTGTGTGTGTGTGTGTGTGTGTGTGTGATTGAGTGTGAACCTCACGCATGAAAATAAATCATTGTGTTCTGATATAGTGACTGGTGTTATATTAAGATCCAGAGAGTTTCTCTCACACCCTTCATGAGCACATGCAGGTCTGGGTTCGACTTTCTCAAACATATATTATAGAGATTATCTGTTCTGTGTGTTGAATTCTTTCTCAGCCCTTGTGTTTCTCCTATTTTGAGCTTGTTCTGCACAGACTGTGTGACTCTGGGCGTCTGTGTTGTTTTTGGAGATCATTCCCAGAGTCAAGTCAAGTCACGTCACATTTATTTATATAGCGCTTTTTACAATACAGATTGTTTCAAAGCAGCTTTACAGTGATAACAGGAAAGTAATGTAACAAAGTTTGTGTGTGTATATATATATATATATATATATATATATATATATATATATGCACACATACAGACAGACAGACAGAAAAGAGAATTTAAGAAAAAGCATACCTGCAATGGTAGATGATGTAACTCAGGAAAGCACATTAAAATTGCTTAATGTGTTATCACATATTATAAAAAGTGTATAAACCGGTTTATCCGTTGTTTATAATGGTGTACCGATCATGAAATTTGAGACTCATGTTGATTACTTTGCGAATTTTGATTCCAAATGATTTGTGAATCCAGAGGAGAGTTTTTGGGAAATTTGTGCATAATTACTCTGAATTTACTTTATATTTGCCAAAGTTTCACGAATGAGGCCCACTGATATTTTTAACATTAAGATTCAGAGAGTCACAGTTGTACAGTACATGCACTACATTGTGCTGCATCAACTACATCACACACAGACTGTGTGACGGTTCACCCAAAAAGGAAAATTATCCCATAATTTACTCACCCTCAAGCCATTCTAGGTGTATATGAGTTTCTTATTTCAGCCCATCTGAGTTATATCAGGTAATTATATCCTGGCTCTTTCAAGCTTTATAATGGCAATTAGTAATTTCGATTTTGAAGCCCAAAAATGGATGCTGCATCCATCCATCATAAAAGTAATCCATATACGACTCCAGAGGGGTTAATAAAGGCCTTCTGAAGCAAAGGCGTGCATTTTTTTTTTTTAAGAGAAATCGAGTCCTGGCGGAAAAGTGACCTCTGACCCGATGTAGGAGTAGCGTAAGCTGAGGTGAGAATTCAAACAAACAGCGCTTGGCAACAAACTCAAACTCCTCTGACATTTCTCTTTAAAAATTCCCGTTTTAGACGTAAAAAAACACCACGCGTAGCGACACAAACAGCCTTCTTCGGGGTATCCTACCCCAAAGAAGGCTGTTTGTGCCGCTACGCGTGGGTTGTTTTTTCCCCCCATGTCTTTAAAATTTTCTATCATGAAATAGCCAGTCAAATAAAGGCTTTTCATCTATTCCTAAGAAGAGTGCCTTGGATTTCCTTCTACTACATGTTATTAAATTCCCGATCCCAAAGAGCACCTTCAAATACTTTTTTTAAACTCATTGAGCACCCTGGACATTTTTTTCCCATTCCTGTTTTATACTTGTAATTCCTGACTGGTGTTTTGTTTTGCTCTATAATCTGCGCTTCCACATTCTTCAATACGTCATGCGTCGGGTCAGAGGTCACTCTTAAACCAGAATTAGACTTGTATACTGGAGCCAGTGATTCTAGTTTATAAATGTATAAATATGGATATTTTTCTTACGAAAACGCATGGCTCCGCTTCAGAAGGCCTTTATTAACTCCCCGGAGCCGTGTGGAGCACTTTTATGATGGATGGATGGATGCACTTTTTTTGGGCTTCAAAAAAAGGAACTGCCATATAAAGCTTGGAAGAGCCAGGATATTTTTGTAATATATCTCCGATTGTGTTTGGCTGAAAGAAGAAAGTCATACACACCTAGGATGCTTTGAGGATGGGTAAATTATGGGTGAACTAACCCTTTTTTTTTTCCTGACAATTTTAGCATCACACAATCGATAAATTCACAAGCGATATGAATATGTGACGAACTGCAAGCAATATGTCCAGTACTAGCTTCAAAATTGCTGGACACAAATTATTATTTATGATTCATTAACTTTTTTTTTCCCTATTGTTGTAAGTAACACAAATTACTACTAATAATGTAAGGCAATGTTAAGGTTCCTTGTGGTTCCGTTATTTAAGGTTAAACTGTTATTGCAGCTACAGTATTTCTCTTATTGTGACAGGTTTCTGGTGACCTTTTAAAATGGTTTTGTGCAAGTGTGTATGTCTGCTTAAACTGACTGACTGCTGCACTAACAGTATATGAAGCTTTATCAGATGTACATTTGCATAATCGCTTGATATTTAATTGGATTTACCATTTGCAGCTTTCTTTTCACCTCTGGTTCTCTTTACAATGATGCAGCAGAATTGCCCTAATGACTCTTAAAAACCGATAAGATGCATCTCAAACAAATTAAATAGAACATTAATGTTTATAATGGCCATCAATTCACCCTCCAGCCATGATGTCATAGTGTATGGCCACTCAGAATGAACTCATTTCGTAAAATTACAGTTTATGTGTGAAATCTTGCATGCTGCAATAAACAAAAGGAAAAGAAATCGGTGTTGAACTTAAACCTGGTTGGACAGAATTTGACAAATCAGCTGTTAATGATCTGTGACTGCATTCCTAGTTGATCATGCATAATGTTTCCATGGCTTTGTTTCTAAAATTAATTTTTAAAAGTTGAAAAATTCCATGTGGCCTTAATTAATGATCTCATAAATGCTGCATGCATAATAATTAAAATATTTAGCAAAATCCTTTAAAAATAGATTTAGATAGCATGACATTTTGACACAATTGTTACTTTTTATGGAATGTTGCAGAACTTGCAGTATTATAAATATCTATGCACATTGTTGTTGTTATTATTATTATTTAAAATGTGTATTATAATCATAAACAAAAGCATTAACGAAACCTTCCCCTCTCACAACGACGTGCACCGGCGCAAAAGCTGGGCAATAGGGTTGTCCAATAGATGAGTTTCAACCCCTTGCCTCCAGAAACCATCATGCATAATGACTGGTGGAAAAGGGAGTTGCAATTTCCGTTTCATGATGACTTAAACTATCTTTTGTTGTTTTTATGACCTTCGACCTGTGATTGGCTCTCTGCAGGCACTGTATCATGGGAAGTTCATTGACACTGGCTTCACTCTACCCTTCTACAAGCGCATGCTTAACAAGAAACCCACCCTGAAAGACCTGGAGTCAATCGACCCAGAGTTTTACAACTCCATCATCTGGGTCAAGTGAGTATCAAGCCTGCAGCTGCATTCATTCATTCATTCACTCAATACAGATGACAATCAAAACAATTCTCTGACAAACTGTGCATCACTGATCTCCATGCTGGTGTACATTCACAGAGAGAATGATTTGGAAGAGTGTGGAGTCGAGCTGTACTTCGCTCAAGACATGGAGATTTTGGGAAAGGTGACGACACACCAGCTGAAGAACGATGGAGAAAATGAGCTCGTCACTCACGACAACAAGGAGGAATATATTGGGTACAGCTGCCCTATTAATTTATTTTCACTATAAATGCCAATTCCCTGATAGCCGATAGAAGAGGCTTAGTCGACCCAAATTCTATTAGTTGCAGAAAAAAAGCTCCACAGGAAGTGGAGAAGTCACTGTAAAAGTCACACTGTAAAGTCACAGATAAAACGTTATCAGGATAATTCCGGTTCATGTGGCTACGATAAAAACGTCTGTATTATAAAATTTTCAAGGCTTGTACCTTGGAACCTATTTCATGGTTTGCGTTCTCGAGCCCCAGGCACTGTTTTGTGCAAATGAGCGGCCGGATCACATTAAGGGTTTTCTGTTAGAACGGTGTCGTGTTAGTTAACTAAGTTAATAACTAATGATTGTTACGACGGAAGTGAATCAAATAAAACTAACTTTAGCTGAACAATAACTTTATTCTAGAGCTGCTGTGAAGACAAAAAAATCTCTGTTACTTTAATTTCCTATTATAAATGTAAAGCTGCTTTGAAACAATCTATATTGTCAAAAGCGCTATATAAATTAAGGGGACTTGACTTGACTGTGAGGGACAGATCGTTAACGGCGGGTAATTACTGTATGTCAGGCAGGAAATCCAAATGTTCGCTTCCTCAAGAATGGCATATCATTTGAAATAGCAAGTTGTAGGAACTTTACTTGGCCACTCGGTCTAACGTTAACCTAGCCATATCTAACATCCAAGTGTTCGTGTGGAGTGAGGAAGCTGAAGGATAGCATGGCTTACTGCAGGAAATGGAGGTGCTGGCATGATCACTGCCATTCTTTCCTGATTACAGTGAAAACAACTTAAAATACTCAGATTTTTTTTGGTAATGCAGATAAGAGTAATACATTATTCGAAACTGTAAAGGGTTACTTTTATTTGTGTAAACTCACAATAACAAGATGTTGTGCTTTTGTAAAATGAAGAAAACAAACAGGATGCGCTCTCTGCTGTCTCAGTCTCCCTGAACTAGAGTGTCACAAAAATGAACCGAAACTCAGCGTATATAGGCTAGCCTCACAGACATGAGAAATATATCTATAGAAAGCTTGAAATGTCTTGAAACTAACCAATTGATATAGAAAACAAAAACTCTCTGTTTATGTTATCCATATGAAAGGCACATCCACCCCCAGTATGCAATTAATATAAATGTGCGATTAACGACTAGTCGACTAGAAATATCTTTAGTCGAGGGCAGCCCTACAACGACAGATGGCAAAAGACACTTTGTTTGACGTACTGTAATCTGGTGATTGTGAATTGGTCTTAAGAGAATTACTGGCCAGTTAACAGACACCTTTCATCCATTGGTGTTTCGTACACTAATAACAGGTACTGTCCTTAGAGATAATTTTTTTTTTTTTTATGTTAGAGTCCTATCCCAGTTTATTATTCAACTCCAGTTTAAGAGTGTGTAGACTTAGAGAAACCTGTTCTTTCCAACTCTCACTTGGGATGCTAGTTGTGCAGAAATCCAACACTTCACTTTTAACCATGAAGCTACAATCACCCTCATCTATACACCTTTTTTCTCTTTTAAAATGACTGTTCCTTTAACACAGTGATTTTAAACTCATCACACGTTTTTCTTGCAGTCTGCTTACTGACTGGCGGTTCACACGTGGGGTGGAGGAACAAACTAAAGCCTTCCTGGATGGCTTCAATGAGGTTGTGCCTCTGGAGTGGCTGCGTTATTTTGATGAGAAAGAGTTGGAGGTGGGTGGTGGTGGTGTGTTTTTAGCAAGGACTTGACATTTATAGATGCTTAACAGTCCAATAAAAAACCCTCATCTATACCAAGACACATCACTGAGAAAACGGTTGTAAATAACTGGGTGATTGTGATTGTTTCTCGCTCTAGCTTATGTTATGCGGGATGCAGGAAATCGATCTGAATGACTGGCAGAAGAACACCATCTATCGGCATTACACCAAAAACAGCAAGCAAATTCACTGGTTCTGGCAGGTAATTTATACGCTCAGTCCTGTGTGTTTTTATGCAGTCACAGCTACTCCCGCGTTTCTCTTTTTACTATATATGTCATTGTGTGTCACACAGGTCGTGAAGGAAATGGACAATGAGAAGAGAATTCGGCTTCTGCAGTTCGTCACAGGAACTTGTCGACTGCCGGTTGGAGGTTTTGCAGAACTGATAGGTACAGCTATAATATTTTAATGTACCTTTACACACAACAGTGCATTTTGATAACACTATTTACCATGTTAATAATAATAATTATTATTATAACATTAATTAGTTAACTAATTAGTTAAATTTTCCTTTTTACTATAATTACTATTATTCTGAGTAGTCATCGATTCACCAGTAGAATTTGTCTGCAAGCTTATTTCTTCAGTCGAAAAGAAATTAAAGTTTTTGAGGAAAACATTCTCCATATAGTGGACTTCAATGGGGTCTGACAGGTTGAAGGACCAAATTGCAGTTTCAGTGCAGCTTCAAAGGCTCTACACGATCGCAGCCGAGGAATAAGAGTCTTATCTAGCCAAACTGTCGGCCGTTCCTTTTAGAAAATGATAGATCGTTTCGCTAGAACCCTATTCCTCGGCTGGGATCGAATAGAGCCCTTTGAAGCTGCACTGAAACTGTAATTTGGACCTTCAAACCGTTGGACCCCATTGAAGTCACTATATGGAGAAATATCCTGGAATGTTGTCCTCAAAAACCTTAATTTCTTTTTGAAAGGATGAAAGACATTAATATCTTGGATGACGTGGGGGAAAGTAAATTATCAGGAATTTTTAATTCTGAAGTGAACTAATCCTTTAACAATGTTGATGAAACAAAAGGAAAAGCTTGAAATGTCCATGTCCATGAATATGGTACAAAATAGGCCCTTAAACAGAGTCAGTGAAAGGAGGTGCGTAACCTTTGGAAAAATGTAACAAAGTATCATGAGCTAATGCTGTCTTCACGTGCTATCGGAGATGTCCTATTTCCCACAAGTGGTGATTATGAGCTTTGTCGCATTCAAGCGCTTTGTTGTTGTAAAGAACAGGAATCATGAAGGACACCTGTTTTTTTCTTGCATATTTATTGGGAAAATCTTATTAAAGCCAAAATGATATTTAGCATTCCATTCATTGACATCCATATAAACATTCAACATGCTTTAGATAGCTTGCTGACAGTTCTGGAATTTCAGTCAAATACAGGCTATTTTCACTGTGTATAAAATCACATTTTATTCACCCTGTTTTGCTGTGTTCATGACAATTATATTAAAATATTAAGCGGGTAAGAATACTTCTCTATCGGCAGCTGATCTGTCATCTATTGAATTTCAGGTAACTTTGGGAACTGGTGAATTTTGGAGGAACAGTCTGTAATTACAGAAAGTGCTTATGAAACATTAAGGACTTCAGTTAATAAACTACACATTTTTTAGAGTGACAGGTCTAAAATATTTCAGTTAAAGATTAATTGTGTAGAGAAAAATAAGCTTGCAAACCGTAAGGATGTCCAATATGAGTCGATCAGTCTTTGGAGCGTCCTCAGTTTCACAGGTGGGCCACCGTACCGTCCACCTATTACCCCGAGAGGTTATGTTATATTATAATTAATGCACAACTTGAACAACAAGAAAAAACGAATGAAGAAAAGCAGTCACAGCAGCAGTCGCTCTCCCTCCGCCATGTTTAAAGTTTATGGCCCGTCTAACTCAGAATGATCCCAGAGCCTCCCAGTGGGAAATACAACTTGAGAAGGCCGTTCATGTCCAATTTTTAACTAGGAAATTAATATTTACAATAATTCCGAAACCACGTTACGGCAGCATAAATACAGTAAGTTATTAAATTAAAGAAAAACCATTTGTTTGTTCAAGTCTTTCCACCATTCAGTTTTGACCTGTAGTCTGTCCACATTTTACATATTCAATGTTTAGAAGTGTAAATATTTCTAATAGTTTATCATTTTATCACCTCATTGTCTAGGAAGTAACGGGCCACAAAAGTTTTGCATAGACAAAGTGGGGAAGGAAACGTGGCTGCCTAGGAGTCACACTTGGTGAGACGCAAATGTTCAACCTAAATCTGATAATAATAGAAAATAACAGTTTTTATAGAACTATTTTGTGACTTATTTGTCCTGCCTTACATTTTCAGCTTTAATCGTCTGGATCTGCCACCCTATAAGAACATGGAACAGCTACGAGAAAAACTTCTGTTTGCTATCGAGGAAACTGAGGGATTCGGACAAGAGTGACGAGCATGGAAAGGACTGGACCAAGAAAATTATTAATCAGTTTCTTCTTGTGACTAGGCCATTAATACCACTAATGTGGACTGAATGGACAGACTGTTGAAGAGACTGGCTCCAGATTTACATTTCAATTACTAGTTTATCTAAAAATTAAAGCTCACCCTCACATCATTCTATACTGATATACTGTTATTTTTCCGTGCAACAGAAACAAAGAATTTTGAGGAACGGTCACTATGAACTGTTGTTGTATGGAGAAGAGGAGTGTAGGATTCTTCAAACTTCAAATAACAGCAATGCTGTAAGGATGAGTAAAACAAAATTAGTTCCATTTTTGGATTTAATTATTCCTTTAAACAGCAGAGCAGAAACACTGATGGACCAGAAGCAGATACATGATTTGTGTGAATGTAATATTTCATTTGGCCTCTTCTGGGAATGACAACTTCAGCTTACATTTCTGTGCAGAGAAAGCAGTACAAATTATGACATAGGTCACTGTATTATTTCATGATCAAGATTTTTTTAATCTATTCCCTGAATTGCCTAAATCAAATTGAGATCAATCATGATTTTCAGTGTGAGGTGAAGTTCTCAACCCCCTCATTATAATGCAGCATTCAATATTATGTTATAATAAGAAAGAAATATTACTACTAATATTAAAATAAACCGCACCAAATGTCATGAACCGCATTGCTGGAGTTCATGTGTCATATCAGTGTATATGGGCTAGAGGACCATTGAGATAATTGAGAAGATAGTTGTTTTAAAGAGATTGATCAGATATGATTTCATTATTTTGTGACATGCCATGCTACACTGTACATAGTTTAAATAAAATCCAGTTATGGACTGTGAAAACATTTTGGATTGTGACAGAAAAATCATTTTTTATATATTATATATTAGGTAAAGAAACTAAACTCTTCCAGTACATGTACATCTTAAGGTTTGTTTTTCTGCAGGACCACCAGTAGGTAAATGAGTCTCATTTTGGAACAAAACATGTATTAATTTTTATGAGGTCTTTGTTTTTATAGGAATTATAGGGTGAATATAAGTGAAATTTTCTGTCCTTGAATGATTTAAAAGAATTCAATAACAATATTTTAAAAAGCATGTATCCAATTTGGCATTTGTGCACTTTTTTATAACAAAGAATGGCTGTCCCCAATATTGCCATTTTAAAGGTGCAGTAAGTGATTTCTGAGAAACAAACACCAATGCAAGAATAAAGCGAGGCAAAATAATGCTTCAATGACACTCAAAACTGTCCTGTGACTATAGCTAACATTACAACAACAGCATCTTGGTTCTGTGAAACATAGCAAAAGCAATGTTACTTGCTTACGGATAAGAAACAACAAAACCTCAGTGTTCCTATATAGAGGTTATGCACGTGACATCACTGACTGCGGTTCTACCCACTGAGTGGCAGAAAGCCTGAGCGGCAGCATTGTTTTCCGATGTGAAAGACAGCGAAAAACACACAAAACGCATCAAAAACAGGAAAGAGCTTTGAGATTGACTGAACAAATGGATTTGACAAGAAATCTGAGGTATATTTTTACAGACTGCCGAAAGCTACAGAACAAAGAAACTAATGAATCGCTGCAATTCACAGAAACAACTGGATCCAGACAGCAAAATGTGGATTTGCAGTTATCATTTTGTGTCAATATGTTGAACTTTGGGGTAAAATCATACCCTATGTATTGTATTGTTATGTATTGTATTGACAACTTATCAATTAAATATGTACCATCTTACATTATGCATAAGTAGGTTTTTAAATAAACACTGACAAAAACTATAAAGTTTTAAGGCTGGACTATATGATGATATATATGACATTGATATAACTGATTACCTGGATTTAGAACTACACCTACCTATATTGTATATATACACTGAACAAAATTATAAAAGCAACACTTCTGTTTTTGCCCCCATTTTTCATGAGCTGAACTCAAAGATCTAAGACTTTTTCTATGTACACAAAAGGCCTACTTCTCTCAAATATTGTTCACAAATCTTTCTAAATCTGTGTTAGTGAGTACTTCTCCTTTGCTGAGATAATCCAGGTCATAGGTGCCCTTAATTAAAGAACAATTTCTTTTTTTTTTTGCTGTGTTTATGACAATTATATTAAAATATCAAGAGGGCAAGAATATTTCTCTTTTGGCTGCTAATCTGTAATCTTTTTCATTTTCAGGTTAAATTGGGAACTGGTGACTTTTACTGTGCTTATCATACATCTAGGAGGATCGTCGCTAGACTATAAATTTTTTGGGTTATCTTCAGCTCTAGATAGGCTATTTCAGTTAAATATTATTCTTGTGTAGAGAAAACATTGCTTGTAAACAATAAGGATGTCCAATATGAGTCAATCAGTCTTTAAAGCACCCTCTTTGGAGCATCAAATTAAATGTTTATACAAAAAATTCTTCATTCTGTGATCACAAACAGCTGACATCATGAACATGAATGATAAAGTGTGTAATATAAGGACCAGTATCGCTAAGCTGTATGAAGGCTTGAGACATCTGTTCATTCAGTATACAGCTCACAGCAGCATTAGTCAGTGTTGGGTATTTGGCTTCAAATCTTAACTGTACAGAACTGTATTGTAAAATAAAAAAAAGGTAATAAAAAAGGTTTTTACTCCAGTCACGTCTTTTAGAAAAGATAAAGATCTATAACGTAATCTTTTAACAGCAACAGTTTTTGATGTAATAGCCTATACTCATCTAAAACCGATTATTTTGTAAAACACTGTTTATTGAATTTATAATAGTTGTGAAAAAAAGATTAAATAGGATACTGTATTTGGTAACACTTAAACCCTTTATATATATATATATATATATATATATATATATATATATATATATATATATATATATATATAATGCATTCTATTCATAATATACGTTATAATTATATTTTCATAAATAATTGTAACAAAGTTAAAATGCATTATAAAAGTAGCAGATTCCTTGCATCTGAAATTGGTTGTTTGTCTGTTTGTATCTGAAGCAATTCAATATTTAGTAATCTGAGAACAAATGCTGTCCTTTAAAGTGAACAACATTTCTGTAATAAATGTGGGTCTATTTTAACCCCCAACAATGTTGAATGAGATGCAAACAAACAGAAAACAAAATGTAGCCTAAAGTAGTAAAGATACACTAAATAAACGTTTAAAGCAAGCTTTGATTTTGCCACTGCCACTGTGACTGAATAATTATAATAATTGCCTATTTGTTCACTTTTGTTCAAGCTGTTGCTTTACTTAATTTATTTACAAATAAAACAATAAATTAACATCTAGAACTCTGCTTTCAAGACATTTATACAGTTCAATGGAAGACTAGATTGAGCTGTATCGAAGACCCTGTCTTGTATTAAAGCGCCCTCTATCGAGCGAAGGTGCAGACTCTTATTTTGAAATTTTTGATATTCTCTATTTCTGTTGTGGTTGCAAGACTTCTTCCCAAGACAGGAGAAAGCACGCGAAGAACTGTTTTATGACCTACTGAATTTATATTTGCATCTGTAACTCGCATGGGTGTTAACCAGGCATTTAAGTGTGAGTAAACAAATACTGCGTTAACAGTAATGTTGTAAAAACACATGCTAAGTCTCATCATGAATTTCTACTGTTCATATATACCATCAGATCATGTGGAGTCCTGATGAAGTAGCCAGTTTGTGTTATAATCACTTTAATAAACTACCTAAGAGAGGAAAGCCGGAGGCGGGCAGAGAGTGGACTCTACTGGCTGCTGTTATTCTTCTGACTGAAAGCTCAGACCAGAAGACAGGTTAGCAATACTGTTTAACTAATAGCTCATCTCATAAACACTCATATGAAAACTTCAAAATGCCCTTTTAACCATTTAATCTCATTCTCAGTTCAAAAGCAGGTTGTGTCTTTGGGGACGGGCACCAAATGTATCGGCCAGTCTGCTATGAGTATGAAGGGTAACTGTAAAAGATTTAAACAATTTGTCTAATACTAACCTACTTTGCAATCTCATTTTTTTGTATTGTGATGATTTGCAGGTGATATTCTGAATGACAGTCATGCCGAGGTTATTGCTCGAAGGGGGTGTGTCAGGTAATTTAACTCATGACATCAGAACTTCGGTAACACTTTACAATAAGGTTCATTAGTTGACTTTAGTTCATTAACTAACATGAACTAACCTTGAGCAATACATTTGTTACTGTATTTGTTAATCTTTGCTAAGTTTAGTTTTATAAGAATACAGCTGTTCATTGTTTTTAAATTTTAGTTCACAGTGCATTAACTGTTCATGTACCATCACATCAGTTCATGTATACCAGTTATCCCTTTCTCCTATTCCTCTTTATTTACTTTATTTGTCAAACACTGAAAAAGCAGTGTCGTTTGTAACACTAACTCGAATGGCTGGTTTTCACTGTTTGCGAGCCTTTGTCACTTCTCTGTGTGAGTGTGTCTGATCTTGGCATGACATGGACAGTTATTATATATACTGTATATTCAGATATACTGACTGGCTTAATCACGGTCTCGTCTCCACCAGTAAGCTGGTGTGTGGTGGGCGTTCTGGCGCAATATGGCTGCCGTCGCATCATCCAGGTGGATGCTGCACATTGGTGGTGGTTGAGGAGATTCCCCCTTCCATGTAAAGCACTTTGAGTACCTAGAAAAGTGCTATATAAATGTAACATTATTATTATTATTGTCTTTATGTGATTGATATTTCCTTAGGATTTTACATTGTCACAAATGTATTTTAAGACAGTAAAACTGACTTTGACTGGTTTTCCATGGATGGTAATTAACTAATATTAACAAGATTTTAATAAAGTATTAGTAAATGTTGAAATGAACATGAAGATTAATTAATGCTGTATAAGTGCAGTTTATTGTTAGTTCATGCTAACTAATATAGTTAACTAATGTTAACTAATGAACCTTATTCTAAAGCGTTACCAGAACTTCTTTGCATTTGTGATGTATTCACAAACAAAAACCCAGCTGCTTTTTATATCACAAACCTTCACAGTTACACGCACACTGTAAACATATCTTATGGGCATATGTGGTGGATTTATGTGTTTACCTTTCTATATTTGTACATGGATTTGACATGCGTCAACCGGATGTTATGTCCTGTAACCTGTGTTCTAGGTGACTGAAGTTCATGTGTGTTGTTGTAATGGAAGTCCATTAGAACTGCTATGTCCAAATATGGACCACATTTTAAAGTGTTACTTTATGCGATACTTGGCTTGCTTTTGATGTTTTTACAGTGCAACAAATCAATTTCCTCTAAACATCTAAACATTCCTAAAACAAGAAAACTATAAAAATTCACTGACCATATAGTTTATAAGACATTAAGACTTGTTTTAAGAGGATATATTTTTCTTACTCCAATAATCATTCTGTTGATAGAAGATAAATATTTTTGAAATATAAGACATATATATAGAAATTGAATACAAGAAATAAAAATGTTAATTTAATGTAACAGTACTTTCATATCAAAACAGTTTTATAAATGTGAATGTCATTTTTCTGAGAGGCAAATAATAATGAAATGGCTCTATTCATGAGACACCAATAATGTAAAAATTAAAATCAAAAGAACGTGCTTCTTGGTCTCACTGTTGAGACTACATTTAGTTTTAAAGTAATAACAGTTGATATGAATCTGTGCACTTGAGTCTTAGCTCGGTCACACTGATGTGTCTCTCCTCAGGTATCTGACGGAGCAGCTGCACAGGGCTGTGAGTGGCCAGAGCTCTGATGTCTTCTGTCCAGGAGCCGGAAAGGGAAAATGGACAGTTAAACCAGGAGTTTCTTTCCTTTTCTTCACCAGTCAAACGCCCTGTGAGTCCAGCTTTATGTCTTACATGTAAATATTTGTTTAGTTAAAAAGGGTCTCTGCTGTGCACTCCCAGTCAAATATTTGTATACTCTTTCTCTTGTATTATTATTACTATCAGTCAGTACATTTAAAGGGTTAGTTCACCCAAAAATAAAAATTGTTTCATTAATTACTCACACTCATGTCGTTCCAAACCTGTAAGACCTTCGTTCATCTTCAGAACACAAATTAAGATATTTTTGATGAAATCCAATAGCTTTCTGTCCCTCCATTGACTACAATGTTACTACCACTTTCAAGGCCCAGAAAAGTATTAAAGTATTCTCCGCCATAGGACCTGCAAAGTTTTTTCTCTGGTGTGTGTGTGTGTGTTTATGAGGCGCCGGATTGGACAGTAGTAGATAAGAGACAGCAACTGTCAAAATGATTGATTGACAGGTGGGCGTGTCTATCCAGTGATCTTCCCCCGCCCCTTCCGGTTCCTCCCCTTCCTGTCCCGCCCTTTGTCCAGCCCCTTCCGGTTCCTCCCCTTCCTGTTACCTTTGACCTAGTTCCGCCCCTTCCTGTTATCTTTGACCTAGTTCCTTCCCTTCCTGTTACCTTTGACCTAGTTTCCGCCCCTTCCGGTTACAGCTTCTGTCAAAATGATGGATGATGACCTTTAATCTAGTTCCGCCCCTTGCGGTTACAGCTTCTGTCAAAATGATGGATGGTGACAGTTAGTTTGATCGTTTGAAGTTCATTTGATCAAGAAAAGGGAGGGGTATAGAATGTGTGACAATTAGTTTGATCATTTGAAGTTAGTTTGATAATAGTTACTTTTGTAGATGTATTGTCTTTGAACCTGGTGTTTTGTCACCGCCCCAGCATTCCTGAGCAGTTTATCTGTTCTGTAAAAGAATATAAAATAAAATCTTACTAAAACCACACACACACTTGCCCAAAACATAGGGAGCGCGCGTCTATGTGTGTGTGTGTGTGTGTGTGTGTGTGTCAAAGCAGGAATTTCCCTCCGCATTGCTGAGGACCTTGAAAGTTTATCTCACACAGAAGTTGAAAAAGCATTATGTTCATTTAAATGAAATGATTATAAAATTTACATTTAGTCATTCACAAATATTTGACACTGACTCAAGTTGAAAAACCATGCTGTTCAATTTAAAGTATATAAATTAAACAAAAATAAAATCATCTTACTGTTTCTCCATGGTTGGAAAAAAAACCCCCACAAGTGTTTCCCCTGAAGTCTTTTCTCTCTGTCACACCAGCGTGTGGCTGGCCTGGTATCTGTTTTTGTGACACGTTCCTGAGCCCATTGAAAAGCACTGTGTTCCTTTAAAAGTGTGTAATTTAAAATAATAATCATATATAAAATAAAAAGTTTACTAATTGTTGTTCATTTAAAATCTTACTAAATTACTGAAGTTGAAAATCATGCCATTCATTAAAAAATCTTACTAAATTACTGAAGTTGAAAAGCATTCTGTTCATTTAAAATAAATATTTTACAAATTTACTGTACCAATTTTGTTAGATTTAGATAAAAATCATCTTACATTTTCACCAGGGTTGAAGTAGCTCCTATCACATAGATGTCCATATTGACCATTAAAGTTAAAAATAACTATTTCCAAATATTTCTCTCTCACACCAGCGTTTGACAGTCAGAGGGGTGTGTTCAGTTATCAGAATGAGACTGTGAATGTTTTGCTAAATTTATTTCATAGTGTATAAGCATTAAAAGTTTGAAATAGTTTCAAACTTATTCAATGAATTCATAAAAAACAAATATGCTATATCGATGGTCTCTGGGGGAAAACCTGACTATATATTTTTATTTATCAGGGTGCATGTAAAGAACTTTGTGTGAAATGTTTAATAATTCCTCAAGTAGTATCGGTGAGAAAATCCCCACATAGGCCTATCTGTAGTGAGAGAGCAACAATGAAGACTTTTAGAATCTGTGATGCCTCAGGCCGAGCCCCATTGATAGCCTGCTTATAAGCTCCTTCCGATCACCAGCACATCTTAAGAGAAATACGTTACTTTTACAATAATGTTAGCTTCAGGATATAGGGTGACAGAGCAGATGAGCCTCTGGCATCATGTAATGTTAGTCTGCTAACGCCTTTCCAGAGCCAAAGTTTTGTTCGTACTAAATTTATTTCAAAGCATAATCCTAAAAGTTTAAATATGATCTTTTAAAAATGAAAAGATTGTTTAAATTAAATCTTTACAGTTTTATTAAATCACATTTTATTAAATCAAGCCAATTCATGTGCATACTGTCGTATATGAACAAAGAGAAGACCTAGAGTTCACTACAGCTAACTGTAGGAAACAGATATCCATGGGGTGAAAGTGTAAAGAAGACACCATACAAAACATTACAATCACACCTGGCAATACGATAAGTGTTGCGATAGTGTTGTTAAAAACGAAACAGTGGTAAACAATTTAAGAACACTAGCACTGTTAAACATGCGGTTCAATAACAATGTACAATATAAACAAGAATCCAACTCTAATGTGACTGAGCTTGTTTCACATATAACTGTTGATAGTTAGGTATAATCGTTAGATAATTTATCAAACAATTGAAACTTGCGCTATGTTAAAACATTTTGATGATGAGGCCAAAACTGCTTATCACATGTTTTCATAACTTACTGCTTACCGTCTGTTTTCTGGATCAGACCTAAAACTCTTATGTCAAAGTATCGGTGTAGACGGATTAAAAAATGAATCATCCCGACATTCACGTAAAAATATAGCCGGTAATTCATTAGCTTAACCGTTGTTTAGCCACGTAGAAAAAAATAACCGACTGTGCTGTGAAATGAGCAATAGCTAGACGAGTTTGAAGTAAATAGTTTTATAGGTAACATAAAAACAGCAATACTCATCTTTCATGTCAATGTTTCGTAGACATAGCTGAAAGATGTTCTAAAAGAAATATCTCATGTAGAAATATCTGGTCATGTTTTTCATAAATTCCTAATTTGACCACGCTCGGAGACTATAATTTTTGCAAACTATACAAAAACAAAAAGAAGCAAAATGTAAACGGCCTAATTGACTAGTATATAAAATGTCAATTACAAAACTGATCACAAGTGGCTTTTCTGTATGGCTCATGTTGTATTTACTTTTTAGCAAGTTGATCACTAGAATTTACTTTGTGCAATGTTATCTGCAGGTTTTACCGAACTTTGTTTAACAGCCTCGAGCTTTAATGAATATGCGTCTCTCAGTGCAATAGTCAGGTGTGATTCTGTTGTAATAGTTCAAGTGTAAAACAGCATGCGCTTACTTTTCGCGTTAATACTTAAGTAAGTAATACTTGCAGCATGTTAATACTTTGTGTGATTCCACAACATAGATAGAGGGAAGGTTGCACTAAACAAAGTATCAATTTAGTTCTCAAACAGAAATAGTATCACTTAAATTATTAACGATCATTTATTCCTATAAACACTGAATGTTGACGGCTCTCAAAGAAGTCTTCACCTAAAACACATACGGTCCAACATGTGAAACAGCGACATCGGCTAGCTATCTGAATAGTAATAAAACCATAATTTGCACACTTTTGTCTATTTATTATAAACAGTGCTTTTCAACCCTCCTTTCTTAGTGATTTGATCTTTTGCATTACTGTATAAAGTTAGTCCATAGGCTAGAGTATGGTACTTTGCATTGCTACGGTGTGACAAAATAGAGCCAAAGATTTAAGCACTACTATTTAAACACTATATAATTATCTAATTATTTGGGATCAGAGAGCAATTTTTTAACAAAATTTTGTGATGGATATTGAAGTGTTGGATAAAAATAAAGGTATTAATTATTAACAAATACTTTAAATCAACATGAAACCATAATATTAATTCAATATAAATAATATAATTACGGTTTGAAAATTCTCTCCATAATATTTTCCTTTAGTAAAGCTATGCCCGTATCACCCAACACAAAGTTTTGCGTTTGTGGGTGAGACCTCGCAATTTCTAATCGACATGCATTTCTGTAGGTTTGTCAAAAGAAAAATCATCTGGTTTAGTTGCATTTTAAAACACTACTTTTCTTAAAAAACATTGTGTCAGACGTAATTGGTAGCATGATTATCTTGTTTCATCGTGTATTAAGTACATATGTATCAGGCTGATATTTGTAGAAATAAGTAAAGTAAATTTATAAAACAAAAAGAATCAGCTAATGGCCTTGTGTCAGAACACAACACGTATGTAGATATGCATGATTTTAACTTTTTTATTCTAACTTTAAAGCTAGATTATACTTTGAAAAGTGTAAAACAGTATTTGATTTTGGGGGGTACGCTGGAACCTAGTGTCATTTAGCTTAATCTTTGGTTTTTAATCTTTTGGTTTGAAGTTATGACTTCTGAAGATCTCTCATGCGAAGATTCACTCGGTTGAAAAATTGAGTTTTGTAATTTACTCATCTGAAAATAAAATTATGGTAGTTTTTTATAAAGTATTTTATCAGCTGAAATCAATGTCTTTTATTCATACAAATTTTCTCATTGGTGTAAAATTACCTTTGCCAACGAACTGACTTATCCTCGTAAGCAAAGAATTTCTTATCTTTATTTACATGGTACGGGTAAGTCCATGGAGGCCTCCATGTCGTTCCGCCATCCTGAAAAACTCGTAGCCGTGATAAAGCATACAAATTCATTTAAAGTGGGGACGTGTCCGGCAAATTCAAAACGAGGGAAACAATATGGGGATAGCTTTTCCCAGGTGGATAGAGTTAATGAAGGAGAAGTTGTCTGCTTTCTTCTCGACAGGTAAGTCAGGTCAAGTCAAGTCATCCTCATTTATATAGCGCTTTTAACAATGTAGATTGTTTCAAAGCAGCTTTACAGAGATAGACATATAATTTAAGGTAACAGAGATTGGTTTGGTTTTATAGTTGCTCTTGAAAAATGTTTTTTCCAGCTAAAGTTAGTTTTGATTGATTCACATCCGTCTAAATGATCATTTGTTATTAAATTAGGGGCCACTAAGACGACACCGTTCTCTCTAAACAGACTTTAAACGTGAACCTGTGATAGACGCTGATGGCGTTCACATCCGCATTAAGAATTGATTCTATAGTTATGTGCGTTTGAATATATGTGCGCAGGTTTGTAATTCCTTACAAACCATGCCTAAACAAACTACTAGTCTATAAATTTTGATGCAGAATTTTTATTTTATCTTATCACTTTGGGTAGGTACGCGAACCGAAATATTCCACAACGCTTTATCTGTAGAGTGGTATAGGGATCCTCCATAGGGAGAGGCTAGTTGGCACTTCAGCACTGCATTGTCATCAGGTCCAGGCGAAAGTCCTTTGTCAGATCTGGAAACGGCCTGGATCCGGCAGGCTGCGGGAAAACCTCGGGATAAACAAAGACACTAAAATTAGCGTAGATGCCATTCTTCTTATGATGTAACGAGTACATCAGGATTTGAGGGAAGTGTTCCCAGTTCCGGCTGACCTAATCTAAGCAGCCTAATATTGAATTATAGAAGTCTATAGAGTGTTATGTGAATGCTAGGTCAAAGAGATGTGTTTTTAGTCTAGCTTTGAACTGACAGACTGTGTCTGCTTCCCGGACAATGTTAGGAAGATTGTTCCAAAGTTTTGGTGCTAAATAGGAAAAGGATCTACCGCCAGCAGTCGATTTATATATTCTAGGTATTATCAACTGGCCGGAGTTTTGAGATCGCAATAGACGTGAAGGACTATAATGCGTTAAGAGCTCTCTCAAGTACTGGGGAGCTAAACCATTTAGTGCTTTGTAAGTAATCAGCAATATTTCAAAATTGATACGATGTTTAATAGGGAGCAAATGCAGTGTTGACAGAACCGGGCTAATATGGTCGTACTTCCTGGTTCTGGTAAGAACTCTAGCGGCTGCGTTTTGAACTAGCTGTAGTTTGTTTATTAAGCGTGCAGGGCAATCACCCAGTAGAGCATTACAATAATCTAGCCTTGATGTCATGAACGCATGAACTAGTTGTTCCGCATTTGTCAATGAGAGCATATGACGTAATTTAGATATATTTTTAAGATGGAAAAATGCGGTTTTACAGACACTAGACACGTGACTTTCAAATGAAAGATTGCTATCAAAGAGCACACCCAGGTTCCTAACTGACGACGAAGACTTAACAGAGCAGCCATCAAGTGTTAGACGGTATTCTAGGTTATTACGTGTGGAAGTTTTTTGTCCAATAATTAGAATCTCTGTTTTTTCAGAATTTAGTAGTAGGAAATTACTAGTCATCCAATTTTTGATCAACTATGCATTTCGATAATTTTGTGAATTGGTGAGTAAGTCGATGTTACGGTCTAAATTACAAGCTTTTTCATTCCGTGGTTGTGTAATTCATTATATAGGCAGCATAACAGTAGAACATGTATAGTTAAACTCGATGAAGTGCTATTGGAAGACGTGTTGTCATAGCTTCTTGGCACATAATGGCTACCGTAGTTGCAACACGCATTTGAAAAAGCGAGACGCTAGAGAGCACTATGCGTTTGAATGCAAAATACAATATCGCCGCTAGATGGGAGAAATTCCTATACAGCGTACCATTAAGGACTAAGTTGTAGGGTATTTGACAAAAAGCCTAGAAAATCGAGGAGGTCAAAGGGGATGCTTCCCGCTACAGTATCATCAGCTCTCTCCAAAGTCTGTTCATGTGGCCTGTCGCATCAACAAAGGCTAACATTTAAAAATTCTACATAATATTTTGAGTAGATAACCAATAGTAGCCTATACTCTCAGTAAAGGGGCTCACCCTGTGTGTTTCCACAATGAATAAGGATAGTTTGAGAGATACAAGAAAGGTAAAAATGATCTTATACTTACAATAGATCATAGCTACCGTAGAAAAAAGTAAGATCATGCTTTGAATTAAGACGAGTAAAATTAAATATTCGCTCAAGACAAACTTTTACTTATGCAGCGTCATGGACCACAGAGGCACATCGCGTCTCTGAACATGTGTGGTGATTTTCTAAGTGATACAACTTAATCTAAATAAGAGCAATGTAGAGTCCTGGGATTTCTTTTAAAACAACAAAAACATGTTGTGACAACATTGTTTCATGTCGCATGGACAAAAATACTGTTTGAAATAAGATCAAAGCACAGTTCTTGATTTATAAAAAAAAATATTTTATTTTTTGAACAAACGATGTTTAGTTAAAAATAATACCTTAGGTTAAATTTATGAAATTCATTTATATCATACAGAAGTAGAAGATAAATAAAACTTTACAGATTTGATTTTAAACGGTCTTTTAATTTGAAAAGATCTCATCTAAAATTTTGAGATTATGCTTTTAAATTAGTTTAATATGAATAAAACAGTTGGAAGCAGACTAACTTTGCATATGCTGGGGTCATTGTGACCCCAGAGGCTCATCTGGCCTGTCACTCCTCTCGTCTCTGTGAGGGTGTGAAGCTTCATCTCACCCTGTAGTTTATCCCTGAAGGATCTGGGAGGGTTTTTGTTTATGACATCTTAAAGTATTTGTTTTTTATTGTTAGTTTCCACTACTTCTTCAGTTCTATGAAAATGTAAGGAGTTTTTATATTTTATATATATATATATATATAATTTTTATATATATTAATTTAGCTAAAACTAATGTTAAATTGTTTGAATACATTTTGTCATTATACATTGAGTTATATACTTTATTTGATTTTATGGAACCAACTTAGTGTGTGAGAGTGCAAAACAGTATGTAAAAAAAAAATGTAAAAATACAGTTTTCTGTGATGGTCGTGTTTAGGTGTACGGGGTAGAATATGCTGTTACAGTACAAAACTCATTATTGCTATAGTAATAACAATTATACTTTAGGTCACCGTTAAACAAAAATCATTACAGTAATCTTCTAAAAGATATGAATGTATTAAAACTGTAAAGATTTAATTTAAACAATCTTTTAATTTTTAAAAGATCATATTTAAACTTTTACGATTATGCTTTGAATGTGATTTAGTACGAACAAAACTTTGGCTCTGGAAAGGCGTTAGCAGACTAACATTACATGATGTACAGAGGCTCATCTGCTCTGTCACCCTATATCCTGAAGCTAACATTATTGTAAAAGTAACGTATTTCTCTTAAGATGTGCTGGTGATCGGAAGGAGCTTATAAGCAGGCTATCAATGGGGCTCGGCCTGAGGCATCACAGATTCTAAAAGTCTTCATTGTTGCTCTCTCACTACAGATAGGCCTATGTGGGGATTTTCTCACCGATACTACTTGAGGAATTATTAAACATTTCACACAATGTGTGAGATAACTTGTGAGAGCCGCAAATTTCAAAGTTCTTTACAATCACCCTGATAAATAACCCTTGGATAAGACACATGCCTTTGGTGTGAGAGACCCGGGTTCGAATCCACTGTGAGACACCAATGTGTCCCTGAGCAAGACACTTAACCCCTAGTTGCTCCAGAGGCGTGCGACCTCTGACATATATAGCAATTGTAAGTCGCTTTGGATAAAAGCGTCAGCTAAATGAATAAATGTAAATAAAAAAATATAGTCAGGTTTTCCCCCAGAGACCATCGATATAGCATATTTGTTTTTTATGAATTCATTGAATAATTTTGAAACTATTTCAAACTTTTAATGCTTATACACTATGAAATAAATTTAGCAAAACATTCACAGTCTCATTCTGATCACTGAACACACCCCTCTGACTGTCAAACGCAGGTGTGAGAGAGAAAAACTTGGAAATAGTTATTTTCAACTTTAATGGTCAATATGGACATCTATGTGATAGGAGCTACTTCAACCCTGGTGAAAATGTAAGATGATTTTTATCTAAATCTAACAAAATTGGTACATTAAATTTGTAAAATATTTATTTTAAATGAACAGAATGCTTTTCAACTTCAGTAATTTAGTAAGATTTTTTAATGAACGGCATGATTTTCAACTTCAGTAATTTAGTAAGATTTTAAATGAACAACATTTAGTATACTTTTTATTTTATATATGATTATTATTTTAAATTATACACTTTTAAAGGAACACAGTGCTTTTCAATGGGCTCAGGAACGTGTCACAAAAACAGATACCAGGCCAGCCACACGCTGGTGTGACAGAGAGAAAAGACTTCAGGGGAAACACTTGTGGGGGTTTTTTTTCCAACCATGGAGAAACAGTAAGATGATTTTATTTTTGTTTAATTTATATACTTTAAGTTGAACAGCATGGTTTTTCAACTTGAGTCAGTGTCAAATATTTGTGAATGACTAAATGTAAATTTTATAATCATTTCATTTAAATGAACATTATGCTTTTTCAACTTCTGTGTGAGATAAACTTCCAAGGTCCTCAGCAATGCGGAGGGAGGGGAAATTCCTGCTTTGACACACACACACACACACACACACACACACACACACACACACACACACACACACACACACACACACACACACACACACACACACACACACACACACACACACACACACACACACACACACACACACACACACACATACATAGACGCGCGCTCCCTATGTTTTGGGCAAGTGTGTGTGTGGTTTTAGTAAGATTTTATTTTATATTCTTTTACAGAACAGATAAACTGCTCAGGAATGCTGGGGCGGTGACAAAACACCAGGTTCAAAGACAATACATCTACAAAAGTAACTATTATCAAACTAACTTCAAATGATCAAACTAATTGTCACACATTCTATACCCCTCCCTTTTCTTGATCAAATGAACTTCAAACGATCAAACTAACTGTCACCATCCATCATTTTGACAGAAGCTGTAACCGCAAGGGGCGGAACTAGATTAAAGGTCATCATCCATCATTTTGACAGAAGCTGTAACCGGAAGGGGCGGAAACTAGGTCAAAGGTAACAGGAAGGGGCGGAACTAGGTCAAATGTAACAGGAAGGGGCGGAACTAGGTTAAAGATAACAGGAAGGGGAGGAACCGGAAGGGGCGGGACATGAAGGGGAGGAACCGGAAGGGGCGGGGGAGATCAATGGATAGACACTCCCACCTGTCAATCAATCATTTTGACAGTTGCTGTCTCTTATCTACTACTGTGGACAAAAGCGAAGTCCGCTCCGCAAGTCCTCAACGCCGCGAGTCCTCAACAGCGCGCTCAACAGTTGCGCAAGAGAGGCCGAAGGTGTCCGAGAATTATATAGTTTGTTTATAAATAAATGACAAATTTCAGCATTAGAATAATCTCTATAGCCTATTGGTAAATTACAATTGCTTAGTTACCAATGATCGCACGGGCACTCGACAATCGACTACCGTGGACTTCGACTGAAAACAGGAAGTAAATACAGGTATGTGAGCTGGCTGAATTAACATCACTTTTATTCATATCTTTCACATCTACTGCAGTCAGATTCACCGTGTTCACTCTGAATAAAATAACTCACATGGCTGTGCACTTGTAATGACACATCGAGGATGTTAAGAGGCTAAAAGCAGCCCCATTTAAGTCAACAGGGTGCAAATTTTAAAAAGAGGATAACACGGTGTAGGCAACACCGATTTTTGTCGTTGTTCTCTGTACTGACAGCACTCCAAATTTACAAAAAAATGAGCTCAATGTTAAAATTGACCGGAGTTCTCCTTATATGATATATAGTTTAAGGAACCATTGACGGATATTCAAAGCATTGAACATTCCAAACTACAAAGTACATTAGATGACCTCTATAGATTCAAAGCTAAAGGAGCCTATGTTAGATCCAGGAAAAATGGCTGGAAGAAGGAGAGCAAAATTCAGCCAATTTTTTTAGGTTGGAAAGATCCAATGCTGTGAATGTTTCTGTTGATCGTCTCCGTACAAATGATAGAGTTCTCGAGAATCCTAGGGAAATAGCTTATTTTTTCTCCAAATTCTATAATAACTTGTATAAATCAAGATAATGTGACAATTCAGTCAAATATTTTTTTGAATCTATTAATCAAAATAAAGTTATTCCTTTATAAGAAGTTTTTGGTAATGATATATCCCAATCGGAATTTTTTTTAAATAATAAAGAGTTTAAAAAATAATACAAGTATCGGCTTTGATGGTTTAACCTCTGAGTTATACAAGATGTTTTCAGAGAGCTTATCCCCTGTCCTACTAAAAGTGTTTGAGGAAAGTTTGGAATCGGAAGCACTTCCAGCAAGCGTGACTCAAGGATTCATCACTTCGATACCAATAAAGATAAAGAATGTTTCGAAAATTGTAGACCCAATTACCCTCTTGAATAATGATTGCAAAATTCTAGCTTTAATTTTTGAGTTCAAGATGGCGCCGAGTATGGCTGCTGCGTTGCGAGCTCCGTCACAACATGGTAGTTTTTTGTTTGTTCTGTTTACAGTTCTTTTGTTTTTTGTCTCGGATGTTGTCTGTCTTATTCAGTACGACATACAAACACTTTTGGACATTGGTTCCGCAATCGAACACCGAAAACCGGACTTTCATTTCTTCAGTGATGCCCCGCTGTTTACAAACACGGCAGCGGAGCCCTTTGTCTGGGCAGCTTGGCCGCGGAAACGCAGCCGGAGAAGGGGAAGAAGAGCCGGCGTTCTCGTCAGAGTAAGACGGCGTGCAAATCGACCCCCGCTTCCCAGTATTCTGCTAGCAAACGTTCAGTCTCTAGACAACAAGCTCTGTGAGTTGAGAGCGCGGATCTCTTTCCAACGGGAGACGAGGGACTGCTGCATTATCTGCCTTACAGAAACTTGGATGTCTGCTGAGATTCCAGACTCGGCCATCGAAACCGCGGGGTTCTCAGTGCACCGAGCGGATAGAGTTAAAGACCTCTCAGGTAAAAGCAGAGGTGGGGGTGTATGTTTTATGATCAACAAATCCTGGTGTGATCAGAGGCACGTACATTCTATCAAGTCTTTCTGCTCTCCTGATCTGGAATTTCTCATGCTTCTGTGTCGACCATTCTGGCTACCGAGGGAATTCACAGCGGTCATTATCACGGCTGTGTACATTCCCCCACAAGCCGACACAGACCGGGCACTAAAGGAACTGTATGGGGAAATAAGCGAGCAGGAAACCGCGCACCCTGAGGCCGCGTTCATTGTGTCCGGGGACTTTAACAAAGCCAACTTTAAGAAAATAGCACCTAAATACCACCAACACATAAACTTTAACACACGAGGGGACCGGGTTTTGGATCATTGCTACTCCCCTTTCCGGGATGGCTACAAATCCCTCCCCCGCCCACCTTTTGGCAAATCGGATCACTCTTCCGTTCTCCTTCTGCCCGCTTACAGGCAGAAACTGAAACAGGAAACACCCGCCCTCAAAACGATCCAGTGCTGGTCGGACCAATCAGACTCTATGCTTCAGGACTGTTTTGATCACGCGGACTGGGAGATGTTCCGGTCGGCCTCTGATGACGACATCGAGGCTTATGCTGATAGCGTAACCTGTTTCATCAGGAAGTGCGTAGAAGACGTTGTTCCGATCAAAACAATACGGATTTACCCGAACCAGAAACCATGGATTAATGGCGATGTTCGTGCAGCACTCAACGCGCGGACCTCCGCTTTTAACTCCGGGAGTGCGGAGGAGCAAAAACAAGCAAGTTATGCCCTCCGAAAAACTATCAGAGCAGCAAAACGCCAATTCAGGGACAAGATTGAAGGACAGTTCAACACCACCGACTCTAGAAGCATGTGGAAGGGAATTAATAGCATTACGGACTATAAAGGAAACATAAACTCCACAGTGAACAACACTGCCTCTCTCCCAGATGAGCTGAACACTTTTTATGCTCGATTTGAGGGAACTAACATCCCCCTCGCGGAGAGAGTTCTCGCGGCTGAAGCTACAGAGGTTAGTACACTCTCCGTCTCTGTAGCGGATGTAACCCGATCTTTCCGTCGGGTGAACATCCGTAAAGCCGCGGGTCCAGACGGTATTCCGGGCCGCGTCATCAGAAAGTGCGCGAACCAACTAGCTGGTGTTTTTACGGACATTTTCAATTGGTCCCTCTCCTTGTCTGTAGTCCCCACATGCTTCAAAACGTCCATCATCGTACCTGTACCGAAGCAAACCAACATCACCTGCTTAAATGACTGGCGCCCTGTTGCTCTGACCCCCATCATCAGTAAATGCTTTGAGAGACTAGTCAGAGATTACATCTGCTCTGTTCTACCTTCCTCACTGGACCCACTGCAGTTTGCATACCGCAATAACCGCTCCACTGATGATGCTATTGCATCTACAATACACACTGCTCTCTCCCACCTGGAAAAGAGGAACACATATGTGAGAATGCTATTTGTAGACTACAGCTCAGCATTCAATACCATAGTGCCCTCCTTGCTTGATGTGAAACTCCGGGCTCTGGGCTTAAACAGCTTGCTGTGCAGCTGGATCCTGGACTTCCTGTCAAACAGACGCCAGGTGGTTAGAATAGGCAGCAACATCTCCTCATCACTGACCCTCAACACTGGAGCCCCACAGGGCTGTGTTCTCAGCCCACTCTTGTACTCCTTGTACACATATGACTGCGTGGCAACTCACAGCTCTAATTCCATCATCAAGTTTGCTGATGATACTACGGTCGTAGGTCTGATCACCGACAACGATGAAACGGCCTACAGAGAGGAGGTGCTCACTCTGACGCACTGGTGTCAGAGGAACAACCTCTCCCTCAACATCAGCAAAACCAAGGAGCTAGTGGTCGACTTCAGGAAGAACGACAGAGAACACAGCCCCATCACCATCAATGGAGCACCGGTGGAGAGAGTCAGCAGCTTCAAGTTCCTCGGTGTCCACATCACAGAGGAACTCACATGGTCCGTCCACACTGAGGCCGTCGTGAAGAAGGCTCATCAGCGCCTCTTCTTCCTGAGACGGCTGAGGAAGTTTGGAATGAACCGCCACATCCTCACACAGTTCTACACCAGCACCGTCGAGAGCATCCTGACTGGCTGCATCACTGCCTGGTATGGCAATACTACCAGCCGTAACCGCAAAGCCTTGCGAAGGGTGGTGCGCACTGCCAGCTGTATCATCGGAGGTGAGCTTCCCTCCCTCCAGGATATTTATGCCAGGCGGTGTGTGAAGAAAGCTCGGAGGATCATCAGAGACTCTAGCCACCCGAGCCATGGGCTGCTCTCACTGCTACCCTCAGGCCGGCGGTACCGCAGCATCAGGACACACACCAGCCGACTCCATGACAGCTTCTTCCCACAAGCAATTAGATTTCTAAACTCCCTATCCCTCATGATCAATAACCATAAACATTCTAACTGTCAACACAGCACAACATAACCTACTGCATTTACATAATATATATATATATATATATATATATTTGCACCTTACGAGTATCTATTCTATGTATAATTACCTCTTTTTGTATTTTTGTATACTGTTGTATATTGTAAATTGTTGTATATTGTATATTGTTGTATATTGTAAACTGTTGTATATTGTACATTGTATATTATTTATTGTTCTGTTAGTGTATATGGTACTGTGAGTAATTGTGCGCACATTAGATGTGTAATATATGTAAATCTGATGTTTGCTGTAATTGTTTTCGTCACATCGTGTCATACTGCTATGTTGCTCGGAACTGCACCTAAGAATTTCACCCACTGTTGCACTTGTGTATATGGTTGTGTGACAATAAAAGGATTTGATTTGATTGATTGATTGATTTGAATTTTAGCAAAAAGAATTAAAGATGTCCTTACTGTATTATTGATATATCATAATCAGGTTTTATGGAAAAACGTGACATTACAAATTATATAAGATTAGTCCTAGATATTTTAGATTTCGAGGATCTCATCCCTAATGATAGTTATTTGCTTTTCCAAGACTTCTCAAAGCCTTTGACTCAAGCATAATTTCATATTTCAAGCCCTTACCAAATTTGGGTTTGGAGATTCATTTTGTAGAGCCATCAGGACATTGTATAGAAATAATAATAGTGTTATTGTCAGGGTTCTGTCACTTCTGTCTGGTTTTATCTTAGTGGGTGACAGAGCTCTGACATTCCCGGTTTGTCATGTGCTTGTGTTCTAGTTCTGTTTATTGTGAGCACATGGCTTGTCATGTGTTTCCCTTGTGCCATGTGCTCTCCTGTCTATTGTCTAGCCCCTCCCATCTTGTTTACTGATTATTGGTGAATTTGTCCCACCTGTCCTGCTCGTTACCCTCCTTTGTTTGTTCCCCTATTTAGCCTCCCTGTGTTTGTAGTCCTGTGCTGGTTAATTGTCAATGTTTCCTGTTTCCTCGTGTTTCCTGTTTTTGCCTGAAGCCTTTCTTGTTTTCCCCCTCGGGGTTGTTTTAGTTGTAGTTTGTCCTTTATTTTGTATTATTTAATAAACATCACCTCAACCTGCTTTTGTATCCTCGTTTCCGTTCACCCGTTCCGTGACAGAACGAACCAGCCAAGTATGTGGATACAGCGGGATGAGATTTTTCCTGCGGGAGAGAAGGGATCTGCTATCTTCTTATTGGACTATTTCGCTATGTGCACTGATAGGACTGAGGAGGCCATGGGAGCCGGCGGTTGGGTGGGAGGAGGTAAGCCTAGGACTGCGACTGGCAGCTTGTCTGGGACTCCTGCTCGGTCGCAATCTTTTGGGGGAACCCGCTTGGCCAGATTCTCTGGGACGCGTGGAGGCCATGGTCCGCAGTCCAGTCACCCTTCAGCCAGGTTCCTGTGCACGTGGTTCCGTCCAGCACTGAGCCTTCACCGCTGGTTCCGTCCAGCACTGAGCCTTCACCGCTGGTTCCGTCCAGCACTGAGCCTTCACCGCTGGTTCCGCCCTGCACAGTGCCTTCACTGCTGGTTCCATCCAGCACAGTGCCTTCACCGCTGGTTCCGTCCAGCACAGTGCCTTCACCGCTGGTTCCGTCCAGCACAGTGCCTTCACCGCTGGTTCCGTCCAGCACAGTGCCTTCACCGCTGGTTCCGTCCAGCACAGTGCCTTCACCGCTGGTTCCGTCCAGCACTGAGCCTTCACCGCTGGTTCCGTCCAGCACTGAGCCTTCACCGCTGGTTCCGTCCAGCACTGAGCCTTCACCGCTGGTTCCGTCCAGCACAGTGCCTTCACCGCTGGTTCCGTCCAGCACAGTGCCTTCACCGCTGGTTCCGTCCAGCACAGTGCCTTCACCGCTGGTTCCGTCCAGCACAGTGCCTTCACCGCTGGTTCCGTCCAGCACAGTGGCTTCACCGCTGGTTCCGTCCAGCACAGAGCCTTCACCTCTGGTCGCGTTCAGAACTGCTGAGCCTGCGCTTCACGTCCCGTCTGCTCAGCCAAGTCCAGTGGTCCGGGAGGACCTGACGTCAGGGGTCTCAAGTTCGTGGGTCCGGGAGGACTTGACTTGGGGGGTCTTGGTTCTGGTGGTGGCCAAGGAGGCGGCAGCACCGCCGCAACCACGTAAATGGCGGAGGAGGAGGAGAACTACCCCGGAACCTATCGTTCCCACCATCAGTCCTGCCCTGGCCAAGAGAACGGTTCTGTCCTTCTATGCATTGGCCATGCTGCATGCATGAAAGAAGTACGTCACGTCTGTCGATCCAGAGACTGTTCACGTCACGTCTGTCGACCCAGAGACCGTTCACGTCACGTCTGTCGATGCAGAGACCGTTCACGTCACGTCTGTCGATGCAGAGACCGTTCACGTCACGTCTGTCGATGCAGAGACCGTTCACGTCACGTCTGTCGATGCAGAGACTGTTCACGTCACGTCTGTCGATCCAGAGACTGTTCACGTCACGTCTGCCGATCCAGAGACCGTTCAAGTCACGTCTGTCGACCCAGAGACCGTTCACGTCACGTCTCAGCGGAGATGGTCGCCGCCACGTCTGTTCCTGAGCCGGTGTTTGTTCAACCTTGAAGCGCTGCACTGTTTACTACTAAAGCTCTCGGATTTCATCAAAAATATCTTAAAGGGTTAGTTCACCCAAAAATGAAAATTAAGTCATTAATTACTCACCCCCATGCTGTACCAACCCCGTAAGACCTTCGTTCATCTTCGGAACACAAATGAAGATATTTTTGATTAAATCTGAGAGGTGGATCACTGCTACATAGGCTGCCAGAGGGAATGAAACTTGACGGCCCAGAAAGTCATTAAAGAACATGTTTAAATAATCCTTGTGCCTACAGTGGCTCAACTATAAGTTTATCAAGCGACGAGACTACTTTTTCCCGAAAAAAAAAAACATAATAACGACTTTATTCGACTATTCCTTTTCATTCCTTGTGGGCCTGAGACGAGAGTTCAAGAGATTTCCACGACGCATGCGCGAGAACTGAACAAGAAGTATTAGAAGAAGAACGTTCTCTCCTCAGTTCTCGCGCATGCGTCGTGGAAATCTCTTGAACTCTCGTCTCAGGCCCACAAGGAAGAAAAGGAATAGTCGAATAAAGTCGTTATTATGTTTTTTTTTCGGGAAAAAAGTATTCTCGTCGCTTGATAAACTTATAGTTGAGCCACTGTAGGCACATGGAATATTTAAACATTTTCTTTAATGACTTTCTGGGCCGTCAAGTTTCATTCCCTCTGGCAGCCTATGTAGCAGTGATCCACCTCTCAGATTTAATCAAAAATATCTTCATTTGTGTTCCGAAGATGAACGAAGGTCTTACGGGGTTGGTACAGCATGGGGGTGAGTAATTAATGACTTAATTTTCATTTTTGGGTGAACTAACCCTTTAATTTGTATTGCGAAAAAAAAATCATATTTAGTCATGCTCTTTAGACATAGAAACATTAATTTCATTGATCATGGAGGAAACAACATTACAAACCTCTGGAAGAATATGTAAATATATGAAATAGCTTAATCAGAACAGTTCTAATACACACACACACACACACACACACACACACACACACAATATGGACAAACATATTGGAACACTTGACCATTACACCAACTGGTCCCCCCTTTGCAGCTATAACAGCTTCCACTCTTCTGGGATAGCTTTCCACAAGATTCCGAGTGTTTCTGTGTCCACTGCGAGACACCAATGTGTCCCTGCAATGTGTCCCTGCAAGACACTTAACCCCTAGTTGATCCAGAGGCGTGCGACCTCTGAAATATAGCAATTGTAAATCGCTTTGGATAAAAGCGTAAAGATGTAATCGATTAAGCGGACTGTGCAATGAATATCATGTTTAGTCTACATAATGTCTAGACTTTTTTGTTACAAGTTAAATTATAAGGAGAGAATTTGAATGTGCATATCTCAGCACTGGACAAAAACCCTGGCGTTTTAAGTGTTGAGGGGATTCTAACTTAAACACGCCTGATTGACCATTGCGTTCAAGAGATCATCAGATATGTTTGTGACTGGCTACATTGCTCAATGCTGCAAAAATACGTTGTAAATTAAAAACCCTATTTATATTAGTTTCAACGCTTTCAAGAGGAATATCACCAAATCTGTTTATCGGTTTATGATGAAAGTATACATAGTCAGAATTCTGTCAGAATTCAGAGTTCAGCTCGCGCACTGAACAAAACTCCGGTGTTTCAGCAATTATCTTGCCTCTGATTGGCCATTGCATCTCAACAGATCGTTTGTGATTGGTTATAGTGCGCAACGCTGTAAAACGCGTAAAAAAGTATAATGCAACATAAGCAGATCTAAATTTAATGCTACAAGCTTGCAATCTACACTTTATTTAATTTTCATTTTCACTTTATTACTAGATTTGGTTTAAATGTGCAGGTGCATTTTTGGCTAAGCCTTCCCCAGCCTATGACGAGAAGGCCTGGCTCACAATCTCTGCTCCAGTTCATCTGGTTCCTCGGGGCTCTGTGTGGGCCAATCAGGTTCTTCCACACCAAACTCAGCCAACCATGTCTTCATTCACCTTGCTTTGTGCACTGGGACACATGCTGGAATAGAAAAGGACCTTCCCCAAACTGTCCCACAAAGTTGAAAGCATAGCATTGTCCAAAATGTCTGCACATGCTGAAGCATTAAGATTCCCTTCACTGTAAGTAAGGGTCCTAAGCTAACCAATCCCCTGAATAACAGCCCCACACCATAATCCCCCCTCCGCTAAACTTAACAGTTGGCACAATGCAGTCAGGCAGGTAACATTTTCCTGGCATACGCCAAACCCAGACCTTTCAGACTGGCAAACAGAGAAGCGTGATTCGTCCCTCCACAGAACAAGTTTCCACTGCTCGAGTCCAGTGGTGATGTGCTTTACACACTCCATCCGACGCTTGGCATTGAACGTGTTGATGTGAGGCTTTCATGCAGCTGCTCGACCATGGAAACCAATTCCATGAAGCTCCCGCCTCACAGTTTTTAGTGCTGATATTAATGCCAATAAAAGTTTGGAACTCTTCAGCAGTGGAATCAGCAGAAAGTTGGTGAATTTAACACACCATGCGCCTCAGCACTTGATGGCCAGTTCGTTCTGTGACTTCTGCTTCTCGTGGCTGAGTTGTTGCTGTTTATAAATGTTTAATAAAATCACTTACAGTTCACTGTGGAATATCTAGCAGGGATGAAATTTCACGAACTGACTTATTGCCAAAGTGAGCCATTCTTAAATTAACAGCTCTTTTGGACAACCCATTTTTTCACAAATGTTTGTAAATGCAGACTGCATGGCTAGGTTTTTTTCTTTTCTTTTTTTAGACCTGTGGCAGTGGGTTTGATTGAAACAACTGAATATGATAGTTAAATTGTCCATATAGTTAGGCTCAGTATATGTGTTTTTATCTTATTGTTATATATATATATAGTGTGTGTGTATATATATATATATATATATATATATATGTATAGTGTGTGTATATATATATATATATATATATATATATATATATATATATAGTGTGTATATGTGTGTATATCTTGTCAGTCAGTGCTTTGCTAATGTATCCTCAGGTGGTGATGCCTCCATATTCCCAATGACTGGCAGCCAAGCGCAGCCCTGTGAGCCAGTAAAGGCCTTTCAGAACGAAGAATCAGAAAGACGAGGCCTAAAGCGACATGCTGAGAGTGAATTAGAGGAGACCAGACAGGGTCCTGGAATGAAGACAAGTGACAACCATTCATCATTCAGAAAATCAGGGGATGCCGATGAGCATGAAGTTATAACAGAAAACAAAGAGCATAATCAATTAAATGAAGTCTCATACTATCAACCGGATGTAAAGAAAGTCTACCCACCTGACCTCCATCGCACTGGGGCAAAGTGTGTCCCTGATGGCCCAACCGACCCTCTCAAGCCTGGATTACTCTATCACAATGTTGGGGTTTTAAGGGTTAAGCCAGGGCGTGGGGAACGTACACTTTCTCTCTCGTGCAGTGATAAACTTTCCCGCTGGGCCATTCTAGGCATCCAGGGTGCCCTGCTGTCTCATTACCTGCAAGGACCGATCTATTTCAGTGCTGTGGTGGTTGGAAAGGGTCCATACAACCATCAGGCAATGCAGAGAGCACTGAGAACACGGTAAGTGTTGCAAATGTTTAAATACCATGCTAACGTACTACTCTTGCCATTTCTGCAGTACAGGATAAGTTACTATTTTTACAGTTGGTTCAGTCAATCTCAAGAGGTCAAGTAGTTTTAAGCAGGGATGAGGAGAGGTGAGAATCCAGGGGCAGCAACAGTTTAAAAACACAAAACAGAGAGGAACACCATTCAAACAGGGGAACCAGAGACATAATCCAGACACGGGAAACCAGGAGCACAACAGCTTAGAAAGAGAGACTTGCAAGAACAACGACTGACAAAAGACAACAGAAATACAGGGCTATAAATACACAGGGAAGCTAAAGATGAACGAATGTAGATGATAAGTTACTATGGAAACTAATGAGGGTAACTACGGAGACGAATAAAGCAAACATGAACTAAACATAGAACATAGACATATGACAACATCGATTAACACAGACTCAGGCGTAATCAGACAGACATAATCCAGACTGGGGAAACCAGGAACGCAACGGCTTACAAATAGTTTACAGTTTAAACTTCACAAGAGGTTGCTTGACCAGTTTTAATTTCCTATATTTTTGGGTGTTAGATTTTCCTATGATTTTTTTAAAATAGGTTTTTCAGTTTATGAGTAAAATAAGGTCTGTGGCAAACATAACTTGACGATACTTGACGTTGACGTTAAATTGATGTTTTGCTTTACAACATAAACTGTACACACTCACACCCCAAACATTCTTATCGAGTTACTTATTAGAAACATACGTTTTTTTTAAACAAACATAACTTTACAGGCATAAAACATAAATTTGCGTTTTCGATGTGGGTATATTTAATTTACAGTGCAGAGCAAAATTCCCAAGTGTCATCAACTTAAATTGATCAAAGGCCTTATTTTACTCATAATTGTAAAAACCTCATTATAAAAACCCATAGGAAAATCTTGAGGGAACCACTGGCGAATTAACAGATGTAATATAAAGTGCTTAGTATAGGTAAACATTTATTTATTTAATCCTCATTTTTTCTAATTAAGGCATTATGATCAATTTCCAAAAGATATTTTTTTTATTTCTGTTTTTAGTCAACTTTAGCATGGGTGTGTTCACTTATGCTAAGCACTTTAAGTATACCTGATAATATAAAGGAACAGTATTTTAGAAGTCAAAGACAAAGTTTACTTTGCACACACACACACACACACACACACACACACACACACACACACACACACACACACACACACACACACACACACACACACGTTGGATGTTTTTTTGTCATTGGATGTTGCGTTAAATCTTACCCAGATACAATAGTGCTATTTTCTGATTAACTATTGTGCAGCTCGACGAACAACACGAGAGGAGACGCGCTTGATTCCTCCCTGTTCTACAGTGAGAGCGGCGCGGCCAGAGTTTTGGGCGCTGCGGAATATTAAAAATATTACAAATAGTTTTTCAGCGTGAGAAATACAATGTGTGGCGGGAGAGCGTGACAAAAGACCGAAATGAGTGACTGTCACGCTCAATGCGTGACACTTGAGAGCCCTGATACAGGCTATCTACATCTATACATCTATAAAAGCTGAGATCAGATTTCTTAGTGTTTTTTGGAATGCTGTTATGCTTAAACTGGAATTGTCTTATTTCAGGTTTTAATTTTGTTAATTTTCCATTTTTCATTTTATGCTGATTTTCAACCAGTTACTCCCAAAAAGCCAGAAATGACCTTATAAACCCCTCTGTTTCATAGCGCAAGTTCTCTTACGAGAGTATCTCTCGTACTGCGTAATATCTTACGCTATGGGGAAAACCTCTTTTCCACAAGATATTGAAGCCAAAAATTATACTTAATTTTGAATTAATGTAAAACGCTGTGCGGCAGCATGCAGACATAGGCAAGACGGCCTGCGCGCCTATTGGCTGCCCTGCGGCAACAGCAGCAGCCTATCGAGAGAAGCCTTTTGGCTTCGCGCCCATTTCGTCACGTCCCGCCAGAATGGGCGTGGCCTTGGCCTATAAATACGCTCGACAGGCTGATACAAACTGATTTTCATCTCTTCAGCGAAGCACTACTGCATTGCTGGATCCGGAGTGAGAAGCCGCGCCGTTGACAGAAAGCCTTCTGCGGGACGAGCCTTCGAGCCTGAAGCCGCTGGCCTTCACCTCGCCGCCTTCAGCCGCCGTACCTGCTACGCTTTCCGGCGTCTATATCCTTTCAATGCTAAGAGTGTGTGTTCGCCGCTGCGACTCACACTCACTGTATATCTCTCTCTCTCCTAAAAGAGCTGCGTCTTTTTAAAGATGCAAAGATCCTGCGGCTCCTGCCGAGCCACACTCAGCGACGGGGACTGTCATCTACGCTTCCTGCCTGGGTGAGGATAACGCGGCTCTCGCGCTCGCTGACGGCGAATGCCCTCATTACGAGCTGATGCCCATGGTGACTCTGAGGACTCGCCTGGCATCCTTCTCAGAGCCTGCTCTTCTGCCCGCTGTAGTGCCGTGCCGTAAAAGCGCCGTACTCGGCGGGTCCCCAAGCCAGCCCGTGAAAGCTCGCCGGTTCGCCCGCCAGCTTCACCAGCTTCACTCGAGTCGCTCGCTGACGGACAACGGCCGCCGCTTCCGCCGTTAATGACGACGAGTTAGCTGCATCTGTAGAGAAGGCCAGCTGCTCTATCCTGGCGTCGGACAGTGAGTACTGGGCGAGCTCTGTGGACCTCCCCCCATCTGCCCGCGAGTCGTCAGGGAAACGGGCCAGCATCAAAACCGCGGCGCGGCTAGCTTTCTTTACGTTACAAGAAAGCTACTCCGCCCCCCGTGGACATGCATCACCGGCGAAATGAGGAAAGAGTGTGTTTTGGTCCCGCCGAGGCCGGACCAATCTCTATTTCTCAAACATTTCTCAGCTCCTCGTAGTCTGAGCGGCTGAAAATGTCAATATTGCGGCAATGATAATGAGTTGTATAAATGAGTTGTATAACACGCACGCCAGCAAACAAACGCCGAAACACACAAAACTGTGTATCTCAACCGTGGGCACGCGTCACTGGCGAAATGAGGAAAGAGTGTGTTTTTTGTCCCGCCGAGGCCGGACCAGTCTCCATTACTCAAACATTTCTCAGGTCCTCGTAGTCTGACCGGCTGAAAATGTCAATATTGCTGTAATGAGCTTGTTGTATAACACGCACGCCTGCAAACAAACGCCAACACACACACAAAACTGTGATGCCGCTCTCTTATCTGCACCGTGTTCGATCCCAGCTCTCCCAGCAGATAAAAAAAAAAAAGTCTCACCGCGGCCAGACTTCCACCGAACTTTCGCTCGTTCAGTTCCAGAAAATGCAACTGTTCCAGTGTATTTTGAAGTAAACAAGCCGGTACCATGGCCCACTTGCCTGCACACAAATGCCGTTTCCACGGCGACCCAGAAAAATCATAAGCAGTGTATTTTCTGGTATTCCGGCCACAGCCGATGGTGTTATGAGTGTTGTAAGAATGCCCACGTCTCAGTGCCCATTCCCACACACAGACACAGCCCGCCACAGTTCAGGGCTAGCACATATAAAATCGACTCATGTCGATTGTGAAAAAAAAAAAAATGTAGTGAATGTGCCCACGACACAGTGCCCACAAACACTACACGATACGTGTCCCTCAGTTTCTGTAAAAACAAAACCGACACACATTCAGTCAGCACAAGCCGACGGTGTTTTCAGTGCAGTGAGTGTGCCCGCTGTCCCGCACCCACATTCCCTCACAGACACGCTCAACCCCATGGAGTTTGTCCCGCTCGCTCTCTCTCCACAATCTGTCATAGAGAATTCGAGCGCGACCAGGCTGCCCGCCGTGATCGGCGCGCCTCCCGCCTCCGACACTGTAAACACAGTGTTTATGTCTCAGTACACCAAAGCTCTGCGGCCGCCACTATGCCGCGGCCAGAGCCCGGATTTCATTCTATCTCTAGCTATTCACGCAGAGGCGTGGGCAAAGTTTCCCGGGGTATCTGAATGGGTGTTGAACACTATAAAAAGAGGCTATTCGCTACAGTTCGCTCGACATCCCCGAAAGGTCGAAACGAGTCGAAACGGTAAACAATGAAGTATCTCATCTACTTCGAGCCGAAATAGCGAAACTGCTGAGCAAAGGGGCCATAGAACCTTTATCTCAGGCTCAGAGCTAAGGGGAAAAAAGCCGAAAAAAGACGGGGGGCTCAGACCCATTCTAGATCTGCGACAGCTGAACAGAGTGCATATGAAGCGCCAGTTCAGAATGCTGACAACCAGTAAGATCCTCGTGCAAGGGCGCCAGGGAGACTGGTTTATGCCAATAGTTCTGAAAGACGCCTTTTTCCAAAATCAAATAGCGTCACGTCACAGGCGATTCTTGAAATTCGCCTTCGAGGGCCAGGCATATCAATACACAGTCCTACCGTTCGGCCTATCCCTAGCACCCCGTACATTTACGAAGTGCATGGACGCGGCCCTCGCACCCCTGAGACTTCAGGGCATGCGAGTTTTGAACTACTTGGACGATTGGCTGATTCTAGCTCGATCACATTCAGAGCTCATAGAACACAGAAAACCGTATCTCAAAAGCTAACAAGCAGCAGTAGCATTTTCAAGTAACAGCGTATCGAAATTCTTATATAATAATAGTAGAATAGAATAGAAAAGAACAGAATAGAATAATAATAATAAAAAAATTTACCATTCAGAAACGTTTTGTAAGAGCCGTGGGGAGGTTCTGCTTGACTCTCTTCATTGCCGCTTTCTGGGTCTGATTCTGGCTCAAACTGATACGGCAGTAGGCTATTGACACTATTATTTACATTTGACCGGAGCACATGCAACTTTCGCCCGTAAAGGTAATGGGCGTGAAGTTTCCGGACTACGTGCACTACGCAGTTTAGCCAATTATAACACACCGGCCCAACTAACCAATCTGAGCCCATTGCCTGTTTCTGAGGGAGTGGTTTCATAGAATCAGGAAGTCAACCGGTCGTTCAAATGACAGAGGAGAAAGCGGCTTACAATAAAGGTGAAATTTATGAAAAATAAGGCTTTTAAAAAAAAAACACACATACGAAGACATGTTATATTGCACCCCATAAACACAATCATGCAAAGAAAAAAAGCAGTAAACCACCCCTTTAAACAAACTGTCACAGTGTCTGGTTTGTGTTTCCCGGGGTATCCACCAGAGGTCCTCTTCCACCGCGGTGTCCTTCACTCAGACTACATTTCCCATCATCCTGTTTGTCGCTCATTGATTATTGCACACAGCTGTTTACCGTAACCTTTTTAGTATCTGTGTGTATATATACCGTTTGTTTCTGTGATTGTCGTCGAGTCCTTGTTTAATGTCACTGGCACTTCGGAATAGGGCTGGGGCGGTATGGATTTTTTCTAACTGCGGTTGAAAAGCAAGATATTCCCGCGGTATAGCTGTAAACCGCTTTAAAGCTGCAGTCCGTAACTTTTTTGGGTTAAAAATTATCCAAAATAATAATAATAATAAAAAAAATAACCAGCCAGTGTTAAAAAATATCTTCTTGCCTTAGCTCGATTCAAAACGGTTAGCTTGTAATAATGATTTTAATTTCATTGGTACTGGTGGATTTCCGCGGGAAATTCAAGCATGTCTTTGCGTCATTACGTCAGATCTGTACACATAAAGAAGGTGTTTCGGCTAGTAGGCTATATTGCGTGAGGATGTTGGAGGTGGAAATTTTTAGGCTTTTCTCACAGCACTTTAAATAATTAAACTTATGGCGGATCCAGAAAGTTCAAATCACCAGTTGAAAACCCAAGTTGATCAACCCAAAAGAATTCGGACTTCGGAGTGGTAAAAATAGACTGTAACCGGGCTTACGCGAAAACAATGATAAACATCGGCAGGGCTTTTGAAAGGTGGCGTGAACTCCGTGATTTTGAAGGGGTTCAAAACAGACGCAGAGACGGATTTTTTTCTGCTGGACAGGTAAGAATTTTCAATAGTGCAATCGTGTAACAGTAGCACACTTGTTCGCTTAATTCACACAGTTACGGAGTTTCATGCCGATGTACAACTCACGTACAGTTTATAATTCCGCGAAAAACTGCAATTAGAGATTTCGAACAGAGATGGCGACAAAGAGGAAAAGCTACGGACTGCAGCTTTAAAGGATAATTCCGGTATTTAACACTTTGAGTCTATTTTGTAGTTTGTTTTGAATGAACTAGAGTGGTGGACTTAGAAATTTTGACAATGGGTCCTGTCTCGACTTTTTGACTATTTTAGGATCGCCTCTGACCGCTTCAGAGTGGATGTCTATGGGCATGCTCAAACATGTCCTTAAAACAACCCTTAACGTTCATTTACAAAACTGTGCAACTCACCGAGTGGTTAGTGGTGTTCGTTGATGTTCCAAAACAAGTAGCGTAGCGAAATACAGTTTCTGTCGTGTTTTATTTGCCATTTTTTTAAATTACATTGATGTCTGCTGAAGGACTCAGTGCTCGTTGATATTACTGCGCTACCGGAAACGGAAAGGGGTCTGTTTACATTTGGTTGTAGTCTTTTCGCTCGGTTCTCCGTCTCTCAGAAGGCTAGCGTGAGCAGAGCAACTGTGCTCCCGGAGTAGCGAAATAAACAAACAAAAAATCCTTAAATCTAAAATGGATTATTCGACTGTGACTTTTTTTACGGTGCCTAGACACCGTCCAGCGTCCTTGTTGTCACAATCAAGTGGTCGGGAGTGTGCTTACGCTTCAGATTCAAATATCGAGCGGAAGTTTATACGCGGTTGTGAGGTATCTGAAAAATAGTTCCACTATAGCAAATAACACGGATTGAAAGCATACATTGCGCCGATATATTTGTTTTTAATTATCAACGAACACCACTAACCACTCGGTGAGTTGCACAGTTTTGAAAACGAACGTTAAGGGTTGTTTTAAGGACATGTTTGAGCATGCCCATAGACATCCACTCTGAAGCGGTCAGAGGCGATCCTAAAATAGTCAAAAAGTCGAGACAGGACCCATCGTCAACATTTCTAAGTCCACCACTCTAGTTCATCCAAAACAAACTACAAAATAGACTCAAAGTGTTAAATACCGGAATTATCCTTTAAATACACTAAACAGACTTTCGCGCACACACCAGAAGTCGTTTTTGCTAGACAGACTTTGTTGAATATTGTCACCTACATCCGAAAAAAAACGAGCACAATTTGAAATAGTCAAATTTTCATCAAGCAGTAATTTGGCAAGAACCAATCACTGAATAGATTTCCTTATTTAAGAATATCCTCAGATACATTCGCATTGAATTCATCATTTTCAGGAGAATACATTATGATGTTCACATTGGAAATGGAAGATGAACACCTTTTCCAACATGTCTTAATTACAAAAATTATATTCCATATTTATGTTTACATAATATAATGTTATTTTTTATTTAATCTATGTCGATTATATGAAAAGTGAACAGCATGAGTAAGATAGGAACATAAGATGGGTCAGACATGATTTTGACCACTTTATTAAGTTTTGTTTTGTTGAAAGCCTTTCTTTAAATTAAATTTCGTTTTGTATAAATTCTATCTTAATTTTAATCACTGTTTCATTAACTAATTGCCTGGAATTAATAAATAAGAAGCAAATATAGCAGACATAATCAGGAGGACGTGGAAGCGCCGGTGCGATCTCTTGCACGTGAACTGGAGCTCGTCCTCTAAATGAACCGAAACTCGGTGTATAGGCTAGGCCTACTTGCCTCAGAGACATGAGAAATAAATAGAAAGCTTAAAATGTCTACTTTTAAACAAAGTTCAAAACGAAATGATAAAATTTTAGGCTACAGTAGCCTAGTCAGGTAAGGTCAGGTTTGCCGATGTGCGTTATAGGCTATTTATTTATTTATTTTTATCCCTGTGCGCCGATCGGGGACGGAGTTCACTGCTGATATTCTGGGGATACAACATAGCCAATATACTAGGGACTTTAGCCTTTAAATATCTTTGCTGCGTTGGATCAGTCTCCTTTCTAGAACAGCCAAGAGCTTTCTAGCCTCGCGGCAGCAGCGCCTCGCATCGCTAATAGACCTTAAAACATTCAACAGATGCGGTTTCGAAAATTGATCAAAAAACGTTGGTGCGGATGGATGGCGGACAGATGATGAGTTTTGTGATGCGGTTGTGGATGAAATAATAATAGCCCATCCGTGCATTTCTAATACAAATGGAATGTTATTATGTGTCATGGAACATTGCGCTCCTCAACTCGCGAAATGTCGGATTTGCTCCATCTTTTGATGATAAGTTTTTTTTTATAAAACCTTGAATCCATGCAAGACACAATATCATTAGACATAATCCATGTCCTTACAATCAATGAATCCATGTCATTAGACACAACGTGCACACATGTGCAGGCGAATGTTTTTTTTTTATATATAAAAAATATTGATATATATATGTTATATAGCTCGACATGATGAAATGTTATAATATGTCAGTATGATATTCTAATATTGATCTAGCTTACTGTTAGTCTCATAAAGCCAACAAACTAACACATAGAAGAACATTATAACTTTCAACACACTCAGTTTAGTAGTGCAGTTTAGTATAATAGTGTAGACCAATTGAAACAGCGCTGCATTATCTCACAATTTTAATTAGTCAAATAAACTGACCTGTATGAGTAGTAATTCAGCACTTGCCGGTCGTTCGGTAGAATGAAATGTCCTCATTCCTTTATATCCGCGGGACCCGTGTGGCGCTGATATCTGTCTCTCATTAGCAATCTCGACCTGCTTCTATTAGATCCATCGGCATGACGACAAGTTCCATGATTCCTCTCATTCACTGCATCATCAATCTACGCCTTTGTTATTGTTCTTAAGAGGTTAGCGACCCCTAGCGACAGAAAACTACATATTGTACCTTTAACCTTCCCCTCCCTCTCAAAAGGGTTTTCTTCATGACGTGTGTGTCGGTGGAGGGCGGGACTTAATATCCTCCGAAACTGCCCTCAAACTGCCATTCAGATTTGCCTTCGTTTAGTTAACTTCCAACGATCCAATCAAATCCCGGGGACAAAATCAAGTCCCACTCCCACCCCACATTTTATCTCATTTTAGAGGCCGTTTTACTCGAATATACATCACAACAGGGAAGGAAAGACTATCGCAACATTAAATTCATGATGATTTTAAATTGTTCCATTAAAATAATTAAAAATATCTTCTCTTATAGATGTTCTCATGTGAGGGGTTTGCCATCAGGTTTCTCCATACATGCTCCAGAGCTTCTGCAGGCCAGTCTGGAATTTACTCACAACCACACACACACGGAGTCCAAACACACACACACACAGGGCCGAATATCTCCCTGTGGGGCAGGTGAGCACACAAATATATTCATTAATTCTTTTTTTTTAATGTAACTGCACAAATTTTTACAATTAATTCAGCTGGAATTTCAGGCTTTGAGTTTCAGGCTTGTATCATGAGTGGCATGTTACGTCAAAAGCAAATAAAGCCAGTGTCAATGGACACACTCTGTGTAGACAAGTCTCACAATGTTAGATTTTCAAATATTAATCTTAAGTGTATTAAGTGTACATAATCACAGATTTCACAACTACAGTGACACCATGTCTACATCGGACGGGTCAGCTGGCGTGTTTCTGCCTGCGCCTGGTCTAGATTATAATGGTTCTTTTTAGCTTTTGACGCAGAATGACGTTCCCTGTAGACAGGGTCATAATGGTCCGTCTGTTTCAGCTGCTGCCGTTTCCTTCAGATCTGTCATTCATCATTATCATTCTTAGGACTGTGTTGTTCAAGGGATAGTTCACCCAAAAGTGAAGATTACCCCATGATTTACTCACCCTCAAGTCATCCTAGGTGTATATGTCATTCTTCTTTCAGACGAACACAATCTGAGTTATATTAAAAAATGTCCTGGCTCTTCCAACCTTTATAATGGCAGTGATGGCTTGCAAAAAAGTGCATCCATCCATCATAAACGAACTTCACACGGCTCCAGGGGGTTAATAAAGGCCTTCTGAAGCGAAGCGATGCGTTTGTGTAAGAAAAATATTCATATTTAAAACTTTATAAAGTTTAACTAGCTTCCGGCCAAACGAATATACGAATTCCACTTAAGTCTAAAGCGCAACTTATGCGAGTAATGCGACGTACTGCTGATATTACGCTACGCTATGACGCACTACGCTACTTCTGACGTCATAACTTGCACATTAGGCGTAAGTAGACTGCCATTTGGCCATTTTTAAAAATTTTTAAATATGGATAATTTTCTTGTGCAAATGCATCGCTTCACTTCAGAAGGCCTTTATTAACTTTATTAACCCAGAGCCGTGTGGAGCACTTTTATGATGAACGGATGCACTTTTATGGACTTCAAAACAGAAATCAAGCCATTCACTGCCATTATAAAGCTTGGAAGAGCTAGGACATTTTTTAATATAACTCCGATTGTGTTCGTCTGAAAGAAGAATGTCAGATACAACTAGGATGAACTGAGGGTGAGTAAATCATGGGCTAATTTTCATTTTTGGGTGAACTATCACTTTAAACTAAACAATTCATTAATAAATAAAAAATCTTGCCCTTGCTTGGTGTATATGATACAATTCTTTAATTAGGGGAACTTTTCTGTCCCCTGTAATGATTAAAAAAGTGAAACGAACGAACTGCACCATGGTCCCATGTCTTCAATCTCACCACCATTAACTTTTTCAGTGTTTATAAAAAAAAACATTTTACCTGAAAGTTTGTGTTATAGTTTGCAAGAGTGTGATTATTAACACAACGTAGCTGTGAAAGTGGACTAGTGACTAGAAAAATGTACCATGTTCAGCCGATGATGTTTAATGTTTCCGACAACTTCTGTAATCCCAATTAGACACTTATTAACAACTGTCATTTTCAAAAGTAAAAGATTTAAAAAAATAAATAAAATGGACCATTCTTATTTTTTTACTGAATGTTGAAGTGTTTATTATAAATGATTTATCCGTAGGTCATTATTTTAAAAAAAATCATGTACATTCATAATCTTTTATAAAAAACCTTAACCTCCCACTCGAAACGGCATCTGTTTTCTTCATGACGTGTGTCTCAGTGGAGAGCGGGACTAAATATCCTCCACAACGGCCTGCAAACTGCCATTCAGATCTGCCTTAGTCTCGTGTAGTCAGACCTTCAGAATGACGGCAGGAGGTCTCGACTCTATCGCAGCTTTTCTTGGCCAAGGACCGCCCAAGAGGACGCTTGACTGACATGTAACGCAACTAATCACAGTTCATTAGGGGCATGGCAATATAACGTTGATGTCCCTACAATAACAGACCGACATGCATCTAATAAATGATTCATTCAAGAACATTGTACAAGTTTACTGCAACAATGGAGCCGCAAACTTCACATACTTTTGAAAATCCAGCGTTTAGTTGATCCTGGTAAGTGCTCATTGTCACAGTTGTAAAAACAACAGCTTTCTTCTTCCACTAGGGGTTTTGGCGTTTTTTTCTAGGCGGACCGATAAAGAACGCAACACTCACGTCTCCCGGAAATCCTGTAGATTTCAACCAATCAGATTGCAATTTCGAAACTCCTGAAGTGTTTCCAGATTAGTGTGCCAATTGCATCAGACGTCATGCCCACGGACCGTTGGCTAAACGTCTGAGGCTGAGACTAGATCTGCCTTCGTTTAGATAGCAATGGCCAACTTCCTTCTATCCAATCATCTCCCAAAAATGAAACCAAGACCAGCCCCACAATTTTTTCACATTCCAGAAGCTGTATCACCCGGATATACCTCACAAGAGGGATGAAAAGAATACATAAGAATATTTAAAAAATAAGACTATTAAAGGTAGGGTAGGGGATTTTTTAGAGAGGCTAGCAATAGCAAGCTAGCTTTGAAAGCATAAGATCCCACCCTCCCTTCAGAGCATCTCCGAAGCCACGCCTCCTTCAAAATCCATGAACACGCACAGCAGAGAGCAAACAAAAGCATCATGAGAGATGGTGTTAAACTACCTCATGTCTCAAAGCACACAACATAACAATAATAATGAACATAAACAATTTAAAGAGCACTGACCTATACCAAAGTCCCTTTAAGACAAGTCATTTCACTCTTCTTTGCAGATATTGTATAGTAAGGCCTAGATCTGTTAATGATTTGGGTTTTTCTGCTGCTTTCTTGACTTAACAGAATTATGAATATTCTTGCAGCCATCAGCTGGTGTGCAGTGTCCCAGCATCCTCTAGATGTCACTGCTAACGGATATAAACAGGGACTGACGAAGAAAGCTTTGGGAACATTGCAAGCAAGGTAATCTCAGTACAACGAATGATTGACATTCTTAGAATAACATATTGATGTGTATGCATTAGGAATGTTACTTTGTAAATTGACAGTGTCATCTCAAAACATTCAGTCACCGCAATAACCAGCTCTGAGCCCAGGCGTATTTTGTTTCATATTTCTCCATGTTTAGATCTTTAATCAGTAAAGTGGAGCTCTTTCATTCGTTTCTGAAACTGAAGGCAGCAACTGAAGTCTCTCAGCTTCCAGAGACCCTCCGGTGAGTGTTTTAATATAGGAATAGGTATACTTAAAGTAGGGGTGTAACGGTACCCTCAAGTCACGATTTGATACATATCACGGTACTAAACTCATGATACAATATTATTGTGATACTCCAACAGACATGGTAAGAGATTAATAAAAAATGTACTGTTGATTAAAATGCTACATTTGGTGTTACATTGTGTGTGTAAATGAATAGGCTTGGACTTCATGCTGGAAACCCAATGAACAGGACAATAGAGACACCAGAACAAAAATATGCATGATTCTGAAGCTGAAAATACAGAATTATTTCAGACAAATATACTTGCACTCTGTCACTGACTAGATATATTTAAAATAATGTTGGACAATTTTTACTGGTAACATCAGGCATTTGGCATTATCAGGACCCACAAATATCCCCCCATAGCATTATTATACATTATATTCAACATTATAGTAGCTTAATGTAGTATTGACACGAAAAGTCTTTCTTTGAAATTTTTTTTCTCAGTATTTTTTTTCTTGGGTGAACTATCCACAATTCATATTGTTGCAGTTTTGTATAAACGATATATTGTGACACGATATTGTTACACCCCTACTCTAAAGTCAATTCACTTTTATTTACATTGCGTTTTATACAATACAGATTGTTTCAAAGCAGCTTTACAGAGATAACAGGAAAATAATGATTCAGTGATGCAAACAGAGTTCAATTCTGCTGTAAACACCTCTAAAAAGACAATGTCATTGTTCAGCTGAAGTCAGTTAACTGTGTGAAGGTCTATACAACTGTGTGAAGATCAAATACGAAACAAGTTCAATTAATCTATAATGCAGATCTAAAGAAAACAGTGATGTCATTGTCCAGCTCAGTTCTCAGGTCTCATCCAATAGTGTCAGTGCAGTCAAATCAATAATATTGCTGAATATGTAGTGTCCCCAACTAAGCAAGGTCGACAGTGGCAAGGAACTTTAAGACTGGAAAAACTGGAAGAACTGGAAGATAGCGCAGCTCTCTGAGAAAACAAAGCAAGTTAACTTTTGAATTCCTCAAGTGCATCATTCGAGACGCAAGTCTCACCTAGCAATCTTAATCTATATATTTTCCCTTGACCCCCCCCCCCCCCCCCCCCCCCCCTCAGTGCGACTGGTACAAAGATCTCATTCTCAAAGAAGTAAACCAGAAGCTAATAAGGTATTTAAGAGTTCAGAGATAATTCACACACATAAGAGGTGTGTCTTCCAGGCAAATGGTTTCCTGCTCTTAGATAATGTAAACTCAACCAAATTCCCACTGTTAGCAAATGGTTCCATGTAAATCAACTTCTGCCCCCAGTAAGTCTGGGACGGTAATTAATGTGAGTTCCCACTGTGAACTCATGTTTACACATTAAATGAGGTCTGTCTATATAATGAAACGCAACTCGGCGCGTTTTCTGTAACCAGATTAGCCTGTGATGCGAAGTGCACCAAAACACTTCGCATCATGTATCTTATAATGTCAAGATATTGCATCGTCTCTCTTCTGGAGCATTTGATGTTTGTATCTATTATCTGATTATGCAATTGGTGTGATACATTTACTTGACATAATTAATTGTAAACATCTGATTTTATTCTAATCGACTCAGATATTATTTTCAGTAAAGAGTTAAAAAGAATAGTCAAACATTCGCACACACTTGTTGCACAGATATCATTAAAAACCTTTTTCATTTATGGAGTCAGATGAAATAACGAGTTATACATATCAGAAAATGTATTTCATTTAATCAAATTACTTTGTCACGTGGAAAGACGGTAACGTGCAGAGACCTTCACCCGCTGATCGGAAAACCGTCTTTGGGCCGATCCAGCCGGACTTTACAGAACCCAAATGGAGTAAAAACTTCGTCGGGGGCCAGTTCTCCTCTGGCCAACAAACGAACAGTGTATGATTATGATTCAGGCAGCATTACAGGTCAGATGTCAGATTGTGGATTGATATTCTGTTGGCCTCTAGTCAGTTAACGTAGTGTGATTGCATAGAGCTACGTCACACATAGGCTCACTATTGGCCGACGCTAGTCATGTGTGTGATGCGTGTGACGTATAACAACAGAAGAATTGCGCTATTACACCAGTGAACTGACTCGAGGCCCACAGAAAAGGAAATGAATAGTTGAAATAAAGTCGTTATTTTTGCTTGTTTTTGCGCACAAAAAGTATTCTCATTGTAGAGGCCAAAGTATAATTCATAGTAATGTGAATAAGAATTAATGTTAAACAGGTAAATAATTTCATTTAGAAGTTCACGTAATGGTTAAAAATGTTACATAATACTTAAAAGGTTAAAAGCATACTATAATTCATGTTCTTGTAGATTTGGTAAAAACAGTGTACTGCCTCTTTAAGAACAGGCCAACTCCGACTACATTACGTTGATTCTTATTATGTGACTCAGATATTGAGAGCTGTGGAAGCGAACGGTTTTCTTACCTGCTAACTGTTAACTTATAGCTATTTTCTATTAAGAATCTTTTATTGTGTTAGCAATCAGAGTAATTGTATTATTCAGCCCACATTTTCTTTTGTAAATCGGAAACCAAGGAATAAAAACCGGAGATTTTCATCTTTTATTTCAACAACGTTTCTGAAGTGGATTTATTGAACTGTGTAGCTGAGCTTACAATGGACACTGCAAATGGAACTAATTGCTTGGAATAATGTTAGATAGTTATTAGTGTAAGCCATTGCATTTCTCAATATTTCAAACCTTTACATTAGTAAGAAAACCGGCTTGACAGAGGACTACGAGCCTTTGGAGAGGTTTGTGAAAAGTGGAACATGAATGAAACAAGTTCAACGAGGGACTGACGTTCTCAACTAGACTGATGACGCTCTGTGCTCGAGGCTGGTGAGTACTAAATGGATCGCTAAGGCCTCAATGAGTTCGTCGTTGTTGTTGCGTGACTGTTGCAAGTGAAATCTGTAAAAAACGGACTGATTATAAAAGCAATCACGATGGAGGCAGGAACAGAAGCCATGGTAAGCTTAACTGAAGAAAAGCGAGTGGTTAAACTGACACTTAAAGCATTGGAATATAGTCTGCAGACAAAAATGAGTTCCAGAAGAGCTATACTAGGACAACTTACTGTGAAAAAGAACGAATTGTATGCTTTAATGGATGATGACGCAAATGTGGAAATCATAGCAAAGGAATTGTTGGTCAAGTATGAAACACTGATAAAGGAATTCAGTAAAATAAGTGCTGACGTCAAGGACATATTCTGCCAGCTTGAACGCGTAGAGAATTTGAACACAGATCAAACGGATTGGTTTGAGCCAAGAAATAATGACCACAGAGAATATGTGCAAGAAGTGAATGCATGGATACAGAATGCAATACTACGCAGAGAAGAGGCTAACAAGGTTAGTGATCAGATACATCCTGAAGATAGTGTGTCAGTCACATCCAGTAAGTCTAGAAAATCTGTTTCTGTTACTTCTGCAACATCGTCTGCTCGTGCTGAGTGCTTAAAGGTTGAATTGGAGAGAGCTGCTCTGTTAGCCAAGTCAGCTACATTGAGAAAAAGACAGACTTTAGAGGAGCAAGAACTACAGCTCAAGGTTGAAAAAGAAGAGTTGGAGCTGCAAGCAGGGCTCGCTGAAACCGATGCACGATTAGCCGTGTTAAGACAATATGAAAGTTCAGATGTGTCAAGTAGAACCAAAAGCAATAAGGTGGAAATATTGTCGTCTGCGTCAAGGAAATGTGATGTCAGCCACAGTAAGAGAAGCGTATCTAGCTGTGTAACTTTGCATAACCACACTAGTGAAAGAGGCGCAGATGTGATGCGAGCTCCCGTCACTTCAGATAATTTGGTTACCGTCATGCAACGGCAAAACGAAAGTAGCAAAGGCTATCTACATTGCCATCACCGAACATTCCAGTTTTCAAGGGAGATCCATTAGAATATCGTCTCTTCATGAGAGCTTTTGAGCACCGCATAGAAAGCAAGACTGAAAATAGCAAAGATCGGCTTCACTATCTAGAACAGCACACAAATGGGCAGCCTAATGACTTAGTGCGTAGCTGTTTTCATATGGATCCAGATCAGGGTTACCCTGAAGCCAAGAAACTGCTAAAGGAACGCTTTGGTGATAAATCTAAGATATCTATGGCATACCTTGATAAAGCTTTAAACTGGCCTGCCATTGAATCAGATGACAACAAGGCACTTGAATCATACGCCCTCTTTATGACAAACTGCAATAATGCAATGTCGGATCTGGAGTACTTAGAAGAGATGGAAAATGCCGCTAACATGCGCACGATTATCTCAAAGCTCCCATACAGGCTGAGAGAGAAATTCAGGAGTGTCGCCATAGACATTCAGAAAAAACAAGATCGGTGGATAAAGTTCAAAGATGTAGTGTCATTTGTCACCACTCAGGCTGAAATGGCAACACACCCTGTGTTTTGGGAAATCTCAGGACAAACAAAGCGCCAGACTGAAAGGTCAAGTGGAAAAAAAACATCACAACGCTAGCCACTGAAGTAAAAGAACAGAAACTTGAGAAAGATGCTGCTGGTGCTGGAAACAAGAAAGCTCATGAGAAGGGAACAAGTATGGACAAAGCCTTCAAGAAACTTTGTATCTTCTGTCAGGGAGATCATACCATGGAACAGTGCAAGAAACTCCAAAGAAAGTTGCACAAAGAAAAGCTTGAATATCTTAAGAGCATAGGACTTTGTTTCAGTTGTTTGATAGGAGATCACATGAGTAATGCCTGTGAAGAAAAGAAGAGCTGTCAGATATGTTCAGCTACACACCCTACACTCTTACACATAAAGCAGAAATTTAAAGATTTATCAAAGGAAGAGCCTTCAAAAGAGGAGCAAAAGGAGGAGTGTCCAAAGGAAGAGCAAATCGTTGTCAGTGGATTTGTGGATGCAGAAGAAGCATGCTCTCAGACAGGGGTCGGGGGTACAGGTAGTGTTCTCGCCATTGTTCCTGTGAAAGTAAAGGCAAAGAAAGGCAACAAGGTACTGACTTGTTATGCATTCATGGATCCAGGGAGTAACGCTTCCTTCTGTACTAACAAGCTGGCGAACGACCTTCATCTGCAAGGAAAAAATGTTAACATCCTACTCACTACTATGGGAGATCAAAAAACAGTATCATGCAAAGCCGTATCAGACCTAGAAGGGAGTAGCCTAGAAGGTGACCACTTTATCGAGCTTACAGGTGTTTTCTCACAAAAGGTTATCCCCGCAAGTAAAGAGAACATTCCAACCCAAGAAGTTGTGGATAGGTGGCCACATCTACAAGGTGTACGAATTTCATCGATCAACGCGGACATCGGCCTTCTGATTGGGACTGATGTGGCAAAGGCTTTGGAGCCAGAAGAGGTAATCCGCAGTGTCAAGGATGGACCGTATGCAGTACGCACAGCTTTGGGATGGACAGTAAACGGACCGCTGCGTGAGAACATCAGAAGCTGGACAAAGAATGGATACCCGCAGATCCAGATGAATCGGATCTCAGTGGCTCGACTCGAAGACTTATGGACTCGAGCATTCTCAGGAAAATCATACTTGAATTGCTAAGGAGAGCAGTTAGAAATGTCTAAAGAAGACCAACTGTTTATGGACAGAGTCTCAAAATCGGCAAAGCTGGTCAACGGCCACTACTCAGTTGGTCTGCCGTTGAAGAACAAAGATGTGAAAATGCCCAACAACAGGGCAATGACAGAGCAACGAGCGCTGAACATGAAAAAGAAGTTTCAGAGAAATCAGACGTTCAAAGAGGACTATGTTAGCGTCATGAATGAGGTGATAAAGGAGGGCTACGCTGTAAAGGTCCCAGATGAAGAACTAAAAAGGAGTGATGGAAAGGTGTGGTTTATTCCGCATCACGGTGTCTACCACCCTAAGAAGCATAAAATGCGAGTGGTATTCGACTGTGGCGCTTCATATCAAGGAACCACACTCAATGAACAATTACTGCAAAGGCCTGACATGACAAGCAGTTTGGTTGGTGTCTTGACTAGATTCCGTCAAGAGCGAATCGCAGTCATGGCGGATGTGGAATCGATGTTCCACCAGGTCAAAGTCCCACCAGAAGATGCTGATCTCCTCAGGTTTTTGTGGTGGCCGGACCGACACCGACACCGTGGCCGGACCGAGGTGGCGACACCTCAAAAGAGTTGCAAGAGTACAGAATGGAGGTACACTTAATTGGAGCCACCTCCTCACCAAGTTGCGCGAGTTATGCATTGAGAAGGTGTGCTGAGGACAACAAAAACATGTTTGATGCAGCAGTAGTGGATACAGTCTTAAATAACTTCTATGTAGACGATTGTTTGAGATCAGTTGCTACTGAACAAGAAGCAGTCAGACTATTCCAAGACTTGAAGGCCATCTGTCAAACAGGAGGTTTTAGATTGACAAAATGGACGACGAACAATCGAAATGTGTTGTTAAGCAATCCACTTGAGGACCGGGCAAAAGAAGTCAAAGATTTCGATCTTGACCAGGATTCACTCGCCATCAAGAGAGCTTTAGGAGTACATTGGTGTATTCGGTCAGATCAGTTCAAGTTCCATGTTCCATGCACATAGAGCAGAAGCCTCTCACCAGGAGAGGTATCCTGTCTACAATGAGTTCAGTTTACGACCCACTGGGAATGTTGTCGCCAGTTATACTGCCTGCTAGAAACATCTTGCAAGAATTGTGTAGACTGAGATCAGGCTGGGATGACACTGTGCCAGAACACTTCGCACAACAATGGACAGCGTGGACTGAAGAACTTCAACAGCTCACTGACTTTGGAGTGGATCAGTGATTTAAGTCACCTGATTTTGGGAAAACAGTGCAAGCTCAGCTGCATCACTTTTGTGACGCGTGCGAAACAGGCTATGGTACTGTTACTTAGTTAGTCCAGAAGAACAGTAGCAATAAAATACTCTGCTCATTTGTTTTGGGAAAGGCAAGGGTTGCCCCCCTCAAACCACCAACTATCCCGCGGATGGAGCTGGCGGCGGCTGCCTTAGCTGTGAAAGTGGATGTCATGCTGAAGAAAGAACTGCAGTTGCCACTGTCAGATTCCAGGTTTTGGACGGACAGTACTGCCGTACTTAAGTACTTAGGAAATGAGCACATCAGATTTAAGACATTTGTGGCGAACAAGATTGCCATAATCTTGCAAGCATCAAAAGTGCAGCAATGGAGCTACGTCAACACTCAGTTGAATCCTGCTGATTACGCCTCTAGGGGACAAAAGGTGAGTGTCTTCATGAAGAACGAAGTTTGGATTGCAGGGCCTGTCTTCCTCAGTAAACCTGAAAAGGAATGGCCAGACAAGCACGATCACCTAGAAGAGCTCACGGCTGAAGATCCTGAGGTCAAGAAAGGCATACTCGTCAACGCTATAACAGCAGAAGAAAGCACTGATGCAATGCAACAACTAATTCAATACTATTCTTCATGGATACACCTCAAGAAGGCTCAAGGGAACCCTGATAAATCTGTCAAGGAAGAGAAAAGAAATGAATGGATTGTACAGTGATCAACAACGTGTGAACAGGTAGATGTTGAGCTACAAAAATAATCTCAAACAGACTTACCCGACCGTGGAGAATCTGCGACAAGCCGAGATGGACATCATCAGCCATTGTCAGCAAAGAATGTTCCATGAAGAGATCACTGCTCTTCGGAGAAAGGACTCTATCAAGAAGAGTAGTCGAATCTTCAGACTGAATCCACAACTTGAAGAGGGAATCCTTCTTGTTGGAGGGAGGCTCAGTCGAGCATCCATGCCAGCCGAAGCCAAGCACCCGATTATCCTGCCTAAGAATCATCGTGTGGCTGATCTGATTCTCCAGGATTCACATGAGCGGCTGGGACACAGTGGACGTAATCATATGTTGTCTCATGTACGTCAAAGGTAGGAATGGGACGATTACCGGTTTCACTATAAACCACGATAAAATATACTGACGGTTAGTAATATCGTTTAAATTTCAATTATCATTAAAACCGTGTTTGATTATCGCGATTTTAATAACTCTCTATAAATCCTGTCCAGCCAGCAACAGTCTGACGCAGGCGCGCAATGTTGTTGTTTTTTTTTATCCGAGAAGGAATGGCGGAAGGTGGTGACCGTGTTCGGGAGATTTTTCAGCCTTTTAAGAGCACCAAATCTGAGGTGTGGTCATATTTTGGCATTTACAAAAATCCTGAGGGAAACTCAATCGAGGACGGTCACTCTGTCTGCAGAACATGCACAAAAAAAGTCGCTGTGATAGGGGTAAACACTTCAAATCTGCCGAGTCGTCCTGTGTGACCATCACACACTGTTGTAGCAAACGCAAGGCAAGTTAACTTTGATCTCAATACTAAAACTACGTCTAGGAAATAATTGGGCATATAATGTTGTTTTGATTTGAAATATTTTATCTCACTCACTTGAAATAAACTTGAAGAAAGGTTCGCAGCAAGTGGCTTTGAGCCAAAGACGAACAAACAAGTTCAAACAAGACTATTAAGAATGACATTTAAGAGATAATAATGTATATTCATTGTATACTTATAACACAGATTTTTTTTAACCACATAATTACGGGGACATATTGAATAGAGAATAGATGTCTCTATTCTTACCTGTTAAATCCATTTTGTACAGAGTACAAAACTCGTCCAGACAAGATGATCACAACAATATTATTAAATTCTGTAAACAATAAATCAACTCTGATTTCATTTTCAATACAATTAAAAACGGAGACGCAAGATGACAAGTTGTATTTGAATGAAATGAGAGAGCGCGTCTGTTGTGATACATGGATGTTCGCTGTTATATGTTGCTATTGACGACAGGCATAAGGAAGGATCTTACTTTAAAAAGTGCATAGATTTATTTGTTGATTCTCAAATATAAACTTGTTGAAATGTTTTCAGTGTGAGCATCAGTTATTTTTACACTTTCATCTTGTTTTAACAAAACAGTGATAATATTGATAATCACGATAATTTCGGTCACTATAATCGTGATATGAAATTTTCATACCGTCCCATCCCTAGTCAAAGGTACTGGATTATTGATTCTTTTTCGTCAATCAGAAGAATGCTGTCACGCTGTACTATCTGTCGAAGGCAACATGGGACATCAGGCACACAAATGATGGCGAACTTACCAAGAAACAGAGTTATACCAGATGAACCACCCTTCACCAGAACTGGAGTGGATCTATTTGGACCATTCCACATTAAACGTGGAAGATCATCTGTAAAAAGATATGGGGTTATATTTACCTGCCTAGCATGTCGTGCGGTCCACATAGAAATGGCAACATCATTGGAAACAGACTCCTTTATTCAAGCTCTGCGTCGCTTCATTGCAAGAAGAGGTCAGGTGAAGGAGATGAGATCTGATAATGGGACCAACTTTGTTGGAGCTGATCACGAGCTCAAAAAGGCAATAAAGGAGTGGAATACTTCACAAATCGAGAACAGCTTGCTCCAACATGATATCAGATGGTTATTCAATCCACCATCCGGATCCCACCATGGAGGGGTGTGGGAGAGAATTATTCGCTCCATCAGTAAAATCATGGGTGCTACGCTGAGAGAACAAAGCTTGGATGAGGAAGGTCTTCAGATGTTCTTCTGTGAATGTGAAGCCATTCTGAACAGTAGGCCTATTACCATGCCTTCCAATGATATTAATGATTTGGAAGCTCTTACCCCACAGCACTTACTCCTGCTCAAGACTAACCCCAACTTACCACCAGGACTCTTCCATAAGGATGATACTTATGCGCGTAAAAGATGGAGGCAAGTCCAGTATATGAGCGATCTATTCAGGAAGCGTTGGACCAAGGAATATCTGCCTCAACTCCAGAAGAGGCAGAAATGGAACCATCCATCACGGAACTTCATCCCGGGAGATGTAGTCTTGGTTGTTGACGAATCAGCCCCCAGGGGATCATGTCTGATGGGAAGAATCGTTAAGGCTATGGAGGACGAGCATGGAGTGGTCCGTAAGGTTCGAGTCAAGACAAAGACGAATGAACTTGAGAGGCCAATAACTAAACTCTGCTTACTTCAGAAAGAAGTATGAGAAGGACTGTTATTGAGTTTTACTCAAAAGAAAGACATTTAAAGTTGTAATTGCTTCTAGGATAGAAGGCAATTAGGGTCCGGGTATGTAGAGGCCAAAGTATAATTCATAGTAATGTGAATAAGAATTAATGTTAAACAGGTAAATAATTTCATTTAGAAGTTCACGTAATGGTTAAAAATGTTAAATAATACTTAAAAGGTTAAAAGCATACTATAATTCATGTGCTTGTAGATTTGGTAAAAACAGTGTACTGCCTCTTTAAGAAAAGGCCAACTCCGACTACATTACGTTGATTCTTATTATGTGACTCAGATATTGAGAGCTGTGGAAGCGAACGGTTTTCTTACCTGCTAACTGTTAACTTATAGCTATTTTCTATTAAGAATCTTTTATTGTATTAGCAATCAGAGTAATTGTATTATTCAGCCCACATTTTCTTTTGTAAATCGGAAACCAAGGAATAAAAACCGGAGATTTTCATCTTTTATTTCAACAACGTTTCTGGAGTGGATTTATTGCACTGTGTAGTTGAGCTTACAATGGACACTGCAAATGGAACTAATTGCTTGGAATAATGTTAGATAGTTATTAGTGTAAGCCATTGCATTTCTCAATATTTCAAACCCTTACACTCATTGCTTGGTAAACTTAAGATTGAGCCACTGTAGTCACTTGGACTATTTTAAAGATGTCTTAAATAACTTTTCGGGGAACAAGTTTCAATCCCTGAAGAAGCCTATGGAGGAGTGATCCAGCTCTCAGATTTCATCAAAAATATCTTAATTCGTGTTCCGAAGATGAACGAAGGTCTTACGGGGTTGGAACAACATGAGGGTGAGTAAATACTGACAGAATTTTCATTTTTGGGTGAACTATCCCTATAATGAACTAAATTAAATCAACATTGAACTGACTTGAGCTGAATAATGTCACTATTGGCTTTTGTAGAGCTACTTTACAGCTGAAATTGAATTTGTTTTATAATTGATGAATTGTACAACACTAACACTGTAATTAGGCTGCTTTGAAACAATCTATATTATATAAAGTACTACATAAATAAATGTTACTTGACTTCCTCTATTTTGTAGTCTTGTCTACAAAAGCTTTTGAACAAGAAAATAGTTCAATGAACACAAATGACCCATGCGCTGTTACACTATGAGGTTAGGCTTAATTAATTAGGTTAAAATCATAATAAATTGTAAAACATGACTTTCCCCAACCTGCCATTTATGGATAATATCCTCTTCTTAACACTTAAAGTGTGGTTTTATGTAACAATGCTTAGCCTACAGTTATAACTAAAATATGATAACATTTTAGATTGGAAGACATCATTCACAAAAATGAGACCAACATACAAACCCCTATAGACGCAGCAACTAGCCAGAGCCTCTCAATAAATCCATATTGACATAAGACTCTTGTCTCATAGGGATAAATATGGAGTCCTTTCCCATGCAGCAACTAGCCAGAGCCTCTCAATAAATCCATATTGACATAAATCTTGGTAATCAGATTCATTACTCTGGTTTTAGACTACTGCATCAGGGTGTAAAATTACATACTTTTAGTAAATTTATGTTATATATGTAATAATAGGTGTTTTATTCCTGTAAAGCAACATGATCATTGAACAGTAGACTTTTGTTCGTTGTTGACCTCAGGGAACAGTGTTCTTCTGTTCAGGGTTCTTGAATCTTTGAAGTGATCCTGCCCAATGTCCAGCTCTTGTTACAGCGCTGACAGACACACAAGAGCAAAGAACAATCCACCCACAAAGATCCAGGACACACATTATATATACACTCCATGTGCAAATACATCTATCATCCTGCGTCCACTTTCACAGTCTTATTTGCAAAGGATTTCGGCATTATTCCGACAGTAAGATTTTACTGAGACTGATGGCTGGATTTCCAGATGACTGGCAGCATTAATAGGCCCCAAATGCTTCTACCTCACATTTTACATGTTGTGTTTCCGAAATGTGTCAAAGTGCAGTGAGTGCATGCAGTAGATGGCATTAACATCTGTGCCTGCCTATTGGAACTTGGGGTGTACGATATTGAAGAAAAATTATTTCTTGATATTTTCTGGCCTTTTGACAATAATTAATATTTAATTGATATTTTGTGACTGATTTTTACAATTAGATGTTATTTTGTGTGTTTCTGTGCTGTTACCATTTCAGGTTTTAGCCTGTTGTGAACAGCTGATGCCCAAAGCTTTTCATATTTTCCATATTCTGTGTGGCGGTTAGTTAACAGCAGTGAAAAATTCCACTTTTCCATTCTTGTGGCTTTGTTTGGAACTATTTCTTGGTAAAATATAGAAAAAACTGATATTGTTTTATGTAAATATTGAGTCTTAATGTAACACAATATGAACTTCTTGTTTATTGAAATGTTGAATATAATCAATCCCATCTGTCATCACGCTGACATTCAAGAAAAAAAAAAACAGCTCTCCTGCTTGTGATATTGCTTAACTCTATCATATTAAATAAATATAATATAGGCAAAAACCCATACTGGGTCTTTTTCTTTGCGCATATCTTTCAATTTGGGCACATTTTAACTGCATTTTAAATACATGAACTCTCAAGGCTTGTTTATTGTTGCGAAAGTTTGTGTGGCATCAAGTATCTTTTTTTTTTATAGCCACGTCTAGTTAAACACTGCTGTTCATCACTGTTTTTAACTTTTTGTTGTATTTCATGTAAAAGTTTAATACTGTTGAGATTCAATTATTCATATAACAGTTTTTAAACCAGAGTCAGCCATTTGTCTGTTTGCAAACTTGTGTAAAGATTGTTTCTAGCCTTAGATTGTGTGTTTGAAACAGAAATGTGCTGCCATGCATGCACGTCGACCTCTGACATCTCATGCGGGCTCCCTACGGTGCACAGGTGTTGTTTGTGTATCTGTTATGTCTGATGGACGTGTTTGTTTCTTCTCTTTGCTTGCTGAAGTGGGAAAGATTTGAGGACCTACTGGGACTATAAGCAGGCTGCAGGAGTGTATCAGCAGGCCTGGACACAGCTGCGACTGCAGGCCTTCCCACTGTGGCCCCGTGGCCCGCGAGAACTGCTGCGCTTTCATTAGCGGACGCACATTTCACCATACAAGTGTCCTGAACCAATCACAAGAAAAGAAGCCGCAGCTTGTCCTTTCAGCACGGTTCACATTAATAAATGTAATAAAAGTGACTCTCGCTGTTCTTTTCCATACATCAAAAGCATGCAGTGACCAGGGGCTATAAACCAAAAATGTGCTGCATCCCAAGTCATACAGAAGTTTAGTGTGAGGAACATTTGAGCTGAAATTTAAATCATTATTCACTGACATTGCAATTCATTGAGGCCAAACACCATTGGCTTTAACATGTCTCGTGACCAACCAAGTTTGAATGTGCTGTGACAGAGGGGAAGAATTTAAGTGAATCTTTTTTTTTTTTTTACACAAAAGCTATCGTTACACTTTCATAGTACTTGTTTGTAGATGAACGCCCCTGGTCATGAAGGGCATTAGTATGAGAAAGAGTAGATTGAAAACTTTGCAAATATGGGTTTAGAACAACACGCTTTCATTATCGGGAGAACTTTTCTCAAATGTAAAGTGTATACGTTTTGTCCATGTTTGTATTTTTACTAATAAAGAGAGGTTCAAACAAAAATTAAACTTCTTTCATCATCAGTTATTCACCTTCTTCATGTCATTACAAACCTATATGGCTGAACCAAAAAGTAAACATTTTCTTTATTTTAATAAAATATCTATACTATAGAAGTTATTTGGGTCCAATGTTGCTTGGACCCCATTGCCTTCCAAAATATATCCCATGGCATAGAAGAATGTCATACAGGTTTAAAACGACAGTAAATAATTGAAATTTTGAAAATGATCTATTTAAGAGTGGCGGGTTTGTCTCAATAAATCATCTTGACTATCTTTTTGGTTTTGGTTTTTATTGGTTAGGTCATCCAGCTACCTTACCTTTCAATTATCTTAAATATATAATTTACAGGGGGAAAATACAGATAAATTAATACATTAAAAGTTACTATATATTCTCAGTGTGAAGATTAAGCGTCTGTAATAATACTGCAACATCAATCACCAAAAGAAGAAAAATACTAATGGAGTCAATCTCATTCAGAGCACAATATGACAGGTGACGATAGAAGTACAGACACATCTGCTATGTGATTATTTCACAGATGAGTCTATCCTGTTCCCAACCACAGAACAATCGAGCTAGTCCAACAGAAGTGGGAGTGATGTGTTGCACAGCCGGGGGTGATGCAGGGGTCTTAATATCCAAACGTGTTCTCTCCACTGTAGGCCACGTACAAAAAGCCGTCCTCGTCTTTTTCTTTCTCGTAGAGCTGCCCCATAGTCAGACTGAAACAAGAATGAAGATTGTGTCCTGACATACACTTTATCCAAACAAATGAATGTATTACATTTAGGAAAACATAACTCTGAATATGAGAATTGTTACCACTATAGTCTGAAAATCTGTCATTCAAACTTTAAGTTCCTCTTTCCATGTGACCCTGGACCACAAAAGGATCTTTTTTTTTTAAATTGAGATTTATATATCATATAAAAGCTGAAAATAAGCTCTCCGTTGATGTTAGGATAGGAAAATATTTGGGTGAGATACAACTATTTTAAAATCTGGAATCTGAAGGTGCAAAAAAAATCTAATTATTGAGAAAATCGCCTTTAAAGCTGCAACCTATCACAAAAACACGTTTTTGATATATATTACAGAAGGAAATGTACAAAATATCTTCATGGGACATGATCTTTACTTAATATCCTAATGGTTTTCGGCATTAAAAAAAAATCGATAATTTTGACCCATACAATGTATTGTTGGCTATTGCCAAGGATATACCCGTGCGATTTATGCAATATGTGACCCTGGACCACAAAACCAGTCATGAGTTAAAGTACATTACACTGTTGGAAGTTGACTTCAAATGTTCAGGGTTCAATTTAGATTTTAAGCATGTAAATTTTAAATATGTTTATATTTTCAAAATAATATACAAAAAATATATTCTAGTATATGTATATTCTAGAATGTATTCTAGTTAAATATAAGTTTTTAAATTTCGCGAATTTCAAATTATTTAAATCAGCCCGTCTAATCTATAAGGTTATACGTGGTCTGGCGCCTCCACCATTGAGTGATTTTATTAAACAAAAGTCTATCAGTACTGTCGGGTCTCGAGTGACTAGAGCCACTATGAGAGGTGACTGTGACTTGGCGTTTAGAGCTCCTGGAATAGTATTCCTCAGTCAGTGAGGGAAAGCACTGTGGGGAAAGTTTTCCGATTTTTAGGAGTTGTTTAAAAGTATGGTTGAGGGACAAACAAATATGTGAGCATGTTTAGTAATCATTAGTTTATATATCAGATGTAAAATAGAGTTAGTGTATTATAAAAATAAAGGGGATAGAATTATTAGTGTGATATGGGTTGTGTAATAGGAGGGTTGTGTAAAAGGGGTCAGTGTAATATGGCTTGTCCTAATATGTTGTGATCACTGTTACTGTCCTTGCTTTTCTGTATGTAGCCTGTGCATTAGTGTGTCTGTATGTATTTATGTGTAACATCTACCTGTTTAGGGGTCTGCAGATGGAAATTAGCCTATGGCTATAATCTGGCATATTTACATTTGTGAAAAATGTTCATTAATATGTATTGTCCCTTTTGTCTACAAATAAAATAATAATAATAATATTTAACACACTGGCAAGGAAAATTACAAAAGGAGGAGGCCCTAATGTCAATGAATCCCTCTGAACAGATTAATCCAAGATAATTCCTTGCTAAATAAACTTGTTTCCTCTTTTGTAGCCTGTTTTGTTCTCAACATGAGCCGTATCCTCCAGCTAAAGCATTTCAGGTGAGTGTGTTTGAAATAAACTTGTTTCCTCTTTTGTAGCCTGTTTTGTTCTCAACATGAGCCGTATCCTCCAGCTAAAGCATTTCAGGTGAGTGTGTTTGAAGTGGCAGGTGGGGAAGGTAAACAGATTATTCAGGATTTAAGTGGAGGATGTTGGGTGTGACCTGTCGTGTCACTGGAACATATTTCACTCAGGCTCCTTCCCTTTAATGCAAAACCGGATACCATCAGTCTGAATGTTGTTTGTTCAGAATGAAATTTTAATTAATCTAAATTGTGTACAAGGAAACAGATTCCTGAGGATGATTCAGCAAACTGAATTCCTGTAGCTGTGATTGCTTAGCAAGAATCCTCTTCACTTTCAGGAATGTTTTTCATGAGATGTGTGGGTGGAAAGTAAGGTAGTGCCTATAAAAAGTTTTCACCCCCTTCTTAAATTGTTAAATCAATTATTCTTTTGTAATTAAGATAAACTACAGAGGTTCCTGTGGGCACGGTTTGCTCCATGTAAACAGGTCTTTCACACAGTTACAGTAAACCGATTATTTTAGCACACATATCGCCTCATTTTTGTCACGTGGAAATATTTTTGAAACACTCACCACAAATGTTGTAAAAAAAGAGAAGAGCCAACTAAATGTAGGTGTCTTGCAGACTCTTGCATCAGGTTTTCTCTGTATTTTACACTCTCAAGCCTTCAAGGACCTGTTGCAGTGAGACGTGACAACAACATCATGCTTTTAGCCTGATTGCTTAACAGGTGTTATTTTGGTCTCGTCTAATCATAGAACCTTCTAGTTGGCTTCAGGCTTTTCCCACATATTTTCTGGGATACTATAAAATTTGAGATGCCATTTGATATTTGGCTACTCTTAGCTGAGCTCTGACTAGTTAAACACCAGCAACTGCACAGTCAGCCTATTCTCATGTCAGTGGTCTCTCGCTGGCCTCTCTCAGGTTTCCTTCTTGAATGGTCACTCAGTTTTTGAGGAAAAACTTGTTTTAGTGCTTTTCCATTTCTTAATTATTGATATGACTGTATTTTAAAGGATATTCAATGGTTTGAAAATCTGGTGGCATTGCTTAGAGTCCTTTTTTTTCTTTTGTTCATGTGAGTTCTGCCATTGTCTACGTTATTTTTAGCATAAGAGCGGCCGAGGCCATTTGTATCTTGAAAGTGTGAGTTCCTGTGTCATCTGCTTCCTATTCATGCAACCTTTAAAACCAACAACCTGCACCAGTGATGATTTAGGTGCGCTATATTAATGAATACATTGATTTTTATTCTTTTAGATCACTAACAATAGACACATCTGTTTTCACTTTCAATCGTTTACTTTTGTTTTGGTGGCTAAAAGCCAAAAAAAGTCCAGTTAATCAATCTTAACGCATTATAGTCCTTCACGTCTACTGCGATCTCAAAATTCAGGCCAGTTGATAATTCCTAGAATATCTAAATCGACTGCTGGCGGTAGATCCTTTTCCTATATAGCATCAAAACTCTGGAACAATCTGCCTAACAATGTCCGGGAAGCAGACACAGTCTGTCAGTTTAAATCTAGACTAAAAACGCATCTCTTTAACCTAGCATACACATAGAACATTATACATTTCTATTATTCAAATCAGTTAAATGATTATTAGGCTGCATAGATTAGGTCAGCTAAACCGGGAACACTTCCTATAACACACGATGTACTCGTTACATCATTAGAAGAATGGCATCTACGCTAATGTTAGTCTTTCTGTTTATTCCAAGGTTTACTGAAGTCAGGCGGATCCGGTCCGTATTCAGATCAGATGGAGGACCTGCGCCTGGACACGACCACAACGCATCCCTGAAGTGCCAGACCATAGACTGTAAAAAAGATGGACGACGCCCCTTTGTTCTCTTCCATTGGCGAGAAGTGAAGCCACCATTGTCCCGATATGGCGCTGACAGCTTGGGACTTGAGTCTGCACAGTTGCGATTTCGGGACCAGACATGCGCAGTAGTGAGCAGGAAGCTAAAGCCGAGAAATCAACGTCCCCCTCTGGTCCCGCCCTCACTCTCGCTGAATCAAGCGTAAGCACGCGCCTCTGCTGTAGAACAAACCATTATGTCGGTGTGAAATAATTAATTATAGAAATTTATATATTCAATTTAAAGCTCCAATCTCCTCAGTCCTCTAAAGATCCCGAAAAAAAGTCTGTTGTTGCTTCAGTGATTACTTTGCTCAGAGAACCTGTCAATCACAGCTGTCAATCATGTACGCCACAGCGCCGTTTTTATAGCCTCAAATAACTAACTTAAAACAAACTTATTTTAAAAAGAAACACTTGAAATTACATCAGCCTGATGAAAACTACAGTAAATGACAGAAACTATCTTTGGAAAAAAGACATGTGAAGTGTAATTTAATTGTTTAGTTGGTCTCACGTCCCATTGAATAACATGGGGAGGCTGGGTTTATGAGCTATACTAGGACCTGTCACCGGGGGGCGATCGAGACGCTTTGGCTTCACTTTTCAGGGCTTGTGCGGACCGCTTGTGCCAGACTCATCAGCCCTGTGAAGGCCTCATCGACACTACAGCCATAGGCACTGATCCTCAACAAACTCGTCTCCATACCGTTGTGACTCCTACTTCCAACCAGATGAACTGGATACATATTGTGAATGTTCTGATCCAATCTGACTTCTGACCTATAATGCTGCCTGAATCATAATCATACACTGTTCGTTCGTTGGCCAGAGGAGAACTGGTTCCTTGCCACTGTTGCCTTGGCTTTTGGCTTGCTTGGTTAGGGACATTTAATATTCAACAATATTATTGATCTGCCTTACTTAAGATGGACGATGATGCAATTTTCTTCTAGAAACAAACTTTGTTGTTTTTATTTTCATGTTATCACTGTGCAGCTGCTTTGATACAATCTGTATTCTAAAAAGCGCTATATAAATAAAGGTGACTTGCTGTAAAATTACAAACTGTGTGCATTGTCCAGGGAGTGAAAACTTTTTATAGAGACTGTAATTAGTAGAATCACTGTAATAAATAAAGCATGCTTTTACCTGGACTGAGGGACAGTTTTGTCGACAAAAAGAAATATGGCTTTTTCAGAAGGCAGTTGGATCCGCTTTCTGATGATCCACATGAACTGGGCCACTGTAATGTCAGACGGGACCAGATACTTCCGCTTGTCAATGTCCACAATCTGTGAACCAGATACTTTCTCTACAATAACCTGATAAACAGAAGAAAGAGCAATTACAGCCAATTATGTTTTAAATATAAAGCCCTGAGGTTATGACCATATAAAGTTGCTTTACTGGCATGACAGAATAAACAAACACCAAGAGCAAATTCACTCCAACAGATGGTCTGTCAAGTTCAACACAAATTTTAGCAATAAATGTACAGAGGAAACACAGTCATTTTTTTTGTATAGTTGAATTTAATAAAAGTCACTACTAAAATATCCAGTGTTCATTCAAACTTCACGGTTTTCCAAAAATGAATTTTGATCCATTTTGAGAAAAACAGAATCTGTTTTCTTTGTGAGACTGTCCAGTGTCTTTTATAATCATATATACTTTACTACAAGCATCAGTAGATGAATTGTTGAACCCAAACATGTGAATGTTTGCAGAACATTTTATGAAAATATCTCACTATTCTGTAGTTCAAAAGCCTGAACTACAGTTCTACTGAACTTTGCAGTCGCAAACTGCAAAAAACATTAATTTCTTTGGTCTTGTGCTCAATATGTCTGGTTTGGGCCACTTCACATCCATCCTTAATGCCAATTAAAGAAATTTTGGTGTTTAATGCTGTTTAGAAAAACAGTTTTCAGTGCATTAGCAACATGAAATGCTCTGATATATGTATCTTTCATTGCAGGACAAAGAACAAAAAAATCTAAATCTTGTTTGCGGTGAATGTTCACATTTGGTGTGGAAATGCTGTCGTTGTCTAGATTTGAAAGGGTGTGCTGTTGCAAATCAGTGATAAGCTTAGTTACTATGACTTATCATTAAAAATTATAAAATAAAGAAGGCTATACCCTTGTTTAAATTATTTAACTGCGTTTAAATATAACTTTTCACATTTATACTCACAGGAACTCTGTCTGGGTACTTGTTGCGGATTTTGGCTGACTCCACACACCTGTGCTCTAAATGACAGAAAAAGAAAAAGAAAAGACATCGATCAGTCTACATGCAAGCTCAGCATGCAATGCTCTTTGCATCATTAATATTCATCAGCCAGTGTTGTAAACAGCACTCACTTGAATTCTCATTAATCACCACACTCATCTGGATTCTTTTTAATAACTCTGTCAATATATATACATATACTGCATATGTATATATCTATATATATATATATATATAATATATATATATATATATACAGGTCCTTCTCAAAAAATTAGCATATTGTGATAAAGTTCATTATTTTCCATAATGTAATGATAAAAATTAAACTTTCATATATTTTAGATTCATTGCACACCAACTGAAATATTTCAGGTCTTTTATTGTTTTAATACTGATGATTTTGGCATACAGCTCATGAAAACCCAAAATTCCTGTCTCAAAAAATTAGCAAATTTCATCCGACCAATAAAAGAAGTGTTTTTAATACAAAAAAAAAGTCAAACTTCAAATAATTATGTTCAGTTATGCACACAATAGTCAATACTTGGTCGGGAATCCTTTTGCAGAAATGACTGCTTCAATGCGGCGTGGCATGGAGGCAATCAGCCTGTGGCACTGCTGAGGTGTTATGGAGGCCCAGGATGCTTCGATAGCGGCCTTAAGCTCATCCAGAGTGTTGGGTCTTGCCTCTCAACTTTCTCTTCACAATATCCCACAGATTCTCTATGGGGTTCAGGTCAGGAGAGTTGGCAGGCCAATTGAGCACAGTAATACCATGGTCAGTAAACCATTTACCTGTGGTTTTGGCACTGTGAGCAGGTGCCAGGTCATGCTGAAAAATTAAATCTTCATCTCCATAAAGCTTTTCAGCAGATGGAAGCATGAAGTGCTCCAAAATCTTCTGATAGCTAGCTGCATTGGCCCTGCCCTTGATAAAACACACTGCACTAACACCAGCGGCTGACATGGCACCCCAGACCATCACTGACTGTGGGTACTTGACACTGAACTTCAGGCATTTTGGCATTTCCTTCTCCCCAGTCTTCCTCCAGACTCTGGCACCTTGATTTCCGAATGACATGCAAAACTGAGCAACAGTCCAGTGCTGCTTCTCTGTAGCCCAGGTCAGGCGCTTCTGCCGCTGTTTCTGGTTCAAAAGTGGCTGGACCCGGGGAATGCGGCACCTGTAGCCGATTTTCTGCACACGCCTGTGCACGGTGGCTCTGGATGTTTCTACTCCAGACTCAGTCCACTGCTTCCGCAGGTCCCCCAAGGTCTGGAATCGGTCCTTCTCCACAATCTTCCTCAGGGTCCGGTCACCTCTTCTCGTTGTGCAGCATTTTTTGCCACACTTTTACCTTCCCACAGACTTCCCACTGAGGTGCCTTGATACAGCACTCTGGGAACAGCCTATTTGTTCAGAAATTTCTTTCTGTCTTACCCTCTTGCTTGAGGGTGTCAATGATGGCCTTCTGGACAGCAGTCAGGTCGGCAGTCTTACCCATGATTGCGGTTTTGAGTAATGAAACAGGCTGGGAGTTTTTAAAAGCCTCAGGAATCTTTTGCAGGTGTTTAGAGTTAATTAGTTGATTCAGATGATTAGGTTAATAGCTTGTTTAGAGAACCTTTTCATGATATGCTAATTTTTTGAGACAGGAATTTTGGGTTTTCATGAGCTGTATGCCAAAATCATCAGTATTAAAACAATAAAAGACCTGAAATATTTCAGTTGGTGTGCAATGAATCTAAAATATATGAAAGTTTAATTTTTATCATTACATTATGGAAAATAATTAACTTTATCACAATATGCTAATTTTTTGAGAAGGACCTGTATATATATATATATATATATATATATATATATATATATACACAAATATACATTACACATATATTACAC